>NC_044555.1:108945886-109648053 GCF_007565055.1 Rhinopithecus roxellana | reverse complement strand
CATATATCATCACAATAGAATGAACTTGTGATACACAAGGATAAATGTGAAATTTCTCCCTCCAAATTAATTATTATATATTTTATTGAGACAGGGTCTCCCTCTTTTGTCCAGGCTGGAGTGCAGTGGTGCGATACTGGTTCACTGCAACCTCTGCTTCCCAGATTCAAGTGATTCTCTAACTTCAGCCTCCCAAGAAGCTGGGACTATAGGCGTGAGCCACCATGCCCAGCTAGTGTGTGTGTGTGTGTGTATATATATATTTATACACACACACATATATATTTTTGTTTGTATATACATACCTTTTTTGTAGAAACCCCTCTACAAAAACACACACACACACACACACACACACACACACACACACACACACACACATATATATTTTTTTGTAGAAGCAGGGTTTTGCCATATTGCCCAGGCTGGTCTCAAACTCCTGAGCTCAAAGCAACTCACCTACCTCAGCCTTTCAAAATGCTGGAATTATAGGCATGAGCCACCATGCCTGGTGTATAATTTTATTTTATACATTTTATCATCAAGTAAAGTGTTTGACATATTGCAAATAATTCCTTTGTACTGTCTCATGCTAGATTACTCCTGGGGTCATTCTACTACACATTGATGAACCCAAACAGATGATCATTTTATTTTATTTTTCACTTTATTTATTTATATCGATAGATTTAGGGGTACAAGTAGTTTTTGGTTACATGAATGAATTGTATATTGATGAAGTCTGGACTTTTAGTGCATCCATCACATAAATAGTGTATGTTGTACCCAATAGGTAATTTTTCAACCCTCACCCCCCCTTACATCCTCCACCTTTCCAAGTCCCCAGTGTCCATTATGCCACTCTTTATGCCCCTACATATCCATAGCTTTGCTCCCACTTACCTGTGAGAACATACTGTGTTTGGTTTTCTGTTCCTGTGTTACTTCACTTGAGATAATGGCCTCCAGTTCTATCCATGTTGTTGCAAAAGATATTATTTTGTTCTTTTTAATGCCTGAGTAGTATTCCATGGTATGTTTACTACATTTTCTTTATCAGTTCATCAGTTGACATGCACTTAGGTTGATTCTATAGCTCTACAATTGTTGTGTGCTGTGACAAAATATGAGTGCAGGGGTCTTTTTGATATAATGACTTATTTTCCTTTGGGTAGATACCCAGTAGTGGGATTGCTGGATTGAATGATAGATCTCTTCTTAGTTCTTTGAGAAATCTCCATAGTGTTTACCATAGAAGTTGTACTAATTTACATTCCCATCAACAGTATATAAGTGTTCCCTTTTTACCACATGTCTACTAACATTTATTGTTTCTTGACTTTTTAAAAATGACCATCATGACTGGGGTAAGGTGGTATCTCATTGTGGTTTTAATTTGTTTTCCTCTGATGATTAGTGGTGTTGCGCATTGTCTTATAAGTTTTTTGGCCACTTGTATTTCTTTTTTATTTAAACATTTATTTTAGGTTGAAAGATACATGTGCAGGTTTGTTATATAAGTAAACTTGTGTCATGGTGGTTTGTTGTACAGATTATTTCATCACTCAGGTTCTAAGACCAGTACCTAATAGTTACTTTTTCTGGTCCTTTCCCTTTTCCCACCCTCTACTTTCAAGTAGGCCTCAGTGTCTGTTGTTCCCCTCCTTGTGTTCATTAGTTCTCATCACTTGGCTCCCACTTATAAATGAAAACACATAGTATTTGGTTTTCTGTTACTGTGATAGTTTACTAAGGTTAATGGACTCCAACTCTATCCATGTCCCTGTAAAGGACAAGATCTCATTCTTTATTATTGCTGCATAGTATTCCATGGTGTATATGCACCACATTTTTTAAAATCCAATCTGCCATTGATGAGCATTCAGGTTGATTCCATGTATTTGCTATTGTGAATAATGCTGCAATGAACATACTTGTGCATGTGTCTTTATAATAGAATGATTTATTTTCCTTTGTGTATATACCGGGTAATGGGATTACTGGGTAGATAGCCGTTCTTTCTTTAGATCTTTGAGGAATTGCCACCCTGTCTTTCACGATGGTTGAACTGATTTACACTTTTACCAACAGTGTATAAATGTTCCCTTTTCTCCACAACCTCACCAGTATCAATTATTTTTTGACTTTTTAATAATAGCCATGCTGACTGGTGTGAGTTGGTATCTCATTGTGGTTTTGATTTGTATTTCTCTAATGATCAGTGATATTGAGCTATTTTTCATATACCTGTTGGCCACATGTATGTCTTCTTTTGAAGAGTATCTGTTCATGTCCTTTGCCCACTTATTAAGGAGGTTGTTTGTTTTGTTCTTGTAAATTTAAGTTCCCTATAGATGCTGGGTGTTTGACCTTTGCCAGATACGTAGTCTACAAATATTTTCTCCCATTCTCCAGGTGGTCTGTTTACTCTGTTGATAGTTTCTTTTGCCGGGCAGAAGCTCTTTAGGTTAATTATATCCCATTTGTCAACTTTTGTTTTTGTTGCAATTGCTTTTGGAGTCTTCTTCATGAAATCTTTGCCTGTGCCTATGTCCAGAATGGTATTGCCTAAATTGTCTTCCAGGGTTTTTATAGTTTTGGGGTTTACATTTAAGTCTTTTTTCCATCTTGAGTTAATTTTTGCATATGGTGTAAGGAAGGGGTCCAGGTTCAATCTTCGGTATATGGCTAGCCAGTTATCCAGCATCATTTATTGACTAGGGATTCGTTTCCTCATTGCTTGTTTTTGTTGGTTTTGTCGAAGATCAGATGGTTTCAGGAGTGAGGCGTTATTTCTGGGCCCTCTATTCTGTTCCATTGGTCTATGTGTCTATTTTTTCTACCAGTACTATGCTATTTTGGTTACTATATCCCTGTAGTGTAGTTTAAAGTCAGGTGATAGGATGCCTCTAACCTTTTTTCAAAGTTCTTAGCTTCCTTGCATTGGATTAAAACATGATCCTTTAGCTCGTTGGAGTTTGTTATTACCCACCTTCTGAAGCCTACTTCTGTCAATTCGTCAAACTTATTCTCCATCCAGTTTTGTTCCCTTGCTAGCAAGGAGTTGTGATCCTTTGGAGGAGAAGAGGTGTTCTGGTTTTTGCAATTTTCAGCCTTTTTTGCAATGTTTTTTCCTCATCTTCGTGGATTTATCTACCTTTGGTCTTGAAGCTGGAGACCTTAAGATGGGATTTTGTGTGGACATCCTTTTTGTTGATATTGATGCTATTCCTTTCTTTTTGTTGGTTTTCCTTGTAACAGGCCCCTCTGCTGCAGGTCTGCTGGAATTTGCTGGAGGTCCACTCCAGACCCTGTTTGCCTGAGTATCACCAGTGGAGGCTGCAGAACTGCAAAAATTGCTGCCTGTTTCTTCCTCTGGAAGGTTTGTCCCAGAGGGGCACCAGCCAGATGCCAGCCAGAGCTCTCCTGTATGAGGTGTCTGTTGACCCCTTCTGGGAGGTGTCTCCCGGTCAGGAGGCTTGGGTGTCAGGGACCTACTTGAGGAGGCAATCTGTCCCTTAGCCGAGCTCAAATGCTGTTCTGGGAGATCTGCTGCTCTCTTCAGAGCCAGCAGGCAGGAACGTTGACGTCTGCTGAAGCTGTGCCCACAGCCGCCCCTTCCCCCAGGTGCTCTGTCCCAGGGAGATGGGAGTTTTATCTATAAGCCCCTGACTGGGGCTGCTGCCTTTCTTTCAGAGATGCCCCACCTAGAGAGGAGGAATCTAGAGAGGCAGTCTGGCTATGGCAGCTTTGCTGAGCTGTGGTGGGCTCCACCCAGTTCAAACTTCCTGGGCAGCTTTGTTTACACTGTGAGGGGAAAACCGTCTGTTCAAGCCTCAGTAATGGCAGATGCACCTCCCCCCACCAAATTCAAGTATCCCAGGTTGACTTCAGAGTGCTGTGCTGGCAGTGTGAATTTTAAGCCAGTGGATCTTACTTAGCTTGCTGGGCTCCGTGGGTGTGGGATCCTCTGAGCAAGACCACTTGGCTCCCTGGCTTCAGCCCCCTTTCCTGGGGAGTGAACAGTTCTGTCTTGCTGGCATTCCAGGCGCCACCAAGGTATGGAAACAATAACAACAACAACAACAACAGCAAACCAGAAAACAGAAAACTCCTGCAACTAGCTTGGTGTCTGCCCAAATGGCTGCATAGTTTTATGCTTGAATCCCAGGGCCTTCATGGTGTAGGCACCCGAGGGAATCTCCTGGTCTGTGGGTTGCAAAGACCATGGGGAAAGCATAGTATCTGGCCGGAATGCACTGTTCCTCACTGCAGGGTTCCTCACAGCTTCACTTGGCTAGGGGAGGTGTTCCCTGATCACTTGCACTTCCCAGGTGAGGTGATGCCCCACCCTGCTTCCGCTCACCCTCCATGGGCTGCACCCACTGTCTAACCAGTCCCAATGAGATGAGCTGTGTACCTCAGTTGGAAATGCAGAAATCACCTGCCTTCTGCATTCATCTTGCTGGGAGCTGCAGACCAGAGCTGTTCCTATTTGGCCATCTTGCCAGCCACTGCTGGATTAGCTTTTTGATATGCTGCTGGATTTGGTTTGCTAGTATTTTGTTGAGGATTTTTGCATCAATGTTCATCAAGGATATTGGCCTGAAGTTTTCTTTTTTTTTTTTTCCTGTCTGCTAGGTATTGATATCAGGATGATGCTGGCTTCATAAAATGAGTGGGAAGGAATTTCGCCTCCTCAATTTTTAGGAATAGTTTCAGTAGAAATGGTACCAGATCTTCTTTGTACATCTGGTAGAATTCAGCTCTGAGTGTCTAGTCTTGTACATTTTTTTGGTTGGTAGGTTATTTATTACTGATTCAATTTCAGTGCTCATTATTGGTCAGTTCAGGGATTCAACTTCTTCCTGGTTCAGTCTTTGGATGGTGTATGTGTGGAGGAATTTATCTTTTTCTTCTACATTTTCTAGTTTGTGTGCATAGAGGTGTTCATAGTAGTCTATGATGGTTATTTGTATTTCTTTGGGGTGAGTGGTGACATCCCCTTTGTCATTTCTGATTATGTTTATTTGAATCTTCTGTCTTTTCTTCAGTCTAGCTAGCAGTCTATCTACTTAATCTTTTTCAGAAATAGACTCTGGGATTCACTAATATTTTGATTTTTTTTGTGCATTTCTCAATATTCTTCAGTTCAGCTTTGATTTTGCTTATTTCTTGTCTTCTGCTTGCTTTGGGGTTGGTTGTCTCTTAGCTCTCTAGTTCTTTTTGTTGTGGTGGTAAGTTGTTAGTTTGAGATCTTTCTAACTTTTATATGTGGGCATTCAGTGCTATAAATTTTCCTCTCAAGACTGTCTTAGCTGAATCCCAGAGGTTCTGATATGTTGTAACATTGCTTTCATTAGTTTCAAAAAACTTCTTTATTTCTGCTTTAATTCCATTATTTAACCAAAAGTTATTCAGGTACACGTTGTTTAATTTCCACATAATTTTATGATTTTGAGTGAATTTCTTAGTCTTGATCTCTATTTTTATTGTGCTGTCATCCAAGAGAGTGTTTGGTATGATTTCAGTCCTTTTGCATTTGCTGAGGATTGTTTTATGTCTGATTGTGTGTTCAATTTTACAGTCTGTGCCATGTGTCAATGAGTAGAATGTATATTCTATTTTTTTTAGGCGGAGAGTTCTGTATATGTCCATCAGGTCCATTTGTTCCAATGTTGAGTTCAGGTACTGAATATCTTTGTCAATTTTCTGCCTCGATGATCTAATAGTGTCAGTGGGTTGTTGAAGTCTCCCACTATCATTGTGCAGGAGCCTAAATCTCTTTGAAGGTCTTTAACAACTTGCTTTATGCATCTGGGTGCTCCTGTGTTGGGTGCATATATACTTAGGATAGTTAGCTCTTCTGACTGAATTAAATCCTTTTTCATTATGTAATGCCCTTCTTTGTCTTTAAAAAAAAAAAAAAACTTTTGTTTTAAGTTCAAATGTACATGCGCAGGTTTCTTACATAGGTAAACATATGTCATGGAAGTTTGTTTTACATATTATTTCATCACACAGGCATTAAGCCTAGTACCCATTAGTTATTTTCCCTAATACTCTCCATCCTCCCGTTCTCTACGCTCTGATATGCTCCAATGTCTGTTGATCCCCTCTATGTGTCCATGTGTTCTCATGATTTAGCTACCACTTTTAAGTGAAAATATGCAGTATCTGGTTTTCTCTTCCTGCATTAGTTTACTAAGGATAATAGCCTCCAGCTCCATCCATATTCCTGCAACAGATATAATCTCATTCATTTTTTATGGCTGGATAGTATTCCATGGTGTATATGTACTACATTTTCTTAACCCAGTCTATCATTGATGGGAATTTAGGTGGATTCCATATCTTTGCTATTGTGAATAATACTGCAATGAACATACGTCTGCATGTGTCTTTATAATAGAATGATTTATTTTCCTTTGTGTATATACCCAGTAATGGGATTGCTAGATCAAATGGTACTTCTGTCTTTAGGTCTTTGAGGGATCACCACACTGTCTTCCACAATGGCTGAACGAATTTACACTCCCACCCACAGTGTATAAGCATTTCTTTTTCTCCACAACCTCGCCAGTATGTTATTTTGTGACATTGTATTAATAGCCATTTTGACTGGTATGAGATGGCATCTCATTGTGGTTTTGATTTGCATTTCTCTAATAATCAGTGATGTTGAGCTTTTTTTCATATGATTGTTGGCTGTATGTATGTCTTCTTTTGAAAAGTACCTATTCATGTTCGCTGCCCACATTATAATGGGGTCATTTGTTTTTTCTTGTAAATTTGTTTAAGTTCCTTATAGATGCTGGATAGTAGACCTTTGTCAGGTGCGTAGTTTTCAAAAATTTTCTCCCAATCTGTAGGTTTTCTGTTTATGCTGTTAAGAGTTTTTTTTTGCTGTACAGAAGGTCTCTAGTCAAATTAGACCCCATTTGCCAATTTTTGCTTTGTTGCAATTGCTTTTGGCATCTTCATCATGAAGTCTTTGCTGATGCCTATGTCCTGAATGGTATTGCCTAGGTTGTCTTCCAGGGATTTTATGGTTTTGGATTTTATATTTAAGTCATTTTTGCCAACTTGAGTTAATTTTTGCCTATGGTATAAGGAAGGGGTCTAGTTTCAATCTTCTGCATATGGCTAGCTGGTTATCCCAACACAATTTATTGAATAGGGAATCCTTTCCCCATTGTTTGCTTGTGTCGGGTTTGTTAAAGTTCAGATAGTTGTATGTGTACAGTCTTATTTTTAGGTTCTCTATTCTGTTCCATTGGTCTGTGTGTCTGTTCCTGTAACAGTACCATGCTGTTTTGTTTACTGTAGCCCTGTAGTATAGTTTGAAGTTAGGTAACATGATGCCCCTCACTTTGTTCTTTTTGCTAAGGATTGCCTTGGCTATTTGGGCTCTTTGGGTTTTATATGAATTTTAAAATCGTTTTATTCTAGTTCTGTGAAGAATGACACTGGTAGCTTAATGGGAACAGCATTGAATCTATAAGTTGCTTTGGGCAGTATGGACATTTTTATGATATTGATTCTTCCTCTCCATGAGCAAAGAATGTTCTTTCATTTGTTTATGTCATCTCTGATTTATTTGAGCAGTGGTTTATAGTTCTCCTTGGAGAGACCTTTCACCTCCCTGGTTAGCTGTATTTCTAAGTATTTTATTCTTTTTGTGGCAATAGTAAATGGGAGTGTGTTTATGATTTGGCTGGCTGCTTGGCTGTTGCTGGTGTATAGGAATGGTAGTGTATTTTGCCCATTGATTTTGTATGCTGAGACTTTGCTGAAGTTCATTATCAGCTTAACTAGCTTCGGGGCTGAGACTATGGGATTTTCTAGCTATAGCATCATATCATCTGCAAACAGGGATCATTTAACTTCCTATTTGAATGCTCTTTATTTCTTACTCTTGCCTGATTGCCTTGACCAGAATTTCCAGTACTATGTTGGATAGGAGTGATGAGAGAGGGCATCCTTTTCTCACGCTGGTTTTCAAGGGGAATGCTTCCCACTTTTGCCCATTCAGTATGATATTGGCTGTGAGTTTGTCATAGATGGCTCTCATTATTTTGAGATATGTTCCTTCAATACCTAGTTTATCGAGAGTTTTTAACATGAAGCGATGTTAAATTTTACCCAAATCCTTTTCTGCATCTTTTGAGATAATCATGTGGCTTTTGTCTTTAGTTCTGTTTATGTGATGAATCATATTTATTGATTTGTGTATGTTGAACCAGTTTTTCATCCTGGGAATGAAGCCTACTTGATCATGGTGAATAAGCTTTTTGATATGCTGCTGGATTTGGTTTGCCAGTAGTTTGTTGAGGATTTTTTGCATCTATGTTCATCAAGGATATTGGCCTGAAGTTTTCTTTTTCTTTTTTCTTTTTTTGGTATCTCTGCCAGGTTTTGGTATCAGGTTGATGCTGGTCTCAAAAACTGAGTTGTAGAGGAGTCCCTCCTTTCCAATTTTTTTTTGAAATAGTTTCATTTGAAATGATACCAGCTATTCTTTGCACATGTGATAGAATTTTGCTGTGAATCTGTCTTGTCCTGGAATTTTTTTGGTTGGTAGGATATTTATTACTGATTCAATTACAGGGCTCATTTTTGGTCTATTCAGGGATTCAGTTTCTTCCTGGTTCAGTCTTGGGAGTGTGTATGTGTCCAGGAATGTATGCATTTCTTCTAGGTTTTCTAGTTTATGTGCATAGAAGTGTGCATAATATTCTTTGATCTTTGTTTGTATTTCTGTGGGATCAGTGGTAGTATCCTTTTTATCATTTCTGATTGTGTTTATTTGAATCTTCTCTCTTTTCTTATTGTCTAGCTAGTGGTCTATTTTACTAATTTTTTCAAAAAACCAGCTGTTGAATTTATTAATCTTTTGAATGGTTTTTTGTGTCTCAGCCTCCTTCAGTTTAGCTCTGATTTTGGTTATTTCTTGTCTTCTGTTTGCTTTTGGATTTGTTTGCTTTTGGTTCTCTAGTTCTTTTAGTTGTAATGTTAGGTTGTTAACTTGAGATCTTTCTAACTTTTTGATATGGGTGTTTAGTGCTATACATTTCTCTCTTAACACTGCCTTAGCTGTATTCCAGATATTCTGGTACATTGTATATTTGTTTTCATTAATTTGAAAGATCTTCTTGATTTCTGCCTTGATTTCATTATTTACCCAAAAGTCATTCAGGAGAAGGTTATTTAATTTCCATGTAATTGTGTGGTTTTGAGTGAATTTCTTCGTCTTGATTTCTAATTTGATTGTGCTGTGGTCTAAGAGACTGTTATGATTTCAGTTCTTTTACATTTGCTGAGTAGTGTTTTACTTTATGTGATCGATTTTAGAGTAAGTGCCATGTATCAATGAGAAGAATGTATATTCTATTGTTTTGGGGTGGAGATTTCTGTAGATATCTATCAGGTCCATTTTATCCAGAGCTGAGTTCAGGTCCTGAACATCTTTTTAAATTTTCTGTCTCAATGATCTGTCTAATATTGTCAGTTGGGTGTTAAAGTCTCCCATTATTATTGTGTGGGAGTTTAAGTCTCTTTGAAGGTCTCCAAGAACTTGATTTTTGAATTTGGGTCCTCCTGTGTTGGGTGAGTGTATATTGGAATTGAACCCCTTACCATTATGTAATGCCCTTCCTTGTCTTTTTTGACATTTGTTGGTTTAAAGTCTTTTTGTCTGAAATTAGGATTCTAACCCCTGCTTTTTTGTGTTTTCCATTGGCTTGGTAGATTTTTCTCCATTCCTTTATTTTGAGCCTGTGGGTGTCATTCCATGGGAGATGGGTCTCTTGAAACAGCCTACCATTGGGTCTTGATTCTTTATCCAGCTTGCCACTCTGTGCCTTTTAATTGGAATATTTAGCCTGTTTACATTCAAGGTTGTGTGTGGTAAGGTATGTGTGGATTTGATCCTGTCATCATGTTGATAACTGGTTGTTATGTAGAGTTGTTTTCGTGGTTCCTTTATAGTGTCACTGGTCTGCAAATTTAAGTGTGTTTCTATTGTGGCTGATAAGTCTTTCTTTCCAAATATAATGCTTCTTTCAGGAACTCTTTTAAGGCATGTCTGGTGGTAATGAATTCCCTCAGCATTTGCTTGTCTGAAAAGAATCTTATTTTTCCTTCACTTATGAAGCTTAGTTTGGTCAGATACAAAATTATTCATTGGAATTTCTTTTCTTTAATAATTTTGAATATAGGCTCCCAGTCTCCTCTGGCCTGTAAAGTTTCTGCTGAGAGGTCTGCTGTTAATCTCATGGCATCCTTTTGTAGGTAAGCTTTTCTTTATCTTGAACTGCCTTTAACATTCTTTCTTTCATTTTGTTCTTTATAAATCTAATAATTTTTTGTCTTGGGAAAGATCTTCTTATGTGGATTCTCTGCATTTCCTAAATTTGAATGTTGGCCTCCCTAGCTAAATTGGAGAAGTTCTCATGGATGGTATCCTGAAATATATTTTCCAAGTTGCTTCAATCCTCCCCATCTCTTTTGGGGATGGCAATGAGTTGTAGAATTGGTCTCTACATAATCCCATACTTCTCGGAAGTTTTGTTTGTTCCTTTTCATTCTTTTTCTTTATTGTTTGACTGTCTTATTTTGGAAAGCCAGTCTTGAAGCTTTGAGATTCTGTCCTCCTCTTGGTCTATTCTGCTGTTAATACTTGCGATTGCATTATGAAATTCTTTAGTGTGGTTTTCAGCTCTATCAGATCAGTTACATTCTTTTCTATACTGGCTATTTTGTCTGTCAGCTCCTGTATCATTTTATTGTAATTTTTAGCTTCCTTGGATTGAATTTCAACATTCTTCTGAAACTTGATCATTTTTTCTATCCATATTCTGAACTCTATTTCTGTCATCTCGGTCATTTCAGCCCAATTCAGGACCCTTGCTGGAGAACTAGTGCAGTCTTTTGGAGGAAAGAAGGCACTCTGGCTTTTTGAGTTGTCAGAGTTCTTTCACTGGTTCTTTCTCATCTTTGTGGGCTGATGTTCCTTCAGTCTTTGAAGTTACTGTCCTTTGGATTTTGATTTTTTTTTTTTTTTTTTTTTTTTTTTTTTTTTTTTTTTTTGAGACAGAGTCTCGCTCTGTCACCCAGGCTGGAGTGCAGTGGTGCATCTTGGCTCACTGCAAGCTCCTCCTCCTGGGTTCATGCCATTCTCCTGCCTCAGCCTCCCGCGTAGCTGGGACTACAGGCACCTGCCACCACGCCCGGCTAATTTTTTGCATTTTTAGTAGAGATGGGATTTCACTGTGTTAGTCAGGAAGGTCTCAATCTCCTGACCTTGTGATCCACCCGCCTTGGCCTCCCAAAGTGCTGGGATTACAGGCATGAGTCACCGCGCCCGGCCGGTTTGTTTTTCTTTTATCCTATTTGATGACCTGGGGTTTTCATTGTAGTATAAGGTGGGTTCAGTCAATGGGCTTCATTTCTGGAAAACTGTAGGGGACCAAGGCTCAGATCATGACTCCTGGATGATGTGCTCTAACTCTGGGGGCCTGGTATGAGGCCTCAGCTTTGTTCTCTGTCCCTTCAAGAATAGTATTCTGCTGTGCTGGAAGGGCTGAGTTGCTCCAAGACTGCTGGTCACAACACTCTGATGGGTGGTGTCAGCCAAAGCACTTTGTAGGGTGGTGGCAGTGGGATCTGTACTAGTTCACACATGCCAGCAGCAGCAGCAGCTTGGTGGGATGCATGCTCATTGGCTATAGCAGGGTGCTAGTGGGTGCTGACCTCCTTGCAGGTGTTTGCAGAAGTGGCAGTGACAGCATGACACAGTTGCAGAGGTAGCAGGGGACCCCTGCTGGTGTCTGTGCATGTATTTATGTTGGTGGTGGTGTTAGTATGGCAGTGGGGCACTGGCAGGGGCAGGACTGTGTATGCTCTGTGTGTGTTCACCCAGGTGGAGGTGTCTGCTTAGAGTAGGGGAGGGTCCACTATTCTCCATGCCTAGTTTCATTCCAGCACCAATGCCAGTGAAGGCGCAGGGTGCTGGCTGGGGCCAGGCTGGCGGGCTCTGTGACTGCCAATGCTCCGACAGCAATGGCAGTGCAGCGTGTAGGGGGTGGAGTGGACTCACACTAGCAGCAGTGGCACAGCAGAGTGCACACACACACATGTGCACTGCCGCAGAAGGGGAGGCCAGGTCCATCTGTGCATGCACATGCTGGAAAATGATGTGGAGGGTGGCCATGGGTGATTGTGTGCAGGCAAAGCGGCACAAGGGAGGCTGCAGTTGGGAGGGGGTGGGGCAGGCTGGTGTGTGTTTGCAGGTGACTCTCTGCTGGAGTTCTCTACCTGTCAGGTGTGATCCATCAGCGCATAACCTATGATGCAGACCACCAGGAGTTTATTCCCCATCCCTACCCTGGGCACTTGAGGCTGCACTGCAAGCAGGCATAGCCAAGCTGGCACCCTGGGAGAGGCCAGCAGATGGAAGGGTACTCAGGTTGGACTGACCTGTCTTATGGGCAAGACAGGGCAGAATTCAGGTCCAACAGTTTCACTAGGGCTAAAGTCTCCTATGGGAGCAAGTTGAGCCTAGGGGAATGGGCATCCCTGGCTATGCTCCACTACATACTCTCCTGAACCAAACCCTCTGGGTTCTGCATTGACTAGAGACTTCTGCCCCTACAACTTCTCTGAGCAGCTGTTCCTGCTGAGATAAGTGTCTGTGGTGGTTGTGGAATCTCCTCATGCCTGGATTCCAGAGGCCCATGGTGGATTGCTCATTGTCTATTCGACTCACTGCTTTCCCAGGAGTGATTGGGGGCCAGGAATGAGTGCCAGTGCACGGTAGCCCTGTGCAAGGTTTCCAGCTTCCTCACCCTTCAGTCCAACATCTGTGTCTTCCCTCTGTGAACTCTCAATGACTTCTCTCTGTAAATCTGCTAAAAGCACATCAGTCCTCCCAATGTCCCTGTCCCCCAGTGGCAGATGTTCCTTTTAGCTGCATCTAGTCAGCCATCTTTCCCCCAATCTGTCCATTTATTTTAAAATTTTTATTAATTTTTAAAATTTCAGTAGCTTTTGGGGTACAAGTGGCTTTTGGTTACATGGATGAATTGTATAGTGGTGAAGTCTGAGATTTAATGCACCTGTCACTCAAGTAGTGCACATTGTACCCAATATGTAGTTTGTCATTCCTCACCCCCACCCATCCTTCCCTTTCTGAGTCTCCAATGTCCATTATACCACTCTGTCTGCCTTCATGTACCCGTAGCTTAGCTCCCACTTATAAATGAGAACATATGGTATTTGGTTTTCAATTTCTGAGTTACTTCACTTAGAATAATGGCCTCCAGCTCCATCCCAGTTGCTGCAAAAGAAATTATTTCATTTTTGTTTATGACTGGGTAGTATTACATATTGTATATATCCCACCTTTTTTTAATCCACTCTTTGATCGATGAACACTGAGATTGGTTCCATATCTTTGCAATTGTGAATTGTGCTGCAATAAACATACACTTGCAGGTATCTTTTTGATATAATGACTTATTTTCCTTTGGGTAGATACCCAGTAGTGGAATTATCAGATAGAATGGTAAATTTACTTTTAGTTGTTTAAGAAATCTTCATACTGTTCTCCATAGAGGTTGTACTAACTTACATTCCCACCAGCAGTGTATAAACGTTCCCTTTTAACCACATTCATGCCAACATTTATTGTTTTTTGACTTTTTAATTAATGACCACTCTTGTAGCAGTAAGATGGTATCTCACTGTGGTTTTAATTTGTACTTCCCTGATGATTAGTGATGTTGAGCATTTTTTCCCCATATGTTTGTTGGCCATTTGTATATCTTCTTTTGAGAAATGCCTACTCATGTCATTTGCCAACCTTTTGATGGGATTATTTGTTTGTTTGTTTTTCTTACTGATTTATTTGAGTTTCTTATAGATTCTGGATATTAGTCTTTGGTTGGATCCATAGTTTACAAATACTTTTCCCCATTCTTTGGGTTGCCTATTTATGATGATGATTATTTCTTTTGCTGTACAGAAACTTTTTAGTTTAATTAGATCTAGTGTTTTTTTTTTTTTTTTTTTTTTTTAGTTGCCTTTGCTTTTGGGGTCTTAGTTGTAAATTCTTTACCTAGGCCAATGCCCAGAAGACATTTTCCAAGGTTATCTTCTGGATTTGTTATGGTTTCAGATCTTAGATTTACGTCTTTGATCCATCTTGAGTTGATTTTTTTATAAGGTGAGAGATGGGGATCCAATTTCATTCTTCTACATGTGGCTTTCCAGTTTTCCCAGCACTATTTATTAAATTGGGTGTCCTTTCCACAATTTATGTTTTTGCATTCTTTGTTGAAGATCAATTGGTTGTAAGTATTCGGCTTTATTTCTGGGTTCTCTCTTCTGTTCCATTGTTCTCTATGTCTACTTCTATACCAGGGGTAGGTTGTTTTGGTAACTATGGCCTTGTAGTATAATTTGAAGTCAGGGAATGTGATGCCTCCAGGTTTATTAATTTTGCTTATAATTGCTTTGGCTCTTTGGGCTCTTTTTTGGTTCCATATGCATTTTATAATTGTTTTTTCTAATTCTATGAAAAATGATGCTGGTATTTTGATGGGAATTGCATTGAACCTGCAGATTGCTTTGGTCCAGATGATCATTTTAAACTTAGGTTTGTGGAAGATTAATAAAGTTAAAAGGCGGCCCAGTTTTTAAATACTTACTTCTTTATTCATACTTTATGTTCTTTATTCTTTCTAGATCAAAGGTGATTTATCATAGATGTTTTTGTATGTGATTTTGGAGTTTGTTTCTTCCTCATGGAATTTTCAGATGGCAAAATTGACATCTGCTTTTAATTGTTTGTCATAAAAGATTTGCATTATGCTGAAATTATGACATTTAATTAGAATAAATGGAATTAAACAACTAAATTAAATACAGTTTTAAATGTTATTTTACTTAACATAAATCAGTACACTAAGTAATTTTTAAGAATTAAAATTATAATAAAATCTGTCATTGTTCTGATTTTATATTATATTATAATATTATTATATAATTATCTGCCAACAGATAGTTGAACCAATAGATAATTATATAATGATTACATAATTATCTGTTGGATTTGAAGTATATAATATTCTTCCTAAAATCTTCTAAGGCTCTCTCTTAATATTTGTATTAATTGTCAGTCTGTTTCCTTCTTTATGTAAACATTTACAAGTCTATAATAATTGTTTTTGTATATAAGATGAATAGCTTTCACAATCACCATTAATTATTATAACTTTTTTTTATTGTAATAATACATACACATGCATACTTTCACTGGTTAATGAGAATTTCAATATATAAAGCACAAAATAAGATTTTTACTCCAGGTTTCAACATGAAGAATGCTTCATGCTTATGTATTTTTGCAAGTGATCATTCAGATATTGACAATAAATCCAAATGGTGTTTTTTTTTTATTACTGGTATTGGTGTGCTGATTAGATGTGATGGTAACTTCATGGACTCATGATAAATGATCATACGCAAGTTCAATGATGCTTAATATAATGTTGACATATATAGTTGTCCATTTGGCCTTGTAAAACCTGGGACTGAAACTCAAGCCAAATAAAATTTGCCTGAATATTGAGGCTGAAGCTTGACTTTGTTGCATTTCTAATATGTAGGTTCTTGAGGCTCATCCAATGTGTACTAAATAGGTTTAAGGTGGTGAACTTATTTTATACCTCTGCCCTTCATAAGGTAGGAACTTCTCATCTGTTTCTAGGACCTGTGGCAGGTATTCTTGCTTCATATCTCTGTCTTTTTCTTTAGGCGCCCCAGATCCTTTATACCTCATGCCATCCTAATCTACCACCTGCCATCTCTCCTTGCTGTCCTCTAAACTAGCTACTTTCTGTCATTCAATAATGACTGTTAGTACTTGGCCCGCTTTCTTCCTCTCCCTCCCTAATGATGATAATACTCCTGGTGACTTTAACATTCACATGGATGATTCATACAATATTCTGGCTCTTCAGTTCCTTGACCTTCTCATCTTTAGTGATCTTTTCTTGATCTACCTGATCTACCCATTTTCAGGGTCATATCCTTGAACTGTTGTTACCAAAAACTGAACCAACCACCTCTAAAGTCTTGATTTTAATGATCATTTTAGTCACTTCCTTGCATGCCTCTTCAACTCTTGTACATCTCTCTCTCAGCTGTACTTGTTGACAAAACCCAAACCCTGTTAATATCCTGTCCTTTGCCAGTTTCAGGACTGCACATGTATAGCTGAACACTACCAGGAAAAAATACACAATGATGCTATGCGAGGCAGAAAAACGCCCCCTAAAGATGTCCACATCCTAATCCCAGGAATCTGTGAATATGTAACCTTACACGCCTAAAGGAACTTTGCAGATGTTACCAAAGTTATAGACCTTGAGATGGGAAGATTGTCCTGGATCATACAGGTGGGCCCAATCTAATTTCACGAGTCCTTAAAAGTAAAGAGTCTTTCTCCACCGTGGTTATAAAGATATACAACAGAAGACAGTAGAAAGATGCGATATGAGAAGGACTCCCACCACTGCTAGATTTGAAGATGAGGGAAGGGGGTCAAGAACCAAGGAATGTAGGCAGCCCAAGGAATGCTGGAAAATAAAGGAAATGAATTCTTTCCTAGATAGAGCCTTCAGAAAAGAAGGCAGCCCAGGATGTTATCTTGACTTTAGCACAGTGAGACCCATGATGGACTTCTGACTTACCGAGGTCTGGGATAAATTTATGTTATTTGTTACAGCATCAATAGAAAGCAAATCCACATACTTATTGGCCTCCCTTTAAATTCATGTCCTCAAATATAAAAAAAAGTGGGTACATAATAGGTGTATATATTTAGAGGGTACATGAGGTACTTTAATACAGGCATGCAATATGTTATAATCACATCATGGTAAATGGGGTACCATCCCATCAATAATTTATCCTTTGTGATATACATGTCTTCAAATTTTAAAGTTAAAATTAAGCACAAGGACTTGGAAAAGGTCCTTGCAAGTGAGGAACCATGAAGTTTAAGTTCATTAAGTAGTGGTAGACTGCAGCAAGCCCATATCCACTTAAATTTTCAGAAAGTTTGCAAAATTATTGATTTCAAGCTTGTTGATATTTTACTATCTTTGCCCATTTGCTTTTCTACTCTTTGAAATTGCCATTTTATTCATTTTTCTATCTACTGAAACCTTAAAAACTCTCCAACTCTACCAAAAACACATTTTCACGTGGGTGTTCCCTTATTTTTCTACTGTTAAATCTATATAACCTGCTTTTTTATATTCTAAAGACTATCTCAATGAAAGCTACCTAATAACCACAGGTGGATTTACTATTAATAAGCTAATGCAGTGTTGCACTGGTAAATGTTTACAACTAGTTCTTGGGGAGAAGGAAAATGCCCTGATTTGTCATACTTGCTGATTTCCGTGGCTTGAATATTCCCACCACGGCTGATTTGGAGCTACCAATATGACATCAACAAGCTTGTGAACTTTCTGAAAATTTAAATGGATGTGGGCTGGCTGTAGTCTACCATTACTTAATGAACTTAAGCTTCATGGCTCCTCACTTGCATGGGCCTTTTCCAAGGCCTTGTGCTTAATTTTAAATTTTGTTTTCTTTTTTAAAAAGTTTTTCAACTCTGTTCCAATGGTATAAGCTTTACACTGCACAAAACCTGTATCTGCCTTGGTAATGACTTTCAGTTCAGCTCCTAGAGCTAACTTGCAATTTTCCTCTGTGACTTTTTGTTTAAACTACTAAGAAAAGAAATATGATTGGCTTAATCTCTTTTAGGGCTGACTGCTTTTTGCTAGGCCATGCTGTAGGTCAGTTATATGTCTATGGCTGAACTACTCTGGTTAGGGTATGCATCTCTGGTCCAACTCCTGTAGTTAGGAAGGTGAAGTCATGTGCTTCACTGTCAACAAAACAGGGGCTGTGTGTGGGCCAGTTTTCCTTAAAAGATTTTGTCAGTGGAGCATGCTGACTTAGAAGTGTCAAACTCCTCAGTGCCCTGGCTATCAACACAAAGGAGATCTTTAGATAATAAAGCACAATCTGTCTTTTATTTCATAGTTAAAAGCCCAAATTATCAGCTTGCCTTGTAAGTAAAACCATGAGAAGTATCTTCTAATGTAGAGACTAGTCGCCTATTTACTTCCTTATCTAATTTAGACTCCTTTAAGAGTTATTGAAATAAATAAGCAGATAATGATACAAGATGTATAGTGTTGATTAAAATTAACAAATGTTCACATGGGGATTCCAAGTGGAGACAGTAGATATGTTAGCATCTGTATAAACTGAGTCTCACTGTAATTTCTATGACCTAACTCATGGGGTGGGTCAGCAGAAATGAAGACAGATGGTAAGTGATTAGCTTTGAAGATTCTTGTATGCCATTACCACTATGATGAGCTCTTCTCTGTAAGTGAACCATTTTCACAAGAACATTCCCACTTTAAACATTTACAATTTATAATTTGAAAATTCCTGATCTGCCCCAAACCCTCTGAATCAGAATCTCTGAGGGAGGGGCTCAGGAATCTGTCTTTTTAGCACAGTCCTGGCATCTGCATTTTATTAGACAATAAATATACACATAAAAGCACATTGACATCTGAGAACTCCTACTCCAGAATACTTGGTATTGTTCACCATGGCATCTCCAACCCATAGAACAGCTCCTGACATTGAACAGACACTCAATAAAGAAGGCTGAATGAATGAATGAATGAATGAATGAATATGTCCCCTAGATCTTGGGTTGGGGAGATTATCCTGAATTATGTGAGTGGGCCCAGTGTAATCATAAGAGTTCTTAGAGCGAGGGAGGCAGGAAAGTCTGAGTTACAGAGATGTGGTATTGGAAGCAGAGAGGAAAGAGAGATGCAGGAGACAGAGAGAGAGAGCAGAAAAAGCAGGAGGAAGAGAAGAATAATGATGAGGGGGAGGATGAGGAGGAGAAGAAGGAGAAAGAGAAATAGAAGAAGGGAAGAGAAGAGGAGTTAAAGATACTATGCTGCTGGAAGATGGAGGAAGAGGCTATGAGCCATGTAATGCAATTGGTCTCTAGAACCTGGAAAAGGCAAGGATACAGATTCTCCCCTAGAACCTCCAGAAGGAATGCAGTCCTGTTAATACTTTGATTTTAGAACTTCTGACTTTTGGAACTATAAGATAATACATTTTTGTTGTGTTAAGCCACTAAAATTGTGTTAATTTACTACTGTGGCAATAGGAAACAAATACACCCTGTCCTAGGTAAGATTTTCATAGTCTAAGTCAAGTATATAAAAATGTGATTCTCCCTTTCTATTACTGTTGAAGACCCTATTTTGTTCAGTTTCAGAAATCTTAATATTGACAATTCAAGATACTGTTAATCAAATTGATGATTAAACGTTCTTTTCAGGTAAAAACTCAGTAAAATCAAGGTTTTGCTCTTCCTTCTTATTTTATGGGGTAGAATCTAAGTACTAAAAGGAGAAGAAGAGTATTTTTACCATGATTATTTTCTGCTCTCTGTGGGTGTTTGATGAGGGAAACCTAGCCCCTATTATATTTGGGCGGTTGGTCTACTGAATTGCTTCCTAATATCCACAGTCCTAACAGACCTACATATTACACTCTTAACATGGAATTCATTGTCATCGTTTCCTTGTTAAAATCACAAGGCCTTTTCTAGCCCGCTACTCATCTCGTAACCATTTGTCGTTTTCTTGAGGGCACAGATAACTTTGGCATATCTACCCACCCTTTGGGATCTTAGAAGATTTCGGAGACTTTCTGCTCCTTTCTATCTAGATGTGTCTGGCCACCATTTTTGTAAGGCTTGCTAGCTTCTTGGGCTTTGTCATGGAAGTAAAGCATGAGGCGCTGCTCTCAATATGCCCCCAATATTTCTAAGATTCTGATCACATCCCCTTCCAAGAAATTAGTCTCAATTCTCTTCCCCTCCTCAGCCAATCTAACTTAGTTTCATTTTGGATATAGAAGGGAGGGTCTTCTTTCATCATATGTTCTTTTCATATCTCTTGTTTATGGGACAACGTTTAGGCTCTTACTTAGTCTTTGTACTATGTCTTTAAACTTTTGAAAATCAAGACCTTTTTTCTTTCCAAAAATCTTGGCTTTTATAATGCAAAGCTTTCTCTTGAGACAGTGCCTCTGCTAAGGGTTTCAGAGGTCTAATTCTAAAGTAAACTCCAAGAATATGACTCCTTGTTTTATGCATTGGGCCCTTGCCTAAGGTAATAAGTTTCCGCCTCAAGGTCTAATTTTAATGGGAAATGTTGAGGGGTAATGAGTGGTAAAAATGGAATAAAAACCCTCCATTAATACTTCAAGATATTATGCCTCTTCATTTCTCTCCCTAGTAAATCATTGCATTTAGATTCTTCAGTGCAGTTTCCCCCAATGGTTCCCCTCCACATATTGTGCAAGGCCTTTGCAAGGCTCATCTGAATCCTATAGAATCTCTACCTTTGGTTATGGCATAATTCAGAGGGGAACTAAGTACTTGACCAGAAACTGTACCTCCAGAATAATGACTCTCATGTGTAAAGATTCAGAATTCATAGGGGTAGTTATTACAATGAGCTCCAAGAATGAAGGTGAGACCTTTCAAGCAGAGAATGATAAGAGGAGATTATTTTTAAAGAGGTAGAGGGTCATACATGAATTTGGGAGTTTCTGTACTCTGCCCCCAAATGCTGTTGAGCTAAATCTCAGGGATAGTAAAACATGATGGAAATCCCCACTTAAAAGTTGGAAAAGTCAAAAGAAGGAAGGACTTAAGTTTTACAACCTACGTGGAGACCAGTAAGCTGGGAAGCCTGGTCAAGCAATCTATTTCTTTTTCATTCAATGCCGCAGTCTTACAGTAGAGTTATGTGGTGTGGCAGGCCTGGATAAGAAAAGCCTAGAGATAAGTCTCCACTATTAATACTTGCTAACTCCCTACCATTAAGTTATATGAACCCTCCAGGGACATAGGAGGCCATATGAAAATGTCCCATGGTCCTCTGAATTTGATGAGGAAGTTACTTGAGGGAAGGACAGAGAAAACCAGTTGTTTTTAAGACACTTTTAGCCAGAATAAGGGGATTGTGCATATGGTTTGGACAGTCTCTTCCATGGATTTGGAATATGTAACACCCCTTACTGGCTCACCAGCACAAGAGCGCTGAGTTGGTGCTAAATATCCATAAAACAAGCAATGTCCCTTTGTTTCAGGCTGATGCAGTAATGGCTTTTAATTTATTCATGTCTTCCTGTTTGTATACTCTTTGGTAGCACCCTTCATATTGACTCCAGAGTTGTACATGTGGCTTGATTTGGCCAATGAAGCAATATAAAATGTAATGGCAGGTAGAAGCTTGGAGTGCTTACATATTGGGGTTTGCCTTCCTTTGCTTTTATTGGGACTCTTGATCACTCTGTGATTAGCCTGTTGGATTATGAAAGACATGTGGTCTGGTTACTCTCTCATTCCAGCTGACAGACAGCCAATCTCAAGACATGTGAGTGAGGTCCTTGACTGCCAGCTGACTGTGGATGCATAAATGAGTCCAGCTGAGTTCAGCCCAAATTACCCACGAAGTTGTAAGCTAAATAAATGGTTGTTATATTAAGCTAGTAAGTTTTGCTGTGGTTTGTTAAACAGCAAATGTTAACTAATGTACCATTCAAGGGAGTATTGTGCAACACTGTGCCTAGGATCGGATGAGATGGGTTACATCCGGAACAGGAAGAAAGCAAAGCAAACACAATGCCATTTTCTTTAGTTGCCTCTCTACCTCCCCAACATACTCAAATCATTGATTCTGGGGAAGGAAGGACTAAAATACAGGGGAAAATCAATGATTATGACTGAGGATTCAATTTGAACTAACTGAGATGTTATTACACTGACCTGGACATAACTGGCTTAAAATTTTTGTGTTAGACAGAATGGTGGCTCAGAGAAAGATCCTTTTGAAAAAATTAGCATGTCTGAGCCTGTGACCAGAGCAATTATACCTGTATATCAGTATTAATGCCCTAGACTGCACCTAATGTATCTGAATGGTTAAGCCTAGAGCCATGCATCACACTCATGTCCAAATATGAAGGTCTGAGTCAGAATCAGTTTAGAGTAAATTTCCAAGATATAGGGAAGGGGATACTTTGCCGTGAGTTTGAGGAACATGAGAAAATGTGGACATGTGGACACCTGTAATTGATTCTCATTGTTCTTTTGGCTTTGTACAATGGAGGGCAAAATAGAAAAAAAAAGATAAAATTTTTTTATTATGTAAAATTTATTACTACTAGTATTTTAATACCTAACATTATATTGAGTACATACTTATCACTATGCTAAGCTCTTTATGCATGTTGTTTCATTTAATCCTCATAACAACCTGTGAGGTAAAATATTATTTTCCCCCTTTACAGGTGAAGAAACTGAGAGTCAGATTAAATTACTTAAGTTCATGAAATGAATAAAATAGCTGAAATCCAGAACTGTCCGACTCTAAAGATCTTGATTTCATTTTGGCAAAACATTGCTTTTTAAATGCATGGTACCATTTTAAAATTTATTACTAGCAATAATTTTCCTTGCAAGATAAAACAAGTATTGAGCAGGAAGGTATAATTAAGTGCTGAAGGACAAGTTACAATTTCACATGGAGACCTAGGACACTAGGCAGAGCAAAGTTAAGAGAGGGGCCACATTGTTGCTTTTGGATGGATACTCTTGCCCCAGATACTTCGCATAGAATAAAGATTACAATGATTCCTATTGAATTTGACCAGGTGAAGAAAAAGCCAATTTTTTTCCATTTAAAATAAGAGTGATTTGTAATAAATTTCCCCAATAATAGTTTTCTTGTAAAGAAAATAAAGAAGAGGGTGGAGCAAGATGGCCGAATAGGAACAGCTCCAGTCTCCAACTCCCAGCACGAGCGACGCAGAAGACCGGTGATTTCTGCATTTTCAACTGAAGTACTGGGGTCATCTCACTGGGGAGTGCCGGACAATTGGTGCTGGTCAGCTGCTGCAGCCCGACCAGCAAGACCTGAAGCAGGGTGAGGCATTGCCTCACCTGGGAAGTTCAAGGGGGAAGGGAATCCCTTTTCCTAGCCAGGGGAACTGAGACACACAACACCTGGAAAATCGGGTAATTCCCACCCCAATACTGCGCTTTAAGCAAACGGGCACACCAGGAGATTATACCCACACCTGGCCGGGAGGGTCCCACGGCCACGGAGCCTCCCTCATTGCTAGCACAGCAGTCTGCGATCTAACCCAAACAGCAGCAGCGAGGCTGGGGGAGGGGCGCCCGCCATTGCTGAGGCTAAGTAGGTAAACAAAGCCACTGGGAAGCTCGAACTGGGTGGAGCTCACAGCAGCTCAAGGAAACCTGCCTGTCTCTGTAGACTCCACCTCTGGGGACAGGGCACAACTAAACAACAAAAGGGGAAGCAGCAGAGGCCTGTGCAGACGCGAACGACTCTGTCTGACAGCTTTGAAGAGAGCAGTGGATCTCCCAACAGGGAGGTTGAGATCTGAGAATGGACAGACTGCCTGCTCAGGTGGGTCCCTGACCCCTGAGTAGCCTAACTGGGAGACATCCCCCACTAGGGGCAGTCTGACACCCCACACCTCACAGGGTGGAGTACACCCCTGAGAGGAAGCT
The DNA here is from genome assembly GCF_007565055.1 of Rhinopithecus roxellana. Lineage (NCBI taxonomy): Eukaryota > Metazoa > Chordata > Mammalia > Primates > Cercopithecidae > Rhinopithecus > Rhinopithecus roxellana. The sequence continues at coordinate 109,624,316 of NC_044555.1, read as the reverse complement.
TCCAAAGTAAGAATCAGAGAGGTACACTCGCTGTTCTATCTTCTGCAACCTCTGCTGCTGATACCCAGGCAAACAGGGTCTGGAGTGGACCTCAAGCAATCTCCAACAGACCTACAGCTGAGGGTCCTGCTATTAGAAGGAAAACTATCAAACAGGAAGAACACCTATACCAAAACCCCATCAGTACGTCACCATCATCAAAGACCAGAGGCAGATAAAACCACAAAGATGGGGAAGAAGCAAGGCAGAAAAGCTGGAAATTCAAGTAATAAGAGCGCATCTCCCCCTGCAAAGGAGCGCAGCCCATCGCCAGCAACGGATCAAAGCTGGTCAGAGAATGACTTTGACGAGATGAGAGAAGAAGGCTTCAGTCCATCAAACTTCTCAGAGCTAAAGGAGGAATTACGTACCCAGCGCAAAGAAACTAAAAATCTTGAAAAAAGAGTGGAAGAATTGATAGCTAGAATAATTAATGCAGAGAAGGTCATAAACGAAATGACAGAGATGAAAACCATGACACGAGAAATACGTGACAAATGCAGAAGCTTCAGTAACCGACTCGATCAACTGGAAGAAAGAGTATCAGCGATTGAGGATCAAATGAATGAAATGAAGCGAGAAGAGAAACCAAAAGAAAAAAGAAGAAAAAGAAATGAACAAAGCCTGCAAGAAGTATGGGATTATGTAAAAAGACCAAATCTTCGTCTGATTGGGGTGCCTGAAAGTGAGGGGGAAAATGGAACCAAGTTGGAAAACACTCTTCAGGATATCATCCAGGAGAACTTCCCCAACCTAGCAGGGCAGGCCAACATTCAAATTCAGGAAATACAGAGAACACCACAAAGATACTCCTTGAGAAGAACAACTCCAAGACACATAATTGCCAGATTCACCAAAGTTGAAATGAAGGAAAAAACCTTAAGGGCAGCCAGAGAGAAAGGTCGGGTTACCCACAAAGGGAAGCCCATCAGACTAACAGCAGACCTCTCAGCAGAAACTCTACAAGCCAGGAGAGAGTGGGGGCCAATATTCAACGTTCTTAAAGAAAAGAATTTTAAACCCAGAATTTCATATCCAGCCAAACTAAGTTTTATAAGTGAAGGAGAAATAAAATCCTTTACAGATAAGCAAATGCTTAGAGATTTTGTCACCACCCGGCCTGCCTTACAAGAGACCCTGAAGGAAACCCTAAACATGGAAAGGAACAACCGGTACCACCCATTGCAAAAACATGCCAAAATGTAAAGACCATCGAGGCTAGGAAGAAACTGCATCAGCTAACGAGCAAAAAAACCAGTTAATATCATAATGGCAGGATCAAGTTCACACATAACAATATTAACCTTAAATGTTAATGGACTAAATGCTCCAATTAAAAGACACAGACTGGCAAACTGGATAAAGAGTCAAGACCATCAGTCTGTTGTATTCAGGAGACCCATCTCACATGCAGAGATATACATAGGCTCAAAATAAAGGGATGGAGGAAGATCTACCAAGCAAATGGAGAACAAAAAAAAAGCAGGGGTTGCAATCCTAGTCTCTGATAAAATAAACTTTAAACCATCAAAGATCAAAAGAGACAAAGAAAGCCATTACATAATGGTAAAGTGATCAATTCAACAGGAAGAGCTAACTATCCTAAATATATATGCACCCAATACAGGAGCACTGAAATTCATAAAGCAAGTCCTTAGAGACTTACAAAGACACTTAGACTCCCATACAATAATAATGGGAGACTTCAACACTCCACTGTCAACATTAGACAGATCAACGAGACAGAAAGTTAACAAGGATATCCAGGAATTGAACTCATCTCTGCACCAAGCGGACCTAATAGACATCTATAGAACTCCACCCCAAATCAACAGAATACACATTCTTCTCAGCACCACATCACACTTATTCCAAAATTGACCACATAATTGGAAGTAAAGCACTCCTCAGCAAATGTAAAAGAACAGAAATTATAACAAAGTGTCTCTCAGACCACAGTGCAATCAAACTAGAACTCAGGACTAAGAAACTCAATCAAAACCGCTCAACTACATGGAAACTGAACAACCTGCTCCTGAATGACTACTGGGTACATAACGAAATGAAGGCAGAAATAAAGATGTTCTTTGAAACCAATGAGAACAAAGATACAACATACCAGAATCTCTGGGACACATTTAAAGCAGTGTGTAGAGGGAAATTTATAGCACTAAATGCCCACAAGAGAAAGCAGGAAAGATCTAAAATTGACACTCTAACATCACAATTAAAAGAACTGGAGAAGCAAGAGCAAACACATTCAAAAGCTGGCAGAAGGCAAGAAATAACTAAGATCAGAGCAGAACTGAAGGAGATAGAGACACAAAAAAACCTCCAAAAACACAATGAATCCAGGAGTTGGTTTTTTGAAAAAAATCAACAAAATTGACAGACTGCTAGCAAGGCTAATAAAGAAGAAAAGAGAGAGGAATCAAATAGATGCAATAAAATTGATAAAGGGGATATCACCACAGACCCCACAGAAATACAAACTACCATCAGAGAATACTATAAACACCTCTATGCAAATCAACTAGAAAATCTAGAAGAAATGGATAATTTCCTGGACACTTACACTCTCCCAAGACTAAACCAGGAAGAAGTTGAATCCCTGAATAGACCAATAGCAGGCTCTGAAATTGAGGCAATAATTAATAGCCTACCAACCAAAAAAAGTCCAGAACCAGATGGATTCACAGCTGAATTCTACCAGAGGTACAAGGAGGAGCTGGTACCATTCCTTCTGAAACGATTCCAATCAATAGAAAAAGAGGGAATCCTCCCTAACTCATTTTATGAGGCCAACACCATCCTGATACCAAAGCCTGGCAGAGACACAACAAAAAAAGAGAATTTCAGATCAATATTCCTGATGAACATCGATGCAAAAATCCTCAATAAAATACTGGCAAACCGGATTCAGCAGCACATCAAAAAGCTTATCCACCATGATCAAGTGGGCTTCATCCCTGGGATGCAAGGCTGGTTCAACATTCGCAAATCAATAAACATAATCCAGCATATAAACAGAACGAAAGACAAGAACCACATGATTATCTCAATAGATGCAGAAAAGGCCTCTGACAAAATTCAACAGCCCTTCATGCTAAAAACGCTCAATAACTTCGGATTGATGGAACGTACCTCAAAATAATAAGAGCTATTTATGACAAACCCACAGCCAATATCATACTGAATGGGCAAAGACTGGAAAAATTCCCTTTGAAAACTGGCACAAGACAGGGATGCCCTCTCTGCCCACTCCTATTCAACATAGTGTTGGAAGTTCTGGCTAGGGCAATCAGGCAATAGAAAGAAATAAAGGGTATCCAGTTAGGAAAAGAGGAATTCAAATTGTCCCTGTTTGCAGATGACATGATTGTATATTTAGAAAACCCCATTGTCTCAGCCCAAAATCTCCTTAAGCTGATAAGCAACTTCAGCAAAGTCTCAGGATACAAAATGAATGTGCAAAAATCACAAGCATTCTTATACACCAGTAACAGACAGAGAGCCAAATCATGCATGAACTTCCATTCACAATTGCTTCAAAGAGAATAAAATACCTAGGAATCCAACTTACAAGGGATGTAAAGGACCTCTTCAAGGAGAACTACAAACCACTGCTCAGTGAAATCAAAGAGGACACTAACAAATGGAAGAACATACCATGCTCATGGATAGGAAGAATCAATATCGTGAAAATGGCCATACTGCCCAAGGTTATTTACAGATTCAATGCCATCCCCATCAAGCTACCAGTGAGTTTCTTCACAGAATTGGAAAAAACGGCTTTAAAGTTCATATGGAACCAAAAAAGAGCCTGCATTGCCAAGACAATCCTAAGTCATAAGAACAAAGCTAGAGGCATCACGCTACCTGACTTCAAACTATACTACAAGGCTACAGTAACCAAAACAGCATGGTACTGGTACCAAAACAGAGATATAGACCAATGGAACAGAACAGAGTCCTCAGAAATAATACCACACATCTACAGCCATCTGATCTTTGACAAACCTGAGAGAAACAAGAAATGGGGAAAGGATTCCCTATTTAATAAATGGTGCTGGGAAAATTGGCTAGCCACAAGTAGAAAGCTGAAACTGGATCCTTTCCTTACTCCTTATACGAAAATTAATTCAAGATGGATTAGAGACTTAAATGTTAGTCCTAATACCATAAAAAACCCTAGAAGAAAACCTAGGTAGTACCATTGAGGACATAGGCATGGGCAAGGACTTCATGTCCAAAACACCAAAAGCAATGACAGCAAAAGCAAAAATTGACAAATGGGATCTAATTAAACTAAAGAAATTCTGCACAGCAAAAGAAACTACCATCAGAGTGAACAGGCAACCTACAGAATGGGAGAAAATTTTTGCAATCTACTCATCTGACAAAGGGCTAATATCCAGAATCTACTAAGAACTCAAACAAATATACAAGAAAAAAACAAACAACCCCATCAAAAAGTGGGCAAAGGATATGAACAGACATTTCTCAAAAGAAGATATTCATACAGCCAACAGACACATGAAAAAATGCTCATCATCACTGGCCATCAGAGAGATGCCTATCAAAACCACAATGAGATACCATCTCACACCAATTAGAATGGCAATCATTAAAAAGTCAGGAAACAACAGTTGTTGGAGAGGATGTGGAGAAATAGGAACACTTTTACACTGTTGGTGGGATTGTAAACTAGTTCAACCATTATGGAAAACAGTATGGCAATTCCTCAAGGATCTAGAACTAGATGTTCCATATGACCCAGCCATCCCACTACTGGGTATATACCCAAAGGATTATAAATTATTCTACTACAAAGACACATGCACACGTATGTTTATTGCGGCACTATTCACAATAGCAAAGACTTGGAATCAACCCAAATGTCCATCTGTGACAGACTGGATTAAGAAAATGTGGCACATATACACTATGGAATACTATGCAGCCATAAAAAAGGATGAGTTTACATCCTTTGTAGGGACATGGATGCAGCTGGAAACCATCATTCTTAGCAAACTATCACAAGAAGAGAAAACCAAACACCGCATGTTCTCACTCATAGGTGGGAACTGAACAATGAGATCACTTGGACTCGGGAAGGGGAACATCACACATCGGGGCCTGTCATGGGGAGGGGGGAGGGGGGAGGGATTGCATTGGGGAGTTATACCTGATATAAATGACGAATTGATGGGTGCTGACGAGTTGATGGGTGCAGCACACCAACATGGCCCAAGTATACATATGTAACAAACCTGCACATTATGCACATGTACCCTAGAACTTAAAGTATAATAAAAAAAATTAAAAAAAAAGAAAATAAAGAAGATATACAATCAGAGAAAGCACAATTGGTCTGCATGCCTCTCCCAATATCCAGGTAAGTATGAATTCCCAGCATTTAGGAACTGATATATTTGATAAAATGTATCCTGGTCATGGTTTTCTGGATATGATCACTAATTGAAAAAAACAAATATTTGCAAGCAAAGAGGATTCTCATCTGAAACACCTTTCTATGTGTCATAGTCAACACATTTCTCAATTACCACTTCCAGGTTCCAGCAGAAACCTTGGAAGACAGAACGTTGATTTCCATCCATTCTATCTTAAGGTATCAGCACAGCACCAAGCTTTGGCACAGCCATTAGAGTTAAAGCTACTCCTACATTATTGCAACCTGTGCCTGAGATCAACAAGACTTTGTCTTGCAGCACTGGCCACGTTGGCTGTTATGTCCCTAGAGCTCCAACTGCCTCAACTGCTGCCAGAATTGCATCCACCCTTGGATCCAATCAAAACAACATCACCCAGTGGATTGGCTACACTTGACCCCTAGTTTTTCCCACCAAAGCTCAGTGTGTTCATTAGGAAACATGTTGCCTGGAGACAGGAGAAAATGATTAAGTTGAATTTACAGTATGAAAGCAATCTTTAGATTAAAAAGAGATCATATAGGTGGAAGCAGCTAGCTAGCAGGTACTTACCAAACATTTGTTTCCCTCCCTTTTCAATTCCATTTTCAAATGAGTGAATATGATCTGGGAAAAAAAGGGGTACATTTTTTTTCTGTGATAAATTGAGCTGTTTTGAAGATTGTCAGTCAACAATTAATTTAGTTACTAAACTTTTTTCAATTAAATTTTCTCCATCATTTTTTGAAATGTGCGCCCTTTGGTTAGGCTAGAGGTTGGCAACATTAACAAAAATCACTTTGAATATCTGTTTTCAAGTAAATTCCATTTTCTTCTTCTTTTCCTTCCATTTTCTCCTTCTCCACTTCTTCCCCTCCTTCTTCTCCTCCTCCTTCTCCTTCTCCTTCTTCTTGAGATGGAGTCTCACACTGTCGCCTAGGCTGGATTGCAGTGGCACGATCTCGGCTCACTACAGCCTCCGCCTCCCAGGTTCAAACAATTCTCCTGCCTTAGCCTCCTGAGTAGTTGGGACTACAGGCGCCCACCACCACACCTGGCTTGTTTTTGTACTTTTAGTAGAGATGAGGTTTCACCATATTGGCCAAGCTGGTCTCGAACTCCTGACCTTGTGATCCACCCGCCTCAGCCTCCGAAAGTGCTGGGATTACAGGTGTGAGCCACCAGGCCTGGCCCCATTTTCTTCTTTTAATACGAGACAATGCATGATTCTGCATGAGATGCTGCATCCTTTTAGAACATACTTTCTGAAATCTGGAATATCATTTTAACACCAAACAACCAAGTTGTTAGTTCCTTGTTGCTAAGGAAACCATTGTGTATAAATCACCAGTAAACACAATAGATGGTTAGTTAGACTCTTGTTTGTCAGGAGTAAGTACCTCTCTCCTTTGAGATTAGAAATCACTACCTTTTGATTGGAAAGAACAAGTAATGTGGGTTTAGGTGACTGCTGTAAAGAAACACACCTGCAGGACTCTATCATTGTTTTCTTTTGTTTTAGACGTGGATTAATACGCAGGGGACCTACGGGTAGCTTTTAGAAAGAATTGGCAGCCAAGTGACACTGTCTTTCTCTTTCCCTGTCCCGTTCCTAACAGTGACAGGCAGAGATCCTTTTTTCACATCAATCTCTTTATTTATTTTCCACCTTTATCACCATGATCAAGCCCTCCTCACCCCAAATCGAGACTTTAAAAATAACCTCCAATTTGGTCTCTCTATGTCCAGACTCTTTTTCCTTTATTTCATTATTCACATTATGTGTAAGATTAATCTCTCAGCCAGACTGCCTGTGTTCAAATTCTAGCTCTGCCCCTTGTAACTTGTGTGACCTTTGGGCAAGTTACTTAACCTTTTGTCTCAGTTTCTTCCTGTGTAAAATGGAAATAATAATATCTATCTCATAAAGTTGTGATGAATAAATAAGTCAATCCATATAAATCACTTATTTCAGTGGCTGACACATAATAAGTTCTCAATAAAAGTTAGCTCTCACTAATTTTTTTTTCATTTTTGTGGGTACATAGTAGGTATATATATTTATGGATTACATGAGATGTTTTGATACATGCATGCAATGCATAATAATCACATCATGAAAGATGAGGTATCCAACCCCTTAAGCATTTATCCTTTGTGTTACAAATAATCCAGTTATACTCCTTTAGTTATTTAAAATGTACAATTAAATTATTATTGACTATAGTCACTCTGTTGCTATCAAACACTAAGTCTTATTCATTCTTTCTAACTCTTTTTTGTTCCATCCTCCCACTACATTTCCCAGCCTCTGGTAACCATCCTTCTATCCCCATGAATTTAATTGTCTTGAATTTTAAATCCCACAAGTAAGTGAGAACATATAATATTTGTCTTCATGTGCATGGATAATTTCACTTACCATAATGACCTCCAGCTTCATCCATGTCTGCAAATGACTGCATATTATTCTTTTTTAACGGCTGAATAGTACTCCATTGTGTATATGTACCACATTTTCTTTATCCTTCATCTGTTGATGGACACTTAGGTTGCTTCCAAATCTTGGCTATTGTGAACAGTGCTTCTACAAACGTAGGAGTGCAGTTATTTATTTGATAAACGCGTTTCCTTTCTTGTGGGTATATGCCCAGTGGTGGGATTGCTGGATCATATGGTAGCTCAATTTTCAGTATTTTGAGGAACCTTCAAACTGTTCTCCTAGTGGTTTTACTAATTTACATTCCCACCAACAGTGTACAAGTTTTCCCTTTTCTCCACGTCCTCTCCAGTATTTGTTATCGCCTGCCTTTTGGATAAAAGTCATTTTATATGGGGTGAGACGATATCTCATTGTAGTTTTGATTTGCATTTCTCTGATGATCAAAGATATTGAGCACCTTTTCACTTGCCGTTTCACCATTTGTATGTCTTCTTTTGAGAAATGTCTTCAAATCTTTCATCCACTTTTTAATTGGGTTATTAGCTTTTTCCTATAGAGTTGTTTGAACTCCTTATATATTCTGGTTATTAATCCCTTGTCAGATGGATGGTTTGCAAAATATTTTCTCCCACTTTGTGGGTTGTCTCTTTACTATGGTAATTATTTTTTTCCTGTGCAGAAGCTTTTTAACTTGTTGTGGTACTGTTTGTCCATTTTTGCTTTGGTTGCCTGTGCTTGTGGGGTATTACTCAATAAATTTTAGCCTAGGCCAATATCCTGGATATTTTCCCCAATGTTTTCTTGTAGTAGTTACATAATTTGAGATCTTAGATTTGTCTTTAATCGGTTTTGATTTGATTTTTGATATGGAGAGATATAGGGATCTTATTTTATTTTTCTGCAAATAGATATCAACTTTTCCCAGCACCATTTATTGAAGAGACTGTCTTCTCCCCACAGTATGTTCTTGACACTTTCGTCAAAAAGAGTTCATTGTAGGTGTGTGGATTTGTTGCTGGGCTTTCCATTCTGTTCTATTGGTGTATAAGTCTATTTTTATGCCAGTGTCGTGCTGTTTTGGTTACTAGGTCTGTAGTATAAATTGAAGTCAGATAACGTGATTCCTCCTGTTTTGTTCTTTTTGTTTAAGATACTTTTGGCTATTCTGAGTCTTTTGTGGTTCCATAGAAATTGTAGGATTGTTTTTCCTATTTCTGTGAAGAATTTCCTTGGTGTTTTGACAGGGATTGAAGAGAATCTGTAGATTACTTTGGGTAGTATGGACATTTTAACAATATTAATTCTTCCAATCCATGAACTTGGAATATATTTCCATTTTTCTATGTCCTCCCTAATCTCTTGCATCAATGTTTGATAGTTTTCTTTGCACAGATCTTGCACTTCTTTGGTTAATTCCTAGGTATTTTATTTTGTAGCTATTGTAAATATGATTACTATTTTTGTTTCTTTTTCACAGCGTTCATTGTTGGCATATAGAAATGCTACTGAGTTTTGTATGTTGATTTAGTATCCTGCAATTTTACTGAATTTGTTTATCAGTTCTAATAGTTTATTGGCGAAATCTCTAGGTTTTTCCAAATATAAGATTATATCATCAGCAAACAAGGATAATTTGACTTCTTCCTTTCCAATTTGGATGCCCTTTATATCTTTCTCTTGTTTGATTGCTCTAGCTAGATCTTCCAGTACTATGTTGAAAAACAGTAGTGACACTGGGCATTCCTGTCATGTTCCAGATCTTAGAGCAAAGGCTTTCAATTCTTCCCCATTCAGGATGATGCTAGCTGTGGGTTTGTCATATATGGCTTTTATTATGTTGAGGTATGTTCCTTCTATACCCAGTCAGAGAATTTTTATCATAAAGCAATGTTGAATTTCATTAAATGCATTTTCAGCATCAATTGCAATAATCATATGGTTTTTGTCCTTCATTGTGTTGATGTGATGTATCACACCAATTGATTTATGTATGTTGAACTGACCTTGCATCCCAGAGATAAATCTCACTTGGTTGTCATGAACATTCTTTGTAATGTATTGTCGAATTGCATTTTCTAGTGTTTTATTGAGGATTTTTGCATTGATATTTATCAGAGATTATGGTATGTAGTTTTTTTTTTTTTTTTTGATATGTCTTTGGTTTTTGTATCAGGGTAATACTGGCCTCATAGAATGAGTTTGGAAGTATTCCCTTCTCTTCTATATTTTGGAATAGTTTGAGTAGGATTGGTATTAGTTCTTTAAATGTGAAGCCATCAGGTCTTGGACTTTTGTTTACTGGGAGACTTTTTATTGTAACTGCAATATCATTACTTGTTGTTGGTTTGTTCAGGTTTTGGATTTGTCATAGTACAATCTTGGTAGGTTGCATGTGTCTAGGAATTTGTCTATTTCTTCTAGATTTTCTAATTTATTGGTATATACTTGGTCATAGTAGCCACTAATGATCCTGTGACTTTCTGAGGTATCAGTTGTAATGTCTCCTTTTTCTTCTGTGATTTTACTTCTTTGAACCGTGTCTCTTTTTTCTTAGTCTGGCTAAAGGTTTGTCAATTTTGTTTAGCTTTTTAAAAAATCAACTTTTTTGACAAATCGGATCTGATTAAACTAAAGATCTTCTGCACAGCAAAAGAAACAATCATGAGTGAACAGGGAACCTACGGAATGGGAGAAAATTTTTGCAATCTATCCATCTGACAAAGGGCTAATATCCAGAATCCACAAGGAACTTAAACAAATGTACAAGGAAAAAAAAAAACCCATCAAAAAGTGGGCAAGGGATATGAAGAGACACTTCTCAAAAGAAGACATTTATGTGGCCAATAGACATATGAAAAAAAGCTTGTCATTACTGGTCATTAGAGAAATGCAAATCAAAACCACAATGAGATACCCTCTCATGCCAGTTAGAATGGTGATCATTAAAAAGTCAGGAAATAATAGATGCTGGAGAGGATGTGGAGAAATAGGAACACTTTTACACTGTTGACAGGAGTGTAAATTAGTTCAACCATTGTGGAAGACAGTGTGGTGATTCCTCAAGGATCTAGAACCAGAAATACTATTTGACCCAGCAATCCCATTACTGGGCATATACCCAAAGGATTATAAATCATTCTACTATAAAGACACATGCACATGTATGTTTACTGCAGCACTGTTCACAATAGCAAAGACTTGTGCCAACCTAAATGCCCATCGATGATGGACTGGATGAAGGAAATGTGGCACATATACACGATGGAATACTATGCATCCATAAAAAAAGACGAGTTCATGTCCTTTGCAGGGAAATGGATGAAGCTGTAAACCCTCATTCTCAGCAAACTAACACAAAAACAGAAAACCAAACACCACATATGCTCACTCATAAGTGGCAGTTGAACAATGAGAACACATGGACACAGGGAGGAGAACATCACACACTGGGGCCTTTCAGCAGGTGGGGGCTAGGGGAGGGATAGTATTAGGAGAAATACCTAATGTAAATGAGGGATTGATGGGTGCAACAAACCACCATGGCACATGTATACCTATGTAACAAACCTGCACATTCTGTACATGTATCCCAGAACATAAAGTATAATAATAAAAAAAAGCAACTAAAAAAAATCAACTTTTTGTTTCATTAATTTTTTGCATTATTTTCTTCATTTCAATTTCATTTATTTCTGCTCTGATCTTTATTATTTCTTTTCTTCTACTAATTTTGAGTTTGGTTTGCTCTTGCTATTCTAGTTCTTTAAGATGCATTGTTAGGTTGTTTATTTGAAGTTTTTCTTCTTTTTTGGTGTAGGCACTTATAGCTATAAACTTAACTCTTAGTACTGCTTTTACTGTATGCAACAGGTTTTGGTATGGAGTCTTCCCATTATCATTGGCTTCAAGAAATTTTTCAATTTCCTAATTTCTTCATTGATATGCTGGTCAGTCAGTAGCATATTGTTTGATTTTCATGTATTTGTATAGTTTCCAAAATACCTCTTATTATTGATTTCTGATTTTATTCCACTATAGTAAGAGAAGATACTTATTTCTATTTTTTCATATGCTTTGAAAATTGTTTTTTGACATACCATATGGTTTACTCTTGTGAATAATTCATGTGCTGCAGGAAAAATATGTATTCTGCAGCCACTGGATGAAATGTTCTGTAAATATCTATTAGTCCATTTGGTCTATAGTGCAGATTAAGTCTGATGTTTCTTTATTGATTTTCACTCTGGAAGATCTGTCCAATGATGTAAGTTGGGTGTTGAAATCTTTGGCTATTATTGTATTGTGGTGTATTCCTCTCTTTGGCTCTAACAATATTTGCTGTTTATATCTGAGTGCTCCAGTGTTGGGTACATATATATTTAAAATTGTTATATCCTCTGCTGCTTTGGCCCTTTAACATTATATAACGAACTTCTTTGTCTCTTCTTATAGTTTTTGTCTCGAAATCTATTTTTTCTGACATAAGTATAAATACTCCTGCTCTCCTTTGGCTTCCATTGGCATGGAATATCTTTTTCCATCCCTTTATATTTGGGCTTTATGTATCTTTATAGAAGTGTATTTCTTATAGGCAACAGATCCTTGGGGTTTTCTTTTTTTTTCCACTCAGCCACTCTGTATCTTTTGATTGGTAGTTTAGTCTATTTACATTCAATGCTACTATTGATGAATAAGTATTTACTCCTGCCATTTTATTATTTATTATCTGGTTGTTTTGTTGTCTTCTCCTCCTTCTTTCTTTCCTTCCTGTGTTTTAGTGAAGGTGATTTTCTCTGGTGATATGATTTAGTTTCTTGCTTTTTATTCTTTGTGTGTCCATTGCATGCCTTTTATGTTTAAAGTTGCCAGAAGGCTTGCAAACACTATCTTATAATTCATTATTTTAACCTGCTAACAACTTAAAATATTTTGCCTAAAGAAACACACAAAAAGAAAATTAATAAAAACTCTACACTTTAACTTCGTCCCCCTACTCTTAACCTTTTTATTGTTTTTATTTATATCTTGTTTATATATTATATATTTATATTTATATCTTGTTACATTGAGTATGTCTTGAAAAGTTGTTGTAGTTATTATTTTTGATTGGTTCATTGTTTAGTCTTTCTAGTTAGGATAAGAGTAGATTATATACCACAGTTAGTGTTATAACATTCTGTGTTTCTCTTTATGCTTATTATTACCAGCGAGTTTTGTGCTTTCAGATGTTTTCTTATTGCTCATTAACATCCTTTTCTTCCTAATCGAACTGCTTCCTTTAGCATTTCTTATAGGAGAGGTCTGGTGTTGATGAAATTCCTCAGCTTTAGTTTGTCTGGGAAAGTCTTTATTTCTCCTTCATGTTTGAAGGATATTTTCACCAAATATACTATTCTAACATTAGAGTGTTTTTCCTTCAGCACTTTACATATATTGTGCCACTCTCTCCTGTTCTGTAAAGTTTCCACTGAAAAGTCTGCTGCCAGATGTATTGGAGCTCCATTGTATGTTATTTGTTTCTTTTCTCTTGCTGCTTTTAGGGTCCTATCTTTATCCCGTATCTTTGGGAGTTTAATTATTAAAAGCCTTGATGTTTTAGACATGAAGTCCTTGCCCATGCCTATGTCCTGAATGGTACTACCTAGATTTTCTTCTAGGGTTTTTATGGTATTAGGTCTAACATTTAAGTCTCTAATCCATCTTGAATTAATCTTCGTATAAGGGGTAAGGAAAGGATCCAGTTTCAGCTTTCTACTTATGGCTAGCCAATTTTCCCAGCACCATTTATTAAATAGGGAATCCTTTCCCCATTTCTTGTTTCTCTCAGGTTTCTCAAAGATCAGATGGCTGTAGATGTGCGGTATTATTTCTGAGGACTCTGTTCTGTTCCATTGGTCTATATCTCTGTTTTGGTACCAGTACCATGCTGTTTTGGTTACTGTAGCCTTGTAGTATAGTTTGAAGTCAGGTAGCGTGACGCCTCCAGCTTTGTCCTTTTGACTTAGGATTGTCTTGGCAATGCGGGCTCTTTTTTGGTTCCATATGAACTTTAAAGCAGTTTTTTCCAATTCTGTGAAGAAACTCATTGGTAGCTTGAGGGGGATGGCATTGAATCTATAAATAACCTTGGGCAGTATGGCCATTTTCACGATATTGATTCTTCCTATCCATGAGCATGGTATGTTCTTCCATTTGTTTGTGTCCTCTTTTATTTCACTGAGCAGTGGTTTGTAGTTCTCCTTGAAGAGGTCCTTTACATCCCTTGTAAGCTGGATTCCTAGGTATTTGATTCTCTTTGAAGCAATTGTGAATGGAAGTTCATTCCTGATTTGGCTCTCTGCCTGTCTGTTACTGGTGTATAAGAATGCTTGTGATTTTTGCACATTAATTTTGTATCCTGAGACTTTGCTGAAGTTGCTTATCAGCTTAAGGAGATTTTGGGCTGAGACGATGGGGTTTTCTAAATATATAATCGTGTCATCTGCAAACAGGGACAATTTGACTTCTTCTTTTCCTAACTGGATACCCTTGATAGCAATGGCAGCAAAAGCAAAAATTGACAAATGGGATCTAATTAAACTAAAGAGCTTTTGCACAGCAAAAGAAACTACCATCAGAGTGAACAGGCAACCTACAGAATGGGAGAAAATTTTTGCAACCTACTCATCTGACAAAGGGCTAATATCCAGAATCTACAAAGAACTCAAACAAATATACGAGAAAAAAACAAACAACCCCATCAAAAAGTGGGGAAAGGATATGAACAGACATTTCTCAAAAGAAGATATTCATACAGCCAACAGACACATGAAAAAATGCTCATCATCACTCGCCATCAGAGAAATGCAAATCAAAACCACAATGAGATACCATCTCACACCAGTTAGAATGGCAATCATTCAAAAGTCAGGAAACAACAGGTGTTGGAGAGGATGTGGAGAAATAGGAACACTTTTACACTGTTGGTGGGATTGTAAACTAGTTCAACCATTATGGAAAACAGTATGGCAATTCCTCAAGGATCTAGAACTAGATGTACCATATGACCCAGCCATCCCACTACTGGGTATATACCCAAAGGATTATAAATTATTCTACTACAAAGACACATGCACACGTATGTTTATTGCGGCACTATTCACAATAGCAAAGACTTGGAATCAACCCAAATGTCCATCTGTGACAGACTGGATTAAGAAAATGTGGCACATATACACCATGGAATACTATGCAGCCATAAAAAAGGATGAGTTTGCATCCTTTGTAGGGACATGGATGCAGCTGGAAACCATCATTCTTAGCAAACTATCACAAGAAGAGAAAACCAAACACCGCATGTTCTCACTCATAGGTGGGAACTGAACAATGAGATCACTTGGACTCGGGAAGGGGAACATCACGCACTGGGGCCTATCATGGGGAGGGGGGAGGGGGGAGGAGGGAGGGATTGCATTGGGGAGTTATACATGATATAAATGATGAATTGATGGGTGCTGACGAGTTGATGGGTGCAGCACACCAACATGGCATAAGTATACATATGTAACAAACCTGCACGTTATGCACATGTACCCTAGAACTTAAAGTATAAAAAAAAAAAAAAAGCCTTGAGGTAATCTTCTTTGGGTTAAATCTCTGTGGTGTTCTTCAACCTTCTTGTACTTGGATATAGATATTTTTCTCTAGGTTTAGGGAGTTCACTGTTACTATACCTTTGAATAAAATTTCTACCCCTATTTCTTTCTCTACATCTTTAAGGCCAATAACTGTAAGATTTGCCCCTTTGAGGCTCTTTTCTAGATCCTGTTGGCACACTTTATTGTTTTTTATTCTTTTTTATTTTGTCTCTGACCGTATATTTTCAATAGTATGTCTTCAAGCTCACTAATTCTTCAGTCTTCTTGATCAATTCTGCTATTAAAAGACTCTTATGCATTCTTCAGTGTGCAAGTTGCATTTTCAGCTCCAGAATTTCTGCTTGATTATTATTATTATTTTTATTATACTTTAAGTTCTAGGGTACATGTGCATAATGTGCAGGTTTGTTACATATGTATACTTGTGCCTTGTTGGTGTGCTGCACCGATCAACTCGTCAACACCCATCAATTCATCATTTATATCATGTATAACTCCCCAATGCAATCCCTCCCCCCTCCGCCCTCCCCATGATAGGCCCCAGTGTGTGATGTTCCCCTTCCCGAGTCCAAGTGATCTCATTGTTCAGTTCCCACCTATGAGTGAGAACATGCGGTGTTTGGTTTTCTGTTCTTGTGATAGTTTGCTAAGAATGATGGTTTCCAGCTGCATCCATGTCCCTACAAAGGACACAAACTCATCCTTTTTTATGGCTGCATAGTATTCCATGGTGTATATGTGCCACATTTTCTTAATCCAGTCTGTCACAGATGAACATTTGGGTTGATTCCAAGTCTTTGCTATTGTGAATAGTGCCGCAATAAACATACGTGTGCATGTGTCTTTGTAGTAGAATAATTTATAATCCTTTGGGTATATACCCAGTAGTGGGATGGCTGGGTCATATGGTACATCTAGTTCTAGATCCTTGAGGAATTGCCATACTGTTTTCCACAATGGTTGAACTAGTTTACAATCCCACCAACAGTGTAAAAGTGTTCCTATTTCTCCACATCCTCTCCAACACCTGTTGTTTCCTGACTTTTGAATGATTGCCATTCTAACTGGTGTGAGATGGTATCTCATTGTGGTTTTGATTTGCATTTCTCTGATGGCGAGTGATGATGAGCATTTTTTCATGTGTCTGTTGGCTGTATGAATACCTTCTTTTGAGAAATGTCTGTTCATATCCTTTGCCCACTTTTTGATGGGGTTGTTTGTTTTTTTCTTGTAAATTTGTTTGAGTTCTTTGTAGATTCTGGATATTAGCCCTTTTTCAGATGAGTAGATTGCAAAAATTTTCTCCCATTCCGTAGGTTGCCTGTTCACTCTGATGGTAGTTTCTTTTGCTGTGCAGAAGCTCTTTAGTCTAATCAGATCCCATTTGTCAATTTTGGCTTTTGCTGCCGTTGCTTTTGGTGTTTTAGTCATGAAGTCCTTGCCCATGCCTACGTCCTGAATGGTACTACCTAGATTTTCTTCTAGGGTTTTTATGGTATTAGGTCTAACATTTAAGTCTCTAATCCATCTTGAATTAATCTTCATATAAGGAGTAAGGAAAGGATCCAGTTTCAGCTTTCTACTTATGGCTAGCCAATTTTCCCAGCACCATTCATTAGATAGGGAATCCTTTCCCCATTTCTTGTTTCTCTCAGGTTTGTCAAAGATCAGATGGCTGTAGATGTGTGGTATTATTTCTGAGGACTCTGTTCTGTTCCATTGGTCTATATCTCTGTTTTGGTACCAGTACCATGCTGTTTTGGTTACTGTAGCCTTGTAGTATAGTTTGAAGTCAGGTAGCGTGACACCTCCAGCTTTGTCCTTTTGACTTCGATTGTCTTGGCAATGCGGGCTCTTTTTTGGCTCCATATGAACTTTAAAGCAGTTTTTTCCAATTCTGTGAAGAAACTCATTGGTAGCTTGATGGGGGTGGCATTGAATCTGTAAATAACCTTGGGCAGTATGGCCATTTTCACGATATTGATACTTCCTATCCATGAGCATGGTATGTTCTTCCATTTGTTTGTGTTCTCTTTTATTTCACTGAGCAGTGGTTTGTAGTTCTCCTTGAAGAGGTCCTTTACATCCCTTGTAAGTTGGATTCCTAGGTATTTTATTCTCTTTGAAGCAATTGTGAATGGAAGTTCATTCCTGATTTGGCTCTCTGTTTGTCTGTTACTGGTGTATAAGAATGCTTGTGATTTTTGCACATTAATTTTGTATCCTGAGACTTTGCTGAAGTTGCTTATCAGCTTAAGGAGATTTTGGGCTGAGACAATGGGGTTTTCTAAATATACAATCATGTCATCTGCAAACAGGGACAATTTGACTTCTTCTTTTCCTAACTGAATACCCTTGACTTCTTTCTCTTGCCTGATTGCCCTAGTCAGAACTTCCAACACTATGTTGAATAGGAGTGGTGAGAGAGGGCATCCCTGTCTTGTGCCAGTTTTCAAAGGAATTTTTCCAGTTTTTGCCCATTCAGTATGATATTGGCTGTGGGTTTGTCATGAATAGCTCTTATTATTTTGATGTACGTTCCATGAATACCGAATTTATTGAGCATTTTTAGCATGAAGGGCTGTTGAATTTTGTCAAAAGCCTTTTCTGCATGTATTGAGATAATCATGTGGTTCTAGTCTTTGGTTCTGTTTATATGCTGGATTACGTTTATTGATTTGCGTATGTTGAACCAGCCTTGCATCCCAGGGATGAAGCCCACTTGATCATGGTGGATAAGCCTTTTTTTAATTTAATTTAATTTTATTTTATTTTATTTATTTATTTTTTATTATACTTTAAGTTCTAGGGTACATGTGCATAACGTGCAGGTTTGTTACATATGTATACTTGTGCCATGTTGGTGTGCTGCACCCATCAACTCGTCAGCACCCATCAATTCATCATTTTTTGATGTGCTGCTGAATCCGGTTTGCCAGTATTTTATTGAGGATTTTTGCATCGATGTTCATCAAGGATATTGGTCTAAAATTCTGTTTTTTTGTTGTGTCTCTGCCAGGCTTTGGTATCAGGATGATGTTGGCCTCATAAAATGTGTTAGGGAAGATTCCCTCTTTTTCAATTGATTGGAATAGTTTCAGAAGGAATGGTACCAGCTCCTCCTTGTACCTCTGGTAGAATTCAGCTGTGAATCCATCTGGTCCTGGACTTTTTTTGGTTGGTAGGCTATTAATTATTGCCTCAATTTCAGAGCCTGCTATTGGTCTATTCAGGGATTCAGGTTCTTCCTCGTTTATTCTTAGGAGAGTGTAAGTCTCCTTTGGAGGGGGAGGTGCACTCTTATTTTTTGAATTTCCAGCTTTTCTGCCCTGCTTTTCCCCCATCTTTGTGGTTTTATCTGCCTCTGGTCGTTGATGATGGTGACGTACTGATGGGGTTTTGGTGTGGGTGTCCTTCCTGTTTGTTAGTTTTCCTTCTAACAGTCAGGACTCTCAGCTGTAGGTCTGTTGGAGATTGCTTGAGGTCCACTCCAGACCCTCAGCAGAGGCTTCAGAAGATAGAATACTGCTGAAGAGCGAGTGTACCTGTCTGATTCTTGCTTTGGAAGCTTCCTCTCAGGGGTGCACTCCACCATGTGAGGTGTGGGGTGTTGGTCTGCCCCTAGTGGAGGATGTCTCCCAGTTAGGCTACTCAGGGGTCAGGGACCCACTTGAGCAGGAAGTCTGTCCGTTCTCAGATCTCAACCTCCCTGTTGGGAGATCCACTGCTCTCTTCAAAGCTGTCAGACAGAGTCGTTTGCATCTGCAGAGGTTTCTGCTGCCTTTTTGTTGTTGTTGTTGTTTAGCTGTGCCCTGTCCCCAGATGTGGGGTCTACAGAGACTGGCAGGCCTCCTTGAGCTGCTGTGAGCTCCACCCAGTTCGATCTTCCCAGGGCTTTGTTTACCTACTTAAACCTCAGCAATGGCGGGCGCCCCTCCCCAGCCTCGCTGCTGCCTTGCAGTTAGATCGCAGACTGCTGTGCTAGCAATGAGGAAGGCTCCGTGGGCATGGGACCCTCCCAGGCAGATGTGGGATATAATCTCCTGGTGTGCCCCTTTGCTTAAAGCACAGTATTTGGGTGGGAGTTACCCGATTTTCCAGGTGTTGTGTGTCTCAGTTCCCCTGGCTAGGAAAAGGGATTCCCTTGCCCCTTGTGCTTCCCAGGTTAGGCGATGCCTCGCCCTGCTTCAGCTCTCACTGGTCGGGCTGCAACAGCTGACCAGCACCGATTGTCCGGCACTCCCTAGTGAGATAAACCCAGTACCTCAGTTGAAAATGCAGAAATCACCCATCTTCTGTGTCACTCGCGCTGGGAGCTGGAGACTGGAGCTGTTCCTATTTGGCCATCTTGTTCCGCCCCCCCAGGTGATGAATCTTGCCAGGACTGAGACTTTCCCTTCAAGACAGCAGGTTCCTTTCTGGTCCAGGGCATGTCTAGAAATGTCGTCTGGGAGCTAGGGTCTGGAAAATGGGCCTCGTGACTCTGAGTGGTGCCCTATCCTGCTGTGGCTGAGCTGGTATCCATGATGCAAGACTCCTCAAGTTGAGGGAAGTGGTATCTTTTTGAGCTGTGGACTGTGCAGTCTAGGGTTAGGGTAAAGGTGATGCCAGCACTTCCTTAGCTGCCTTGACTGTTGTCTCAGTAGGTCACATGTCCACCCAGTCCACTGGCTGTGGTACCACTTCAGCCCTAGGACTTGCCTAAAAGTTGCAGTCCTTATGGTCTAGCCTGCCTTTCAAGATTACTTAGAGACCCAGAGAACTTTGACCCTCAGTGGTGAAGTTTGCAAAAAGTTACGTTTGGACCACTAGGATTGTTGATTTCCCTCTGGCTAGGGTTGGTTTAAATGTTCCCACCACGGGTGGGTGTCAGTTGAGTTTGGTCTGGTTTTCCTTTGTGCTTTAATGGAACAGCACTGAGTTCAATGCCTCAGTTGCTGGCTCTCCCTCACCCAGCACCCACAGATGCTCTCACCACTACTCGCTGGCTGCTGGGAGTTCGGGGGGAGGAGTGGCATTGGTGGTTCATGACTATTTTTCCTACCTCTTCAGTCCTGTAGATTTTTAAATATGAAATTTAGACTTACGCTGATTAACAGTAGTCTTCTCCATATCATTCAAATCAGTGAGGTAAGATTGTATCAGTCCAACCTCATATGATGGCCTTCCTTGTTACCAAGAGAGGTCCTGTTAGGGCTTTATTTGGCACCCAACTTTCTAGTATCTTGACAGCTATGGCACTCAGATGAGACCTGATGTCACATGAATTGTATCAAGGCTGCAGATTTATCTGCAAACTCATGCTCTAAAGTCCAAAAGGTTAATATTATGTCTTGGAATAGTTCTGTTTTGTGTCTTAAATAAGCAGCCATCAAAATCTATCCATTTCTCTCATGTTGGTCATTGCAATGGACCTCCTCCACAGTGGCATGAGGGCACACTGAAAATTGTGAGTGCCTGGCTGTCTAGAGTAATAAAGGTGATGACCACAGCCAGCTCCTCAGCTCCTGTCAGAAAATCATAATTTGCTTTTCTGTGAATTATACCCTGGAGGAACCAACTAGCTGTCTTAGTAATGACTTGATGAATATAGGTGTTTCTAAGCTAATGTCTTGCCCTTTCTATTCCCTGTTGCTTAGATGTATTAGTGTCCATGAGTTTTGGTGAGTTTGTTTGAAAATGTCTTGAATAGCTATTCTGAGAGGGTGAAGGCTTTTGTGCAATATTTGAAAAAAAAAAGGAGAGATGTGCTATTATCACTCTCAGGAATACAGCCTAGATATTTCCTGAGCACTAAAATAAGAATGAATTTGTTATGCAATGGCTTTACTCTAAGCTCAGGACTCTTCCTTTACTATCCTTTAAATGCTAATTAGCTTCACTGAGTGCCTCTGGAAAAGTGTCCCACTAATCAGGAAACATTAAATTATCACTTACTCTGCATTAGCTGAAGGCATCAGAGCCAGCAGAATCTCTGAAGTAGAAGAAGGAATCATGTTGCAGGACTGGTTAATAGCCTCTCATAGCAGTTTTGGTGCCAACATACTGGGCTTTTGGTTCCTCTACCATGATAATTGGTCAATTGCCTTGGTAGAATCAAAACAAAAAACCATTGAGAGCTAAATGAAGTAGGTTGTTTTGTCAAAAAGTAGAGATTAGGAAGGGATGGACAGAGGCAACAGATACTGAATACCTTCTGTGTGCCAGGTATCCTGTTTGGTGCTTTATGTAATATAACACAAAACTCTGTGAGATAAGTACTAACCAATTGTTTAGGTTGGAGAAACTGAGGCATATGGGGTTAAATGATTTGTTCATGGGATCAAAAAGCATATTTGTTCTACTCAAGAGCTGACATTTTCAACTACAAAGGCAATATTTTCATGTTACTGTTAGGCCTTAAATGCTCACTCATCCAATTTGACATCAGATTAGCTAGCATTTACCTTGCATAGGCCTGAGTTAATTGTACACAGGGCAGGTGAATTTTAAAGGGTGGTTAAAAGAAGGGAAATATAGTCTAGAGTGAGAATCTCAACCTAATCTGTCTAATCGATATACAGAAGCATCAAGACAATTTCAATAAAGGACTTCTGCTGGAGTAACAGGATTAACTTTGAAGGATGGCTCACTCTCTGAGTAGATTTTGAAATTTTACTTGGTAATGTCTCCAAGCATAAGTCACTATCATTCCCTATTTTTACATAAAAACTTTATCTCCTGACAAGATCAGTTACATCTTAGTATTTAGTGCTGAGAAGGTTCTTACATGCCAAGATGTTATGTAGTTGCAACACTTAGATTCACTTTAGTATTTTATTTTATTTTTTATTTTACCATCTTCACAAAGACATTTCTGAGGCATGTGGGGCTAAGTGGTTAGGAATTGGATATTTCAAGTGGATAGTGACTATGTTTACTAGAATCAACTTTTGGCTAACCTCAAGGACAAATCTTTTTGTGTCCTTACTGACATTGTCTACCTAGTCTGCTGATTTAAGCTTTTTGTTGACACAAAGCAAATCATTATTTATTCTAGCTCAGCAGGAATACAAACAGCTCTCTCCCCTTCCCATACCCACTCCTCTTTTTGCCTTCAGGCTGACTTCCTTATTACACATTATAAACTTAAAATGAAGCTTTTATCTATTGGCCATAGAATCTTAGCATTATTAGAACCTTTAGAAATAACTGGTTAACATCATCATTTGTATAATAACTGGTTAACATCATCATTTATATATAGATTAAAAACTCAAATCAAGAGAAATGATGTGACCTGCCAAAAGTTATTCAGCTAGTTATTTAGTTAATGCTAAAATAAAAAATACCCTGATCTCAAATTCAATGCTCATATTCTATGAGAGTCCTAATTTTCTTTTCTTTTTTTTTTTAAAAAAATCCAGGAATCATAATAGAAGCCCTGTTTCAACCACCTTTAGTATTATTAACATTATTATTTACAAAATGCATTCAGCTTTTGAAAAAACAATAGCTTCAATCTTTTGTGATCTTTGTTTTCTAGTGTGACTTTCCTGACACTGGGAATTCATCCCTCAGTTGGACAGACAGGATGGGGTGGGGGATAGGGGAAAGGTGCAGAGAGGAAGAGCAAATACTTTTAATAGCTTTTCTGTTGCAGGAAATCACATTTCACTCACAAACAGTTTCTGCAGTCACCATTCCTCTATGTCTAGCTTAAATGTCAATGGCAACTCAGTCTCAGAATTTTCAAATCTCTTAGGAATGAATTTCCTAAGTGGCAGCATAGGTGATTGAAACACAAATTCCCTTTCATGATCAACATCTCAAATTACAAATAATGCATGAGGCTTAAATATTCCCTCTATCTCAATCTTTGCATTTTTATTTTCTGAAAATGCTAGCAAAGGTTTTCCAAAATTTCTTTGCTTAAATATTCATGGTTGGTCTATGGGGCTGAAGGACGCATTTATAAGACAGAGATCTCTCTAACATAAACAGAAGGTTTTGGGCCCAGCTGGTGTTTGACAGTGGGGATATTTATCTCCAGTTAGCCTTTTGTTGAGGGACTTTCTTCCTTCACAAAAGTCCCCTTTTAGTATTCACTAATAGAATTCATTAGCTCTTCTGGATCTGGACCACTGTGCATTACAAAGTGATATCCTAAGAGATATCAATGTATAGGGACATATCAAAATCAGGCAAGAATATAGTTTATTTGGCAAAGTGGGACATAAGCCTGGTCTGAAAGTGAAAAGACTGAAATGACCATTTAGAAAGAAATAATTTTATGTATTTTAAGAGGTGTGTTAATAATTAGTACACATGAAACTCTATAAAAATGTGTATGAAAATATGAGCAAAAATGTTTGACATTACCTAATTGTGTCTTAGAAAAAAGGGCTCTTAAAATACAAACGATATTTAGTTCTGGGTGTACCCAAGCATTTTGGGGAAAAATGAATTCCTCAAACACTTAAAATTAAGAAAAAGTTAAAATGTATTCAGTGTTGCTTTAGGCCAGGCTCTGTGTTAGGCACTTTTGATATATACTTTAATTAAATTGTCTCATTAACTTGGGGAGGTAGATGCTATTGTCCCTACTTGATAGAAAAGGAAAATAAGTGTGTCAGTCCTTGGTCTATATGCCCTCAGATTCATTCCTTGCCTTTCCCGTACCTTCCTTTGTAGCACAGGGATGCTAACCCCTTTAGGTTGTATTTCTCAGGCTTTTCAGAGACAACTCGCTTCTGGCTACGTTCAGTGAAAGGGAGATGCAGTTAAGAGATTGGAGGGTGGGAGGTAGGAAGAGGCAAGGGTATTTCTTACTGCTCCCTCATCCTCCAGCCTGGGGCAGCACCTTCAGCAGGGGCTGCCTTTCCTCTGTGGCTCCAGCTCCCACAAGACAGACCTGCTGTGGTTCTAGCTTCTTCTGGGTGACTCTGGCCTAAGGGCTCTGGTAACACCACCTTCTCTCTTTGTTTTTTCAGTTCTAGGGGCAGTAGTGAGCTCCTGCTGTTGCTAATCTCTAGGTTATCCCCCTTTCCTCTCTTTGGCTTCTCAGCTCCTCTTAAATATCCTCTATTTCAAGGACTCTGTCTAAAATGTTTTCTGATTTCTTCGTTGGGCCCTCACATACACTGAGGCTTTACCCCGAGTGCATATTTAAGAGATGATTAAAGCTCAAAAGTACATTCTCTCTTTTTGGTTTGAAAATATGCAAAATTTATGATCTCTCTCTCTCTCTCTGCCTCTTCAAAACTTTTAAAACATTTAGAGGAAGAAAAGAGTTTTAAAATATTTACTCAACAAAATCATATTTCCAATTCTTTACTGGTCTCCACCCCTATCTTACTAGCATCCACATTGACAAGAGTTTGCTTGCCTATCTTCCAACTAGTCATTGATGTTATACTGTACGTTGAGATTTTCAAATGATCTTTAATTATAGAGCTTGTCCTTTGCTAGCTCAATGGGAAAATGCCCATCTTTTAGTTTCTTAATTCCTCAGTGCCATTCCATTCTGCCCTTAGTCAGAACAGTTCTCTTTTACTATTGATCAAATTTTATTTCTTCTAGTTATATCAAATCCAGTGAAGTATATTTTTCTGAGACCTGGACATCTGCAGAGGGTAAAGTGCCCAAGGTCAGACAGTCAGTCTAGATCTGAGTTTCCTTCAAGTTGTGAAAGGGGTAGTATAAATGAGAGAACAACGGATGCAGGGAGAGAGAAAAGGATCGAGAAAAAGAGAGAAAGGAGCAATATGAGAAAAGGCAGTGAGAAGCCAAAGAGAGAGAGAGAGGGAGCGAGAGAGGGAGGGAGGGAGAGAGGGAGGGAGGGAGGGGGCGAGAGAAAGAGAGAGAGAGAGAGAGAGGGAGAGAAATGGTTTTAATAGATTAAGGCGAATGTTCTGTTGAGTTTTTCAGGACATATTTCAGCATATAGGCACCTCTAATGACAGACATGAAGGTAATAATAGTGAATATTCCATCATTATCAAATGGTCTCATTTTTCCTCATGGAATGGAAACATTTTTGTAAACAGAAACACCAATTTGATTAAATGATATATCTTGCTTTAAAACAATTACTTACCATTATTGAAGAGCAAATCAACAGAAAGCCAATTAGGACTTTATCCTGGAAATATAGTTGAGATTAGCTTTATTTGTTCATCTATAATTAGTAAATGCTTTATCTTGGGGTTGACAGTTGTGGTGGGTATGGCAAGTTTTATAAGATACCTACTCAGCTTGACTCTGCTAGTCTTATGCTGGAGAGTGTCATTCTCTCCCACTGATACATGGCATGGCAGAAACTTGGTTTAAAATATAACTTAAACTCTCTTTCCGTTGGTTTGGAGGTTTATTATTGGCTTTCCCTATAAACACGCAGCAGAAGACTTGACTGAAATAGCATTTTTAGTGATAGCCTAGTAGAGGGAGTCCTCAAGCCTAAGGATGGGGCTTTGGGAAGCTTGTAAACCTCCCTTTCCTCTACTGGCACCTGGACTATACCCAGGTAGACAGGGAAGTTAATGACCTTTTTCTCAAATGCCCCCACA
Source organism: Rhinopithecus roxellana (assembly GCF_007565055.1). Taxonomy (NCBI): domain Eukaryota; kingdom Metazoa; phylum Chordata; class Mammalia; order Primates; family Cercopithecidae; genus Rhinopithecus; species Rhinopithecus roxellana. The sequence goes on along the minus strand of NC_044555.1, from coordinate 109,598,218 downwards.
ACTTTCAGCATTTCTTTTTTCCTTCTTCTCTACCTTCTTTATCCACCTTTCCCACAACACAGACACACATAGACACACACACACACACACACACACACACACACACACACACACGCACGCACACACACACACCCCTTGTCCAGAACCCCAGAGACCTCAGGGTATGGTACCCAGCAAGTAAACAAGACTTTTTCTCCTTGGCCACTATAATGTTGAGGCCCTGGGCCTTTTTGCTTAGGGATGACTCCCTAACACAATCTAATTTAATGTCTAAAATCTTTGAAAAAATGCCTGCAAGTGTCCTAATGCCATCCCTTTCTCAAGCATTTTGCATTTAATGGAGGTCTTTGGTTCATAAAAATAAAACAATGGGGATGCTGGTGACTTGGAGTGTGATATAGTTTGAATATTTGTCCCCGCCCAAATCTCATGTTGAATTGTGATTCTCATTGCTAGAGATGGGGCCTGGTGAGAGGTTTTTGGATCATGGCAGATCACTAATAGCTTGGTGCTGTCTTTGCGATAGGGAGTGGGTTCTCCAGTGATCTGGTCATTTTAAAGTACACGGCACCTCCCACCCCCACTCTCTCTCTGACTTGTCCCTGCTTTCACCATGTGACATGCCTGTTCCTCCTTCATCTTCAGCCATGATTGTAAGCTTCTTGAGTCATCCCCAGAAACTGAGCAGAGGCCAGCACCATAAAGCCTGTAGAACCCTAAGCCAATTAAACCTCTTTTAAGTTAACTAGTCTCAGGTATTTTTTTATAGAAATGCAAGAATGGGCCTAATACAGAGAGCCTGTAGGGAATTTAGTTTGTTTTGTTTACTTTTGGCTTTTCAAATTCCTCTTTTTTTTTGTTTAATAATTCTTATCTTCTTTTTTTTATTTTTTATTTTTATTATACTTCAAGTTCTAGGGTACATGTGCATAACGTGCAGGTTTGTTACATATGTATACTTGGGCCATGTTGGTGTGCTGCACCCATCAACTCGTCAGCACCCATCTATTCATCATTTATATCATGTATAACTCCCCAATGCAATCCCTCCCCCCTCCCATAATAGGCCCCAGTGTGTGATGTTCCCCTTCCCGAGTCCAAGTGATCTCATTGTTCAGTTCCCACCTATGAGTGAGAACATGCGGTGTTTGGTTTTCTGTTCTTGTGATAGTTTGCTAAGAATGATGGTTTCCAGCTGCATCCATGTCCCTACAAAGGATGCAAACTCATCCTTTTTTATGGCTGCATAGTATTCCATGGTGTATATGTGCCACATTTTCTTAATCCAGTCTGTCACTGATAGACATTTGGGTTGATTCCAAGTCTTTGCTATTGTGAATAGTGCCGCACTAAACATACGTGTGCATGTGTCTTTGTAGTAGAATAATTTATAATCCTTTGGGTATATACCCAGTAGTGGGATGGCTGGGTCATATGGTACATCTAGTTCTAGATCCTCGAGGAATTGCCATACTGTTTTCCATAATGGTTGAACTAGTTTACAATCCCACCAACAGTGTAAAAGTGTTCCTATTTCTCCACATCCTCTCCAACACCTGTTGTTTCCTGATTTTTTAATGATTGCCATTCTAACTGGTGTGAGATGGTATCTCATTGTGGTTTTGATTGGCATCTCTCTGATGGCGAGTGATGATGAGCATTTTTTCATGTGTCTGTTGGCTGTATGAATGTCTTCTTTTGAGAAATGTCTGTTCATATCCTTTGCCCACTTTTTGATGGGGTTGTTTGTTTTTTTCTTGTAAATTTGTTTGAGTTCTTTGTAGATTCTGGATATTAGCTCTTTGTCAGATGAGTAGATTGCAAAAATTTTCTCCCATTCTGTAGGTTGCCTGTTCACTCTGATGGTAGTTTCTTTTGCTGTGCAGAAGCTGTTTAGTTTAATTAGATCCCATTTGTCAATTTTTGCTTTTGCTGCCGTTGCTTTTGGTGTTTTAGACATGAAGTCCTTGTGATAGTACCATTCAAATTCCTCTTTTATCCAGTCCTCCTTAGGATTTTGTGGATGGTCTCTTTCCTGACATTCCAGTGTTTGACATTTCAAGAGTACCTTGAAACCTGGGCCAAAAAAGAAGCCAGAGTTGGAAAAGTGTCATCACTTTTTCAACAAAAGTGCTTTCTTTGCTTTTTGGTAAAGTTTTAGAAGCCCTTCTAGTCAGTAATCTAACTTTAAAATGCAGGAGGGATTCTTAACTAGATAATTATTGGCTTTCACTGTTTAAACTGCATCTTAGTAACCCAACAAAGTCAATCTCATTGTCTGACATTTCCCTATTAACAACACTCCTTTGGGCTAAAGCAGAAAAAGAATTTATGAGGTAATATATTAGCTGGATTCTGACTACTAGGTCATTGTCATTGCAAAGTCTGTCAGGGGTAAGGGGACTGGCCCTATCATCTAGGCTTTATGTCACTATTTTATGTTACTTTTATTGTTTTTATTTGTAATTGACACATAATAATTGTACATATTTATAGGATACAATGTGATGTTTCAGTACATGTATACATTGTATAATGATCAAATCTGAGGAATTAGCATATCCATCACAAAGATCTCATAGAAGTAGAAAATAGAACAGTGGTTACCAGACACTGGGGAGGGTAGGGGAGAGGGGGGATGAAGAAAGGTTGGTCAAGGGGTACAAAGTTACAATTAGTAAAGAAGAATAGCTTCTGGTATTCTATGAGGCAATTTGAATCCCATTGAATTCTGCCTCCCAGGACAGAGTGGGGCTGCCAGGCACTGGGCACCATGGGAAGGAAGTGCTAGAAGAAGACTGATTAAAGATCAAAGAAGTATCTAGGGCCTACCGCGTCCTGAGGAGAAACCCCAGAGGGAACCTGCACTATATTCTGTTCTTGGCTGATGATTGGGATCACTCTATATTTCACTGTAAGATTCCATTTGATTTCTTATTTTATTTATTTATTTTAGAGATAGAGTCTCGCTGTGTTGCCCAGGCTGGTCTTGAATTCCTGAGCTCAAGCAATCCTCCCACCTCAGCCTCCCAAAGTGCTGGGATTATGGGCATGAGCCACCACACCTAGCCCAGATTCCATTTGATTTCTTAACCATGACCTACATTGTTCTGACTTATTCAGACTAATTTTTTAAAAGTGAGTTGGAGAGTTTAATGAGACAACTACTTTGACCATTTCTGTTTCTTGAATTAGGCCTTTTTTTTCCCTCTTTCAAATTGTTTGAAATTATCTGTTTCTCCATACTCAGTGTTTCGTTCCAAATTCCTCTTCTTTGTCTAGGAGGCAGAAACTCCTTTAGGGATTATTTTTCTGAAAGCTAATGTAGTCTAGCTGATTTTTACACAGGGAATGGGAACAGGTGGAAAGGAGTGTTCTTGATATATTAGCCTTGCTATTCAATTTACGTCAAATTCTAAAAGTTATTCAGAATGGCTTGCCAATCCATGGGGAATCCTAGCCTCTCCTCTTAATCCTCATTACTCTACCCATCTCTGGAATGAGGACAGTTATTTTACTTATTTGGAGAGAAACGAATGAAGAAGCTATTCAGAAAATAGGTACTGGAGTGCTATAAGTTGTGACATTATAGCTTAATTTCCCAGAATAATTTGGTCTTGTGTTTCAGTCCATATACTGGTAAGTATATTTGTAAGCATTAATTGATATATGGGTGAAGGCTACAAGCTGCAATTTTCTGCAGGTATTATTTCCTAGTCTATTCTTTCTGCAGTATGTCTATTAATGCAGTTGTCTACCTATTAGAGTTGTTTCTTTGTGGATTGGGCCTATGATGAGGAGATAATTTCTATACATAAAATAGCCTACTGAATTTTATGCTGACTTTATTTTAATCTATGTTTACCCAGACCTCATCCTTTTCAGTAACATTGGTGGAAACTGAGGTATTTTAATAGATTCAAAAGTAGACATTGCTATAAAATACCTGTTCTGTACTAGCAAGGACATAGGTCTTTGAGGCAAAAGACCAGGGTTTACCTCCTAGTTCTGTCACTTATTAACTTTGTGGTTGGGTGAGTTGTTCAATCTTTCTCCAGACGTTTGTTAATCTTCCAAACAGAAACACAGTCATTCATTGCTTAATGATTGGCATGCTTTCTAAAATAATGTGTCATTAGGCAATTTTGACATTGTCTGAACATCATAAAGTATACTTGCACAAACCTCGGTGGTATAGCCTACTATATACCTAGGCTATATAGTATAGCCTATTGCTTCTAGGCTACAAACTGGTACATTATATGATTGTACTGAATACTGCAGGCAATTATAACACAATGGTGAGTATTTGTGTATGGAAACATATAAACATAGAAAGGGTAATACATTGCACTACAGTATGATGGCTGCAACCTGACTAGGTAATAGGAACTTTTCAGTTCTATTATAATCTTATGTGACCACCAACATATATGTAGTCTGTCATTATAGGGAATATGAGTGTAGCAACACTTACCTTGCAAAACTACTGGGAAGATTAAATGAACTAACATATAAGAGTTTAACCTACTGACTATCCTGGAACACAGTAGGGCTTCAACCTAGATTAAATGTTTGCCAGATTAATTAATTCTTTCCTGGATCATAGAAAATGAAAGCCAATCAATCTGTTTGATGTTAACAGATCCCAGTCCCCTGGGATATATATCCAGTTTACGCTGACTCACCCTTAATACAACTGGGTTGTCATTTACTTCACATGGCTGAACCTCATCTCTCTACTTTGTTTACCTCCTTTGAATCATTTATCCTCTCTTACCTTCTTTCTGCATTACAGAGTACTTTGGCTTTTTGAAATGGCTATGTATACTGTTTATTGACCTCTCAGAAAGCAAGGTAACTGATTTGTTAGCAAGCATTTGGTGACCATGGTTAATTTTCCTAAGATAGTTTTCTACAGCTTAGGCTAAATAATGTGGTATTAGCCTCCCATCTGAGAGGAACAAACAAATTAAGTGCTAGAGTTAAAACTCCCTTTTATTGGGCTTGTTAGAATATGAGGCAAGTATTTCTGCTCCCCTTTCTCTTGGTCTGCTGTTTGCTGTGTGTCCTTTGTGCTTACCCACTAGCACGTGTATCTCCTCTGTCAGCATTTGTTGGGTGAGGAGTATAGGGTACTACATTCCAAATTTTCTAAGAACTTTATTTTCACTTTCTTCTTTTGAGCACTGGTTCTATACTTTGGAGCTGAGTGACCTTGGGCCAGTTGCTTGACTTTTGTGCTAAATTTTCCCATCTTCAAGATCTAGGTAATATTAAGTAGCTGGCAAGGCTGTTGTAAGGATTGTTAAACTGTGGTTAAAGTACTTAATGGACTGGAAAACACTGTGCAAACATGATATTAGGGGAGCAGACAGTTGAAGAAAAACTTGGAGTGAAAATATGATACACATGTTCTGAGAGTGGCAAGTGTGGCTAAGTCAGAGCTTCCTGTGTTCTTTATCCATTCATCTTCCCAATTGCCTTCTTTTCTTGCTGTCTCCTCTTTTTCTCACACCTGAGAGTTGTCATCTTTGGGGAACACACAGGCAGGATTGCATAGAGGTAAAGGAGTCATATTAGCTCTCACTACTCTCTGATGTCTCTGGCATGCTTGCCACTTCTAGCCCCCAAACTGTTTTGTTGGCCTCCCCTAAATAAGTCAGTGTCATAATCTCCAGAGCCTGTGAATGTTACCTTATATGACAAAAAAGGGCTTTGCAAATGTGATCAAGTTAAGAATCTTTAAAGCGGTGAGAGGATCCTGGATTATCTGGGTGGGCCTAGTGTAACCACAAGGATCCTAGAGGTGCAGGAGGAGTTAGAGATAGAAGGTAATGTTAATACAAAATAGAGAGACATGAAGATGCCACACTGCTAGCTTTGAAGCTAGAAGAAGGCAAGGAATGCAAGGAATGTAGCTCTAGAGGCTGGAAAAGACAAGAAAACAGACTCTCCCTTCGAACCTCCAGAGTGAGAGCAGCTCTGTTGACACTGGGTTTCAACCTAGTAATACTTATTTCTGACTTTTGGCCTCTAGAATTATAAGCTAATAATTTTTTTTTTTTTTTTTTGAGATGGAGTCTCGCTCTGTCACCTGGGCTGGAGTGCAGTGGCGTGGTCTCAGCTCACTGAAACCTCCACCTCCCGGGTTCAAGCAATTCTCCTGCCTCAGCCTCCCAAGTAGCTGAGATTACAGGAATGCACCACCACACCCAGCTAATTTATTTGTATTTTTAGTAGAGACAGGGTTTCACCATATTGGCAAGGCTGGTCTTGAACTCCCGACCTTGTGATCCTTCTGCCTCAGCCTCCCAAAGTGCTGAGATTACAGATGTGAGCCACCACACCCAGCGAATGTGTATTGTTTTAAGCCACCAAACTTGTCATATTTTGTTATAGCAGTGATAAGAAACTAATTCACGAGGAGTGGTGATTAAATGGTATTTGTAGATTCTAGGAGAGACTATGTTAAATTCTCTCCACATCTTTACCTCTACCTGTCTTGTTAACTACTACCTAGGACCTAGTACACCTAGAGTGACCAACCATCTCAGTGTACCCTGTCTTGGCAATGAAAGTCCTGCATTCAGCAAAATCTGTTAGTCCCATCACACAGATCGTTGGTCATCCGAGATGAATCCAATTTTCCAGATTTTTCTTAGTCTTAGTTATGAAACTTCTTTCTCCTAGACCTCTTCTGCTGTTTATGTTCCTACTTTTATTACCCATTTTATTAGTTTGAATTCAGGTACCAACTGAGCTTTACATTGGTGATTTCTGTTTATACTGCCAGCACTAGCCCTGGGCCCCCTCTGTGTCACTTCTCTTTGCCCCATGTTCTGAATGAATGCTGCTGATGCTTCTGTGGTGAGATCCCCTCCAGTCCCCACCCTCACTGGCCTTGGTCTTGCTGTCATCACACATTCTTGTTCTGGATTTGAAAGACTGTGTTTTGCTTTGGAACGTCTGTAAATTTGTCTGCAAAGTTGTGTCACTCTTGTTTGGGCTGTGAATCAATGGAAGAACATTGAATCACTGCTGTTTGAATGTCACATCCTGAGTCCGGCAGTGTGGGGCATGTTGAATTCTCATGAGTGGTATCTCAGTCAAATATTACCCCTCATGCTGAAAGCTTATCACTTTTAAGGGGATCTAATACACAAATACACAAACATAATCAGGAGGGAAATTATTCACAGAAAACAAGAGATTCTCATCTTTCCAAAAGACTTAACCTCATGGTTTACGTAAATAGCAACTCCCCATAGTGGATTTAAAATGATTTAATTTGAAAAAAGAAATTTACAGATTTCAAGGACATTTATGGTGCTAAATGCAGTAAGCCTGCATTAGCTCTATAAATGCTATGACTATCTGAATGTGTGATATTTGAATTCTCTTTATTGAGTTGATGATGTACCTCTGATTTTACAAAGTACTGTGTTCCAAGGAAAAGGCATTTTGTAGCTATCTCATCTATTCTGACATCCCTCTGAGAGGTAAGTTACCAGCCAGTCAGCTATCCACATGGACCCAGTGTTAATTGGTAAGCCTCTATGTCCCTGTTTTCTTCTCTGTTTGTATCCCCTCTCACCCCCTCCTTCCATCAGCAGTAGGGGGCAGTTCATTTTGATTCTTGGATGTATCCCTGCCAGAGGCTTTCAGCAGTTCTATACCAATATTCTTGTGCTCATTCTCAATTCCCCTTATTGCCAGGCTAGCCCCGACCTTTCCCTTCCATTCTCATAATTGGCCAGCTGTCTTATTATGAGAGCCAGTCTTTACTTTGTATCTTGGCTCTGATTAATGTTTTGTTCCCAGTGCTTAAGACCTTATCTTGGTAGCCTGCCCAATGTCTTCATTCCCCTAAGATTGCCCCAATCTAGATTTTGTCAGCACTTCTGCCACTCCCACAACAGTGTGAATACTCCCTGAATTCCAGCCTAGTGATTAGGTCCTGCTAGCTGTTCCCGGGTCAGTAGACAGTTAACTTTAGCGGCTATCTAAATATCACTTTTTTTTTGGATTTTCTGTTTCCATATAAATAATCTGAGGGCAGAAACTACGTCTCATTTATCTCAATTTTCCTAGTATTCTCTTCAAGGCTTTTTATGTACTCAGTGAAGTTTATTCAATAGGTGAGACTCTAAACAAATGAATGGATGAACAAGTGAATTCATAAATGAAATACCAATCAGGAGACAGCTATTAATTTTGCATTGGGCCCTCTGATTCCAACTGATGCCTATTACCTATTGTTCATCCTTTAGGTGTCCTGCTCTGCCTGCCACATTGGATATCCTCCCATCACTTGCAGCTGGGTATATCCCTTGAAGTCTCTAGCCAAACTTAATATATAGACTTTTTTGCCAGGTCTTGACCTTACCCAATGCATCCCTTGTCTTCAAGGGGTCTGTGTTCTATTAGGGGCGTTCAAGACAAATGTAAATCAGCACTGAGAGCTGTAATTAAATGGTAAAGAATTTCTGGATTCATTTGAGGATACTATAGCCATGTCGCTCCCAAAAGGATTCATTCATTCATTCAAAAATATTTTCAGAGCAACTGTTTATTTGTCAGGGTCTCAGAAAAAAGAGGTCATCCTTCTTTTGGGATAACTTTTTGAGGATTTATTTACACAGGGACTAATTAAAAAGGTGTGGGTGGGGTGTAAGGCAGCATAAGGGATAATCAGCAATGAGACATTACTAGCTGTGGAGCTGTTGCCACATAAAGATGAAGGCCCAAAAGATGAGGGAAAGCTGTGTATACCACAACCTGAAGGAAAGAGTGGAGGAGAGGCGTCCTTGTTGAGAGGAGCAGTAATCTTTTATTGAGGAACACAGCTAGTCCAAGATGACCCTGCAGTGAGGGAATAAGGAGAATAAATACTGTAACCTTACTCTTTTTCCTCCCTCCAATTTCCTAGTAGAGCTTCTCTTTAGCTGAGCCAAACTGGCAGCCAGAGGGCAAAAGATCCTTACCATGGCAGACAGCAGGGTAGAGAAACATAAAGAGTGGTGCTGAGATTGGGGATGGGGGGACATGTAAAAAGAAGATATCTAATACACCTTGCTATGTGTACAACATTGAGCTAAGGGCTGAGAGCCTTCTAGGAAGGATCAAGTCATCTTCATCAAGAATATTGGGTGCTGACGAGTTGATGGGTGCAGCACACCAACATGGCACAAATATACATATGTAACAAACCTGCACGTTATGCACATGTACCCTAGAACTTAAAGTATAATAATAAAAAAAAGAATATTGACGGATAGGAGAAAAACATCAGTTATGTGACAAAGAGAAGAGCCATTATTATTGTCTTAAAGATGATTTTAGTTAACTCAAAACAACACACATACATAAATAAGATAATTCAAGACAACTACTTGGCCCACACAATTTCAAGCCTAGTACCCCTTTTATTAGTTTAGGGATCTCCTTGTGCTCAGATTTCTTCTCTGAATCTCCATTGAGGACCAAATGTGAATAAAGGTTTTGATTTTGCCTCCTTGTCTGACATTCAGAAATTGCTAGACATGCATCCAGCCAGCAATTTCCTACCTTGACTTTGCTCCTTGAAAGCTGCTGATTGGTAGACGCCAGTCTCTCTTGCGTTGCATGACCTCTCGGATATAACCCTAGCCTGTGTGGACCCCTAATACTAATATGCTCATTAGTTTCCTTAGGATATTTGGTTCATTCATTCTTCTTTTTGCTTACTATAGGTTGAGCTATAGGGAGGCAATTAGAGATGAAGAACAATAGTAATGGGAACACTGGGCCCATTGGAATAAAATCACTAGAGTAGTTATAATAGAAACTTCTATTATTGCCCTGAGGTTTGCAAGAAGGATGGAGGCTGCTATAAGGACTGTAGTCAGAGTGAACCAGCAACAAAGAAGTCATCAGGCCCTGGTAAAACAAAATACTCATTGGATTAACAGATAACATAATGTTCGAAGTTGGCTGGTTCTACAATAAGAAGTTGTGGGGACTGTGCAAACTGGAGAGCACCAATGCAATTTAAGAGCATTCACATACATAATTCAGAATAATATCATGCAGGCCAAACAAAACATGTCTGGACTTCAGGTTCACATTTCGTGACTTCTGCATTCTGTGTGACTAGTAACTGTGAAATTGATTAGGGACCAAGATCGGGAATAGGGAAAATGTGGTAAGATGACTATATGGTACTGTGGATAGCTGAAAAGTGAGAAAGGATTCTTAATGCTCAGTTGAAGGAAAACTCAGGAAAAAATTCTCAGAGAAGATGCCTGGCATGTTGTCAGGGTACTCTGATGCTACCTTAGGACCAGTCTCTAGCACCTTCTTTACTGATAGGTTTCTGGGAACAGTTTACAAAAGAACAATATATCCTTTCCTCACTGAAACTTACACAGGAGATATTTAGGGGATCAGACCTAACAAGCAGGAGATAGCTTAAGCTATTTTCATAACTATAATTTTAAAAATTTATATAACTTCTTAGAGAACATACTTTGTGAGTTAGGAATTATATTACTTTAAAATTCAGTGAAATATTTATTTTTCTAAGCTGCCTTGATGTTAGTAAATCATAAGATTAGCATTAATTTGGCAGTAATATATTAAACCCTCCCATTCTCTGGTTAATTCTGTTAGACCAAATTTTCTAACTACTTCTTTAATATGCTCTATTTGATGACCAATTGTATGTGTACTCACCTACTTCCACACCCAAAATACATTTGTTAAGTCGTTTCTATTTTGAAAGCCCTTGGAAGTGTTTTGGGGTTGCAGCGGTTTAAGGAATATGAATATGGAAGAACCAGGATAGGACTGTCAGAACTTGGAATTGGCCCTGGCCAGGAGACACTTAGACGCTAAATACAGCCAAATAGAGGAGTCTGGCAGATACCATAAATCCATGCAGAAATGGAATCCAGTCCAAAAAAGTCAACTTAAGCCATGGGGTAACAGGGATGGTTTACAGTCTAGGGAGTCTAACAGTACCAGTGGTTAGATATAGCCAGGAGGGTTGGTGATCACCAACCCTAAGACAAAGGCTGATGGTATTTAACTATTTCAAAGCATATGCGAATACACGGAGCTATTCTGGTGGTAAGAGCAGGTGGTCAAAGACTTAGATATCAAAGGCAAAGATATTAGGATCATTGGGTAATTCTCATACCTGGTTTTCTACCATATATCTTAGTTAATACCTTGGACAGCCCAGAGTGAAAGCCTGACTCTCAAATAGCCTATTTACACTATAAGACAATTATTCCAAAATGCGCCTGGGACAGCTTTATATGCGGACATAAATTGGCTAATGCTGATGTCTTCCCAGAAATGAAGGAATCTTACCAAATTTAGACAGTGACGTTGAGAGCCTTTTATAGGCATTTCGAAACATAACTCTTAGGAATTATCCACTTGTCATGGCTTTTTTGCCATTGTTTCTGAAGGAATGTCATGCATCAAAAACTGTGTATTTTAATAGTTTTCTGAGGCAATAGGAATAAACTTACGTATTAAAGAGTCCAAATGACGTACTCAAGCTTTATTTTTCCACCAAATTAAACTGTTTTAATTATTTTTACTTAGTTCAATCACACAGATTTCATTTGTTCACTTATTTTGTACAAGTACGAAGGAAAGGAAAAAGTACCCTAACATTTATTGAATATTTACAAAGTGCGAGGCTTTGTACTGTTTACCTACATTATTGCCTCAACAACCTAGTTAGATAGGAATTATTATCTTTATTTTAGAAATAAGGCAACTGAAGGTAAGAGGGGCTGAGTAGCTTGCCTAAAGTCACACAGCTGGAAAATGGCACAGCCAAGATTGGAACTTCCATGTATTTGTTTCCAAAGTCCACGTTCTTTTCACCATAAACTGTTCTTGAGAAGATTTTGTTATATTAAGGCAATTTGAATCAAACTCAATAATAGAAGCGTAACTCACTTTGTAAGAGGGCACTATACATGCAGTAGATGCATGATAAATGTTTGTCAAATTAGTAAATAGCTGAATATTTGAAAATACAGTAGTTTAACAGTAACTCACATATGAATTCTTTTGTATAGAACAATGAGTAAAATAAAACCTTTCTCAATTTTAGTGTGAGATTTAACCTCTTGGATTTTAATTACTGCATTTTTCATTACCCGATGGTGCTTCTGCATTTTAATAGTCATCAGCTTTCAGTAACTAATACCAGTGTGTATCAGTAATAAGCTTTGCTTTATGAATGAATTAATGAAAGTATCAGCCATCTTTTCCCCAAAGGAGATGTTAATGACATTTCCTGAAACACAATGAGGCTAGTGAGTCTTCGAAATGTAAAAATTTAAATCTGTAATTTTAATCCGTAGACTGCATTTTATTTCATGCTGGGTTGGGGGGGATCTCCAATATTACTTTTTTATGATTTTCTTAGTTTTTTCTTTTGAATCCCAAGATTCAAGTAACACTTTGAAAAATATGAGAAGCAAAATGCCACATTTACAATTGTTTTTGAAAGGCTTAACCTTTATTAAAGTAACTGGGTAAATACAATTCAAAAGGGTTTACTTCTCTTGTAAATTAAATGGTATGTTTGTAGACTGAAAGGTCAATTTTTCAGCAGAGTCTGGTTTTCAAAAACTATCACTTTTGCCACGATAAATCAAGAAAGCTAATTTGTTTTACATGTATGATACACAAGCCATAATGCTGTTCATCTGATTTCAAGCTCAGTTACTTGTGACAAGAGAGCACTTTTATGATGAAGTGTAAATGCTGGCTTCTGAAGACAGATGTAAAACAACTTTGAACTGAAATATTTAGTTTCTTACACTCGAATAACTGATTCCATATTTTGAGATATGTAAGCCAATCATGCTCTACGTGTCACTTTTGGTCTTTCCTGTCATTTTGTACCTTGCTACAGAAAATATTATTTTTCCTCTTTTCATTAAAAAGAAAAATCACTTTTTCCTTTTCATTATCCAAAAAATTATTTAAAAATCAAATGCCAGTTTAAAACCTCTGTCTCTCACATGAACATACACACACAGACACACACACACACACGCAGTGAGAAGATGCCTCCTGCTAGCTTTGGTGGCAGGTATTTGTTTTTGGTTCTGGACTCAGTTTTGAAATCCAGTTACTTAAGAAATCCATGAGGGAAATCATGCTTTGAGACCACTAGCTTTGAGAAGAACCTTCCCAAAGCAAGTTTAATTGAGAGGTAAAGTCTTAGGCTTGATTCATTTCTGGATTTTAAAGGTTTTTGTTGGTTTCATACAGATAAACAGCTAGCCGTCTATAAAATGATTGAACTACATGAATGATAAGGACAAATACTAAATGTTAAGTAAATGCTAAATAGAAATAATTGTAAACACTTGTTCCAACAAGGATATTTGAGCAACTTTTACTCTTAATATGCTTTATTTTTTGTCATTGTAGGAGTTCAGCTTAGCTCAACATGTTAATTAAGCACTTATGTGATAGGTTTTGTGTTCAGGACTGGCAATTCAAAGAAAATGAGAAGATACCAGCTGTCTCTTCTTTTTTCTTTCTTCTCAATTCAGTTTTCTTGACCGCAGAAGCTTGCTATTTATTTATTTATTTATTTATTTATTTATTTATTTATTTATTTGTGTCAGCAAAACGTATGAAAACTTTCATTCTAGAATCTTAGGTTGGGTAATTACTGGCATTTTTTTTTTCAATTGTTGATGCTCTCAGGCTTGCCTTGAGGACAGATAAGTTTGTGGCACACTCTTATCCTAGCACTAGTCAGAGGTGCAACAAATCATTTTACCTCTCTGAACTTAGATTAACAGTATTTTTTTGTTATAGTTTTTACTTTGTTATAGTTTTTACTTTGTTATAGTTTTTACTTTGCCTTATTGGCCCAAAATATTTAGCTCAGTCTTCTCATAATTTAACCTTGCAACAAACATATTTATTGCAACAGCATTACTATTTTACAAAAGCACTCTGCTAGCCCCTATGGGCAATACAACAATGAGTAAGTTCCAGTCCTTTCCTCCAGGCTCTCCCAGTCTTGGCTGGGGAGAAGATAATTATGTAAGTAAGTATAATAAGGCAGGATATAAGAAATGTCATAATAGGAATGAACAAAATGCTATGGCAGTTTAAAGGAGGGAGAGATCCCATGTAACTGGATACATCTGAAAATGTTCCTGGGGGTTGTGGCATTTGAGATGGGCTTTGGAGAATGGTATGATTTAATAAGCAAAGATGCACAGGAGGCCTGTCTAAGCAAGAGGAGTCAGAGAAAAAACCTGGCATGGAAATGCACAAGGAATGTTTTTCTGCAGTGCAGGATTCCTGTAGGGAACGGTGGGAGATGAAGCTGGAAAGAGAATTTGGAATCATATTGAAAAGGGCTTTGCATGCCAAGCTGAGGAATTTGTAGTTATATCTGTAGGCAGTGTAGGAATGACATTAAAAATTTTTAAAACATTTATTTACTTAATAGAGAGTGACATGCTCAAATAATTTTTTGCAGGGAAAATGATCTAACAGTTTATGTAGGCTGAACTGAAAGGAGAAAGCCAGTTCAAAATAACCACTAAAACCTTTCCCCTTGATGCAGTAGAAATGCAGACTCATTGTAGAAACTCCGGAAAATAAAGAGAAGCATAAAGAAACAAACACGCAATTTCATCATCTAGCCTTCTGCATTATTTACATTTTAATGTATCTGCTGTACTCTTTTTTATTCTTCTATGTATGCATGATATTGTATATAATCTGCTTGTTCTGCCTCCTAATATACTGGGAATAATTATCCAGGCCATTCAATGGGTGCAAAACTCTGTTTTAAAAAGGTAAATTGTGTTAGTTTTGAGAACAAACAGTAAGTTTACAATGTCATCAAGTAGAGGTCTTGCTAAGCTTGCTTTAATAAATACAAGAATTACTTGTAATTATAATGCCAATTATTTGATTATAGTTAGTGCTTCTATAGTGTATAATTTTTATAAGTAGGTTCAACATGCTACTCTATCATATTTCTTCCATTGTTAGCGCACCAGTATTTAAAAAATATTAGTATAATATTAATCCATAACTTTGTTTCGATCCAGATTTTCAAGAATTTCAAATTAGTGTGTTCCAAATTGATACTGATTATTTTTAGCATCAGCAAATTTATTTAGGGAGAGAATTTTTCACTTCTTCTTGTGTGTTTTTTTTTTTCTTTTTACTGGTCACTGCATTAACCTTTTCCTGCTCAGTTTCTCTCTATTGTTAATGCTTCAGTTATTTGGAGGGACTATTATGATATGCCAGTGGGATTTTAAAGCACCTGAGATGGCACAAATTAAACAGAAATTATACTTATTTATCAGAAAAATGTAGCTGTTAAGGGGTCCTGGAGACTTCAATGTTATAGATATACTGTTTTTTTCATAAGATTTGTTTTCCAGTGTTTTGTTATCTAAATAAAGGATTACAAAAAATCACTTCACCACCCCTCTTTTGCTTATTAATCCCTTAACTTCAGCTTCAGTGCCCCCCACCTTATGGTTCATGGTACTGCTTTAGTTGTATGAATTGATGTCCTATCTGTCATGGACTTTCGACTAATGTGAAGTTTTAGTGCTGCTTTCTCAGCTTAGCTTGTCGGCAGCTATCCCTGGACCCCCATCTGCTTTATAGCCCTGTGTGTTTCATAAGCAGAATGTGGCTCCACCAGGCTTGTGTGGATGATACTATAAACTCTGTTGTAATGGCTCACAGGATTAGATAGAGGCTATTATATATCTAACCTGGAGTGCTAATGTTTAAAATTAGGCATGGAATTTGTAAACTGTAATGAAATGGAAAGAAGTGACTTTCAGATGTATTTTGGCCCTGTGCTATGTTATCACAACTGTAAAGTATCAGAGAACCTTATCCTTCTTCCCCTCATGATTAAATGCTGTACTCTTCCTTAACTAGACTATTGAAGAGTGTGTGTAAATCTCAGTGTCTCTTAAGCATTATCAATGCCATAAAGCTGGGATGCTCTAATTACCGATATTTCTCCCTTCTTGAATTATTTGCTCTTTCTGGGCTGTCTCTGTGACATTAGTACATTAGTGGCTGACCCAATCTCAGACCTTCAGACTTTTCCCCTTCATAGAGTATGTTTTTATTTAAAGAGGTGGTAAGAATGCATTTAGAACATTTCCCTTAAATGAAAAGGTTGATGAAATGAAGCCATTTCTGTTCAAAAGGTCTCTGAAAGAGAAGTCTGTAAATCGTTATGCAGGATAACATGTTACACAGGATTTAAAGGAAGCACAACATACCTGAACATGAAAATACATACAGATGGAAAGCATATAAATTACTGATTGATTTACTATGTTACAAATTTTAATTTTGCAAAGGGACTCCCTAAGAGAGTTTTAAAATGGAGAGCACTTCTTAAGGCATGTAAGTTTTTAATGACAGATTGTTGCTTATTTGGCCACCACTGGGGACACAAGTTAAGAGAAAGTTAAAGTGTAGGAATTACTGCCTGTGGAAGATTTACCAGTACAAGTCACCTTGTTTCTGAATTTAGACTATAAGCCAACGAGGAAAACAGAAGTTTGTTAAATTTTTCTTTCTTGAGCACTTACTGTGTTCTACACACTTTATACATATGATTTTATCTAATTATTAGATCAACTCTGTGAACTATATGGTAGCTTCACAGATGAACAGAGCAAAGATTGCTCAGAGTTGCACAGCAGGTGATGACACTGATTAAAATGCATTTTTCTTCAAGGATTGTACTCTTTATACATTATAAATGAATGGGATTGATTTAGGAAATTTCCATGTATGTGCATTTTTTTTTCAGACTCAGAACCAATATATTCAATAAGGGACACATGCACGAATAAATCTGATTTTAAATCTTTGAAACTTCATTCAGTAAATGGCCCAAGATTCTTTCCCCTGCTGTTCATTCAGTATGGTCTCCAAGAACTTTCTTTAATAGAAAGGTACCTCTGCTGTGACAGTGATAAAAAAAATTCCAACGCCAAGCAGAGAAGATTTCTAAATTTGTTTTTGCTTGGGATGATTTATGTAGGAGTTCCCTTTCATTAGGGTGACTGATTAGTATCATGCATAAATTCAAGTTTTGCAGTTTCTTGACAAGTCCAGTTAAAATGCATTTATTAAGACAGTGTGGTGTGGTAAAAGGAACATGGATATTGGAGTCAAACAAGATTAGGATATAATTCCTCTTTTCCCAGTCATTGGCTGTAAAACCTTGGTGAAATCACTTAACCTCTCTGAGCTCCAGTTTCTTCATCTGTTCATCATTTTTTATTAGAAGAGTTAAGTTTCCTTAGGTGGAATCACTTCACCTCCACTTTCATTCCCAATAATTGGAGAGTTTCAGTCAATCATACCCCCAATAACATGAATGGGCTCTGTAATGGATACATAATTTGGTTAATGAGATTCATCCCTGATAATTTTAGGGAAGAGGTACTATTTTTACCTGGATGTGAAACTGAGGCATATGAGTCTGGAGCTGCTGATTTTATGGTCACAAGAAGTAAGATTATCTCAGAATAAAACAAATTCAAGCCAAGAGACTCAGAGAATCATCCTGGTGACACCATCTGAGTCCCTGCATGAAGCTGTCCCTGAGGTTAGCAAAAGCTACTCTTGAGGTTTTCATTTATATAAATCAACAAATCCCTCATCCCCTTCAAAAAATTGTTTTAAAAGACTAGCTTGTGATGAATGCTTTCTCCATCAAAATCTAGATAGTTCTAATTTTTATAAGACCTTATAAGGTTGTGTCTGTAAGAATTAAGTAACGTATTGTTTGAAAATTGCTTCGTACAGAACCTAAGGTATAACAGTCTATGAAGGTTATCTTTTCTCTTCCTTCAATAGTGTCCCTAGGGTATGGGCCCAACAGGAACTACTATTATTATTCCAATGATATCATTTGATGTCTCTGTGTGACTTAGCAGACCTTTGTACAGGGAGAGATGAGAGTCATTTAGCAGTGGTCGACAGCTGAGCGGTACTACTTTCTCTCCCTGATCTTTTCATACAGACCGCAGACCATCTCCAAGAATTCTTACCAATGCCTAAGCCCTAAAGTGGACCTTTATTTGTCTTTATACAGAAGTCTTTTAAACAAAGGTCTACTTTAAATCCTGGGCACTGATGGGACACCTAATGGCTTATATGTGCCAGAATCAGAAAGAAGTGTTCGTGATCACTGCAGGTGAGCTTCTGTAATCACAATCTTGGCTTAATCTATTCCTTATTCATTTCTAATTTTCCATACTTTTAAAAGTTTTAAAATAAAACTTTATTAACTTGTGAACACTTGCTCATAAGTTAATTTGACTGATATGACTTGTGAAAGCAAATCATGTCACTTCTCTTTTAAAACACTTTAGTTCCCATTACCGTCACAAAATCTAAACATCTTACTATTGCATATAAAGCCCTTAATGAATTGGCTTCTGTCTACTTGTCAAGCTTCATAGACTGCCATTTTCTAATATAAACCACATGCTCCAGCCAGGGCAACCACTGGCAATTCCTTAAGCATCCCTGGCTTTCACACAAGCTATTTATGCTGCCTGAAATGACCTTTCCTCACCTTTTGCATCCTGCTAACTCTCACTTGCCAATTAAAACTCAACTTAGGCCACTTTTCTCTTTGGAAGTCTTAATGGTACCCTCTCCTCACATCTAATTTAAATGCACTCTGTACTTACCATTATTAGTCTACAGCACCATCATGCCAGATTTACTTCTCTATCCTCTTCTTTGGAATGTGGACTCATTTGAGGGCAAGGACCACATCGTATTCATTTGTGTTCCTAACACATAGCATAGTACCTAGAAAAGAGTAAGTGTCCAGTACATGTTTGATATTGCAACATCACTCAACCACTCAACTCGCAGTAAGTAGTGGAACTCTTTGTGGTGTAAGCCCTCATGAATAGAAGTATTGTTCTGCATTAATGTAAAAGTGAAAGACTACTTTATAGTAAGAAAAAGGACAATATTTTAGATGAAATTGAAAAAATCTGAGTTGAGATCCTGCATTGTTTAACAATGGTATTGTAATTTGATGGTGGTGGTTACCAGTAAAGGTATAGTCAGATTAATCATACAAAATAATAGAAAGCCAAGAAAGCAGTTCGATATTGTGTACAAATTCAATACTTCTTAAAGTATGCTTTAAGAATGCTTATTCAGCAAATGATATTGGGACAATTAACTAACCACCAAGGAAACAAAACAAAATAAAAACAAGCCTTTCATAGTATCACCAAGGAGTTGCAGGTGGATTAAAAATTTAAATGTAAAAATTAAATAGCAGCATTTGAAAGATAGTATAATTGAGATTAAGAATGCCTGAATTCAAACTCTGACTCTATCATATACTAGCTGTGTGACATTGGCCAAGTTGTCTAATCGTTTCGTGCCTTAAATTCCTCATCTATAAAACGAGAATGATAAAAGTACTTAACTTGTAGGGTTATTGTGAAAATTAAGTTTTATTGTAAAGATGTACAGCAGTTAAAAGAGTGGCACATAGAAAGCACTATATAAATGTTGTATATTATTGTTTCTAGACTTGAAAAAGGATGGATTAATACATTTGATTACATAGATAATAACTTTTCCTCACTCAATACTTATCTTAGTTCACTCTGCTATAACAAAATACCATAAACTGGGTGGCTTTTCAGTAACAGAAATTTATTTGTCACAGTCTGAAGGCTGGGAAGTCCAAAGGTCCAGGATCAAGGCATCACCACATTTGATGTCCGATGAGGGCCAGCCTTCTGGTTCATAGTCAGTGTCACCTTCTTGTGTTCTTACATGACAAAAGGGGTGAGGGTCTCTCTGGGGCCTTATTTGTAAGGGTACTAATCCCATTTAAGAAAATGAGGCCCTCATGATCTAATCACATCCCAAAGGCCCCGCTTCCTAATACCATCATCTTTGGGGTTAGGATTTTAACAAAGTATTCATCACAATAATATATATATTATATACATTATATATATATAATGTGTATATATATATAATGTATATACATTATATATATATATAATGTATATATATAATTTGTTTGTTTATATGTTCAGTACCTCCCTAGACTCCCTCTGGCACCCTCTAACTTCCATGAGATAAGGAACCATACTTATTTATTAACCATTTTTTTAGCCATTGTCAGGCAAAGTATCTGGTTTATAATAGGCCCTTTATACATTTTTCTGAATTATTGAATTTAATGTAGTAAGATCTTGATTGATGAGTATGCTCAAGGTTATGTGCAGGAGTCTGGCTGGTCATGTGTTTTTCTAGGGAGCTTTCCTGGAGAGGTAGTATATTGTGGTAAAGAATCAAGATGCTATAGTTAGATATCTTGAGTTCAAAGCTGGGTTTTACCCTTTGCCAGATGTATAGCCTTTAAGCAGATCACATCATCTCACTCTCCTTTAGTTTTCTCATGTATAAATTGGAGGTAAAATTAATGATTTATATCCAGCTGTGGGGATGGTTATAGAGTAAGGGAAGGAAAAATATGTAAGAGGTAAGGCTAATGCCTCTTCAACTAAGAAAATATGATGGAGCTTATTTTATTTTTAAACTAAATCCTGCATTTCTGTTTGTTTTATTCTGAGTGGTATCGCACTGGTGATTAAATGACAGAGTGAATGACCAAATGAATAAATGAACAAAAATATTTTGATATCTGGTAGAACATCATCTGATATCTGGTAGAGCCAAAAAAGAAATGGACTGTTTTGCTTATTTATTCTTTCAGGTAAACATTATAATCATTTTGTCACATGTTCCCAAAAGAATTGTATTGAACATTTTTATTGAAACTTCCTTCCATTTATAGACTTAATTTTGGAAGGAATTGACTTCTGTATACTGTTGAGTCTTTCCATTTAAAAGCACGGTTTGCATCTCCATTTAATGCAATATTTTAAGCACCTTCGTAGTTTAAAATAATCTTTAAAAACATTCATCCTGCATATTTTACAAAGTTTATTGCTATTGTTGATCATATATTTTTAGTAGTTTCTAACCGATCAGTGTTTGTATATAAGGAAGATATATATTTTAACTAATTATTTTATAACTAGCTGTCTTTATTATTAGTTCTAATATATTTTAAGCTTATTTTCCAGGTAAGCAGTGATATTTATAATATACATAACTTTTGTCTCTTCCAATGTTCTTTTCTATCTCATTGTAAAATGTAGAATTTCTGGAAAAATATTAAATATTAAATAATAGTCATGATATTATCCATCTGACCTTAGTCCTTATTGTTATGGTAAAACTGCTAGGATTTTTATGATTAAGTATGATATTTTTATGATGTTAAGATAATATATGCATAGTCCTTATTTACTAAGAATTGCTTTTATTTAGGAAGGAATGTTGAATTTTTATCAAATGATTTTTTCCCTTTAGACTTATTGATAGGATAAAAATGCATTTATCACACAAATAATATGGCACATTATTGATATAAACTATATAGATTTTAAACCATCTGTGAATTATTGGGTAAAAGCAGATTGATAATAATTACCATTCTTTTCTAACATACTTTTGAATTAAAGTAGTATTTTTATTTAGTAATTTTGCATACATGAGTTCTATCTGTTGGTCTTCTTTCCTTGTGCTTTCATTTGACAATCATTTATTGAATGTGTACCATATTTCAGGCACTATTCTAGGCATGGATGCTCTTTTTATTACTTTATAAGCCACAGACTTCTTATGTGTGTTACATGAATGTAAAAACACCACATAGTGTTGGGATTATGATAACTTCATAAAGTGTAGTAGAACATTTTATATCCTTTGCAATCATCTGCAACAACTTATATAGGATAGCAGTTATCTATTTTCTGACTGTCTGAAATAACATACCTGTAATATCACCACGTTTTTTAAAAATTTAACTTTTATTTTAAATTCAGGGGATGTGTAGGTTTGTTACATAGGTAAACTTGGGTCATGAGAGTTGATTGGTCAGATTATTTTATCACCCAAGTATTAAGCCTAGTATCCATTAGTGATTTTTCCTCATCCTCTCCTTCCTCCCACCCTCCACCTTCCCATAGGTGCCAGTGTGTGTTGGTCCCCTACATGTGTCCGTGTGTTCTCACCAGTTAGCTCCCACTTATAAGTGAGAACATGTGGTATTTGGTTTTCTCTTCCTGTGTTAGTTTGCTAAGGATAATGGCCTCCAGCTCCATCTATGTCCCTGCAAAGGACATGATCTCATTTTTTTTATAGCTGCATAGTATTCCACAGTATAGATGTATCACATTTTCTTTATCCAATCTGTCATTGATAGGCATTTAGGTTGCTTCCATGTCTTTGCTATTGTGAATAGTGCCACAATGAACATTCATGTGCATGCATCTTTATGGTAGAATGATTTATATTTCTCTGAGTATATACCCAGTAATGGGATTGCTGGGTCAAATGGTAGTTCTGCTTTTAGGTCTTTGAAGAATCGCCATACTGCTTTCCACAATGGTTGAACTAATTTACACTCCCACCAACAATGTATAAGCACTCCTTTTTTTCCTGCAACCTCGCCAGCATCTGTTATTTTTTTTACTTTTTACTAATAGCCATTCTGACTGGTGTGAGATGGTATCTCTTTATGTTTTTCATTTGCATTTCTCTAATGATCAGTGATGCTGAGCTTTTTTTTTTTTCACATACTTGTTGGCCACATGTATGTTTTCTTTTGAAAAGTGTCTTTTCATGTCTTTTGCCCTCTTTTTAATGTGTTTATTTGTTTTTTCTTGTACATTTATGTGCCTTATAGATGCTGGATATTAGACCTTTGTCAGATGGGTAGATTGCAAACATTTTCTCCCATTCTGTAGGTTGTCTGTTCACTCTGCTGACAATTTCCTTTGCTGTGCAGAAGCTCTTTAGTTTAATTAGATTCCATTTGTCAATTTTTGCTCTTGTTGGGATTGCTTTTGGCATCTTCGTCATGAAATCTTTGCCCGTTCCTATGTTTAGAATCATATTGCCTAGGCTGTCTTCCAGGGTTTTTATAGTTTTTTATTTTAGATTTAAGTCTTTAATCCATCTTAAGATAATTTTTGTATATGGTGTAAGGAAGGGGTCCAGTTTCAATCTTCTGCATATGGCTAGCTAGTTATTCCAGTACCATTTATTGAATAGGGAATCTTTCCCCTATTGGTTGTTTTTGTCAGGATTGTCGAAGATCAGATAGTTGTAGGTATGTGGTCTTATTTCTGGGCTCTCCATCCTGTTCCGTTGGTTTATGTATCTGTTTTTGTACCAGTACCATGCTATTTTGGTAACTGTAGCCCTGTAGTATAGTTTGAAGTCAGATAGCATGATGCCTCCAGCTTTGTTCTTTTTGCTTAGGATTGCCTTGCCTATTTGGGCTCTCTTTTGGTTCCATATGAATTCTAAAATAGTGTTTGCTATATCTGTGAAGAATGTCAGTAGTAGTTGAATAAGAATAGCATTGAAACTATAAACTGTTTTGAGCAGTATGGCGATTTTAACAATATCGATTTTTCCTATCCATGAGCATGGGATGTTTTTCTATTTGTGTCATCTCTGATTTCTTTGGGCAGTGTTTTGTAGTTCTCCTTATAGAGAGTTTTCACATCCCTTGGTAGCTGTATTCCTGTGTATTTTATTTTTTGTGAGAATTGTGAGTGGGATTGCATTCCTGATTTGGCTCTAGGCTTGACTGTTGTTGGTTTACAGGAATGTTGGTGATTTTGCCCATTGATTTTGTATGCTGAGACTTTTCTGAAGTTGTTTACCAGCTTAAGTAGCTTTTGGACTGAGACTATGGGATTTCCTAGATATAGCATCATGTCATCTGCAAACAGGGATAGTTTAACTTCCTCTCTTCCTATTTGAATGCCTTTATTTCTTTCTCCTGCCTGTTTGTCCTGACCAAAACTTCCAATACTATGTTGAATAGGAGTGGTGAGAAAGGGCATCCTTGTCTTGTGCTGGTTTTCATAGGGAATGCTTCCAGCTTTTGCCCATTGAGTATGATGTTGGCTGTAGTTTGGTCAGAGATAGCTCTTTATTCTGAGGTATGTTCCTTCAGTACCTAGTTTATTGAGAGTTTTTAAGATGAAGGGGTGTTGAATTTTATCAAAGGCCTTTTCTGCATGTATTGAGATAATCATGTGGTTTTTCTCTTTAGTTCTATTTATGTGATGAATCACATTTATTGATATGTGTATGTTGAACCAACCTTGCATCCCAGGGATGAAGCCTAGTTGATTGTGGAAATCACTAACTTTTAAAAAGTAAGTGTTTAATACTTCAAAAATGATTTTTCTCCATTTTTTTGCTGCAATTATTTTTTGATGTTATCATATAAAAATTTGGTAATACATAGTTTACTTGAAAATCAGCTATATTTTGAACATTATTATTATAATGCAGATCCCTCCTTATGGAAGGTAACATCAGAAGTGGGGAAGAACAACTTTTTCCCAGTTAGTTGGTTAATATTTTCCTTGTTTTTAAGGTATTGTTGATATATTTTTATATTTCCTTCAAACATTTTAAAATTAGGAAAATAAAAAGACTTTATTATAAAAGTTTAAATTGTGACTCAAAATCATGTTGAAAATATCGGATATTTTATTCATTCAAATAGATGATGAACTTTGAGGATACTGGCTAGCAAGATAACTTTAAATATAGCAGCAATTAGATTTATCTTAGCAAAAAAAAAAAAAAATGAACACAGAAGAATATTCTGTGAAGATTATGCCATGCATTCTGGTTTGATAAATAGAAACCCTAAACACTTGACATTTATTATGATTTTTTTTCAAGGAAAACCAGACCAAATAAAATGCCTTTGAGCATAGCAGCTTAAGATAAAACATGTAATTTTTATTCTGACCTAGAAAGACTGTCATGGCAAACCAATGTCTTTAAGTCCCAAGAAGGCCAACAAGGACAAACAATATGTGAGGACTGGACTGGTGTGCTTTTATTACATACAGTTGTCTTATAGATTCAAGTATTCAGTTCGGATAATTATGTATTGGATCATGGAACAAGTAGAGGAGATTTAAGACATGGGGAAATGTTTCCAGCTGCATCCTTTCCCCATGTCAGCAAACTATCGCAAGAACAGAAAACCAAACACTACATGTTCTCACTTATAGGTGGGAATTGAACAATGAGAACACTTGGACACAGGAAGGGAAACATCACACACTGGGGCCTGTCATGGGGTGGGGAGAGCGGGGAGGGATAGCATTAGGAGATATACCTAATGTAAATGACGAGTTAATGGTTGCAGCACACCAACATGGCACATGTATACATATGTAACAAACCTGCACGTTGTGCACATGTACCCTAGAACATAAAGTATAATAATTAAAAAAAAAAAGACATGGGGAAACGTAATGAAGTTTGCATATATTTTTTCATTTAAATTACCCACCCTACATCAAATCAAGTTTATATTAAAAAAAACTGCTACTATTGTCATCCCCATAAAATGAGAAAGCAGGATCTCAAATAGGTTTAAGTAACTTGCTCAAGCTCATACAA
Organism: Rhinopithecus roxellana; assembly: GCF_007565055.1. Classification (NCBI taxonomy): domain Eukaryota; kingdom Metazoa; phylum Chordata; class Mammalia; order Primates; family Cercopithecidae; genus Rhinopithecus; species Rhinopithecus roxellana. The sequence continues at coordinate 109,572,601 of NC_044555.1, read as the reverse complement.
CTAGTAATTGGCAGAGTTGCATCTTGACGCTAGGCTTTCTGACTCTAGTGTCTGAGCACATTAATCTCTAGGTTTCCTTTGGTGTGGACGTGCTCAGGGTAACGTAGGGGGAAACTACTAATGTGACAGATCTATCCAGCATATTTTCCCTTCATATTCTGGCAGCCCCAAATCAGTGTGTGTGAGGGTTCACTTCCTCCCTTCTCTAACACGCTGAACCTTCCAGTAACTTCTTTCCTCCTCCCCATTGGCAGTTGCCACAGTGGCAGAACACAGGCAGCTATAAAAGTCCTTTTAGCAGAGGACAAAAGAGGGTAATCGTTGGAGAAGCAGTTGCTAGGAAGGATCAGGGGAGACAAATAAATGCTTCTCAAAAATGTCACCTGAATTCTGTCTTCTGAACAGCTGTTTAGAGCATTCACTGTCAGCCATAGCCCTCTGGATACAATTGTTCCCAGATAGGGGAGACTTACCAAGGGTAGTTAGTGAACCATATGATCATTGCAGAATCCACATCAGCTAAATATACTGATCAATTTGTAACTTGCTTTATAAATATGAACAGAAAATGAAAAATTCACTAGGCATATGGACAGAATCCAGTTTGATGGAAGACGATTAAGCTGAACAATTAGCACATTTGGCCCCATTAACACAGAGTTAATGTAGGAAATAGGAAATAACTTTGAGAAAATTACAATCCAGATTTTTCAGTGACATTTGAGAGGTTATTGCATAAGTGAAATAAGAGCAAGCTACCATGACAAGGAGGAACTGGAGAATAAAAGTTGCCTTTTCTGGCCCTCTACCTACCTGCTACTAAACTTTATCTCAGTACCTTATTTGTATTCTTCCTGGTACTTAATTTTGCAAAAATTTTATTTATTTTTTGTTTATCTTTCCCCAATCCCCCATTCTACTAAAATACATTTTTATGAAAATACTGATAATATTGGGTTTATTCAATTTTCAAAATTCTTACCTCAATTTTGTATCACACAGTGCTTGGTATAGAGGAAGCAATTGGTAAATATTTGCTAGATAATTTAAAAACCTAATTACTGATATAAAAACACCAAAAATAATGCAATAAAGATGACAAATAGAAGAGAGAACACTGCTGAAACCCAAAGTACTGAATTGTAGTACCTACCTAACACCTTTCTCCATAAAACTGGGCTGGGGACAAAACAGAACAGAAAAAATAGTGTCAGGAATTACAGGTTTTAAACAACTTGTCAGTCTTGTGGGAAGGTAGTAGGTAATGTTTAAATTTTGCTATTGATAAAGAAATGGGGGTTAAAATTAGTTTTTGAAAATGTAAAGGAAAATTCAGAAGCCATGAAACAAAAGATTGATACTTTTGGCTACATAAAAATCAAAACTTCTATATGATTGAAATCATGAGATAAAACTAAAAATAGAATGGGCCTGGCATGGTGGCTCATGCCTGTAATCCCAACACTTTGGAAGGCCATGGCAGGTGGATCACCTGTGGTCAGGAGTTCAAGACCAACCTGGCCAACATGGTGAAACCACATCTCTACTAAAAATACAAAAATTACCTGGGTATGGTGGTGTATATCTGTAGTCCCAGCTACTCGAGAGGCTGAGGCAGGAGAATTGCTTGAACCTGGAAGGAGAGGCTGCAGTGAACCAAGATCATGCCATTGCACTCCAGCCTGGGTGACAGAGCAAGACTCCATCTCAAAAAAAAAAACAAAAACAAAAACAAAACAAACAAAAAAAAGATGATTTTTGCACATTAATATTGTATCCTGAGAATTTGCTGAAGTTTCTTATCAGCTTAAGGAGATTTTGGGCTGAGACAATGGGGTTTTCTAAATATACAATCATGTCATCTGCAAACAGGGACAATTTGACTTCTTCTTTTTTTTTTTTTTTTTTTAGATTGGAAGTCCATATTTTATTTCTCTAGTGACATATTTACAGTTCAATATAAATTAAAGGCCTGCTTGTACACCAAAGCCAGGTCCCTTGCGTGGTTCAGTCAAAGAGGTAAGACCTCCAGCTGGCTCACAAGAGAAGCGTCCACTCCTTGGCCCAGGTTTTGGGATTTTGCCAGCCTTGAGCTCATCAATAATTTCTTCAATATCCTTAGGTGTCAAATCCTCATAGTAATTGTCATTTATTTGAACCATTGGTGCGTTCACACAGGCCCCTAAACATTCCACTTCTATAAGAGTGAAAAGTTTGTCAGGTGTAGTCTCCCCAACCTTTATTCCAAGCTTTTTCTGAATGGCCTCCAGTATGCTGTCAGAGTTTCGAAGCATGCAGGGTGTAGTAGTGCAGACCTGAATGTGATACTTTCCAACTGGCTTTTGATTATACATTGTATAAAAAGTTGCTACTTCATATACTCTCATTGGAGGTACTTGTAAAACTTCTGCAACCTTGTTCATAGCAGAGATGGGCAACCACCCATTCTGCCTTTGGGCTAAATCCAGGACTGGAAGAACAGCTGCTGCTTTATGGCCTTCTGGATAGTTTTTTACTATTGCCTCTATCCTCTTATAGTTTTCTGGTGTGAAATCAAATGGAGTATCAGGGTTATTTTCAGGAGTATCTCTGTGCACAAATAAAGCTCCTCCAGCTCCATTTTGCATAGCTGTCTTATGTAAATTCCTTACATGTCTTCCCCACTGGGCGGTGAGGCCAGCCGCCCTGGCCCGAAGCGCCGCGGAGAAGAACATGGCGGGCCACACTGTTCACCTTTCCCCGGCCGCGCCAGGCGAGAATCCCGAGCGAGCCCAGGACGCACCGACTTCTTCTTTTCCTAACTAAATACCCTTGATTTCTTTCTCTTGCCTGATTGCCCTAACCAGAACGTCCAACACTATGTTGAATAGGAGTGGTGAGAGAGGGCATCCCTGTCTTGTGCCAGTTTTCAAAGTTTTTGCCCATTTAGTATGATATTGGCTGTGGGTTTGTCATAAATAGCTCTTATTATTTTGAGATGCATTCCATCAATACCGAATTTATTGAGAGTTTTTAGCATGAAGGGCTGTTGAATTTTGTCAAAGGCCTTTTCTACATCTATTGAGATAATCATGTGGTTCTTGTCTTTGGTTCTGTTTATATGCTGGATTACGTTTATTGATTTGCGTATGTTGAACCAGCCTTGCATCCCAGGGATGAAGCCCACTTGATCATGGTGGATAAGCTTTTTGATGTGCTGCTGGATTCGGTTTGCCAGTATTTTATTGAGGATTTTTGCATCAATGTTCATCAGGGATATTGGTCTAAAATTCTCTTTTTTTTTGTTGTGTCTCTGCCAGGCTTTGATATCAGGATGATGTTGGCCTCAGAAAATGAGTTAGGGAGAATTCCCTCTTTTTCTATTGATTGGAATAGTTTCAGAAGGAATGGTACCAGCTCCTCCTTGTACCTCTGGTAGAATTCAGCTGTGAATCCATCTGGTCCTGGACTTTTTTTGGTTGGTAGGCTGTTAATTATTGCCTCAATTTCAGAGCCTGCTATTGGTCTCTTCAGGGATTCAGCTTCTTCCTGGTTTAGTCTTGGGAGAGTGTAAGTGTCTAGGAAATGGTCCATTTCTTCTAGATTTTCTAGTTTATTTGCATAGAGGTGTTTATAGTATTCTCTGATGGTAGTTTGTATTTCTGTGGGGTCCGTGGTGATATCCCCTTTATCATTTTTTATTGCATCTATTTGATTCTTCTCTCTTTTCTTCTTTATTAGTCTTGCTAGCGGTCTGTCAATTTTGTTGATCTTTTCAAAAAACCAACTCCTGGATTCATTGTGTTTCTGGAGGGTTTTTTGTGTCTCTATCTCCTTCAGTTCTGTTCTGATCTCAGTTATTTCTTGCCTTCTGCTAGCTTTTGAATGTGTTTGCTCTTACTTCTCTAGTTCTTTTAATTGTGATGTTAGAGTGTCAGTTTTAGATCTTTCCAGCTTTCTCTTGTGGGCATTTAGTGCTATAAATTTCCCTTTACACACTGCTTTAAATGTGTCCCAGAGATTCTGGTATGTTGTATCTTTGTTCTCATTGGTTTCAAAGAACATCTTTGTTTCTGCCTTCATTTCGTTATGTACCTAGTAGTCATTCAGGAGCAGGTTGTTCAGTTTCCATGTAGTTGAGCGGTTTTGAGTGAGTTTCTTAGTCCTGAGTTCTAGTTTGATTGCACTGTGGTCTGAGAGACAGTTTGTTATAATTTCTGTTCTTTTACATTTGCTGAGGAGTGCTTTACTTCCAATTATGTGGCCAATTTTGGAATAAGTGTTATGTGGTACTGAGAAGAATGTTATTCTGTTGATTTGAGGTGGAGAGTTCTGTAGATGTCTATTCGGTCTGCTTGCTGCAGAGATGAGTTCAATTCCTGGATATCCTTGTTAACTTTCTGTCTCGTTGATCTGTCTAATGTTGACAGTGGAGTGTTGAAGTCTCCCATTATTATTGTATGGGAGTCTAAATCTCTTTGTAAGTCTCTAAGGACTTGCTTTATGAATCTGGGTGCTCCTGTATCAGGTGCATATATATTTAGGAGAGTTAGCTCTTCCTGTTGAATTGATCCCTTTACCATTATGTAATGGCCTTCTTTGTCTCTTTTGATCTTTGATGGTTTAAATCTGTAGAAAGCTGAAACTGGATCCTTTCCTTACTCCTTATACGAAAATTAATTCAAGATGGATTAGAGACTTAAATGTTAGACCTAATACCATAAAAACCCTAGAAGAAAACCTAGGGAATACCATTCAGGACATAGGCATGGGCAAGGACTTCATGTCTAAAACACCAAAAGCAACGGCAACAAAAGCCAAAATTGACAAATGGGATCTAATTAAACTAAAGAGCTTCTGCACAGCAAAAGAAACTACCATCAGAGTGAACAGGCAACCTACATAATGGGAGAAAATTTTTGCAATCTACTCATCTGACAAAGGGCTAATATCCAGAACCTACAAAGAACTCAAACAAATTTACAAGAAAAAAACAAAGAACCCCATCAAAAAGTGGGCAAAGGATATGAACAGACATTTCTCAAAAGAAGACATTCATACAGCCAACAGACACATGAAAAAATGCTCATCATCACTGGCCATCAGAGAAATGCAAATCAAAACCACAATGAGATACCATCTCACACCAGTTAGAATGGCAATCATTCAAAAGTCAGGAAACAACAGGTGCTGGAGAGGATGTGGAGAAATAGGAACACTTTTCCACTGTTGGTGGGATTGTAAACTAGTTCAACCATTATGGAAAACAGTATGGCGATTCCTCAAGGATCTAGAACTAGAAGTACCATATGACCCAGCCATCCCATTACTGGGTATATACCCAAAGGATTATAAATCATGCTGCTATAAAGACATATGCACATGTATGTTTATTGTGGCACTATTCACAATAGCAAAGACTTGGAATCAACCCAAATGTCCATCTGTGACAGACTGGATTAAGAAAATGTGGCACATATACACCATGGAATACTATGCAGCCATAAAAAAGGATGAGTTCGTGTCCTTTGTAGGGACATGGATGCAGCTGGAAACCTCCATTCTTAGCAAACTATCACGAGAACAGAAAACCAAACACCACATGTTCTCACTCATAGGTGGGAACTGAACAATGAGATCACTTGGACTCGGGAAGGGTAACATCACACACCGGGGCCTATCATGGGGAGGCGGGAGGGGGGATTGCATTGGGAGTTTTACCTGATGTAAATGACGAGTTGATCGGTGCTGACGAGTTGATGGGTGCTGACGAGTTGATGGGTGCAGCACACCAACATGCACAAGTATACATATGTAACAAACCTGCATGTTATGCACATGTACCCTAGAACTTAAAGTATAATAAAAAAAAAGATAAAAAACTGGGAAAATGTATCTGCAGCATATAAGGCAAAGGGCTAATTCCTTTTTTAAAACTTCTATTTTTAATTCAAGGGTACATGTGCAGGTTTGTTACCCAGGTAAACTTATCTCATGGGGGTATTTCATCACCCAGGTATTACGTCTAGTACCCATTAGTTATTTTTCCAAATCCTTTCCCTCTTCCCATCCTCCACCCTCTGATAGGCCCCAGTGTGTGTTGGTCCCCTCTATGTGTTCATGTGTTCTCATCATTTAGCTCCCACTTATAATTCAGAACATGTGGTATTTGATTTTCTCTTCCTGCATTAGTTTGCTAAGGATAATTTCTTTAATTAACAAAAGTTCTTATGAATCTGTAAGAAAATGATAAGCAACCCAATTTAAAAATGAGTAGAAGATGTGAATAGGCAATTTACCAAAAGAGAAATAAAAATGACCAATAAATATATATGTAATCATTCTGAATTTTACTCATAATCAAATAAAGGTAAAAATGAGATTTCACTATTTATTACAGATCAGCAAAAATAAAAATGTTGAATAAAACCCAGTGTTGATGGAGATGTTGGAAAATGAGCAATTTGTGCATTGTTTTTTGGCGTGTCAATTAATGCAATTTTCTGAAAAACAATTTACAGTATCTCTAATAACAACTGTTTATACATTTTGATTCAAAAATTTTATTTTTAGCAATTTATGCTAGGACATATTCTCACAAATGTTAATCTAGATATTCATTGTAGTATTTGTGTTCTTGCATATGTGTGCTTGTGCATGCATGTCAGCACAAAACAAAAACGGAAAACAGCCAAAGTGTCAAATATTAGAGAACTTGTTAAATTGTGATAAATTCATATAGTGAAATACTGTGTATTATTGAAAGAATTAGTTAGCTCTGGATGTGCACATATGGAAGATCTGCAAGATATATTACTAATTGAATAAAGATAGCAAGGTTTAGTATTATTTCTTGTAAAGTACAGTTGACCCTAGAACAATATAAGGATTACTGGTGCCAACTCCCCATGTAATAGAAAATCCTTGTATAACTTTTGACTCCTCCTAAACTTAACTACCAAAAGCCTACTGTTGATAGGAAGCCTTACAGGTAACATAAACAGTCAATTAGCACACAAATACACAAATATCTACATGTACTTTATGCATTCATGGCATACCTAAGTTTTTCTTAATTTTTTCAATATTTTTAGTCTATGCAATGGTTTTCAAATTGTTGAAATCTCCGCAAAATTTTCCAATATATTTATTTTTAAAAATGTGGATATAAGTAGACCTGTACAGTTCAAACCTGTGTTGTTCAAGGAGCAGCTGTATGTGTAAATAAATATATATGGGCATATAGAATTTTTTCTTGAAGGAATCACAAAAAAATTGCAGTTACTAGGCTTGAGTGAGGGAGAGTTTCAGTTTTCACTTTGTACCTTTCAATATGACTTGGCTTTCAAAACTTTGTATTATGTTTGTATTTAAAATAATAATAATATGGGTTTTGAGGTGGGAGATAATCTGACATTCTTTTTATTTTTGTTTCATTTTCTCCTTTTTATTTCTCTGCACTTAAAAAAGCTTGTTATAGTAAAAGTAGAATAGAATAGTTTATTAGTAGAGTGAACCTATAAAATGGCATTTCCACATAAATAAACGTATATACAAAACAAAGTGTACCTGATTAATTCAGCAAAGTCAGGCATGCATGAACATACACAATTATGGTATAAAATTTTGATTTATCTCACTTGAAACGGGAAATAGGTCAAGCAGACAAAAATGTAGAATAATGAAAATATTTGAATAGCATTATTAACAAGTCTAGTGTTGTGTAGATAAACATTTTTATACATTGGTACCATATATAGTATTTAAGAATAGCCATGGATAATTTGCAACAATTTATCATATACTTGGTCACAAATAATAAATGGTGGACACCTGAAATATTTAACAAATGTCAATTATCCTTATATAATTCTAAATGAATTTCAAAAAAACATATTTCAGAATTTTGGGGAAATTCAACACTTTCATATTTGAGTTTATATGGAAGAACAAATGAGACAGTATAGCTAAGACAATTGAGAAAAATAAGCCAATTAATTGTGGAGGAGGGGAATTGTCCTACCAGATGTCAAAACATCCTATAAAAATAAAGTAATTAAAGTGTGTAACTGGCATAGGAACAGCCAGATAGAACAATGCAACTGAACAGAGCCCAGAAGCTAATAAATATCTGTCTGTCTATCTAATGATATACCATTCTGGTATATATTAAAGCATTTGAAAATACTGGATTATTCTCTAAAGGATTTGGAGACAATTAGATGGCCATAAGTGTATCTATGCTCTGCTTACACAAAAGAATATTCTAGAAAAATAAAATATTTATTTATTTTTTGAGACAAGGTCTTGCTCTGTTGCCCAGGCTGAAGTGCAGTGGCATAATCATAGCTTACTGTAACCTCAAACTCTGGGGCCCAAATGATCCTCCCACCTCAACCTCCTGAGCAACTAGGACCGGAGACATGTGCCAACATGCCTGGCTATTTTTTTTTGATAGATATGGGGCATCACTATGTTGCCCAGGCTGACTTTAAGCAATCTCCCTCTTTGGTCTCCCAAAGCATTGAGATTATAGGTGTGATCTGGTCAGGATTAAAAATTTAAATAAAGGTATTAGAATAAAATATAAGTGAATGTTTACATGATCTTGAGAGTAGATAAGAATTTTCTATTTATAATGTCAAGACAAGGAAAAATGTGAAAGAAATGATTTGAATCATTATTCAAAGACACCCCTACTCATAACTTTTTTTGTATCAAAGGACAACATAACAAATGTTGAATGAGAAACAAATTGGAAAAACTATTTGCAACATTTATGACAGAAAATGGTAATATTATTAATATATCGAAGAACTATTGCAAATTGTGTTAGTCAGAACTTGTTCAGTTACAAGTGATAGAAACCAACTCAAATAGAAAAAAATAACATAATGGAAAATTGGGGATCAGAAATAAACAAGAAATTTAGGCCAGTAATCAGAGGAAAAGATATCCAGCATCACCAAATTGACAATATAGTGGCTTAGAAAGATTAGAAAGATTTATAGATGTTAATGTAGATGTGTGTCCCTGCTATATTGTTAAAGAGAAAACAAGTTATGAAGGCATGAATAGTATTTTTCCATTTGGATGAAGCAGTATATATATATAGACACACACACACATACACACACACACATATACGTGTATATGTATGTATATATGTGTATATATGTATATATTTGTGTATATATATGTATATGTATATATAAGAGTTTGGTTTTGTTCAGTGAGGATGCCAGGTATATGGAAGTCAAGAGTGTTCTAACAGAAAGTCACGGAAAGTCCAGGCCAGATGTGGCTTTTTAGCTTTACCAGAGCATAACACTTAATGAAGAAGAGAAATACAGGTATCATATTGAGACTAGGGTGATGCTGATGTTCAGCTTGACAAAAGAGGGGCTATTAGGTATCCCAAACTAGGCAGGCCTGAAAAATCATAAAAGGCAAGGAGGAATAGGTAGGTGCAAGCAGTTGAGGGAGTTCAACTAAAAAAGGTATCAAAACCAACAAGAGTTCAGGGGATTAGGCAGATCATCAACACAGGGTTGAAGATTATAAATCCTGGGATAGGGGTTAGAGAAAGGATCTGAGCAACAGTGAATCAGGTATGTAGAACCTAGGCTGACAAGTCTGAACAGGCAAAGATGAACTTCCAGGTCTGGGTAAGGAATGGGTAATAGTGCTGTGATTAAACCAATTATATACCTCCTTCCCCAACACAGTCCCTAGACTCAGAGCCTGAGTCTATAGTATTAGCTTTCAAGTAAGAGTACTTGGCAGGATTGTGGAAACAAAGGGGCAAGGAGTTAGTAGTTCTGATTTGGGAAGGTAGCTGATGTGAGACATTTTGTGGACTAGTTTGGGCGGATAGTCTAGGAACAAATGTGATGTGGAGTCAAGATCATGTCTCAGTGTATCACCCACGCTCAGTTCCCATTCACTTATCTAAGGATGAATTTGAAGCCAAAGAATCAAGATAAAACTGACACAGCATAGTGGGATTGTTCTTTGATGTTGAAGAATGGAAGTTACAAATGGTGGATTCTTTTCTGAGATTGTGACCAGTGCAGAGATGGTGGAGCCAGTATTGAAATGGCGGGGTCCTCCGCAGAAGGGCAGAGTGAATTCATGGGGAAGGAGCGCTTGAAGCATGTGCATCAAAGGTAGTCAGTTCATACAACTAACAAGTATTGTAAACTTAGCTTCTCTTCGAATTAGGCTAGTATGAGCTCATTGGGAGACACTTATTAATGGGTGAATTTTATGGTTTCAAGATAGCCAGCTTAAAACATGTATTCTAACAGTCTTTATCTTTAAGGCAGATATCATATTTCTCTTCCAAACTGTTCTCAAAAATAGAAACCCAGTTAATAAATTATAATACATTAAGATAAAGTACTATTTAGTCCTTAAAATGATGTTACAGAAGACTAATGATGCTGAAGGCTAAATGATAATCATGACATGATAAGAGAGAAAGCCACATTGGTTCTAATTTATAAAAATATATGTTGTGTACATATGAAAAGACAAGAAAAGACCACTAGTGGCTTTCTCTGGGCAGTGACATTAGGAGATATTTTCATTTTCTTCATTTGTTTTTTACTTCCCAAATTTTCTACACTGTGCATGTACTATTTTTGTCATTTATTAAAATTTAAAAATTTTAATAAATGCTATTAAATGTTTTGTGGCATTTGGAAGGCACATTGGTGTGGCCACCAGGTGACCTATGTCCTTCCCTTCCCTTCCCTTCCCTTCCCTTCCCTTCCCTTCCCTTCCCTTCCCTTCCCTTCCCTTCCCTTCCCTTCCCTCCCCTCCCCTCCCCTCCCCTCCCCTCCCTTCCCCTCCCCTTCCGTCCCCTCCCTTCCCCTCTCAGTGGTCTGGAGTGGAGTTGGGGATGTTAGTTTTTTTTTTTTTTATGGAAAAAGCCTCTTTAATATTAAATTAAAAATCCACTGATGATAAAAAATGCTTGATGAACTAGGAATAGAAGGGAACTTCCTTAATCTGACTAGATATAATACACTTAATCATGAAGCCCCTGAGGTTCCAGCTCAGAGGAGCCTCTGGGCTATAAGATTGTAAGATTCCTCATCCTGAGTAGGCACTGGACCCTGATTTTTATCTGGAATTCTTCCAGAAATGGAAGCAGAATTCAAATATTATGTCATCAATAAGTGCCATCTAGATCAAGATAGCATTGGTGTTTCAGTATTCCACGTATCTCCCGAGATCTCATTCAAAACCCAGTCAGGGAAGGCCCACTGATTTTTCAGATCTTGAATTTTTTTTTTTTTTTTATACTTTAAGTTCTGGGATACATATGCAGAACGTGCAGATTTGTTACATAGGTATACACGTACCCATGTTGGTTTGCTGCACCCATCAACCCTTCACTTACATTAAGTATTTCTCCTAATGCTACCCCTCCCCTGGCCCCCCACCCCCCAACAGGCCCCAGTGTGTGATGTTTCCCTCCCTCTGTCCATGTGTTCTCATTGTTCTGCTCCCTATTATGAGTGAGAACATGCGGTGTTTGGTTTTCTGTTCCTGTGTTAGTTTGCTGAGAATAATAGTTTCCAGCTTCATCCATGACCCTGCAAAGGACATGAACTCATCCTTTTTTATGGCTGTATAGTATTCCATGGTGTATATGTGCCACATTTTCTTTATCCAGCTTATTGTTGATGGGCATTTGGGTTGGTTCCAAGTCTTTGCTGTTGTGAATAGTGCTGCAATAAACATACGTGTGCATGTGTCTTTATAGTAGCATGATTTATAATCCTTTGGGTATATACCCAGTAATGGCATTGTTGGGTCAAATGGTATTTCTAGTTCCAGATCCTTGAGGAATCACCACACTGTCTTCCACAACGGTTGAACTGATTTACACTCCCACCAACAGTGTAAAAGCATTCCTATTTCTCCGTATCCTCTCCAGCATGTGTTGTTTCCTGACTTTTTAATGGTCACCATTCTAACTGGTGTGAGATGGTATCTCATTGTGGTTTTGATTTGCATTTCTCTGATGGCCAGTGATGATGAGCTTTTTTTTTCATGTTTGTCAGCTACATAAATGTCTTCTTTTGAGAAGTGTCTGTTCATATCCTTTTCATACTTTTTATGGGGTTGTCTGTTTTTTCTTGTAGATTTGTTTAAGTTCCTTGTAGATTCTGGATACTGGCCCTTTGTCCGATGGATAGATTGCAAAATTTTTCTCCCATTCTGTAGGTTGCCTGTTCACTCTGATGGTAGTTTCTTTTGCTGTGCAGAAGCTCTTTAGTTTAATTAGATCCCATTTGTCAATTTTGGCTTTTCTTGGTTTTTATGGTTTTAGATCTTAAGTCTTTAATCCATCTTGAGTTAATTTTTTATAAGGTGTAAGGAGGGGGTCCAGTTTCAGTTTTCTGCATATGGCTAGCCAGTTTTTGCGACACCTTTTATTAAATTGGGAATCGTTTCCCCATTGTCTGTTTTTGTAACTGTAATTGGAGTGAACAGGCAACCTACAGAATGGGAGAAAATTTTTGCAATCTATCCATCTGACAAAGGGTTAATATCCAGAAGCTACAAGGAACTTAAACAAATTTACAAGAAAAAAACAGACAACCCCATCAAAAAGTGGGTGAAGGATATGAACAGACACTTCTTAAGACATTTGTGCAGTCAACAAACATGAAAAAAAGCTCATCATCACTGGTCATTAGAGAAATGCAAATCAAAACCACAATGAGATACCATCTCACACCAGTTAGAATGGTGACCATTAAAAAGTCAGGAAACAACACATGCTGGAGAGGATACGGAGAAATAGGAATGCTTTTACACTGTTGGTGGGAGTGTAAATCAGTTCAACCGTTGTGGAAGACAGTGTGGTGATTCCTCAAGGATCTGGAACTAGAAATACCATTTGACCCAACAATGCCATTACTGGGTATATACCCAAAGGATTATAAATCATGCTACTATAAAGACACATGCACACGTATGTTTATTGCAGCACTATTCACAACAGCAAAGACTTGGAACCAACCCAAATGCCCATCAACGATAAGCTGGATAAAGAAAATGTGGCACATATACACCGTGGAATACTATGCAGCCACAAACAGGATGAGTTTATGTCCTTTTCAGGGTTATGGGTGAAGCTGGAAACTATTATTCTCAGCAAACTAACACAGGAACAGAAAACTAAACACCACATGTTCTCACTCATAATGGGGAGCTGAACAATGAGAACACATGGACAGAGGGAGGGAAACATCACACACTGGGGCCTGTTGGGGGATGGGGGGGCTCGGTGGGGGAGAGCATTAGGAGAAATACTTAATGTAGGTGATGGGTTGATGGGTGCAGCAAACCAACATGGGCACGTGTATACCTGTGTAACAAACTTGCACGTTCTGCACATGTATCCCAGAACTTAAATAATAATTAAAAAGAATCTTTTAACATACACAATATATTTATTATACTATTTGTAAGAGAATTATGCAAAATTTATAAATTTACTATTTCATAGTACACTTAAGGCAGTGTGATCTGGTAATATTAGGATACTGATATGGTTTGGCTCTGTGTCTCCACCCAAATCTCATCTCGAATTGTAATTCACACGTGTTGAGGGAGGGAATTGATTGGATTATGGGGACAGTTCCCTCATGCTGTTCTCATGATAATGAATGAATTCTTATGAGATCTAATGGTTTTATGAAAGGTAGTTTTTTCCATCCTCACATTCTGTCCTGCCACCTTGTAAAGAATGTGCCTGCTTCTTCTTCTGCCATGATTGTAAGTTTCCTGAGACCTCTCCAGCCTCCCCTGTAAGTCAATTAAACCTTTTTTTGTTTCTAAATTACCCAGTCTCCTGTAGTATCTTTAGAGCAGTGTAAGAATGGACTAATATAGATAGTATTTAAAGTTGTATGATGTATTTAAAGTCTGTCTTCCGTAATCCTGCAGTATATCTCTGTGACTATATCATCAGATTTGAGGGCCCTCTGGGTGCTGTGAGCACCAAAGAAGGACATTTGACCCAGTTTATAGGGTCAGGAAAGGCTTCTTAGAATTAGTGCTAATTCTCTTTCTATGCATGTTTGGTAATTATGTGACTATGGAATTGTTATATCATTAAATTGTAATAGGTAAACTTTTAGGAGAGTTTTCGAGTATGATGGAGGAAGAAACTGCATCTGTCCTCTCAAAATGCCCCTGAGGTGAATGGTGATGCTGAAGTGAGTGAAGAAGCCTAGAGCCTTTGGGCTCATGGATGCCAATTCTCTGCAGCTTTTCTTGTTAGCTTGGAATTAGATCATGGCCTTCAGGTTGGAACTGAGAGGATTGTGTGTGAGTGAGGTAGGTTTGGGAAAAGTTTAGTTTGAGAATTTTGTTCTCTTTCTTTTTTGGTTTTGGTTTTAATTCTTAAATGATGTAACACATTCCTCCTGGGGACCAAGAGTGATTCTGAAAACTAATGAAAAGAGGAAACACTTGTGGGAGAAGCAAAAACACAGTAGATACGATTTATAATCTATAGGAACAATTATTCATTGCTCCCTGGAGATTTTCTTCCAGAACTTCTCCTCTGCTTACTAGAGCATGTTTTGCTTATTTCTGGGTGCCAACCCTTAAAGAAGGCAAAAGAGTTGGTTCATCTGCAGCAGAGAGTCTGCTTTGGGGACTATGACATGTGGCTAAGGAAAACTGAGGCACTAGTTGGAGCACTCTGAGTTTATTGCTGGAGAGGTTGCCTTTGAGATTACTGATGATCTATATAAACCCAACAGACTGAAATGCCTGAAGATCAGCAGGCAGATCTACAGCCAGCTACATATACCTCTACCCTGAATTTTCAACCTGTCAACATGCAAGGCCTGGAATGACTTATGGCACTCTACACACCTGGACCCAGCATAGTTGGCATGAGTCCTGGGCATACATAAGTCTACTGAGCAGAAGGCCTTTTTTCCTTCCACACTTAAAATCATCCACTTGATGTTTCTCTGTTTCTGTTTAGTACTAAAGTTCCCTGCTGAGTGTGGAGTCTTGCCCTGATTTTCATCCTGTTTTCCTGGGCCCCTGACTCTCTCCCTGGTTCTTGCACCTCTGTCCCTTGAGCTTAGTTTCCTCATCTGTAAAATGGGAGTTTGTAATATAGAATAATGATAATATGCTTTTTATAGGCTTCTTACAATGATTAAAATAAATATAAAGTGCCTGGGATAGAGTAACTATAAAATAATTTGTAGCTGCTTTACTTGCTATTATTATTTTTAATAGTACTTAAATTTGTACTTTTATCCTCCAGTCACATAATGGGGTCTTGCTTCCTAATAGACTGATCATTTGGTCCCAAGATGTCACCTTCAGTGTCTCTCCTTCCCATTCCCTACCCATGGGACTCTGAGAGATAGATATTGGACCAAATTAAACATGACTTAGTCATGTCTCTTTGGATATTATGTATTGGACTGCCTGTATTATATTAGTTTCCTATTGCTGCTTTAAAAAAATACTGTAAAATTTATGTCTTAGAAAAAAACACAGATTTACTAGCTTGTAGTTCTAGAGGTTAGAAGTTTAAAATGGGTCTCACTGGAATAAAATTGGGGTGTCAGTAGTGCTGTATGTTCTTGCCTTTTCCACTTTCTAAAGGCTGCCTGCATTTCCTGGTGTGTGGCTTCCTTCTATCCTCAAAGCCAGCAATCACACTTTTGTGACCTGTACTTCTGTCATCACATCTTCTCTGACACTGACTCCCCTGTCATCCTCTTTCACTTAGAGGGAGCCTTCTGATTACATGGTCTGCCTAGATAGTTCAGGATAATCTCCTCATCTCAAGTCCCCTTTTCCATGTGAGGTAACATAGTCACAGATTCTGGATTCTAGGACTTGGAAATCTTTGGGGGCCGTTATGCTACCTATTATATTGTTTCAATAAAAATCCACATCCCAGTGACTAAGATGGAAGTGAAAAGCCAGATACATGTGCAAGGGTGTTTTGAAATTTTGGTTTTCTCATGGAGAAATCTTTGCTACTACCATTTGTAGCTATGAAGCAGTAGGGATCATCTGGTTCTCTTGGCCTGCTTCTGTATTCACATGATACTCATTCTCCCCTCTAGGCCTTTGTTAACATGTTTAATTCACTATGTGTTCCTTTCTATCAATCCAGATTTTACCCATCCTTTATATTTTATCTCTAGGCCCACTTTCTATGTGGAGTCTTTCATTAATATACATTTAAAATAGTAACCATCAACCCTACATATCTTCTTACCTGTCATTTTACCTTCTTCTGTCTCCCTGCTGCCTATTTTCGTGAGGAAGTACGCAGAAGTCAGACTGGCATTCCCAGAACGTGGGCATTTTTACTATCATTTCAAAGTGAGGAAGCATCTTGGACAGCAGAAAAACTGCCAAATCTAGTCCATTGCTTTAAATCTGACAGTCCTTTGAGGCTGAGAATTTGCTCTTGGTTACTATAACTACGGATTTGTAGGCGAACATTAGAACATAAGAAGATGTGAGTCTTTCAGTTAGTTTAACAAATTCTGAGATGAAATCTCTCCAAAAGGCAAAACCTTAGGGGTAATCATGTCAGCTAGTCATAGTAATTGTGCCATCGTATGCCTAGGAGGTCTTCTTTCAGGATGGACATCAAAACAACTAGAAATTTGTTAGAAAGTGTGTGTGTCAAAACAGCTGCTTGACTAAACTAACAAGCAAGTTCAGACTTCAAAGGAGTCTAAAAGTGTTGTCTTCTAAATTAACAACTGCTTGAAAAATGTCTCATAAATAATCATTAAGATATGTAATGGTATATATTTTTCTGAAATTATTCGATTTGTTGTTGATTCATCTGCCAGAAATCTCCTGCAGACATGTCAGGTGTCTATAAGTATTTCTGAACAAGCCATAGGCAAATTGAAACAAGCCAGCCCCAATGAGCAAATATCTAAGATCAGTGGCAGAAACAGTAAACCCCTGGATTAAAATGGAAGAAAGGAAAAGATTCGTGAAGCATCCAAATCTTCTAGACACCACCATGTTCAATTATCTAAATGATTGCTTGACTTTTCTGCTTTTCATCTGGATGTCTCTTGGCTTAGAGACACACTTGAGGTATCAAAATAGTTGGTGGACTACATGGACTAGGATATTTGCTGGTTATTTGAATTACTTCTAATTTTCTGGCTCTTGGGGCTCAAACATAGCAAAGTAAAATCAATTTCAACGATGAAAATATAACAATAGAAATTAAGTTAATGCATGCAAAAGACTTATTAAAAAGCTATGCTGAGGCATATGCTTTATTGAGTCTCTTTCTGTTTTTTTTTGTACACAAGTTTCAGCAGTAAACAATTTTTACAGAGTGCTTAATGTATTGGTGTTAAAAAAAGTTATTTCTCTTCTTGGCCAGTTGCCATTTGAGTAGCACTCAGTGTGCATCATCAAAGGTGATCTTTTCTTATGAGGATTTTAATAGTTTGTGAAAGGTTTTAGATAAAAACATGCTATAGCCTTCCTGTTCCTCTAGATTGAATTATCACTTGTATTTATGCTCCCTTCTTTGTCACTTTTCTTGAAATTGCTAAGACTTAGGCTATATCCACATATCACCAAAAGTATTTGAAAGTAAGAAATCCAGTCTCCAAACCAGAATTTATTTAGGTAGATATGTTAAAAAAAAAAATACACCCATTTGACAAATGGCCAAATCAGATGAAACAATTAGGCATTCACTGTGAACACAAAACCCCAGAGAAAGACACATCTATTTCATTTTTCTGAAAGTATAGCAAAAATCTACTCATTTCTATTTTACTCCATGGCTGTTGCCCTATTTTAAACCTCTTTCACTTGAACTATTATGATAGTCACTTTCCTGGTCTCCCAGTTTCTTTTCTTGTGCTCCAATCCAATTCCCATCCCTTGTTACAATGGATTGAATGTTCAATATAAGGCAAAAGCAGGCTGGCATTGGATACTGTGAAGGCAGAAAACAGTGCATGGTCCTAGAAACATAAATTTTAATTCCAAGTGACTGATTGAGGATCCAGTGACTCCATGGGAGAATTGCAGGAGTTAAGCTCAAATGATTGCTGTAGTAACACTCTCTGGAACCTGAGTAGTGACCAGGAGAGGTCTAAGGCCATAGTTGTCATGATTCCTGTCTATATTAGTACATTCTTGCATTGCTATAAAGAACTACCTGAGACTGGGAAATTTATAAAGAAAAGAGGTTTAATTGAACCACAGTTCCACAGACTATACAGGAAGCGTGGCTGGGGAGGCCTCAGGAACTTGAAATCATGGTGAAAGGTTAAAGGGAAGCAAGCATGTCTTACATGGCCTGGGAAGGAGGAAGAGGAAGAGAAAGGGGAGGTGCTTCACACTTTCATAAACACCCAGATTTCGTGAACTCACTCACTATTACAAGAACAGCAAGGGGGAAATCTGCCCCTGTGATGCAACCACCTCCCACCAGGCCCTTCTTCCAACATTGGGGATTACAATTTGAAATAAGATTTGAGTGGGGACACAAATCCAAACCATATCAGTGTCTGAAGATTTCTGTAATCCTTTATGCCAGAGCATCTAGACCTCATGGCTTTACCCCTATCCTCCTGGCTAGCCCTTCTAGAAGAACTCTTGCTAGGTTCTGACTGGTTTTCTCATAAACAGTCTCCTAAACAAGATAATGCTTAACAAACACTTAGCATGCAGTCTGGCATAAAGTAAGTGCTTAATAAGTATTATCTATATAATATTATAACTTGAATTTAATCTACATATTATGTAAGTGGAGTAAATATTATGTATAGAAATATTATCTATGTTACCTTCTCTGGCTAGATAAAAAAGCCGAGAGAATCATGTCAATGCTCTGGGGCCCAGACCATCACCATCATCACACGTGTCACCCTCTGAGTACTGATCAGAGTATCTGAAAACTTGCCACATTTTCCTTCAATAAGAATGCAGCAAGAATATTCTGGAAATTTAAAATTTGCGTTATGGAGTCATAGTTAATCAAGGTTTACTGGGTATCACTGAACACACTGAAAAAATCTGGTCCTCAGTTTGTCTTCTGCAAAGAGTTTGGTTCGTGTTTGATGTTGAAATTCCTATAGATCTTTTTCTCTCCTAAACCTCCCTATGAAATAGTATGTCTCTAGTTCTTTCCTGCCTGATTATTAGGAGGATTTGAGTGGTATGGTATTTAAGAGTGTTTCCCAAGTTAACTGTTCTCACCTGAAGTATCAGCATAGGCTCCTTGAAAAATGGGTTTCTTATTTAATTAGCCCCCATTGCTGGAGTAAAGGGCATTTATTGAAGATTATGATTTGATTTTATGCTTCTCTGCATTTGGCGGGCAAATTATAATCACTTCACAGTGATGTTATAACAAAGTACTCAAGCCCGGAACAAGGGGGAGAGCAGTAACAAAGGTAAAGAAGCTAATGTTTTCTGTGGCTTTATTTGGAGTTGATTTTGCTAAGAGAAATAGTTGCGAGAGTCTCAGCTTTTCTCCTCTTGTGACTATAGTGGAATGATTATAATTAAAGTAAAACCACAGAATGTTAGAGCTAACTGCTTCATTTTATAGCTGAAGAATTTGAGACTCAGAGAAGTAAAGTTGCTTGGTCTTGGTCACACAGCAAGTGAGATTCCAGAAGTCACAGAATCTCAGAGTTTGAAGGGAATTCCAAGGTTATTTAGGCCAACTGCCAACTCACGCATATATTTCCTCTATATTCTCCCTGTGTGTTTTCTCATACATCTTGGTAACTTCTTTGTTCATTGGAACATGTAACCCTAAAAACGAATGTGGATTCTTACTTAAAGGTAAGCCAAACAACATCAAATAATTGGTTTAGGTCAATTATTAGGGAGGCAACATTAGGCTAGGGACACACTGTGATAACACAATCAACTACACAGTCACAATCTCTTCAACAACTTCTTTTATCTATGTGGTTCAAATATCATTGGGTTTAACGAATAATTTTATTTTGTATTATTTTATATGGTTTTAATACATAGACTTTTAATAAAAATCATATGGCTGGAATCAACTGTTGAAATAGTCCTAGGTTTTGTTGTTGTTGTTGTCACTTGGTTTTGGCCTGGCTGAGGTTTCCTTTTGTAATTCAACACAAGTATACCTCATTATGGAATAAGTAATGATAGTAATTAGAAAAATAATAATAGCTATCATTTGTTGAATATTTTCAATGTGCCAGGCACTGTGATGAATAGACATTTTAAATGTCCCCTTCATTCTTCTTGACAACCTCCAGAGAGTAGGTTTAACGAAATGCATTTTGTAGATAAGAAAGTGAAAGCTCAGTGATGTTGAACAACTTGCTTAATGCTATACAATCAATCAGTACTGGAACTGTGATTTGAATCCAGGGCTATCTAATGCCAACTGCCATGTACTCTTCAACACCGTGCTGCTGAAAAATAATTAAGAAATGTAAAAGTCAAAAATTAATATAAGGTCCCAGTTACAAAAGATGGAACTCATGGAGAGCCTACACTTACCAAATACTTTACCTTTATTATCTAATGTAATCATCACAGTAGCCCTATAAAGTAGGCATTGGTATCATCCCCATTTTACATATGACAAAACTGGGCAAGTTATTTAATCTTTTTGAGCCTCAAGCTGGCACACACGTAGGTAGTAAGTGGCAGTGCAGGAAGTGGAAGAACAGGAATTTAACTCCTTCGTTATCAAAGCCCATGTTCTTTCTACCATGCTGAACAGTATTACTAATAATATATGTTTAAGTAGGATAGTCGTAAATATGTAGCTGTTTCCAACTCACTGGGGTTATTAACTATCTCAGCATCCTATTTTGTATCTTTTTGAAAAAAATAAAAGTATATTTTTGTTTCCTTTTTACATTTCTCATAAAGCAAATAACCACTCAGTTTCAAATTGGTCTTTAGAGTGAATTGGAATGTTTTTTATATTGCCTTAGCTTAATCAGGGCACATCTGTGATATAAAATGGCTCCTCATTTGACATTAAAGGGCACTGAATCTTTAAGAGGTACCTAAAATTAAGCACCTGAGTATAAAATTATTAACTCTTGCAGGACTCTCAATTTTTATTATACTGAAAAGGTAGGTGCTACAGTCTTATGTGTAGGTGTGACAACAGCACTTGACTGATTGATAACATCTGAGGGAGCAAATTTGTGTGATGAAGATCAGGAAACCATGCACTAGGCTTTATTTTCTGCCTGCATGTTCGTGCAAGATTTTTTCTGTTTTAATATATACCTTCATTAACCACCAATACTGCGAAGAGAATCACTCTTGGGGCATTAGGGAAAAGAGTAATTGCACAGAATTCTTGCTTGGGTTTATACTGCTCATTGTGGAATGACTGGAAGGTTGAGTTTACGAGTGTGGTCCATTTTGAGAGCCATGTATGAGGGATTTCATTTGTTCCAATAATAACTTACATTCATTTATTTGTTTATTCATTTATTCAATAAATTAAATTTTAAAATATAATTCATTCAAGAGATGTTTATTGGACACCTAGTACAGTATGTGCTAGGCACTCTTTTAGGCTCTGCAGCTACACTAGTAAATGGGATATATTGTGGCTTAGTTGATGTCAGGACCCTATATAAGAGGGACACATAACACAAACTTGAAGAGTCAGGGAAAGCTTCTTGAAGGAGACCAATTTTAAAAAGAAATTCAGGGTAAGTAAAACTTAGCTAAGTAAGTTGGCAGATTCACAACAGTGTTCCAGGCAGAGGAAAGGCAGGGAGGGGAGAAGTGCACAGACTGGTTGGGTTTGGAGAGCAGTTCAGTAAGACAGGAGCATAGAGTGCAATGAAAAGAGTGGCAAAAAACATGATGACAGGCATAAGCTGGAGCAGATCATAAGACACCTTGTAAGGTATGTCAAAATGAGCTTTTTCTTAAAAAAAATGGGAACCAACTGAAGAATGTTGGGCACTTGCTTTGGAAGTATCACCTTATGGTTGTGGAGAGTTATTGTGGAGGCTGGAGGCAACTTTGTGCACCTAAAGAAGATATTGCAGTTCCCATTTTGTCCTTACCTGCATCATTTTCTGCAATCAAAGGAATGTCTAATTGCAAAGACTATCAAAATTATGATTCCCAGATGAATCACTTATGCTCTATACAGCATTGATATACTGGTCTTAGTATCTTAATTTTAATTCTCCCTTAGAGGTTGTTCACCCCATTCTCACTCACTTTTGTTTTGTTTTGTTTTTTTGTTTGTTTGTTTGTTTTTTTTTTTTGATACAGAGTCTTGCTATGTCACCCAGGCTGGAGTGCAATGGCACGATCTCGGCTCACTGCAACCTCCGCCTCCCGAGTTCAAGTGATTCTCCTGCCTCAGTCTCCTGAGTAGCTGGGATTACAGATGCCTGCCACCATGCCCAGCTAATTTTTGTATTTTGGGTAGAGATGGGGTTTCACCAGGTTGGCCAGGCTGGTCTCGAACTCCTGACCTCAGGTGATCCACCCGCCTCGGCCTCCCAAAGTGCTGGGATTATAGGCATGAGCCACCACACCCAGCCCTCTCGCTCTTTCTTAATAGTGGCCCCTCTACAACTGCTGATACTTTCCTGTGCTCTGAAGTTGTTCATTTTTACATGTATCCTTTGGATCATGTTATATCATCTCTCTTGAAAAGCCATCCCATTTCCTTTTTGTCAATCCAAATATTATCCATCCATCGTGGTGCAGCTGTAGTCTCACTTTCTCTGAGAAGTCTTTTCTGATCATTCCTGCCTAACTGATAACCATGATTCTCTAGCTTCCTGGATCATTTTGATTCACCTCCAACCCCAAATTATCTAGTACTCCTTTAAGTACCTTTTGTGTTGTCTCTTCTTAGATGGTTCTGAAACTGGCCTGATTATCAGTATTACTGGAAGAGCTTGTAAAAAATAGAGATTTCTGATCCCCATCGCCACGGATTCTGATTTAGTAAGTTGGTGGTAAGCCCAGGAATCTAAATTTTTATAAGAACCCAGATTAATTCTGGCAATTAACTGCTCTACACTTTTCTTGTGGATTAACCTTTCCTCTGGATCTAGATGGAAGTTCCTTGAGATCAGGGCTCATCATAAAATTCTCTTGTACTTCTTCTTCCCCTGCCAATCCTTCCAAGAGCCTACAGTATGTGTTGACTTATTCCCATTGTTTATGCTGTTTATCTTTTCTAATATACTCTCCTTTATAATATTTAGATAAAGGAATACATTGGGTGCTGAATGTGCCACATACTTGCATGAGTTTGTGTGTGTGTTGTGTTGTATTTAGAGTTGGGACAATCAAAATTCAACCTAAAAGAGTTCTCAAGCCTTGCTGAAATACTTGAGACCATACTATCTGCTTCACTAGACCCAGTTTCATTTTGCATTATTCCCAGCAACATTTCAATATTATTACCCACCTATCCAATTAACACTGTAAAATTCTCTCTGTATTGGGAGTTTC
The DNA here is from genome assembly GCF_007565055.1 of Rhinopithecus roxellana. NCBI lineage: Eukaryota > Metazoa > Chordata > Mammalia > Primates > Cercopithecidae > Rhinopithecus > Rhinopithecus roxellana. The sequence continues at coordinate 109,549,102 of NC_044555.1, read as the reverse complement.
TTTTTAATGTAGTTTAGGAAAATAAACAGTAGTCTTTGAAGGGACTTATGTTGTTAAAACTCAGGAGGGTTTTTCAAATGTGAGTTGTTGCAAATAGGAATATGCAAGATTGAAATATGAATCCTGCTATTCTGTTGCTGAAGATGGTAGGCATGTATAACATCAAATATATCTATTAGAATACTTTTAGAATATCAAACTAAGCTTTTGAAGATATATCCTTTTTGTGACCCATCTTTGTGCATGGAAATTATACATTTAATTTTTTATGCATTCTAGGATCTCAGAGTTAAAATACTTTTTAGTGGTCTGTCTATTTGTCTATCATCTATCATATGTGTTGCAGAAGGAGAATGCATCCCTAAAGAAGCAGGAAAAACCTAGTTTGAAAAATAAATATTAAAACACACAAATATACAATACAAAGCACAGTGAGGCTTAGGTTTTGAAATATAGACTCAATCATTCCAACTGGCTAACTTCTGTATTCTAACTCAGATGTTTGATGGATTGTAATAATGACCTTGGTTTTTCATGAGATTCTAGATTTTCTCACTCTTTTCTGGAGATTTTTGGTAAGTGGCTCAAAGGTGATAAAAGGGCAGGTGTATGTGGGGATATGTGCACGTGCACACGTTCCTGTATGTTAGAAGGCGTTTGGAAACAGTGGCTGCACATCTGTTCATGCTAATAGATGTCTGAAGGCCAAATAATGAAAGTTTCTTGCATTAAATAGTGAGTCCTAGCAGAGTTACAGATATGCAAATTTTTAAACAAAGAAGATAAACGTTAACCTATATATCTCTGATATACTGTATGTGCCATATATATCAGTAGGTTAGGCCATTCTATTTTTCTCTCCTTATTTTTCTTGTACAAATAATATACAAATCCATATTCATTGTAAAAAATAAAGTACAGAAAAATATATAGTAAAAGGTGAAAGTCCACCTTCAACTCCTCTCCCAATGTAACTCCTCTTCATGGAAATAAACACTGTTAACTGGTATTTATATTTTTATGATTTTTAAGTGAATTTCCAAATGCAGGATGAGGAGGAAGTCAATTCTGTTCAATTGAACAGGTTATGATACTTTGATTTTGGTTTCTATACTTAGGCTTTTGGATTGAGAAATTTTTTTCCTTTCATGAGGCATGTGTGTGTGTATGTGTTTGTGTATGGTGTACATACACTCATGCATTTTGGATGAATGTATGCCTAATAAATTTTTTAAAGATGTCTTTAAATACATTTTCCAGACACTTGTCTATTGAAGAGGTTAAGCCTTCAGGGGTGGGAATAGGAATGGAAGGTCGTTTCTGTTTCAGTTGCAGTCTCTATAAACAATGCTCTTATAGTCCAGGGGGTTTTATGGTTAGTTTCTGTTGTCTCTGACTTTTTGGAGCCTAAGTTAAACAAGATCCCAGGGAGCCCAGAACTACTCTTTGCTCTCCAGAGCCTACTCATTGGTTCTAGTGTAATCTTTTGAGAGAAGGGCAGTCATCACAACTTCAAGTTCATTATAATTAGGTTTTAATTATCCTTGGCCTGAATATTAGCTTAAAATTTATTCCTTTAACAGTGGTAGAGCTTCCAAAGCCACCTGAGAACTCTTTCAAATACTAATGTGATGTGGCAGAAACTAAATTCTTTTTGGTTTAACTTGTAGTTTGGTGATTCAATTCATCATGAAATCTATTCTACCAGCAAGAATGGATTTGCCTAATAGGGAAGTTTTAAGTAGTTAGTGGTTAAAAATGGTTGTGTCACTGCTGCCTCTCTTAAAATTAAAATAATTTAAAATGCCAATTGAGTCATGGCAAAGAGCTTTGTATCTGCCAAATTGTCACACATAACTCTATAAAAGGGGGATGAATTAAGGAGCTCAGTGAAAAAGACCTAAAAAAAGAAAACTAATGAAAATCATGGGCTGTATCCCGAGGACACGGAAGTCTGGGGATGGGGGAATAATGATAGTTTGCTTGCATCTGAGTAGGTTCTCATATTGAAAATGTTTGTTCTTGTCATGGGCTGACTTGGTTAGTGTATAAGACTGAACTTATGTCTAGAAATTCCTTTCCTAACTGTACTAGTCAGCTATACTTATTTGATTTTATTTTTTTATACATAGTATCTGGCAAACATATTATTGGGCATTCACAATGGGGTCCAGGAAAGCAAATCCATGCCCACCTAAAATACAAATTCTACCATTTTTCTGAATTTTTATTCTTTGCTAGGCATTCTTCCAGACACTTGAAAATATTAAATGCATATGAAATGGGTTCTACCTCCAAGGAAGTGTACATATATGTGTCCATATGTGCATGCATATGTGCACAGCTGAGCTCAGAAGTGTGCCTACTAGTGTATGTGACATATAAGTAGAGTGTCAGAATATGATGGGATCTCTATAGAGGTTTGTAAACAAGGCCAAGGAAATGACTATACTTGTTGATACTGTGATGGATTCCCAAGGATAGATTATCATTTAGAGTAGAGAAAAAGAGGTGAATGGGAGAAACAGCAGGTGTGAAGGTAAAGAGGCCTGAATGTGCCTGGAGTATTTGAGGGGTGGAAAGTGCTTCAGGGTGTCAAGAGTGAAGTATTGTCAGAGAGGTTTCCGGGGAAAGGCAGCATAAGAGGCTGTAGAAGTAGGGAGGTGCAAGATTATGATGGGCCTTATATGTTGTGAGAAGGACTACATCCTGCGTGTGTTGGGAGCCACTGAAGATTTTTTTTAAGTGGGAGGAGTTATGGTGGGACAATAGCAAATATATATTTGCTGATATAAGATACACATACATTTCAAAATAGAGCTTCTGCTTCAGCCAATAAAATCTTTAAGTAGGGCTACCATTGCCCACAGTTTGTGTTCAATCTATTGCTTATTCATCAGAAGGGTTTGTTTTTGTTTGAGTTGTTGCATCTGACAGTGATGTTTGCCGTAAGCTAGTTAGAGAACCCAAGCATTTGGGCTTCACTTCCACTGTTGCTGTAGTAGGAAAAAGTTGCTCAGAAATGGTTTCATAAAGCTCTTGGACTTTTGAGATCCTAGGGTTTTTTCAAATTGATTGCTTTGAGTCCTCTCATTTTCTCTCTCCACGAGAAAAAAGCAAATAATAAAAAGGATTCCATTGTTCCCTGTATCTTTGCACCTCTATTCTTTTGCATTCTTTAATCTTGACAGGAGATTTTATATATTATAAAAGGACTTGATTAATACTATTAAAACTGCTTGCAATGTCTCGTGATTGTAACTGGAGAGATTTCATTTATCTGATCAAAGTTACCGAAATTGATGGTCCGTGAATTAAAGGAAAGGGCTGTGTTTGCATATAGACTTTAAATAAATGTCAATAGATTATTTATGGAAATACACACTCTGCCTGTCACTGTGCAGTTTGGGCTTCTTCTCCACAGGAAATATGTAACTGGGGCTTTAGGTAATCAGTCTTAAATCAGTGAGACACCTGCCAAGCAGAAAATGCAGGGATCTACAGCATTTCATGATGCTGTAATCTTGGATATTGGAGCTAAAGCCATCAGAAAGTCTGAAATTCTTTTGTAAGAGAACCCTAGGCTTGATGCAAAATATTGTGTCACAGTTACAGTAATTTCATGTTGGCTTATAATACCTGTTAGAAATTTGGGAAGGGGCACAGCCCAAACCAATTACTTGAGATTGCCTTGTTAAAGATAATAAATGCAAAATTTCCCAGGATTTAGACCTTTTAGAGGTTCACTTTATCACACTTAGGTAACTCACAGCAGTGGAGGGTGTTTAGTTTTCCTATAGCAGTCGCTATTAAATGATACATTAGTAAGAGGTGGTGCTTGAGAGAGCCCACATGAAACGCTTTTAGTGAGTCTATGTGAGTGTTCAAAGCCCTGGACGTGTCTTAGCAGATGATTCAAGATTAGCTCAGGTGGGTGTGGAGCTACAGATGCTCAGGGCTCTGAGATCCAAGATTTTTCTGAATCAAAGCTGGAAATCAGCACAACTTCTCTCCACTCTTTACATGTTCTGCAAAGAGAAGAAATGTGCAGATCTATTCTGGTCACTCAGTCTCATTGAATATTTATGGAAGTTCTGAAGTGAGTGAAATATTCTCAGATATCTCTTGAAGCTGAAACAGGCAGCTTGGAAATAGATAAACCACAGTACTGGATTTGTGGAAGGCAGCATAAATTTTTAAAAGATCATACAGGAATTGTCCTATGTGCCGTGTTTTGGTGATTTACCATAAAACTGCTGAATTTTTCTGGATCCCAGCAGAGTAGGAGGGAAGAAAAGAAATGCAAAATTGAAAAGAAAAAGAGGCAACTTTAAATAACTGTTTATGAGGGTGGAGCAAGATGGCCAAATAGGAACAGCTCCAGTCTCCAACTCCCAGTGCGAGCGACACAGAAGACCTGTGATTTCTGCATTTTCAACTGAGGTACTGGGGTCATCTCACTAGGGAGTGCTGGACAATCAGTGCTGGTCAGCTGCTGCAGCCCGACCAGCGAGAGCTGAAGCAGGGCGAGGCATTGCCTCACCTGGGAAGCGCAAGGGGGAAGGGAATCCCTTTTCCTAGCCAGGGGAACTGAGACACACAACACCTGGAAAATCGGGTGACTCCCACCCCAATACTGCGCTTTAAGCAAACGGGCACACCAGGAGAATATATCCCATGCCTGGCTGGGAGGGTCCCACGCCCACGGAGCCTCCCTCATTGCTAACACAGCAGTCTGCGACATAACCAAAAGGCAGCAGCGAGGCTGGGGGAGGGGCGCCTGCCATTGCTGAGGCTTAAGTAGATAAACAAAGCCACTGGGAAGCTCGAACTGGGTGGAGATCACAGCAGCTCAAGGAAACCTGCCTGTCTCTGAAGACTCCATCTCTGGGGACAGGGCACAGTTAACAACAACAACAAAAGCAGCAGGAACCTCTGCAGACGCAAATGACTCTGTCTGACAGCTTGAGAGCAGTGGATCTCCCGACACGGAGGTTGAGATCTGAGAAGGGACAGACTGCCTGCTCAAGTGGGTCCCTGACCCCTGAGTAGCCTAACTGGGAGACATCCCCCACTAGGGGCAGTCTGACACCCCACACCTCACAGGGTGGAGTACAACCCTGAGAGGAAGCTTCCAAAGTAAGAATCAGGCAGGTACACTCGCTGTTCAGCAATATTCTATCTTCTGCAACCTCTGCTGCTGATTCCCAGGCAAACAGGGTCTGGAGTGGACCTCAAGCAATCTCCAACAGACCTACAGCGGAGGGTCCTGACTGTTAGAAGGAAAACTATCAAACAGGAAGGACACCTATACCAAAACCCCATCAGTACGTCACCATCATCAAAGACCAGAGGCAGATAAAACCACAAAGATGGGGAAAAAGCAGGGCAGAAAAGCTGGAAATTCAAAAAATAAGAGCGCATCTCCCCCTGCAAAGGAACGCAGCCCATCACCAGCAACGGATCGAAGCTGGTCAGAGAATGACTTTGACGAGATGAGAGAAGAAGGCTTCAGTCCATCAAACTTCTCAGAGCTAAAGGAGGAGTTACGTACCCAGCACAAAGAAACCAAAAATCTTGAAAAAAGAGTGGAAGAATTGACAGCTAGAATAATTAATGCAGAGAAGGTCATAAATGAAATGACAGAGATGAAAACCATGACACGAGAAATACGTGACAAATGCACAAGCTTCAGTAACCGACTCGATCAACTGGAAGAAAGAGTATCAGCGATTGAGGATCAAACGAATGAAATGAAGCAAGAAGAGAAACCAAAAGAAAAAAGAAGAAAAAGAAATGAACAAAGCCTGCAAGAAGTATGGGATTATGTAAAAAGACCAAATCTTCGTCTGATTGGGGTGCCTGAAAGTGAGGGGGAAAATGGAACCAAGTTGGAAAACACTCTTCAGGATATCATCCAGGAGAACTTCCCCAACCTAGCAGGGCAGGCCAACATTCAAATTCAGGAAATACAGAGAATGCCACAAAGATACTCCTCCAGAAGAGCAACTCCAAGACACATAATTGCCAGATTCACCAAAGTTGAAATGAAGGAAAAAATCTTAAGGGCAGCCAGAGAGAAAGGTCGGGTTACCCACAAAGGGAAGCCCATCAGACTAACAGCAGATCTCTCGGCAGAAACTCTACAAGCCAGGAGAGAGTGGGGGCCAATATTCAACATTCTTAAAGAAAAGAATTTTAAACCCAGAATTTCATATCCAGCCAAACTAAGTTTCATAAGTGAAGGAGAAATAAAATCCTTTACAGATAAGCAAATGCTTAGAGATTTTGTCACCACCAGGCCTGTCTTACAAGAGACCCTGAAGGAAGCCCTAAACATGGAAAGGAACAACCGGTACCAGCCATTGCAAAAACACGCCAAAATGTAAAGACCATCGAGGCTAGGAAGAAACGGCATCAACTAATGAGCAAAAAAAACAGTTAATATCATAATGGCAGGATCAAGTTCACACATAACAATATTAACCTTAAATGTAAATGGACTAAATGCTCCAATTAAAAGACACAGACTGGCAAACTGGATAAAGAGTCAAGACCCATCAGTCTGCTGTATTCAGGAGACCCATCTCACATGCAGAGACATACATAGGCTCAAAATAAAGGGATGGAGGAAGATATACCAAACAAATGGAGAACAAAAAAAAAAGCAGGGGTTGCCATCCTAGTCTCTGATAAAACAGACTTTAAAGCATCAAAGATCAAAAGAGACAAAGAAGGCCATTACATAATGGTAAAGGGATCAATTCAACAGGAAGAGCTAACTATCCTAAATATATATGCACCCAATACAGGAGCACCCAGATTCATAAACCAAGTCCTTAGAGACTTACAAAGAGACTTAGACTCCCATACAATAACAATGGGAGACTTCAACACTCCACTGTCAACATTAGACAGATCAACGAGACAGAAAGTTAACAAGGATATCCAGGAATTGAACTCATCTCTGCACCAAGCGGACCTAATAGACATCTATAGAACTCTCCACCCCAAATCAACAGAATATACATTCTTCTCAGCACCACATCGCACTTATTCCAAAATTGACCACATAATTGGAAGTAAAGCACTCCTCCGCAAATGTGCAAGAACAGAAATTATAACAAACTGTCTCTCAGACCACAGTGCAATCAAACTAGAACTCAGGACTAAGAAACTCAATCAAAACCGCTCAACTACATGGAAACTGAACAACCTGCTCCTGAATGACTACTGGGTACATAACGAAATGAAGGCAGAAATAAAGATGTTCTTTCAAACCAATGAGAATAAAGATACAACATACCAGAATCTCTGGGACACATTTAAAGCAGTGTGTAGAGGGAAATTGATAGCACTAAATGCCCACAAGAGAAAGCAGGAAAGATCTAAAATTGACACTCTAACAGCACAATTAAAAAGACTAGAGAGGCAAGAGCAAACACATTCAAAAGCTAGCAGAAGGCAAGAAATAACTAAGATCAGAGCAGAACTGAAGGAGATAGAGACACAAAATCCCTCCAAAAACACAATGAATCCAGGAGTTGGTTTTTTGAAAAGATCAACAAAATTGACAGACCGCCAGCAAGACTAATAAGGAAGAAAAGAGAGAAGAATCAAATAGATGCAATAAAAAATGATAAAGGGATATCACCACCGACCCCACAGAAATACAAACTACCATCAGAGAATACTATAAACACCTCTACGCAAATCAACTAGAAAATCTAGAAGAAATGGATAATTTCCTGGACACTTACACTCTCCCAAGACTAAACCAGGAAGAAGTTGAATCCCTGAATAGACCAATAGCAGGCTCTGAAATTGAGGCAATAATTAATAGCCTACCAAGCAAAAAAAAGTCCAGGACCAGATGGATTCACAGCTGAATTCTACCAGAGGTATAAGGAGGAGCTGATACCATTCCTTCTGAAACTATTCCAATCAATAGAAAAAGAGGGAATCCTCCCTAACTCATTTTATGAGGCCAACATCATCCTGATACCAAAGCCTGGCAGAGACACAACAAAAAAAGAGAATTTTAGACCAATATCCCTGATGAACATCGATGCAAAAATCCTCAATAAAATACTGGCAAACCGGATTCAGCAGCACATCAAAAAGCTTATCCACCATGATCAAGTGGGCTTCATCCCTGGGATGCAAGGCTGGTTCAACATTCGCAAATCAATAAACGTAATCCAGCATATAAACAGAACCAAAGACAAGAACCACATGATTATCTCAGTAGATGCAGAAAAGGCTTTTGACAAAATTCAACAGCCCTTCATGCTAAAAATGCTCAATAAATTCGGTATTGATGGAACATACCTCAAAATAATAAGAGCTGTTTATGACAAACCCACAGCTAATATCATACTGAATGGGCAAAAACTGGAAAAATTCCCTTTGAAAACTGGCACAAGACAGGGATGCCCTCTCTCACCACTCCTATTCAACATAGTGTTGGAAGTTCTGGCTAGGGCAATCAGGCAAGAGAAAGAAATCGAGGGTATTCAGTTAGGAAAAGAAGAAGTCAAATTGTCCCTGTTTGCAGATGACATGATTGTATATTTAGAAAACCCCATAGTCTCAGCCCAAAATCTCCTTAAGCTGATAAGCAACTTCAGCAAAGTCTCAGGATACAAAATTAATGTGCAAAATTCACAAGCATTCTTATACACCAGTAACAGACAAACAGAGAGCCAAATCATGAATGAACTTCCATTCACAATTGCTTGAAAGAGAATAAAATACCTAGGAATCCCACTTACAAGGGATGTAAAGGACCTCTTCAAGGAGAACTACAAACCACTGCTCAGTGAAATAAAAGAGGACACAAACAAATGGAAGAACATACCATGCTTATGGATAGGAAGAATCAATATCGTGAAAATGGCCATACTGCCCAAGGTATTTATAGATTCAATGCCATCCCCATCAAGCTACCAATGAGTTTCTTCACAGAATTGGAAAAAACTGCTTTAAAGTTCATATGGAACCAAAAAGGAGCCCGCATTGCCAAGACAATCCTAAGTCAAAAGGACAAAGCTGGAGGCGTCACGCTACCTGACTTCAAACTATACTACAAGGCTACAGTAACCAAAACAGCATGGTACTGGTACCAAAACAGAGATATAGACCAATGGAACAGAACAGAGTCCTCAGAAATAATACCACACATCTACAGCCATCTGATCTTTGAGAAACCTGAGAGAAACAAGAAATGGGGAAAGGATTCCCTATTTAATAAATGGTGCTGGGAAAATTGGCTAGCCATAAGTAGAAAGCTGAAACTGGATCTTTTCCTTACTCCTTATACGAAGATTAATTCAAGATGGATTAGAGACTTAAATGTTAGACCTAATACCATAAAAACCCTAGAAGAAAACCTAGGTAGTACCATTCAGGACATGGGCATGGGCACGGACTTCATGTCTAAAACACCAAAAGCAACGACAACAGAAGCCAAAATTGACAAATGGGATCTAATTAAACTAAAGAGCTTCTGCACAGCAAAAGAAACTACCATCAGAGTGAACAGGCAACCTATAGAATGGGAGAAAATTTTTGCAATCTACTCATCTGACAACGGGCTAATATCCAGAATCTACAAAGAACTCAAACAAATATACAAGAAAAAAACAAACAACCCCATCAAAAAGTGGGCAAAGAATATGAACACACATTTCTCAAAAGAAGACATTCATACAGCCAACAGACACATGAAAAAATGTTCATCATCACTGGCCATCAGAGAAATGCAAATCAAAACCACAATGAGATACCATCTCACACCAGTTAGAATGGCAATCATTCAAAAGTCAGGAAACAACAGGTGTTGGAGCGGATGTGGAGAAATAGGAACACTTTTCCACTGTTGGTGGGATTGTAAACTAGTTCAACCATTATGGAAAACAGTATGGCAATTCCTCAAGGATCTAGAACTAGATGTACCATATGACCCAGCCATCTCACTACTGGGTATATACCCAAAGGATTATAAATCATGCTGCTATAAAGACACATGCACACGTATGTTTATTGCAGCACTATTCGCAATAGCAAAGACTTGGAATCAACCCAAATGTCCATCTGTGACAGACTGGATTAAGAAAATGTGGCACATATACACCATGGAATACTATGCAGCCATAAAAAGGATGAGTTTGCGTCCTTTGTAGGGACATGGATGCAGCTGGAAACCATCATTCTTAGCAAACTGTCACAAGAACAGAAAACCAAACACCGCATGTTCTCACTCATAGGTGGGAAGTGAACAATGAGATCACTTGGACTCAGGAAGGGGAACGTCACACACTGGGGCCTATCATGGGGCAGGAGTGGGGAGGGATTGCATTGGGAGTTATACCTTATATAAATGATGAATTAATGGGTGCTGACGAGTTGATGGGTGCAGCACACCAACATGGCACAAGTATACATATGTAACAAACCTGTACGTTTATGCACATGTACCCTAGAACTTTAAGTATAATAAAAAAATAAAAAATACATAAATAACTGTTTATCAGTGCTTAATGATGCAGGTATTTGAGTTAGTTGACCAATAGAATGGAGACTTGTGTTTTAGTCCAACTTTTTGCTGTTATGTTCTCCTTTGTATATTTGGTTGTCACTAAATTATTTCTACTAAAGTAAGACTCGTTTGATAAAGAATCTCTTGATTGCAAGAAACATAAATCTACTCAAGAAAGCTCAGTTAAGGACCAGATGTTAAAAACAAAAACAAAAACAAAAAACAACTGTTGCCTAAGTCACAGACAGACTGATACAGGAATCAGAGTACAGTCACAACTCTTGGGGAGTGGAGTTGGGAAGGGGCTAAGCCAAAGCCATTATCTCTTTCTCAAGGGGTGTGGAAGATTGATTGCATTGTGATTCTAATCATGGTCTTCCTAAATCCTCCTCTTGGGCCCTGAAGCATTGAAGTTCCTTCCCACTCTGACTCTGGTCTGGGCAATTTGACTTAATTTGGCCAATAGGATATTAGTAGATAGGATGTAAACAAAGACTTGAAAAGTGTGAGCATATTTCTTGTCTCACGTCTCTGGCTTTGCCATGAGAACATACCCAGGTTAGCCCATGAGGCAATGAGACACATGGAGCAAAACCAAATCAATTCAGATGTCTCAGCTGAGGCACTAAATAAGTGATAAAGTCCAGCTAATATTGCCAAAGCTACCTGGCCACAGATGCATGAATAAGCCCATGGAGCTCAGCTCAGATCAACGCAATGATGAGCCAACACATAGAAGCAAAAATGAATGTTTATTGCTGTATGATAGTAATGTTTTCTGAGTGTTGGTTATACAGCAATATTGTGGCAAATGGATGGTAGAAACAAGGGCCAAATTGTCTCTTTCTTCCTTTAATTTTAAAATTGACATATAATAATTGTACATAGTTTCAATACTTATATAGTTATCAGATCAGGGTAATGAGCATATCCATCATCTAAAACATTTATCGTTACTTTGTGTTGGGAGCATTCATTATTCTCCTAGTTATTTGAAACTGCATATTATTGTTAACTATAGTCACCCTAGATCACTAGAACTTACTCCTCCTATCTAGCTGTAATTTTATACTCTTTAACAAATCTCTTCCTCTTCCCCCTTCCCCTACCCTTCATCTCTGCTTCTCTTCCTCCCTTACTCCCTCCTTCTCTCTCCAGCTTGTATGTTGCCCAATATCATTGCCAGCGCTTTGTCTGCCTATCCTTACAGACATAGTGTGCATCATCCATTGCAGTTTTTGAGTCTCTTGGCTCAAATTCTTGACATAGAAAAGCTCTATTAGTTTATGGAAAGCCAGTGAATTGGTTTACTTTGGGTCAGGTTTCCATCTGGTCTGACCAACTGTGGTTAAGGTGGTATTAGTGGTTAAAGGAGAACAGTGTTATATGGTTTGCAAGAGTTTAGAGGAGGGAGTTCTTTTGAGTAAGGGGCTGTGAATAGAAAAATCACTGTGATTTATATTTGTAATTAAAAGGCAAGCCTAAAAAGCAGCAAAATATACTGTAAATTTGATTTGTGGATCAGCCCACCAACTTGAAATGAAAGGCTAACTACTAATATCTACAAAATGTGCCAATAATAGTCATAGCTAACATTAGTTAGTCTTGTCTATGTGTTAGGGCACTATGATAAATATTTTATCTTATTTAATCTTTACTCCAGTATTGTGGATGTGGGACTATTATTATCATCCTCAGTTTACAGATGGGAACTGAGGGTTAGAGAGGTTAAGTTGTTTTCTGTTATACAGTTAGAAAAAGATAGAACCAGTAATACAATATAGGTTAAGCTAAATACAGAGCCCATGAACTTTATCCTTCTTCAACCACTGCCTCTACCATTTATACAATGACTAGGAAAGTAAGACTGTGTAAATCAATAACTAATCATAAGACTCACCAGGTGCCTAATTGAGTAAGTGGTGATCAGTTAACATATGATTCCAAAGATGATTAGGAGATAATGCTGCTGGGCCTGATAAGATTTTTTTTTTCTTTGCTTCCTTCTTTAGAGATCTACTCAACTCCCTTTGATAGATTAATGTCAGCTTCTGGTTTTTCTTTTCACTTAGATTTCACTACTCAGTAGGCAGGTATACTTGCACTTAATTTCTCTATTTTCAGCTTTATGTCTCATCCTTGTCCTGTATGATGTCAGGTGTTACCATGTTGAAAGCCTCTCAGGTTCAGTATCTTTAAAGAGTAAACTTCTTGTCTCCTTTGGGAGAGATCACAGACACTGCTCAGAGTGGTAGTTTGGAATCTGAAAGTCCAATTGCTCAGTAGAAAGACTTTGAGTCAGTCTCACTGTTTTCTGTATTGTGCATCATCCCTGCTTTCTGTGGTACCTGGTGCCTCCAAGACCTAAACTTTCTGTGTTCTGCATGGAAAACTGATTCTTCTCTCAGGAATATCATCTCCCTCTGTAGATTCTCAGATTGTAACATTCTCCACTCTACTAAATTAGTTATCTCACCTCTACTTTTAGTCTTCCAAATTTTTATTGAGATTTCTGGTCTACTGTCTCTCTGTTCTTATAAGTGTATCTATTTAAAAGATGTGTTTACTGTAATTATAGTTGGGTTTTGGGAAGAAAGGAGACAAATAGGTGATCAACCACTTATGTTTAGGAAATTGTCCTCCCCTATGAGACTTTTAAATAGAAACATCTTCATTTAGGTTGTTCCAAGCTTTATCTGAAAGCTTTATCAGCAATATGAGTTAATATTAAATTCTAGCATCATTTCCTGATGAAACTTCCAAAAACACAACCAAACAATTTATAAAGTCTGCTTCTATGTTTAGTGAGGTGATTTGACACTGCTCAGGTTTTGGTTTGATAGTATTCTCATTTTAATAGTACTCTCTCTTCCAAGCTTTACTTATTTAGGGCCAGTATTGGTTGTGAAATAGTCATTCATCTTGTTTTCTTTCTGGGCAGAGGAATACCCTAAGACTATCACCTTATGAGAAGGGGAAGGACAGTGCTGGGCTAAGGAGTTGACACTTAAACACGAGATATTCTGACATGTTGCTAATTCCTGTCACCAATATAATTCCTAGTTCATTACTTGAGATCCATCTAGGCTACTTTGGCCTCATGTGCTTTGGTAGTTTATTTATTGCTGTAAGGTTATGACATTTTAAAAGAAAGCCATGAGAATGTTACTTTAACAACAACTCACTCACATAACCAGCACTGCAAATGTTCAATTCTGCCTAGAAGGAAAGCTCCTAAGAAGGACTGCTAGGATTGATGAGGGGTGGTATATGTACACAACTCCACAAGAGTCTTTTTGGGCAAGAATCAGCCTATCATTATTTTTGCCTAAGAACAAGACAGGCCTGAGCAATGTCTCATGTTTGTATTCTTCATGCAAATTATGAGAAAATTAATTGAACATCCACAGAAGTCGTGGGAATTTTAAAATATTATTGTAGCTATTTATTTCTTGGAAAACCTCAAATTCAGACTTAAAAAATATATGTAAACTGAGGCCTCCCTCAAATCTCTATAAATTACTAGATAGAATTCTTGCCAAATTCCCTGAAAAGTTTAGGGGTCAAGATTATATGACATTAAATTAATGCTTTGATAAGGATTGGATTAGTAGCTTGCTTGGCCAGATAAATTTCCCTATAAAAGTCGTATCTTATTTTGTAGATTAAAACTTTACTAGCTTTAGTAAATTACTCCAGTAATTCAACAAATATATCTTAAAGTCCTTTCCAGTCCTGGATACTTTGCTAGGTTGTTATAAGCTCAAAGAGTTTATAAGTTAAGGTAGGTGTTTACATATATACAAAGCAATACAATATAATAGAGATGCTATATGAACGACATAAATTATGTGTCAGGGAAGAGAGCCTGACTACTTTGGGAAGTGGTGATCAGGTAAGATCTGCTATTTGAGTTAAACCTCCTAGTTTAGTTAGGAAAGGCTAAAGATTTTAGGCAGCTGGAATATTATATGAAAGTCATAGATGCAAGAAGGCAGAAGGCATTAGGGTAAACAGTGAGTAGGCACTTTTGGTTGGGGCCTATGATTCATATGGAGTATTAATGGGAAACAAGACTGGAAAGGTAAGTTAAGACTACCTTTCGGGAAACAATGCCAAGTAAACAAGTTTAGGTTTTAATTTGTAGTTGGTAGGGAGGTATAGAACTTTTTGAATTCACCTATTAGTAAGATTAAACAAGTGGAGAATTGCTAGATGGTTTAGGCAGGAGATTTTAGAAGTAGGCAGATTAACCAAGAGTCTGAAGCAATCATCTGGTCATGAAGGGATTGGGGCCTGAACTACAGAGATGCCATTGAGAATGCCAAGAAAGAAAATTCAACACGAGAGATTATAAATAGCCAACTTACAGTCTGAGGCAACTGACTGAGTATTGGGAGACAGAAATAATTAAGAATCCACAATCATTGAGGTTTTTGGTCCAGTTGACATATGGTACTTTCAACAGAAATAAAAAAGCACTAGGTTTATGAGGAAAATAGTGAGTTTAATTTGTTTAGTTTGAAGTTCCTATATAATCCACGTGGAAATGCCCAGTAGTTAGGCACAAGACTAGAGGTTGGAGGGAAGGTTGGACTTGGAAAAAAAGGTGTCATTTAATAGCATAAGAGTGATAATTATGACAAGGGATTCTAAAATCTTCAAGGGAGACAGTATACAGGAAGAGATGGGCCAAACTTTGGGAAAAAGGAAACAGCCAAGGAGACAGAGAAGGAGCAGTAATTGCAGTAAGAAAAGAATCAAAAGAAGGAAGTGTCATAGAAGAAAAAGTGGGAAAGAGTGGTTGATCCAGAGTGCCAAGTGCAGAAGAAAAGCAGGAAAGAATAGTATGAGAAAACGACTTTGGATTTGGTGATTAGGAAGTTATCAGATACTTTTAAAAGAATGCTTACTCAGGAAATTTGTGAGTATAGAAGCCAGCCAGATTTCACGGATTCCATGAGAGAATGATTGCTTAAGGAAGTATAAGTATACATCCTTCTTTGAGAGATTTGAATATGAATAAGATGTAGAATAGTATACTTAGAGGGGAAAGAAAATTAAAATTAGGTTGTCTTTCAAGATTGGAAACATCTGTACCTGTTTATGTTTGTAAGCAGAAGGGTGGAAGAAAAGTAGCCAATGGAGAAAGATGAGAGGGAGGGAGGGAGGAAGGGGAGAGAGAGAGAGAGAGAGAGAGAGAGAGAGAGAGAGAGAGAGAGAGAGAGAGAGAGAGAGAGAGAGAGAGAAAGCAAAGCTATGGGGAAATAGCAGATAATTGAAGAAACAAGGTCATGGAGGATTGATTCTTCATTAGATCTAAGGAGATATAGATTCTCAGAGAGAAGACTCCTAAAGAGTTTTACACTGGTACGAAATTAGGGAGAACTCCTCTGGGTAGGATACTCTAATGCTTGCATATTTCTAAAGTATGAGAAATATAGAGAAATTTAGAAAAGGAAGGGTTGGAGCTACTAGTCCTTCCTTAGGGATTCATGAAATAAGAAAATAAGTATTTAGAGGTTAAAAAAAAAAATAAGAAAGAGAGACAGAGAAGCTCTGTAGCTACAATCTTCCCAGAGCCAGGGAGCCTAACAAGTCAAAGACTTGGGACCCAGAGATAGATTGAATTAGAGGGCTTTGGCCAACACCTAGCTCAACATTACTTGGAATCACTGGGCTGGGCAATTGCACAAATGTGGTTTGCTTTTTGACGTGCATTTAAAAAAGCATGAGGCCCAGCCACTAAACTGTGGCCAATAAATTTGTCCTTGCTTTTATTTGAATAGTCTTCAAATTACTTTGAATGTCACCTTCAAGAAACTAGTTACCTTGGGGGAAATGGCAATATTTCACATCAGTAGGAGGTAATGAGATAAGTGGTATAGATAAGAACAGTGCTTATTCTTATAGATTAAGAGGGACTTCTCTTTCTGTGAGACAAGAAGAAAGGAAGAAAGGATAGGTGAGTTGATCATTGGAAGGTTAATACATGGAGAGAAAATAAAGCAGCTCATACCTGATAGTTTCAGTTTTCTCAAGTCAGTTCAATTTCTGAGATATAAGCTGGGGTAGGTATAGAAGTGAAGAGGTGAGAATGGTGGAAAATGTTTGGAACAATGACTGTGGGAGGTCTGCTAGGGAATTCACAGAGACAACCAAAGGCATTGTAAAGCAGTAGGGTTAGCGCCCAGAAAAGGGAGGCAGCATTAATAAGCACACATAAATGATTTTTTCCATTGCTGTTCTGTGCCTCTAGAAGCAGGAATGTTAACAGGGCATACTAATGACTGTCAGTCAGCACTAGCCAGATTCACAGAGAAAGCAGCCTTTGCCCAGATTGTCTAACAATGAAAGCCATTATGTTTTTGAGACAATGATCATGCTTGGAGAGTCAAACAGTACAGAAAGGGACTCCTTTGAAAACCTTAAGGTGGTGGGACAGTTATTTAAAAGCCTTTTCTCTCTGCATGTTCACTTTCCGTTGCAGGGACCATATCTCTATATTTTTTCACCCCTCCCAAAAACCCTGCATAGAGCTTAACACACAATAATTCCTTACTCCTTATGAATAGCAGACAGACAGACATATCACAGAAGTTTCTCTAGTAATAGATCACTCCACTTCAGGTTTTTAAGCTGTTTTTAACTGAAGCATAACATACAAAATGAAAAGTACACAAGTCATAAATGTACAGATTAATGAAATTTTACAAAATGTGCACATTTGTGCAATCACTACCCAGATAATGAAATAGAATATCACCAGTTCTCCAGAAGTTGCATATGGGCACCCTCTCAGTCACTCCTCTATTCTGCCTCAAAGCTAACCACTACCCTGACATCTATCACCATTGATTAGTTTTTTCTTCTGAACTTCATATATATATATATATACACTATATTTTTTTGCATCTGTTTTCATTCAACATTATGTTGGTGAATTTAATGCACACTTGTTGCATGTAAACAGTTGTCCATTTATTTCATTGCTGCATTGATTCCAATGTGTAAGCACACCAATATTTATCAATTCTTCTATTGATAGACTTTTGAGTTGTTTCCATTTTCTATTAGGAGTAGTGTTGCTATAAATATTTTTGGGCATGTTTATATTGGCTCTTTCTATTTCTCTTGGTATGCCTGGTAATTTCATACACAATGAAATTTTTAAAAATTTTGTAGAAGCTTTGGATAATGTTATTTTCCTTCAGAGAGAATTTTCTTTAGTTTCTATCGAAAAGTTAGAAAAAATTTAGTAGGTCACCTCAATTCAATCAGGATTAAACTCATTTAAGGTTAGGCTTTATAAAATCCTTGTAAAATCTGACATGTTTATGATTTGCTCTTACTACCAGGATACAGCCCTTCAGGATTCCCAAGTAAAGTACTAAGATATTTATTATAACCTATTTTCTTTGGCAGGCTCTGAAGTCCAATTTTTAAACTTTTTTCTGAATCTTCTCAGCACCATGATACTGTAGTGAGCTATGCTTAGCTTCTTTCTCTCTCTTGGAAGTCTCTTTCTGTTCATCTTCCTAGCTCCAGTGACCAGCCCTCCAATGAATTAACAAGTGCTTCAAGGGGCACAGAAACACAGAATGGCAGGTTCACCCTAATGAGCTTCCCTTTGTTCTGGGATCTTTGCCCCTCAGTTTCTGGCTTTTTGGTAACTCTCTGATGCCTTCAAACAGATTTTGAAAATTGAGGTGAACTTCACACAACATAAGAGTAACTTTTAAAGTGAACAATTTAGTGGCATTTAATATATTCATAATGTGTAACCATTATTATTTTCAAGACATTTCCATCATGTGAAAGAAAACCCTTTACCAATTAAGCAGTTAAACATATTCTTTTTAAAATCCAACTTTTCTAGTTATTCAGGAATAGAAGATTGGTCGGCGACAAACTAGTCCATAGTAGCCACAAGTAAAAGTCTTGCTTTTTATTTGACTATTGCAAAGTATTTCCTCCTAGGAATGTATCATTTGTATTAAAAATAATGTCATGATTGTAAAACATGGTTTTGTAAACATTTGAAAAGTTTTGGAAGTCTAATTAAAATTAAATTACTCATAATACTAACATATGGGAATAATACATTTATTTTTTTGTGTGTATTTCCTTCCACCAATTTTCCTGCATTTATCATAAAATTGGGATCTAAGTACAATCACTTGCCCAACATTCTTCACAAATCAGCCATGAGAACACAATTTTCTCAAGTGCCAGCTTTTTCAATAAAACTATTTGATGAATTTTCCACATTTATTTTTGAGTCACTATTTTAAAATACTGAATAATATTCCTTTTAGAGCTAATAAAAATGTAGACAGCATTAGAGATCATTGAGGCAGACAACTAACAAAGATATTTGGAACCTGAACTTGACACTTGACCAAATGAACCAAATAGACATCTATAGAACACACCACCTAAAAACAACAGAATATACAGTTTTCTCATCTGCACATGGCAACATACTCTAAAATCGACCACACAATTGGGCATAAAACAATCCTCAACAAATTTTTTCAAAAACAAAATGATATCAACCACACTCTCCAACCATGGTGCAATAAAAATAGAAATGAATGCTAAGAAAATTGCTCATATCCATACAATTACATGGAAATTAAACAACCTGCTCCTGAATGACTTCTGGATAAATAATGGAATTAAAGCAGAAATCAAGAAATTATTTGAAACTAATGAGAACAAAGATATATGACATACCAGAATCTCTGGGACACAGCTAAAGTGGTGTTAAGAGGGACGTTTATGGCAATAAACATCCACAACAAAAAGTTAGCAAGATCTCAAATGAACAACATGATATCAGAACTAAAGGAACTAGAGAAACAACAGCAAATCAACTCTAAAGCTTGCAGAAGACAAAAAATTGCCAACATGAAAGCTGAACTGAAGGAAATTGAGAAGCAAACATCTATGCAAAGGATCAGCAAATCCAGAAGTTGGATTTTTGAATGTATTAATAAGATAGATGGACTACTAGCTAGACTAATAAAGAAAAAAGAGAAGATTCAAATAAACACAATCAGAAATGACAAAGGGGACGTTACCACTGACCCCACAGAAATACCAAAAAATGCTCAGAGACTAATATGAACACCTCTATGTACACAAGCTAGATAACTTAGAAGAAATGATTAAGTTCCTAGAAACATACAACATCCCAAGATTGAACCAGAAAGAAATTGAATCCCTGAACAGACCAATAATGAGTTATGAAATTGAATCAGTAATAAAAAGCCAACCAACCCAAAAAAGACCAGGACTAGATGGATCCACAGCTGAATTCTACCAGATGTATAAAGAAAAGCTGGCACCATTCCTACAGAAACCATTCCAAAAAATTGAGAAGCAGAGAATCCTCCCTAACTAATTCTATGTGATCAGCATCATCTTGACACCAAAACGTGGCAGAGACACAACTAAAAAAGAAAAGTTTAGACCAATGTTCTTGATTAACATAGGTGCAAAAATCCCCAACAAAATACTAGCAAGCAGAATCCAGTAGTACATCAAAAGCTAATCCACAACGATCAAGTAGGCTTTATGCAAGGTTGGTTCAACATATGCAAATCAATAAATGTTATTCACCACATAAACAGAACTAGAAACAAAAACCATGTGATCATCACAATCGATGCAGAAAAGGCTTTTGATAAAATTCAACATCCCTTCATGTTCAAAACCCTCAACAAACTAGGCATTGAAGAAAGATACTTCAAAATAAGAGCCATCTTATTTTAACAAGCCCACAGCCAACATCATACTGAATGAGCAAAAGCTGGAAACATTACCCTTGAAAATTGAAACAAAACAAGGATGCCCTCTCTTGCCACTCCTATTCAACATAGTACAGGAAATCCTAAGGAGAGCAATCATGGAAGAAAAAGAAACAAAAGGCATCCAAATAGGAAGAGAAGAAATCAAACTACCCCTGTTTGCAGACAATATGATTTTTTCTTATTTTTCCATAAATTATTGGGGTTCAGGCAGTATTTGGTTACATGAGTAAGTTCTTTAGTGGTGATTTGTGAGATTTTGGTGCACCCATCGCCTGAGCAGTATACACTGCACCATATTTGTAGTCTTTTATCCCTCGACCCCTCCTACTCTTCCCCCGAAGTCCCTGAAGTCCATTGTGTCCTCATAGCTTAGCTCCCACATATCAGTGAGAACATATAATGTTTGATTTTCCATTCCTGAAGTTACTTAACTTAGAATAATAATCTCCAATCTCATCCAGGTCACTGCAAATGCTGTCAATTCATTCCTTTTTACGGCTGTGTAGTATTCCATCATATATATCATATATATCTCACAGTTTCTTTACCCACTCATTCATTGATGGGCATTTTGACTGGTTCCATGGTTTTTCATTTGTGTATTGTGCTGCTATAAATATGCGTGTGCAAGTATCTTTTTCAAATAATGACTTCTTTTCCTCTAGGTAGATACCTGGTAGTGGAATTGCTGGATCAAATGGTAGTTCTACTTTTAGTTCTTTAAGGTGTCTCCACACTGTTTTCCATAATGGTTGTACTAGTTTACATTCCCACCAGCAGTATGGAAGTGTTCCCTGATCATCACATCCATGCCAACATCTACTGTTTTTTTTATTTTTTGATTATGGCCTACTCCTACTTCTTGCAGGAGTAAGGTGCTATCACATTGTGGTCGAGATTTGCATTTTCCTGATCATTAGTGATGTTGAGCATTTTTTCATATGTTTGTTGGCCATTTGTATATCTTCTTTTGAAAATTGTCTATTCATGTCCTTAGCCCTCTTTTTGTTGGGATTGTTTGTTTTTGTCTCACTGATTTGTTTGAGTTTGTTGTAGATTCTGGAAATTAGTCCTTTGTCAGCTGTATAGATTGTGAAGATATTCCCCCACTCTGTGGGTTGTCTGTTTACTCTGCTGACTGTTCCTTTTGCCATGCAAAAGCTCTTTAGTTTAATTAGGTCCCAGCTATTTATCTTTGTTTATATTGCATTTGCTTTTAGGTTCTTTGTCATGAAATCCTTTCCCAAGCCAATGTCTAGAAGGGTTTTTCCAATGTTAACTTCTAGAATTTTTATAGTTTCAGGTCTTAGGTTTAAGTCCTTAATCCATCATGCACTGATTTTTGTATAAGGTGAGAGATGGGAATCCAGTTTCATTCTTTTACATGTGGCTAGCCAATTATCCCAGCACCATTTGTTGAAAAGGGTGTCCTTTCTCTACTTCACGTTTTTGTTTGCTTTGTTGAAGATCAGTTGCCTGTAAGTATTTGGGTTTATTTCTGGATTCTCTATGCTGTTCCATTGGCCTATGTGCCTATTTTTATACCAGTGCCATGCTGTTTTGGTGACTATGGCCTTATAGTATAGTTTGAAATCAGGTAGTGTGATGCCTCCAGATGTGTTCTTTTTGCTTAGTCTTGCTTTGGCTATGTGGGCTCTCTTTTTGGTTCCATATGAATTTTAGAATTGCTTTTTCTAATTCTGTGAAAAATGATAGTGGTATTTTAATGGAGATTGCATTGAATTTGTAGATTGCTTTTGGCAGTATAGTCAATATTGATTCTACCTATCCATGAGCATGGGAGGTGTTTCCATTTGTTTGTGTAATCTATGATTTCTTTCAGCAGTATTTTGTGGTTTTCCTTGTAGAGGTCTTTTACATCCTTGGTTAGGTATATTCTCAATTATTATTATTATTTTTTTGTGCAGCTATTATAAAAGGGGTTGAGTTCTCGATTTGATTATCAACTTGGTCACTGTTGGTGTATAGAATAGCTACTGATTTGTGAACATGAATCTTGTACCCAGAAACTGCTGAATTCTTTTATCAGTTCTAGGAGCTTTCTGGAGGAATCTTTAGGGTTTTCAAGACAGACAATCATATCATCAGCAAGCAGTGACAGTTTGATTTCCTCTTTGTGGATTTGGATGGCCTTTATTTCTTTCTCTTGTATGGTTGGTCTGGCTAGGACTTAAGATACTATGTCAAAGAGGAGTGGTGAGAGTGGGCATCCTTGTCTTGTTCTGGTTCTCAGAGGGAATGCTTTCAACTTTTCCCCATTCAGTATTATGTTGGCTGTGGGTTTGTCATAGATGGCTTTTATTGCATTAAGGTATGTTCCTTGTATGCCAATTTTGCTGAGAGTTTTAATCATAAAGGGATACTGGATTTTGTCAAATGCTTTTTCTGCATCTATTGAGATCATGTGATTTTTGTTTTTAATTCTGTTGATGTGGTATATCACATTTATTGACTTGTGTATGTTAAACCATCCCTGTATCCCTGGTGTGAAACCCATTTGATCATGATGGATTATCTTTTTGATATGTTGTTGGGTTCGGTTCGCTAGTATTTTGTTGAGGATTTTAGCATCTATGTTCATCAAGTATATTGGTCTGTAGTTTTCCTTTTTTGATTATGTCCTTTCCTGGTTTTGGTATTAGGGCGATACTGGCTTCATAGAATGAATTAGGGAGGGTTCCTTCTTTCTCTATCTTGTGGAATAGTGTCAAAAGGATTGGTACCAATTCTTCTTTGAATGCCTGGTAGAATTCTGCTGTGAATCCACCTGGTCCTGGGCTTTTTTTGTTGGTAACTTTTAAATTAACATTTCAATCTTGCTACTTTTTACTGGTCTGTTTAGGGTATCTAATTCTTCCTGATTTAAGCTAGGAGGGTTGCATTTTCCAGGAATGTATCCATCTCTTCTAGGTTTTCTAGTTTATGTGCATAAAGGAGTTCATAGTAGCCTTGAATGATCTTTTGTATTTCAGTGGTGTTAGTTGTAATATCTCCTGTTTCATTTCTTAGCAAGGTTATCCGGATTTTCTCTTTTCTTTTCTTGGTTAATCTTGCTAATGGTCTGTCCATTTTAATTCACTTTTCAAAGAATCAGCTTTTTGTTTCATTTATCTTTTGTATTTTTTTCATTTCAATTTCATTTAGTTCTGCTCTGCTATTGGTTATTTCCTTTATTCTGCTGGGTTTGGGTTTGGTGTCTTCTTGTTTCTCTAGTTCCTTGGTTGTGACCTTAGAATGTCAGTTTATGCTCTTCCAGTCTTTTTGATGTAGGCATTTAGGGATATGAACTTTCCTCTTAGCACTGCCTTTGCTGTATCCCAGAGGTTTTGGTAGGTTGTGTCATTACTGTCATTCAGTTCAAATAATTTTTTTAAGTTTCAACTTGATTTCATTTTTGACTCAATGCTCATTTAGGAACAGGTTATTTAATTTTCATGTATTTGCATGGTTTTGAAGGTTCCTTTTGGAATTGATTTCCAGTTTTATTCCACTGTGGTCTGAAAGAGTGCTTGATATAATTTCAATTTTCTTTAATTTATTGAGGCTCGTTTTATGGCCTATCATATGGTCTATTTTGGAGAAAGTTCCATGCACTGTTGAATAGAATGTGTATTCTGCGGTTGTTGGATGAAATGTTCTGTATATATCTGTTAAGTCCATTTGTTCCAAGGTCTAGTTTAAAACCATTGTTTTTTTATTGACTTTCTATCTTGATGACCTGCCTCATGCTGTCAGTGGAGTATTGAAGTCCCCCACTATTATTGTGTTGCTGTCTATGTCATTTTTTAGGTCTATTAGTAATTGTTTTATAAATTTAGGAGCTCTAGTGTTAGCTGCATATATGTGTAGGACTGTGATATTTTTCTGTTGGACAAGGCATTTTACCATTATATAATGTCCCTCTTTGTCTCTTTTACTGCTACTGCTTTAAAGTTTGTTTTGTCTGATGTAAGAATAGTTACCCTTGCTTGCTTTTGGTGTCCATTTGCATGAAATGCCTTTTTCCACCCCTTTGCTTTAAGTTTATGTAAGTCCTTAGGTGAGTCTCCTGAAGGCAGGAGATAGTTGGTTGGTGAGTTCTCATCCATTCTGCAATTTGTATCTTTTAAGTGGAGCATTTAGGCCATTTACATTCAATGTTAGTATTGAAATGTGAGTTACTGTTGTTTTTTTTTTTTTTTTTTTTTTTTTTTTTTTGAGATGGAGTCTCACTCTGTCGCCCAGGTTGGAGTGCAGTGGCATGATCTTGGCTCACTGCAAGCTCCGCCTCCTGGGTTCATGCCATTCTCCTGCCTCAGCCTCCCAAGTAGCTGGGACTACAGACACCCGCCACCTCGCCCAGCTAATTTTTTTGTATATTTAGTAGAGACGGGGTTTCACTGTGTTAGCCAGGATGGTCCCAATCTCCTGACCTCGTGACCTGCCCGCCTTGGCCTCCCAAAGTGCTGGGATTACAGGCGTGAGCCACCCCTCCTGGCCACTGTTGTGTTCTTTATGCTCTTTGTTGCCTGTATATTACTTTTTGTTTGTTTTGTTTTCGCTTTTCAACTTGTATTTTTGTTTTATAGCTCTTATGTGATTTATGCTTTAAAGAAGTTCTGTTTTGATGTGTTTCCAGGATTTCTTTCCAGATTTAGAGCTCCTTTTAAAAGTTCTTATAGTGGTGGCTTGGTAGTGGCAAATTCTCTCAGAATTTGTCTGAAAAAGGATGTATCTTTCCTTCATGTATTATGCTTAGTTTTGCTGGATATAAAATTCTTGGCTGATACTTGTTTTGCTTGAGGAGGCTAAAGATAGGGCCCCAGTCCCATCTAGCTTGTAGAGTTTCTGCTGGTAAATCTGTTGTTAATCTGATAGATTTTCTTTTATAGGTTACCTGGTGCTTCTGTCTCATAGCTCTTAAGATTCTTTCCTTCATCTTAACTTTGGATAACCTGATGACAATGTGCCTAGGTGACGATTTTTTGTGATGAATTTCCTGGGTGTTCTTTGTGCTTCTTGTATTTGGATGTGTAGGCCTCTAGCAAAGCTGGGGAAGTTTTCCTTGATTATTTCCCCAAGTACTTTCCAGATAGCATTAACTGTAGAAGTATGGAGAGGGACTGACAGTGGGCTGGACCTGGAACTCCCAATATTATATATTCTTTGTCTTCAGCTACCAGGGTGAGTAGGGAAGGACCATCAGGTGGGAGTAGGGCTAGCCATGTCTGAGCTCAGACTCTCCTTGGGCGGGTCTTGCTGTGACTGCTGTAGGGGATGGGGGTGAGATTCCCAGGTCACTGGAGTTGTGTACCTAGGAGGATTACGGCTGCCTCTGCTGAGTCATGCAGGTTGTCTGGGAAGTGGGGGAAAGCTGGCAGTCATAGGCCTCATCCAGCTCTTTCACAAATCCAAGGGTCAGTGTCACTCCCTTGGTGCCCCTCTACCAATGGCCCTGAGTCTGTTTCCAGGAGGAGGATGAGAGGGGCTTGAAAACTTGCCCCAGGTTACCCGCCTTCCAGCTGTGAAAGAAAAGCCTTGGTTCTTCCCCTGCCTGTGGAGTCTACACACTGGATTTGTGCCCTTCCCTGAGTTTTGGCCAGAAGACTTCTCTCCAGGTTCAAATTGTTACAAAGTTCAGCTACAGATTTCCTTCTCCCTGTGGAGTTTTACCCCCTGCTCCTCTGGCTGCCCTCCTGATGGATCCCTGTGGTGCCAGGCAGGAATGGCCTGCCAGGGGACCCAGCAAGCTCCCAGGGCCTTTCTGCTGCTTCCTCTACCCCTGCATTTTGCTCAGCTCTCTAAATTGACTCAGCTCCAGGTAAAGTCAGAAACTTCTCCCCAAAACAGACCTTCAGGTTCTCCAGTGGGGGTGTGTGTTCAGGAGAGGAGGGTCTCCCTTTCCCATTTCTGCAGTTGGGGTGCTCACAGTATTTGGGGTGTCTCCAAGGTCCTATAGGAGCAGTCAGCTTCCTTCAGAGTGTCTGTGGGTCCTCTCAGCATTAATTTTTAAATGCTTCATACAATTTACCCATGAAGCCATATGGTTCTTGTCTTATAAACCTGATATGATTCTATACCTAGAAAACTTCACAGTCCTTGCCCAAAACCTCCATGATCTAGTAAACAACTTTAGCAAAGTTTGAGGATAGAAAATCAATATACAAAAATCAGCAGTATTTCTATACACCAATAGTGTCCAAGCTGTGAGCCAAATCAGGAATGCATGCCATTCACAATAGCCACAAAAAGAATAATATACTTAGGAATATAGCTAACCAGGGAGATGAAAGATTATTGCAATGAGAATTACAAAGCACTGCTTAAAAAATCAGAGGTGACACAAACACATGGAAAAACATTCCACACTCATGGATAGGAAGAGTCAATATTGTTAAAATGACAATACCAATGAAAGTCATTTTACAATTTCAATGCTATTCCTATCAAACTACCAATGACATTCTTCTCAGAACTAGAAAAAATATTTTAAAATTCATATGGAATCAAAAAAGAGTCCAACTAGCCAAGGTAGTCCTAATCAATTAGAACAAAGCTGGAGGGATCACATTACCTGACTTCAAACTATTCTACAAGGCTGCAGTAATGAAAACAGTATGGTCCTGGTTAAAAACAAAACAAAACAAAACAAAACAAAAAACAGACACATAGACCAATGGAACAGAATAGAGAGCCCAGAAATAATGTCATACACCTACAACCATCTGGTCATTTGCAAAATTGACAAAAACAAGGAATGGGGAAAGGACACTCTATTCAATAAATTGTGCTGGGTTAATTGGCTAGCCATATTCAGAAGATTGAAACTGGATCCTTTCCTTACACCATATACAGCAATAAACCATAATGGTTTAAAGACTTAAATATAAAACCTAAAATTATAGACCCTGGAAGATAACCTAGGAGATAACATAAGAGATACCCTTCTGGACATAAGATCTGGCAAATATTTCCTGATGAAGATGACAAAAGCAATTGCAAGGAAAACAAAAATTGACAAATGGGACCTGATTAAACTAAAGAGCTTTTGCACAGCAATAGAAACTACGAACAGTGTAAACAGACAACCTACAGAATGGGAGAAAATACTTCCAAACCATGCATCCAACAACGGCCTAATATCCAGAATTTGTAAGGATCTTAAACAAATTTACAAGCAAAAAAACAACCCCATTGAAAAGTGGACCAAGGACATGAACAGACACTTCTCAAAAGGAGACATACATGTGGCCAACACATATATGAAAAAATGCCAAACAGTACTAATCATTAGAGAAGTGCCAGTCCAAACCATGATGAGATATTGTCTCACACCAGTCAGAATGGATATTATTAAAAAGTCAAAAAGTAACAAATGCTGACAAGGTTGTGGAAAAAAGGGAATGCTTATACACTGCTGCTGGGAATGTAAATTAGCTTGTCCACTGTGGAAAGCAGTTTGGTGATTTCAAAAAAAAGTAATTTTTGAATTACTTTTAATGGCAAAAATCACCATTACTTTTGCACCAACCCAATACCATTTGATGCAGCAATCCCATTATCGGTTATATACTCAGAGGAATATAAATCATTCTATCATAAAGACACATGCATGCATGTTTGTTGCAGCACTATTCACAATAGAAAAGACACAGAATCAACCTAAATGTTTATCAATGGTAGACTATATAAAGAAAATGTGGTACATATACACCGTGGAATACTACACAGCCATTGAAAAGAATGAGATCATGTCCTTTGTATCAACATAGATGGAGCTTGAGGCCATTATCCTAAGCAAACTAACATAGGAAGAGAAAACCAAATACTGCATGTTCTCACTTATAAGTGGGAGGTAAACACTGAGTACATATGGACAGAAAGAAGGGAACAACAGACACTGGGGTGTACTTGAGGGTGGAGATTTGGAGAAGGGTGAGAATAAAAAAACTACCTATCATGTACAATGCTGATTACCTGAATGATTAAATAATCTGTACACCAAACCCTCATGACATGCAATTTACCTATATAATAAACCTGTACATGTATCCCAGAACCTAAAATAAAAATGAAAAAAGGATGATTTTCAAAACAGCATGAATATTATTCTGAGGCCCTATGAATTGGGGCATGAGTGAGATCTTAAGATGAAAGTTCAACTGCAAAGAAAATAAAAAGGAAGCCATAAAAATATATATTAGTTATCCCATTCATAGACATTTGTTTCCAAATCTTACCCTCATAAAGAAATAATGATTTCTATAAATGTGTTTAGATTTTGATTTATATCTTTAGAAATGAGTTTACTAGTTTAAAAGATATGAACATAATTATGAAGGTTTATGATACATTTGCTAACTGACTTTCCCAAAACGTTTCTGCAGTTTGCTCCTACCTTTGTAAGACGGGATGTTCCATTGAGAAAAGTGACTCCCACATTAACTGAAGGTTGTTGTTAGTTCTCCATCTCTCTGGGCTATCATTTTCCCACAAATTTCTAGTGAGCACAATTAGGAAATATTACCAATTAGCACACACGCCAGTACAGTGTAGTTTAATGTAGAATGATTTAGATGGTTGCGCATCACTCTTGCCTCTTTTGATCATAAATTTCAGACAACTACTACAATAAAAATTTCATATATATTCCTATCAAATGCTAAGGTCCTTAACTAGTTTGCACCTGAAATGTCTCTAAGGTCTTTCAAAATGGATGATAGAAGGTTTTAAAATTCACTTAACAGGGTCGATGAAATTGGCCCAGTCATATCACCTTTTATTCACTTTCTTACTCATCTCTAGGTTTTCCATTCTCTAGAATCAAGATCTTATGGTTGACTCATATAAAACTTTGATAACACATTATTTAATTTAAAAATTAATTTTAACATCAAAAACATGCAATCTTTTGTATAAAAAGGAATCCAATAATATACAATGGTATTCCTTTGTAAATGCAAAAAAACACTCTGGAAGGATACGTAAGTAACTACTAAGAGTGGTTACCAGAGGTGGAGTGGTTTTTGGGTAGATGATGGATGGAGTGGGAGGGACCTCTGAGACATGTCAACGTATTACATATTCAAAAAATTAAATTAAAAAATCAAGGTCGCAATTTTATGACTTTTAAAAGAGTAAAATAAAACATGTAAAAGGATATCTATTGCAATATCATTTGTAAGAATTAAAAATTGGGAAAATCTTAATTATCATTAGATGAAAAAGAGGTAATTCAATTATAGTATAGTCAAAGAATTCACAGGATTTGGTTACCATTTGAATGGAAGAGATGATTACCAGATTTTTAGCTTGAGTGGGTGCTGGCACCATCAGTTGAGAAAAGGAGTAGAGAAGGTATGGTTGTGGGTAGGCCAATTATGAGTTCAGTTTTGGACATGTGTAGGAGGTGTTTGTGGAACATCTAGCAAGATATGTCTAGTATGCATTTGAATATTTGAGTCTGGGACCAGAAGATAATTAAAGACTGAATTAATAAATGTGCGAGCCAGTAGCATAAAAATGGTAAAACTACATACATGGATAATGTTCAGAGAGAGTGGAGGTATTGAAGACATGTTTTAATGCTGGAGACTTATTACTTCCATGAGGAAAAGAAAATAATCAATATTATTTTGTAAAATCACCCATGATTTTTAAGGTTACTAATATTTTTAATGATCTTATCTTTTTTGTATTTTATTTATTAGATGTTTTGTGCATTTTCATTATTTTGAATTTAATATAAAGACAAAGATAGTGACTTGTGACTAGTTTGTGCTGTATGAGAGTTACACTGTACCTTGTTGAGGTC
This sequence comes from Rhinopithecus roxellana, assembly GCF_007565055.1. Taxonomy (NCBI): domain Eukaryota; kingdom Metazoa; phylum Chordata; class Mammalia; order Primates; family Cercopithecidae; genus Rhinopithecus; species Rhinopithecus roxellana. The sequence continues at coordinate 109,518,930 of NC_044555.1, read as the reverse complement.
GTGGATCAGAATACTGAAAGATTAGCACTAAGAAAAGGTAAAACCATAGTGATTGGGCCAGTTACTCTGAAGCCAGGCTTCATTGAAGGCAAAGTAAAGAGATGGGAAAGGAAAGGGAATAGAGATTTTATTTAGCACCTTCATGTGTCAGAAACTATGCTAGCTCATAATAGACCTATAATGCTAGTATTTTCCCCACAGTTTACAGATAACATAACTGAGGTTCAAAATGGTTAAAATCACTTTTCGATAAAATGTATAACAAAAGCCAGTGGTTCTCAACCCTGCTATGACATCAGAATCAGAGTCATCTGTGGAAATTTTTCTCTTTCTCTTTCTCTTTCTCTTTCTTTCTCTTTCTCTCTCTCTCTCTCTCTTTCTTTCTTTCCCTCCCTTCCTTTCTTCCCTCCCTCCCTCCCTCCCTCCCTCCCTCCCTCCTTCCTTCCTTCCTTCCTTCCTTCCTTCCTTTCTTTTCTTTCTTTTCTTTTCTTTTCTTTTCTTTTCTTTTCTTTTCTTTTCTTTTCTTTTCTTTTCTTTTCTTTTTTTCTTTTTCTTTTTTGACAGAGTCCTGCTCTGTTGCCCAGGCTGGAGTGCAGTGGTGTGATCCCAGCCCACTGCAGCCTCAAACTCCTGGGCTCAAGTGACCCTTTGGCCTTAGCTTCTGGAGTGTCTGGGACTACAGGTATGCACCACCATGCTCGGATAATTTTTTGTTTATTTTTTATAGAGATGTGGTCACCCTATGTTACCCAGGTTGGTCTTGAACTCCTGAGCTCAAGCAAGCCTCCCGCCTGGGCCTCCTAAAGTGCTGCAATTACGGGAGTGCCTGGCATCTGTGAAAGTTTTAACACTATACATTCCTGAGTTCCTCAGGAGATTTTGGTTAAGTAGCTTTTTGGAGTGACCATGAGTGATACAATTTAAAAATGTTCCACACGTGATTCTGTTGTGCAGTTAGGGTGGTAGTTAGGAGCACCAGCTCTAGATTCAGATAGACTGTGATATGAGTCTTGCTCCAGGTACTATAATTGTGAATTTAGGCAAATTAATCTCTCTAAAATTCAGTTTATTCATCTAAATACAATAGTGAGAATTATAGTAGACTGATCTTGTGTGATGTTGTGGAGATTTAAAAATACATGAATAATGGATAGTCTCCCTTTTCCCCTTTAGATTCCTGATCTACCTTGTTCTGTGTCCTGAGAGGCTGGCTTGTATGGCTCTCATTAAGGAGTTCCCTTGCCTTCCAACTTCTGGTTGGGTTCAGCCAGCAGGAGGTCAGAAATCAGGAGGAGAATATGGGTCTTTATTTCCCCATTTCCCGTTTTCTAGTTTGCCATTAGTTGGCGACGCCCGTATTTCTCCAACTAAGGTCACAACTCCTGTCAGATGGCCCTCCACTATAGCTACAGATACAGCTATATTTTCTGGAACCCAGTAAATTCTCCCTCCCCCTGTCCCTTGGTAAAAGTAGTAAAGGGCTTCTGGGTATTGCTAGCCCTGGTGCACTATACAATCCTTTAATCCTGCCTGCCTTTTTGTGAATGGTCCCTTCTTTAAACCCTCAGTTATCCAACTAGAGTGTAGCATCTGCTTCCTACTTGTACCCTGATAGATACTACAGATGGCGTGCTTAACACAGTTCCCAGCACATAATAGAATCTATATAAATGTTTGTCATTAAAGAAGACAAAGTCCAGTGTAATGCATTCTTCAATTGTATGCTTTTTGTTATCTCATTTGGAGTTTATTCTTAAAATTAAATTTCACTGGAATCTGCTTTTAACAGAATTCAGGTAACAAGGACCCTCAGTTTGCCAGATTTTCTTTTTCTTTCATTTTTTTTTTCCTGTTACATTCTTCTTTGTAGAGAAGGAGATAAATGACTGGAAGATAAATGTGCATTTAGGGTTTTGTACAAAGAGAAACAACTGATTGAGAATGTTCTAGAATGAATGTACATTCAACCAGTGTGAAACAGATCTGGGATAGCATCTTGGTTCTGCCTCTACTAACAAGTAACTTAATTTTTTCTAATTCATAGGGTTCTTGGGGGAGTCAAATGAAGCAAAATATGTAAAGTGTTTACCATAACAACTTACACATGATATAAGTAATTCCTTTCTCTTGCCCTCTTAGTCTTCATCCCAGGCATTGAAAGATTGATGGACTTGAGTTGCTACGGGATAATTAGTCATCCCCCCCAGATTCCAAGTGGTTTCTAGACTATATTTCTTCAGGCAAAAAAATAAGTAGTGTGTTTCAAAAAGGTGTTTAACAATAATTCTAAATATTCTAAATCCAACATAGGTTTCTGGTTATTACTTTTTAAAAAAAATCTAAAAATTTCAATAACAAGAATCCTCATGTTTTCTCAGAAATTTTTCTAGAACAGTAGAAGGAGATATATGATTGGATTGTTATTATTTATGCTAATTGTTATATTCCAAGCTCATGTTTTTTTTTCTTGGAATAGCAAAAATATCAGATATGCCGACTCTGTGAGCTCCATTGTACTAAACTCTTTCAATAACTGCAAGGCTGCTATATCTGATGGGATGGAAATAGGGCAATAGCCAAATAACCAGCAAATAGCATCTTGTTTTTTGAGTTTTTACTTTCTTTCCACCTACCAGTTACAGTACATTAATTAAGGCCCACTTTAAAGAAACTAAGCTCCATCCATCACTCTTTAGGGAATACACGTTAAAATATACAGTTTATATTTTATATCATTGTTTTGTGGAAAGAATAGAAATAAAATGGTACCTTAAAGTGATATATGATATATTCTGCAAACATCATTCTTTCTTTGTACTGTACAAAATGCAACTTGAAGATATTGATCAACTGGCGATGATAGTGGTTTTAGTTATTTGTAAAATTGTGATGGCCTCATTACATTATGCTGTGTAACTATAGAACATCCACCTTTCTTGACGATTTTAATCTTAAAAAATAGGCCAAGTTGGTAGGATGTGTAAACGAGGAAACCTGACAGTGATAGGCAGTCAGTGTTTTTCCTCTTCAGTCAACATTTTTTTCTTCCCTAATTTTGTACTAGAACTAATTATTATTCTAGTAAGTGCTAATCTAAGATTTTACATATATACAACATGAATTGAGATTCACTTTACAAATTATAAAATATTATTTAAACTAAGTGGTTCACCAAAAATGTTCCCTTACATTTCTGTCTTTCCAGATGTGTTTATTTAGTAATTTGCTGCAGAAGTTAAACTAAAAACTAATGGGTTGAGAGCCACTATGCTTTGAAAGTCATTCAGAAAAGAGAAAATGACTCTCAATAATTGTGCAGACCAATGGGAAATGGAATTAAAATTACAAAAGTTCCACTTATGCATTTATTTATGCATATTTTTGATAGAACATTGCCATTGTATACATAGATTCATGTCTCCTCTCTTTAGCTCAGGCTCAGAGTCCAAAGCTCTCCCCTCCTCTTCTCTAAACCTGGGTCTAGTTGGTGACTCTGCAGGACCAATATTTTCATGCTCTGCATCCATGTTTGCTTGCATATTTTATGCCCATTTTAGACGTCTCACATTCCATATTACAATATCAAGAATTCTGCTATGTTCTGTTAAAAAAAAAAAAAAAAAAAAAAAAAACTCTTGAACCTCATTGAACTCAGTGGTTCTCATATTTATTTGACTATAGAATGTCTTTTTTTCAATGTAATAACTAGCAACATCTAAAAGGATTTAAGAGATGTCCAATGAAGTCTTTTTTTTTTTATTATTATACTTTAAGTTCTAGGGTACATGTGCATAACGTGCAGGTTTGTTACATATGTATATTTGTGTCATGTTGGTGTGCTGCACCCATCAACTCGTCAGCACCCATCAATTCATCATTTATATCAGGTATAACTCCCAATGCAATCTCTCCCCCCTTCCCCCTTCCCCCTCCCTATAATAGGCCCCGGTGTGTGATGTTCCCCTTCCCGAGTCCAAGTGATCTCATTGTTCAGTTCCCACCTATGAGTGAGAACATGCGGTGTTTGGTTTTCTGTTCTTGTGATAGTTTGCTAAGAATGATGGTTTCCAGCTGCATCCATGTCCCTACAAAGGACAAAAACTCATCCTTTTTTATGGCTGCATAATATTCCATGGTGTATATGTGCCACATTTTCTTAATCCAGTCTGTCACAGATGGACATTTGGGTTGATTCCAAGTCTTTGCTATTGTGAATAGTGCCGCAATAAACATACGTGTGCATGTGTCTTTATAGCAGCATGATTTATAATCCTTTGGGTATATACCCAGTAGTGGGATGGCTGGGTCATATGGTACATCTACTTCTAGATCCTTGAGGAATTGCCATACTGTTTTCCATAATGGTTGAACTAGTTTACAATCCCACCAACAGTGTAAAAGTGTTCCTATTTCTCCACATCCTCTCCAACACCTGTTGTTTCCTGACTTCTTAATGATTGCCATTCTAACTGGTGTGAGATGGTATCTCATTGTGGTTTTGATTTGCATCTCTCTGATGGCCAGTGATGATGAGCATTTTTTCATGTGTCTGTTGGCTGTATGAATGTCTTCTTTTGAGAAATGTGTGTTCATATCCTTTGCCCACTTTTTGATGGGGTTGTTTGTTTTTTTCTTGTATATTTGTTTGAGTTCTTTGTAGATTCTGGATATTAGCCCTTTGTCAGATGAGTAGATTGCAAAAATTTTCTCCCATTCTGTAGGTTGCCTGTTCACTCTGATGGTAGTTTCTTTTGCTGTGCAGAAGCTCCTAAGTTTAATTAGATCCCATTTGTCAATTTTTGCTTTTGCTGCCGTTGCTTTTGGTGTTTTAGACATGAAGTCCTTGCCTATGCCCATGTCCTGAATGGTATTACCTAGGTTTTGTTCTAGGGTTTTTATGGTATTAGGTCTAACATTTAAGTCTCTAATCTATCTTGAATTAATCTTCGTATAAGGAGTAAGGAAAGGATCCAGTTTCAGCTTTCTACTTATGGCTAGCCAATTTTCCCAGCACCATTTATTAAATACGGAATCCTTTCCCCATTTCTTGTTTCTCTCTGGTTTGTCAAAGATCAGATGGCTGTAGATGTGTGGTATTATTTCTGAGGACTCTGTTCTGTTCCATTGGTCTATATTTCTGTTTTGGTACCAGTACCATGCTGTTTTGGTTACTGTAGCCTTGTAGTATAGTTTGAAGTCAGGTAGCGTGATGCCTCCAGCTTTGTTCTTTTGACTTAGGATTGTCTCGGCAATGCGGGCTCTTTTTTGGTTCCATATGAACTTTAAAGCAGTTTTTTTCCAATTCTGTGAAGAAACTCATTTGTAGCTTGATGGGGATGGCATTGAATCTATAAATAACCTTGGGCAGTATGGCCATTTTCACGATATTGATTCTTCCTATCCATGAGCATGGTATGTTCTTCCATTTGTTAGTGTCCTCTTTGATTTCACTGAGCAGTGGTTTGTAGTTCTCCTTGAAGAGGTCCTTTACATCCCTTGAAAGTTGGATTCCTAGGTATTTTATTCTCTTTGAAGCAATTGTGAATGGAAGTTCATTCCTGATTTGGCTCTCTGCTTGTCTGTTACTGGTGTATAAGAATGCTTGTGGGGGGGCGGAGCAAGATGGCCGAATAGGAACAGCTCCAGTCTCCAACTCCCAGCGCGAGCGACACAGAAGACCGGTGATTTCTGCATTTTCAACTGAGGTACTGGGGTCATCTCACTAGGGAGTGCCGGACAATCGGTGCTGGTCAGCTGCTGCAGCCTCACCAGCGAGAGCTGAAGCGGGGCGAGGCATCGCCTCACCTGGAAGCGCAAGGGGGAAGGGGATCTGTTTTCCTAGCCAGGGGAACTGAGACACACAACACCTGGAAAATCGGGTAACTCCCACCCCAATACTGCGCTGTAAGCATACAGGCACACCAGGAGAATATATCCCAATCCTGGCCGGGAGGGTCCCACGCCCACGAAGCCTCCCTCACTGCTAACACAGCAGTCTGCCGCGATCTATCAGCAAGGCAGCAGCGAGGCTGGGGGAGGGGCGCCCGCCATTGCTGAGGCTTAAGTAGGTAAACAAAGCCACTGGGAAGCTCGAACTGGGTGGAGCTCACAGCAGCTCAAGGAAGCCTGCCTGTCTCTGTAGTCTCCACCTCTGGGGACAGCGCACAGCTGAAGACCAACAGGGGAAGTAGCGGGAGCCGGTGCAGACGCGAACGACTCTGTCTGACAGCTTTGGGGAGAGCCGTGGATCTCCCAACGCGGAGGTTGAGATCTGAGAACGGACAGACTGCCTGCTCAGGTGTGTCTCTGACCCCTGAGTAGCCTAGCTGGGAGAAATCCCCCACTAGGGGCAGTCTGACACCCCACACCTCACAGGGTGGAGTACACTCCTGAGAGGAAACTTCCAAAGGAAGAATCAGACATGTACACTCGCTGTTCAGCAATATTCTATCTTCGGCAACCTCTGCTGCTGATACCCAGGCAAACAGGGTCTGAAGTGGACCTCAAGCAATCTCCAACAGACCAACAGACAGTTCTTCTGACTGTCAGAAGGAAAACTATCAAACAGGAAGGACACCTATACCAAAACCCCATCAGTACGTCACCACCATCAAAGACCAGAGACAGATAAAACCACAAAGATGGGGAAGAAGCAGGGCAGAAAACCTGGAAATTCAAAAAATAAGAGCGCATCTCCCCCTGCGAAGGAGCGCAGCCCATCGCCAGCAACGGATCAAAGCTGGTCAGAGAATGACTTGGACGAGAGGAGAGAAGAAGGCTTCAGTCCATCAAACTTCTCAGAGCTAAAGGAGGAATTACGTACCCAGCGCAAATAAACTAAAAATCTTGAAAAAAGAGTGGAAGAATTGACAGCTAGACTAATTAATGCAGAGAAGATCATAAACGAAATGACAGAGATGAAAACCATGACACGAGAAATACGTGACAAATGCACAAGCTTCAGTAACCGACTCGATCAACTGGAAGAAAGAGTATCAGCGATTGAAGATCAAATGAATGAAATGAAGCGAGAAGAGAAACCAAAAGAAAAAAGAAGAAAAAGAAATGAGCAAAGCCTGCAAGAAGTATGGGATTACGTAAAAAGACCAAATCTACGTCTGATTGGGGTGCCTGAAAGTGAGGGGGAAAATGGAACCAAGTTGGAAAACACTCTTCAGGATATCATCCAGGAGAACTTCCCCAACCTAGTAGGGCAGGACAACATTCAAATTCAGGAAATACAGAGAACGCCACAAAGATACTCCTCCAGAAGAGCAACTCCAAGACACATAATTGCCAGATTCACCAAAGTTGAAATGAAGGAAAAAATCTTAAGGGCAGCCAGAGAGAAAGGTCGGGTAACCCACAAAGGGAAGCCCATCAGACTAACAGCAGATCTCTCGGCAGAAACTCTACAAGCCAGAAGAGAGTGGGGGCCAATATTCAACGTTCTTAAAGAAAAGAATTTTAAACCCAGAATTTCATATCCAGCCAAACTAAGTTTCATAAGTGAAGGAGAAATAAAATCCTTTACAGATAAGCAAATGCTTAGAGATTTTGTCACCACCAGGCCTGCCTTACAAGAGACCCTGAAGGAAGCCCTAAACATGGAAAGGAACAACCGGTACCACCCATTGCAAAAACATGCCAAAATGTAAAGACCATCGAGGCTAGGAAGAAACTGCATCGACTAACGAGCAAAATAACCAGTTAATATCATAATGGCAGGATCAAGTTCACACATAACAATATTAACCTTAAATGTTAATGGACTAAATGCTCCAATTAAAAGACACAGACTGGCAAACTGGATAAAGAGTCAAGACCCATCAGTCTGCTGTATTCAGGAGACCCATCTCACATGCAGAGACATACATAGGCTCAAAATAAAGGGATGGAGGAAGATCTACCAAGCAAATGGAGAACAAAAAAAAGCAGGGGTTGCAATCCTTGTCTCTGATAAAACAGACATTAAACCATCAAAGATCAAAAGAGACAAAGAAGGCCATTACATAATGGTAAAGGGATCAATTCAACAGGAAGAGCTAACTCTCCTAAATATATATGCACCCAATACAGGAGCACCCAGATTCATAAAGCAAGTCCTTAGAGACTTACAAAGAGACTTAGACTCCCATACAATAATAATGGGAGACTTCAACACTCCGCTGTCAACATTAGACAGATCAACGAGACAGAAAGTTAACAAGGATATCCAGGAATTGAACTCATCTCTGCACCAAGCGGACCTAATAGACATCTATAGAACTCTCCACCCCAAATCAACAGAATATACATTCTTCTCAGCACCACATCGCACTTATTCCAAAATTGACCACATAATTGGAAGTAAAGTACTCCTCCGCAAATGTGCAAGAACAGAAATTATAACAAACTGTCTCTCAGACCACAGTGCAATCAAACTAGAACTCAGGACTAAGAAACTCAATCAAAACCGCTCAACTACATGGAAACTGAACAACCTGCTCCTGAATGACTACTGGGTACATAACGAAATGAAAGCGGAAATAAAGATGTTCTTTGAAACCAATGAGAACAAAGATACAACATACCAGAATCTCTGGGACACATTTAAAGCAGTGTGTAGAGGGAAATTTGTAGCACTAAATGCCCACAAGAGAAAGCAGGAAAGATCTAAAATTGACACTCTAACATCACAATTAAAAGAACTAGAGAGGCAAGAGCAAACACATTCAAAAGCTAGCAGAAGGCAAGAAATAACTAAGATCAGAGCCGAACTGAAGGAGATAGAGACACAAAAAACCCTCCAAAAATCAATAAATCCAGGAGTTGGTTTTTTGAAAAGATCAACAAAATTGACAGACCGCTAGCAAGGCTAATAAAGAAGAAAAGAGAGAGGAATCAAATAGATGCAATAAAAAATGATAAAGGGGATATCACCACTGACCCCACAGAAATACAAACTACCATCAGAGAATACTATAAATGCCTCTACGCAAATCAACTAGAAAATCTAGAAGAAATGGATAAATTCCTGGACACTTACACTCTCCCAAGGCTAAACCAGGAAGAAGTTGATTCCCTGAATAGACCAATAGCAGGCTCTGAAATTGAGGCAACAATTAATAGCCTACCCACCAAAAAAAGTCCAGGACCAGATGGATTCACAGCTGAATTCTACCAGAGGTACAAGGAGGAGCTGGTACCATTCCTTCTGAAACTATTCCAATCAATAGAAAAAGAGGGAATCCTCCCTAACTCATTTTATGAGGCCAACATCATCCTGATACCAAAGCCTGGCAGAGACACATCAAAAAAAGAGAATTTTAGACCAATATCCCTGATGAACATTGATGCAAAAAATCCCAATAAAATACTGGCAAACCGGATTCAGCAGCACATCAAAAAGCTTATCCACCATGATCAAGTGGGCTTCATCCCTGGGATGCAAGGCTGGTTCAACATTCGCAAATCAATAAACGTAATCCAGCATATAAACAGAACCAAAGACAAGAACCACATGATTGTCTCAATAGATGCAGAAAAGGCTTTTGACAAAATTCAACAGCCCTTCATGCTAAAAACGCTCAATAAATTCGGTATTGATGGAACGTACCTCAAAATAATAAGAGCTATTTATGACAAACCCACAGCTAATATCATACTGAATGGGCAAAAACTGGAAAAATTCCCTTTGAAAACTGGCACAAGACAGGGATGCCCTCTCTCACCACTCCTATTCAACATAGTGTTGGAAGTTCTGGCTAGGGCAATCAGGCAAGAGAAAGAAATCAAGGGTATTCAGTTAGGAAAAGAAGAAGTCAAATTGTCCCTGTTTGCAGATGACATGATTGTATATTTAGAAAACCCCATCGTCTCAGCCCAAAATCTCCTTAAGCTGATAAGCAACTTCAGCAAAGTCTCAGGATACAAAATTAATGTGCAAAAATCACAAGCATTATTATACACCAGTAACAGACAAGCAGAGAGCCAAATCAGTAATGAATTTCCATTCACAATTGCTTCAAAGAGAATAAAATACCTAGGAATCCAGCTTACAAGGGATGTAAAGGACCTCTTCAAGGAGAACTACAAACCACTGCTCAGTGAAATCAAAGAGGACACAAACAAATGGAAGAACATACCATGCTCATGGATAGGAAGAATCAATATCGTGAAAATGGCCATACTCCCCAAGGTTATTTATAGATTCAATGCCATCCCCATCAAGCTACAAATGAGTTTCTTCACAGAATTGGAAAAAACTGCTTTAAAGTTCATATGGAACCAAAAAAGGGCCCGCATTGCCAAGACAATCCTAAGTCAAAAGGACAAAGCTGGAGGCGTCACGCTACCTGACTTCAAACTATACTACAAGGCTACAGTCACCAAAAGAGCATGGTACTGGTACCAAAACAGAGATGTAGATCAATGGAACAGAACAGAGTCCTTAGAAATAATACCACACATCTACAGCCATCTGAACTTTGACAAACCTGAGAGAAACAAGAAATGGGGAAAGGATTCCCTATTTAATAAATGGTGCTGGGAAAATTGGCTAGCCATAAGTAGAAAGCTGAAACTGGATCCTTTCCTTACCCCTTATACGAAGATTAATTCAAGATGGATTAGAGACTTAAATGTTAGACCTAATACCATAAAAACCCTAGAAGAATATCTAGGTAGTACCATTCAGGACATAGGCATGGGCAAGAACTTCATGTCTAAAACACCAAAAGCAACAGCAGCAAAAGCAAAAATTGACAAATGGGATCTAACTAAACTAAAGAGCTTTTGCACAGCAAAAGAAACTACCATCAGAGTGAACAGGCAACCTACAGAATGGGAGAAAATTTTTGCAACCTACTCATCTGACAAAGGGCTAATATCCAGAATCTACAAAGAACTCAAACAAATATACGAGAAAAAAACAAACAACCCCATCAAAAAGTGGGGAAAGGATATGAACAGACATTTCTCAAAAGAAGATATTCATACAGCCAACAGACACATGAAAAAATGCTCATCATCACTCGCCATCAGAGAAATGCAAATCAAAACCACAATGAGATACCATCTCACACCAGTTAGAATGGCAATCATTAAGAAGTCAGGAAACAACAGGTGTTGGAGAGGATGTGGAGAAATAGGAACACTTTTACACTGTTGGTGGGATTGTAAACTAGTTCAACCATTATGGAAAACAGTATGGCAATTCCTCAAGGATCTAGAACTAGATGTACCTTATGACCCAGCCATCCCACTACTGGGTATATACCCAAAGGATTATAAATTATTCTACTACAAAGACACATGTACACGTATGTTTATTGCGGCACTATTCACAATAGCAAAGACTTGGAATCAACCCAAATGTCCATCTGTGACAGACTGGATTAAGAAAATGTGGCACATATACACCATGGAATACTATGCAGCCATAAAAAAGGATGAGTTTGCGTCCTTTGTAGGAACATGGATGCAGCTGGAAACCATCATTCTTAGCAAACTATCACAAGAACAGAAAACCAAACACCGCATGTTCTCACTCATAGGTGGGAACTGAACAATGAGATCACTTGGACTCAGGAAGGGGAACATCACGCACTGGGGCCTATCATGGGGAGGGGGGAGGGGGGAGGTGGGAGGGCTTGCATTGGGGAGTTATACAAGATATAAATGATGAATTGATGGGTGCTGACGAGTTGATGGGTGCTGCACACCAACATGGCATAAGTATACATATGTAACAAACCTGCACGTTATGCACATGTACCCTAGAACTTAAAGTATAATAAAGAAAAAAAAAAAAAAAAAGAATGCTTGTGATTTTTGCACATTAATTTTGTATCCTGAGACTTTGCTGAAGTTGCTTATCAGCTTAAGGAGATTTTGGGCTGAGACAATGGGGTTTTCTATATATACAATCATGTCATCTGCAAACAGGGACAATTTGACTTCTTCTTTTCCTAACTGAATACCCTTTATTTCTTTCCCTTGCCTGATTGCCCTAGCCAGAACTTTCAACACTATGTTGAATAGGAGTGTTGAGAGAGGGTATCCCTGTCTTGTGCCAGTTTTCAAAGGGAATTTTTCCAGTTTTTGCCCATTCAGTATGATATTAGCTGTGGGTTTGTCATAAATAGCTCTTACTATTTTGAGGTACGTTCCATCAATACCGAATTTATTGAGCGTTTTTAGCATGAAGGGCTGTTGAATTTTGTCAAAAGCCTTTTCTGCATCTATTGAGATAGTCATGTGGTTCTTGTCTTTGGTTCTGTTTATATGCTGGATTATGTTTATTGATTTGCGAATGTTGAACCAGCCTTGCATCCCAGGGATGAAGCCCACTTGATCATGGTGGATAAGCTTTTTGATGTGCTGCTGAATCCGGTTTGCCAGTATTTTATTGAGGATTTTTGCATCGATGTTCATCAGGGATATTGGTCTAAAATTCTCTTTTATTGTTGTGTCTCTGCCAGGCTTTGGTATCAGGATGATGTTGGCCTCATAAAAAGAGTTAGGGAGGATTCCCTCTTTTTCTATTGATTGGAATCGTTTCAGAAGGAATGGTACCAGCTCCTCCTTGTACCTCTGGTAGAATTCAGCTGTGAATCCATCTGGTCCTGGACTTTTTTTGGTTGGTAGGCTATTAATTATTGCCTCCATTTCAGAGCCTGCTATTGGTCTATTCAGGGATTCAACTTCTTCCTGGTTTAGTCTTGGAAGAGTGTAAGTGTACAGGAAATTATCCTTTTCTTCTAGATTTTCTAGTTGATTTGCATAGAGGTGTTTATAGTATTCTCTGATGGTAGTTTGTATTTCTGTGGGGTCAGTGGTGATATCCCCTTTATCATTTTTTATTGCGTCTATTTGATTCTTCTCTCTTTTCTTCTTTATTAGTCTTGCTAGCAGTCTGTCAATTTTGTTGATCTTTTCAAAAAACCAACTCCTGGATTTATTGATTTTTTGGAGGGTTTTTTGTGTCTCTATCTCCTTCAGTTCTGCTCTGATCTTAGTTATTTCTTGCCTTCTGCTAGCTTTTGAATGTGTTTCCTCTTGCCTCTCCAGTTCTTTTAATTGTGATATTAGAGTGTCAATTTTAGATCTTTCCTGCTTTCTCTTGTGGGCATTTAGTGCTATAAATTTCCCTCTACACACTGCTTTAAATGTGTCCCAGAGATTCTGGTATGTTGTATCTTTGTTCTCATTGGTTTCAAAGAACATCTTTATTTCTGCCTTCATTTCGTTATGTACCCAGTAGTCATTCAGGAGCAGGTTGTTCAGTTTCCATGTAGTTGAGCGGTTTTCATTGAGTTTCTTAGTCCTGAGTTCTAGTTTGATTGCACTGTGGTCTGAGAGACAGTTTGATATAATTTCTGTTCTTGCACATTTGCTGAGGAGTACTTTACTTCCAATTATGTGGTCAATTTTGGAATAAGTGCGATGTGGTGCTGAGAAGAATGTATATTCTGTTGATTTGGGGTGGAGAGTTCTATAGATGTCTATTAGGTCCGCTTGGTGCAGAGATGAGTTCAATTCCTGGATATCCTTGTTAACTTTCTGTCTCGTTGATCTGTCTAATGTTGACAGTGGAGTGTTGAAGTCTCCCATTATTATTGTATGGGAGTCTAAGTCTCTTTGTAAGTCTCTAAGGACTTGCTTTATGAATCTGGGTGCTCCTGTATTGGGTGCATATATATTTAGGATAGTTAGCTCTTCCTGTTGTATTGATCCCTTTACCATTATGTAATGGCCTTCTTTGTCTCTTTTGATCTTTGATGGTTTAAAGTCTGTTTTATCAGAGACTAGGATTGCAACCCCTGCTTTTTTTTGTTCTCCATTTCCTTGGTAGATCTTCCTCCATCCCTTTATTTTGAGCCTATGTATGTCTCTGCATGTGAGAAGGGTCTCCTGAATACAGCAGACTGATGGGTCTTGACTCTTTATCCAGTTTGCCAGTCTGTGTGTTTTAATTGGAGCATTTAGTCCATTTACATTTAAGGTTAATATTGTTATGTGTGAACTTGATCCTGCCATTATGATATTAACTGGTTATTTTGCTCGTTAGTTGATGCCGTTTCTTCCTAGCCTCGATGGTCTTTACATTTTGGCGTGTTTTTGCAATGGCTGGTACCGGTTGTTCCTTTCCATGTTTAGGGCTTCCTTCAGGATCTCTTGTAAGGCAGGCCTGGTGGTGACAAAATCTCTAAGCATTTGCTTATCTGTAAAGGATTTTATTTCTCCTTCACTGTTGAAACTTAGTTTGGCTGGATATGAAATTCTGGGTTTAAAATTCTTTTCTTTAAGAACGTTGAATATTGGCCCCCACTCTCTTCTGGCTTGTAGAGTTTCTGCCGAGAGATCTGCTGTTAGTCTGATGGGCTTCCCTTTGTGGGTAACCCGACCTTTCTCTCTGGCTGCCCTTAAGATTCTTTCCTTCATTTCAACTTTGGTGAATCTGGCAATTATGTGTCTTGGAGTTGCTCTTCTGGAGGAGTATCTTTGTGGCGTTCTCTGTATTTCCTGAATTTGAATGTTGGCCTGCCCTACTAGGTTGGGGATGTTCTCCTGGATGGTATCCTGAAGAGTGTTTTCCAACTTGGTTCCATTTTCCCCCTCACTTTCAGGCACCCCAATCAGACGTAGATTTGGTCTTTTTACATAATCCCATACTTCTTGCAGGCTTTGTTCATTTCTTTTTCTTCTTTTTTCTTTTGGTTTCTCTTCTCGCTTCATTTCATTCATTTGATCCTCAATCGCTGATACTCTTTCTTCCAGTTGATCGAGTCGGTTACTGAAGCTTGTGCATTTGTCACGTATTTCTTGTGTCATGGTTTTCATCTCTGTCATTTCATGTATGACCTTCTCTGCATTAATTAGTCTAGCTGTCAATTCTTCCACTCTTTTTTCAAGATTTTTAGTTTCTTTGCGCTGGGTACGTAATTCCTCCTTTAGCTCTGAGAAGTTTGATGGACTGAAGCCTTCTTCTCTCATCTTGTCAAAGTCATTCTCTGACCAGCTTTGATCCGTTGCTGGCGATGGGCTGCGCTCCTTTGCAGGGGGAGATGCGCTCTTATTTTTTGAATTTCCAGCTTTTCTGCCCTGCTTTTTCCCCATCTTTGTGGTTTTTTCTGCCTCTGGTCTTTGATGATGGTGACGTACTGATGGGATTTTGGTATAGGTGACCTTCCTGTTTGATAGTTTTCCTTCTAACAGTCAGGACCCTCAGCTGTAGATCTGTTGGAGATTGCTTGAGGTCCACTCCAGACCCTGTTTGCCTGGGTATCAGCAGCAGAGGTTGCAGAAGATAGAATATTGCTGGACAGCGAGTGTACCTCTCTGATTCTTACTTTGGAAGCTTCCTCTCAGGGGTGTACTCCACCCTGTGAGGTGTGGGGTGTCAGACTGTCCTAGTCGGGATGTCTCCCAGTTAGGCTACTCAGGGGTCAGGGACCCATTTGAGCAGGCAGTCTGTCCCTTCTCAGATCTCAACCTCCGTGTTGGGAGATCCACTGCTCTCTTCAAAGCTGTCAGACAGAGTCGTTTGCATCTGCAAAGGTTCCTGCTGCTTTTGTTGTTGTTGTTGTTAACTGTGCCCTGTCCCCAGAGGTGGAGTCTACAGAGACAAGCAGGTTTCCTTGAGCTGTTGTGAGCTCCACCCAGTTCGAGCTTCTCAGCGGCTTTGTTTACCTACTTAAGCCTCAGCAATGGCGGTCTCCCCTCCCCCAGCCTCGCTGCTGTCTTGCGGTTATGTCACAGACTGCTGTGTTAGCAATGAGGAAGGCTCTGTGGGCATGGGACCCTCCTGGCCAGGTGTGGGATATATTCTCCTGGTGTGTCCGTTTGCTTAAAGTGCAGTATTGGGGTGGGAGTCACCCAATTTTCCAGGTGTTGTGTGTCTCAGTTCCCCTGGGTAGGAGAAGGGATTCCCTTCCCCCTTGCGCTTCCAGGTGAGGGATGCCTCGCCCTGCTTCAGCTCTCGCTGGTCAGGCTGCAGCAGCTGACCAGCACCGATTGTCCAGCTCTCCCTAGTGAGATGACCCCAGTACCTCAGTTGAAAATGCAGAAATCACCGGTCTTCTGTGTCGCTTGCACTGGGAGTTGGAGACTGGAGCTGTTCCTATTCGGCCATCTTGCTCCGCCCGAAGTCTTGATAAAGTCCTTTCCAACATCACCAACTGCAGTCTATAATGGAGGCCTTTATGAAGTTTATACAATTTTTTCTAAAAATCCCCAGAAGGATTCTAGATTTAAACTAGGCATCCAGAACTCCACACCCTCTTAATAAAACCATTCCCTCCTTCCAGCCACAAAATTGGATTTAAAGGAGGCTCCAGTTCCATGTGCTGAAGGGAGACCCACTCATCCCAAGGTGGCAACACCGCCCTCTGCAGGATTAAGGGTAATATTTCTTGTTTCTTGTGTTTAATTTAATAATCTCCCTTAACACTGTCAGTAACACCAATACAAACTGTTTAGAAAACCACCCCCTAGAAAAAAGCTACCATTATTAGGTTGGTTCAAAAGTAATTGCAGTTTTTGCATTGAAAGTAATGGCAAATAATGGCCATCCTGACTGGCGCGAGATGGTATCTCATTGCATTTCTCTAATGATCAGTGATATTGAGTTTTTTTTATATGTTTGTTGGCTGCATGAATGCCTTGTTTTGAGAAGTGTCTTTTCATGTCCCTTGCCCACTTTTTAATGGGATTGTCTGTTTTTTTCTTGTAAATTTGTTTGAGTTTTTTGTAGATTCTATATATTAGACCTTTGTCAGATAGATTGCAAAGATTTTGTCCCACTTTGTAGGTTGCTTGTTCATTCTGATGATAGTTTCTTTTGCTGTGCAGAAGCTCTGTAATTTAATTAGATCCCATTAGTCAATTTTTTACTTTGGTTGAAACTGCTTTTGGTGATTTTATCATGAAATCTGTGCCTGGGCCTATGTCCTGAATGGTATTGCCTAGATTTCCTTCTAGAGTTTTTATAGTTTTGTGATTTACATTTAAGTCTTTAATCCATCTTGAGTTAATTTTTGTATAAGGTGTGAGGAAGGGGTCCACTTTCAATTTTCTGCAAATGGATAGCCAGTTCTTCCAGCACCATTTATTAAACAGGGAATCCTTTCCCCATTGCCTGTTTTTGCCAGGTTTGTTGAAGATCAGATGGTTGTACATGAGCAATCTTATTTCTGAGTTCTTCATTCTGTTCCATTGGTCTATGTATCTGTTTTTGTACTGGTACCATGCCATTTTGGTTATTGTAGCCTTATAGTATAGTTTGAAGTCTGGTAGGGTGATGCCTCTAGCTTTGTTCTTTTTGCTTAGGATTGTCTTGGCTCTATGGGCTCTTTTTTGATTCCATATGAATTTTAAAATAGTTTTTTTTCTAATTCTGTGAAGAATGCCAATAGTAGTTTAATGGGAATAGCATTGAATCTATAAATTACTTTGGACAGTAATAATGGCCAATTACTTTGGCCATTATTAAAAAGTCAAGAAAGAACAGATGCTGGTGAGGTTGCAGAGAAATAGAAATGCTTTTACACTGTTGGTTCACTGTTCAACCATTGTGGAAGATGGTGTGGCAATTCCTCAAAGATCTAGATCCAGAAATACCATTTGACCCAGCAATCCCATTACTGGATATGTACCCAAAGGAATATAAATCATTCTATGACAAAGTTACATGCATGTGTATGTTCATTGCAGCCCTATTCACAAAAGCAAGGACAAGGAATCAACCGAAATGCCTATCAATGATAGACTGGATAAAGAAAATGTGGTACATATACACGAAGGAATACTATGCAGCCATGAAAAGGAATGAGATCATGTCCTTTGCAGGGACATGGATGAAGCTGGAAGCCATTATCCTCAGCAAACTAACACAAGAACAGAAAACCAAACACTGCATATTCTCACATATAAGTGGGAGCTGAACAGTGAGATCACATGGACACAGGGAGGGGTACAACACACACTAGGGCTTGTCAGGGGGTAGGGTGGGGGGAGGGAGAGTGTTAGGAAAAATAGCTAATGCATGCTGGGCTTAATGCCTAGGGGATGTGTTGATAGGTGCAGCAAACCACTATTGCACACGATTATATATGTAACAAACCTACACATTCTGCACATGTACCCCAGAACTAAAAAAAATAGAAAAGAAAAAGTAATGGCAAAACCCACAATTACTTTTGTACCATCCTAATAGATGTACTTACCTACCTTCCCTTAAAAAACCCCAATTCCAGGATCAACCCCTTCATGCCTTATGTATTTGTTTACCTTAGTCCTCTCAGATATACGAGCCTTAGGTAATTCCTCATTCTCTAGATTATCTTAATCTAACACAATATCCTGCTACTCCCTGATCTCCTAAACCATTCTAATGCATTATCTGCATCTCATGGTCTGTCATCAACTATATCCATGATATCTTCTATAAACACCCTTTTCATTGTTGTCCTAACTGAAACCTGGCTTTCTATGAGAACAGGGCTTCCCCGGCAATCCTTGCAAGAGGCAAGAGGTAGCTGTTTTTTCTCATACACCCCACATTCCTCAGGTTTCTCTTCTCTTCTCTCTGCTTTTAAATACCCAATCTCTATTGAAACTTTATCTGTCAGACTGCCTAGACTCATTTACTAAATCCCTGGCTATCCTCCATAGTTTACTAGAAAGTTTAGCTTTTGACTCACTTCTTTCTCTTTGTCCCTTCTTTCATCTTTCTTGGTAACTTGAATGTCCATGTTGGTATTCTTCCAACTCGCTGACTTTTCTATTTCTTGACATGTTCTCCTTGAGTTATCTTGACCTTCGCCCCACCTCAGCCAATACTTTCTGTTCTCATACCTTAGACCTTGTTATTACTTAATAAACAGCCCTCCCTCCAGAAACTTGATTTAAAATATCTTACTCTCTGAATACTTCCTCGTATCTTTCTAGCTTACTTATTCTGGTATTTCTAACTCAACAATACTTCAAATACCTTGAGACTTCCAGTCCATCGACTCCTCAACTTGTTTCACTGTTCATGGCTTACTTCATGCCCTAATTTCTTCCTTATTATGCTTAGATCTCATGATGTATCACTGTAATCACAGTTTTGGAAAATATTGAGCTACTTTCTCTCTCCTTCCATCCTACTCACCAGGAAAATCTTAACCCTAGTTTAATCTAACACTCCACCAACTTGGTGTCTACACATAAGCACCAGAGCCTGCCTGGAAAAAAAATACAGCTATACTGACTGCATTAAATTTAAACCTATAAAACTCCAAGGAGCCATTAGTATTGTCCTAGCATATTTCTCAAGTCAATTTGCACTCTCATTTTCTCAGACAACAATTTTTGTCTGCTTCCCTTACAAGCCTCCTTTACTCCTCAATCTGAACCGGTTATTTTATTTTCAGAAAATAAAAGTAATCAGAATAAATCTATTTTACATTCCCATCACCAAATCTACCAACTCAGCCGGACGCGGTGGCTCACGCCTATAATCCCAGCACTTTGGGAGGCTGAGGCGGGCAGATCATGAGGTCAGGAGACCAAGACCATCCTGGCTAACATGGTGAAACCCCGTCTCTACTAAAAATACAAAAAATTAGCCAGGTGTGGTGGTGCATGACTGTAGTCTCAGCTACTCGGGAGGCTGAGGCAGGAGAATCACTTGAACCCAGGAGGCAGAGGTTGCAGTGAGCCAAGATCACGCCACTGCACTCCAGCCTGGGCGATAGAGTAAGACTCTGTATCAAAAACAAACACACAAATAAACAAACAAACAAACAAAAAACAAAAAATCCCAAGCCTACCAAACCACATCTGACATCTTCTTACAATTGGTGAACTGTCCCTGGTTTCGTCTATGTCCAATCCTCTGGTATGTACTGGATATCATCTCCTCTCACACCCTCACCTTCTCAATTATTTTGATCCAGCAGTTATCCCCTCTTTATCTTTCAAAATAAAATTTCTCCCACTCAGGGATTATTACCATCAGTATACAATCATGCTGTTATTTGTTCTATGTTAAAAATTCCTCCATTGGCCGGGCGCGGTGGCTCAAGCCTGTAATCCCAGCACTTTGGGAGGCCGAGGCGGGCGGATCACAAGGTCAGGAGATCGAGACCATCCTGGCTAACACGGTGAAACCCCGTCTCTACTAAAAAATACAAAACACTAGCCGGGCGAGGTGGCGGGCGCCTGTAGTCCCAGCTACTCGGGAGGCTGAGGCAGGAGAATGGCGTGAACCCGGGAGGCGGAGCTTGCAGTGAGCTGAGATCTGGCCAGTGCACTCCAGCTTGGGTGACAGAGCAAGACTCCGTTTCAAAAAAAAAAAAAAAAAAAAAAAAAATTCCTCCATTGACCTTATATCCTCCTTTAGCCTCCCCTCCATTTCTGTGCTTTCTTTGATAGCAAAATTAAAAATAAGCATTTGTACACACTGTTTCTTTCTTCCATTCTCTTTTGAACAAATTCCAATCAGACTTTCATTCCCACCCTTTAAAACAGCTTCTGGTAACATCACAAATGATCATCATCTTGTTCAATTCAATAGCCAAATATCTTTCCTTATATTCTAATTTGCCTCTCAGTGTCATTGGTACAATTAGTCTGTTGATGTTAACTTGTGTCTTCCTAGGAGTAGATGCCAAGATGGAATTAGAGATGAAAGAAGGAGTATGTTGTAGGAAAATACTCGGAGAAGTCATTGAGCCACAGTTGCCCATTTGTGGAGTCCCACATTCTAGAGTAAAACCCCCGTTATGGTCAGTCATGGCTGGCAAGAGCCTGAGGGAAGCATGGCCTTAACACAAATGGCATGATGGATACAGAAAGAAGGAAACTGAGGTTTCTGGTCAACTATACCCTTGCAAAGGACATTTGAGTAGAACATTTCCATGCCCACATGCTCTCATGCTCTCCTTTCTGTTGGAAACACTTTCTTTATGTGATTTCTGGACTGCCACACTCTTGATATTCTACCTTCTTAGTATTTCTTGTTGAATCCTCCTCCTCTCTCTAAACTCTGATTGGAGTATTTCCAGGCCTAAACCTTCCACTCTCTTCTTTATATATACATACTGCTTAGGGGAATTCATCCAGTCCTATGCATGATACCCAGATGTATACTATAGCTTACAACTTCTATATTTGGAAATCTAAAAATGCCTCAAAATCAACATATCCAAACAAGAATTTTTGATTTTCTACTGCCCCACATCTCACAAAGCTTCTCTTCCCACAATATTACTTAACTTTCTGAAAGGTAACTTCAACAATTCATTAGTTGTTTAAGCCAGAGGTCTTGGAGTATTAGTTCTCTCTTTGGTTGAGCATTAGTTACCTCTTTCTCTCACACTGCAAAATTCAATTTATCACTAAATTCTGTCAACTTTTGTTTCAAAATATATCCTAGTATGATCATTTATAATTCTATGTCTAGCATTCTAGTTCCAGATACTGTTCTAGAAACCAGTTTTTATATTCCTAATATAATTGTATTATTTTATACTGGTTTTTATGAACTTCTGTATTATTTGTACTCCTCTTACCATGCCTCTGAGACTGATGCATCAGTGGAAATATCTTCTTGGTTCTTCATTCAAGCCTCACACCTGAGCAATATTTCATAAAATTCCCTGTGGCATCTGTCAGTCATTTTCTACATGGCCTGGAAACTCATTTATTCATCAGACAAACATTTATGCAGTGTCCCACATGTGCCAGGAGTAGTTCTAGGCAATAGTATATAGTATGAACAAAACAGATAATGTCACAGTCCTCCCTGGAACTTGCATTCTAATAAGGTAGACAGATAATAATTTAATAAATATATAATATGTCATGTGGGGGTAAGTGACATAGAGAAAAATAAAAACAGGTATGAGCATATCAGAAGCACTGAGGAGGCATTTGATATTTTTTCTTTATTTCCTTCCCTTCCTTCTTTCCTTCTTGGGGTAAATGACATAGTGAAAAATAAAAACAGGTATGAGGATATCAGAAGCACTGAGGAGCATTTGATATTCTTTCTCTCCTTCCCTTCCTTCCTTCTTTTCTTTCCTTTCCCTCCCTCCTATTCTTTTCTTTTCCATAGAGACAGGGTCTCGCTATGTTGCCCAGACTGGTCTCAAACTCCTGAGCTCAAACCATCCTCCTGCCTTGGCCTCCCATAGTGCTGGGATTACAGGTCTGAGTCACCACACTTGTCCGCATTTGCTATTCTTATAAAGGGTGATTAGGGAAGCCTACTTTGAGAAGATGACATTTGAGCAAAGATGGAAGGAGGTGAGGGAGAGAACCATGTGACTATCTGGAGAAAGAGTACCTACCATAGGCAGAGAGAATAGTTAGTACAAAAGCCCTATTTTAGGAGTGTTCCTGGTATGTTCAAGGAAGCTATATTAATTATGTATTGCTATGTAACAAGTTACCCTAGCACATAGTAGCCTAAGACAAAATTATTTATTATATCATCATACCTGTAGGTCAATAATGTAGGTATAGTTTAACTGGGTAGATTTAAATCTAGATTTGTATATTTAAACTAGACTTTCAGAGCTCCACATCCTCTTTGTAAGACTATTTACTCCTATCAGCCACATAACTGGATTTAAAGGAAGCTCCAGTTCCATGTGCTGCAGGGAAACCCAAGGCTGCAATCAAGCCAGGCTACAGACATCTCAAGGCTTGACTTGGGGAGGAACCACTTCTTAGCTTACTCACACAGCTGCTGGCAGGATTGAGTTCTCACAGGGTGTTCACCTGAAGGCCTCAGTTACTTGCTGGCTTTTGATCAGAGGTATCCGTCAGTTGCTTTACATTTGGCGGTGTCCATAGAGAAGCTCACAATGTGGCAGCTGTCTTTCCTCAGAGCAAGCAAGCAAGCAAGCAAGCAAGAGAGAATCAACAAGATGAAATACAGATTCTTTTTTTAACCCAATATCTCAAGTGACATCTCATTGCTTTTGTCATATTCTGTTTGATAGAAGCAAGTCACTAAGTCCATTAGCCACTTAAGGGGTGAGGATTATACAAAAATGTGAATACCAGCAGGTAGAAAAAATTGGGGACCATTTAATAAAGACTGCTTACCACAGAGGTCATTGTGGCTGAAGCAAAGTGGAGCAAGGGATATAGTGATAGGAGATGAGGACAGAGAGGTTGAGGAAAGATCAGAGCATGTATAGACTTGATTTGGTAAGAATCACTTTGGCTGCTTCTGGAAGAAGGGACTATGTGATAGCAAGAATGGATGCAGGAAGAACATTTAGGGGACTACTGAAATAACCCAGGTGAAATATGAGGGTGATTTGGGCCCCTGTCATAGTAATAGAGGTTAGATACTCTAGGTATTTTCTGGCCATGGAGTGTGAAGGAGAGGAGTCAAGGATGACTCCAAAGTTTTTAACCTGAGCAACTGGGTGAATAAAGTTAGCCTTAATTGGGATGGGAATTCTGTGGGAAAACCAGGTTGTGAAGGGAAAATAAAGATTTTGATTTTAGACATAATAATTTTGAGATGCCTGTTAGATAATGTCAGATAGAAAGCTGAACATCTGAGTCTGTTGTTCAAGGAAAAGTCCAGTCTGTGTGTATAAATTTGAACAACATCAGCATAAAAATAGCATATAATGCCATGAGACCAGATGAGATAATCTACAGAGAGTATATAGAAAAACGCAGAAGTCTTAGAACTGAGCTGTGGGACACTTCATTTGAAGATTGTGAAGAAGATAAGGGCCTACCAAAAAAGAGAGAGGAGAAGCAACCAATGAGGCAGGAGAAAACTACGAAGAATTTCCTGAGATAAAAGCACATATTTTTAGTAGCCGTGCAATTCTGTGGCTCAGGCAGGGGTATGCCTTGGGGATGCAAAGATAAAGGTAAAAAGCTAACGTGGGTAAGATGATTTCTGCTCAGATTCCTCAGCAGATGCTGAAAATGTGATAACTTTATCCCCAATATGGGGTTGGGGCAGCAGGGGGCGGGGAGAGAGAGAGAGAGAGAGAGAGAACATAAATGTATATGTATATGTATGTATTTGTACAGACCCATACACACACACACTGGATTTGAATACACTTTCCAATTTGCCACAGACCTCACCACTCCTTATTACTATAGTATTCTTCTTGAAACAATTCACACATGAATGTCACTTGCCAGACACTTGGAGGCATTTCAGTGTGAGAGACAGATAGTTGGCACCATTAAAAATATTTTACATTTCTAGATTTATCCCATTTAGTTCAGTTTAGCAAAAACCGGAAACACAAATGATCCACTTCATTAAAAATATTAGCCAAGGCATTTCCTAACATTGATGGAATGAAATATTGTTTGCTCTCTGTAGGAAAAACACTCATAATATTAATCAAAACAGATGTTTGTATAACATTTTACCTGCATTATCTCATTTAAAAGTTACTGTAACCATATGATATATTTGTCATTCTTATTTTACTTTTTAAAAATTTTTGATTATTTTATTTCTATAGGTTTTTGGGAACAGGTGATGTTTGGTTACATAAATAAGTTCTTTAGTGGTGATTTCCGAGATTTTGGTGCACCCATCACCCGAGCAGTATACACTGTACCCAATGTGTAGTCTCTTATCCCTCACCATCCCCAACCATTTCTCTCAAGTCCCCAAAGTCCAATGTATCATTCTTAGGCCTTTCTGTCCACGTTGCTTAGCTCCTACTTATAAGTGAGAACGTACGATGTTTGGTTTTTCATTCCTGAATTACTTCATGTAGAATAATAGTCTCCAATTCCATCCAGGTTGCTGTAAATGCCATTATTTCATTCTTTTTTATGACTGAGTAGTATTCCATGGTGTGTGTGTGTGTGTGTGTGTGTGTGTGTGTATAATTTTCTTTATCCACTCGTTGATTGATGGCCATTTGGGCTGGTTCCATATTTTTCCAATGCAAATTGTGTTGCTATAAACGTGTGTGCAGGTATCTTTTTCATATAATGACTTCTTTTCCTCTGGGTAAATACCTAGTAGTGGGATTGCTGGATCAAATGGTAGATCTACTTTTAGTTATTTAAGGAATTTCCACACTGTTTTCCATAGTGGTTGTACTAATTTACATTCCCACCAACAGTGTATAAGTATTCCCTTTTCACTGTATCCCCACCAACATCCATTATTTTTTTATTACGGCCATTCTTGTAGGAGTGAGGTGGTATCACATTGTGACTTTGAGTTGCATTTCCCTGATAATTAGAGATGTTGAGCATTTTTCCATATGCTTTTTGGCCATTTGTGTATCTTCTTTCAGAATTGTCTATTCATGTCTTTAGCCCACTTTTTAATGGGATTTTTTTTTCTTGCTGATTTGTTTGAGTTCTTTGTAGATTCTGGATATTAGTCCTTTGTGGATGTATAGATTGTGAAGTCCAATCAGGCAATCAGACAAGATAAAGAAATAAAGGGTATCCAAATTGGTAAAGAGGAAGTCAAACTGTAGCTGTTTGCTGACGATATGATTGTACAGCTAGAAAACCCTAAAGACTCATCCAAAAAGCTCCTAGATGTGGTAAATGAATTCAGCAAGGTTTCAGGATGCAAAATTAATGTACACAAATCAGTAGCTCTGTTGTACACAAACAGCGACCAAGCTGAGAATCAAATGAAGAACTCATCCCCTTTCACAATAGGTGCAAAAAATAAAAAATAAAGTAAAATACTTAGGAATATACCTAACCAAGGATGTGAAAGACCTGTACAAGTAAAACTATAAAACACTGCTGAAAGAAATCGTAGACGACACAAACAAATGAAAACACATCCCATGCTCATGGATGGGTGGAATCAACATTGTGAAAATGACCAAACTACTGAGAGCAATCTACAAATTCAATGGCCATTCCCATCAAAATACCACCATAATTCTTCAAAGAACTAGAAAAAACAGTCCTGAAATTCAGATTGAACAAAAAAAGAGCCCACATAGCCAAAGCAAGACTAAGCAAAACAAACAAACAAAAACAAAACAAAACAAAAACAACAAAAAACAAATGTGGAGGCATCACATTACCTGACTGCAAACTGTACTATAAGGCCATAGTCACCAAAACAGCATGGTACTGGTATAAAAATAGGCACATAGACCAATGGAACAGATCAGAGAACCCAGAAATAAAGCCAAATACTCATAGCCAACTGATCCTCAACAAAGCAAACAAAAACATAAAGTGGGGAAAGGACACCCTATTCAAGAAATAGTACTGGGATAATTGGCAAGCCACATGTAGAAGAATGAAACTGGATGATCATCTCTTACTCTATGTAAAAATCAACTCAAGGTAGATCAAAGACATAAGTCTAAGATATGAAACCATAAATATTCTAGAAGATAACATTGGAAAAACCCTCTAGACATTGGCTTAGGCAAAGACTTTGTGACCAAGAACCCAAAAGCAAATGCAACAAAAACAAATATAAATAGATGGTATTAATTAAATTAAGAAGCTTCTACGCAGCAAAAGAAATAATGAGAGTTAACAGACAACCCACAGAGTGAGAGAAAATCTTCAAAATCTATCACTCTTATTGTAATCATTTTAAGGATGAGGCAAGTGAAGTTCAGAGAGCTTAAGCAGCTTGCTCAATGTCATACAGCAAATAAAAGGCACAGCTTGGTCTTGAACCTGTTATTGGTCAATTGGTTATTGGTCAATTTTCTATGCTAGGTTTAATCAATTATGGTGGTTGGGAGAACAATCAGCATCATCAGGGACTGTGAGAACAAGCTCTGAGAAGGGGCTTCAGAAGGTTCAGGCAAATCAACTACTACATGTGCTGTATAGATAAAATGGTTATCTCCAACTGTGAGGTTAAATAAATTATTTGCTATAAACTACATTGAAAGAAACTGCACTTTTTGTAGCTAGGTGAATTCTTAAAGTTCTGCTAGTTTCTCCTGGCAGAAAATCAGGTATCACTAACATCTGGAGCAACACCACACCTGTATATTCAGTTAACCCCTTATGGTGGCATCTACTTTAGACACTGAGGTCTCAAGTGCCTATTGAATATTCAAGGGAGGAACTAGACATATATTTAGGTAGCCAGATTAAGTTATTTCAGACTCATATAGCCAAAGACCACAAATATTTTCTCCCCCGAATCTACTTCTTCCCCACTCCATTTTGCTTTATTCTAAAAGGGATCATAAGGCTACAGTGACTTCATTGGTATCCTTGCCACCATCTTCATTTTTTCCCAGCCTCAGGGAGAAACTGTCTTTGGGAAAGGAGATTTAAGTTATGGTGTGTCTAGGATGCTATTGCTACTCACAGTTCCTTTCTCAATATTTCAACCTTCATCTCCTTAGCTGGTTACAGAAATAAATCTTTAATATTATTATTACATTTATATCATTTCATGTAGAAGTACTCCAAGCTTACCGTTTATCTGGTGATGCAGCATTTATTGAAATTATCAAATGTATCCCCATGTTTTTTTCTTTGGAATAAAACAAAATTCAGCAATATCAAATGTTGGCAGCATGGAGTGCAAATATGTGTTCTGTTCTTGGTTGATGTCCTATCCTTGTTCACAAAGTAATTTGTAGTTTGTTACCTGTCAGCACCAAGACTGTAGATTGAGTCATAAATTAAAAGTAGAGTTACTAAGTCTGGGCTAATGGTAAAGTTTAGATCTACAGAGTTCAAATCTTTTTAGAAGACTGTTTCAAATGAAATTTTCTCTAAAATTTAATATTAAAAAAACAGATAAAAATGTAACTTCTCTGGTTGAAGCTCTGCTTAGTTTCAGTCCTTGAACCTCTTCCTCTCTCTGTAGTGGCTTGAAGTAACTAAATATAAAATCCCCAAACCATTAGTAGCTTGAAAACCACAAGAGTATAGGATTAGCATAACCACACATGGCACTCAAGGTAGGGCACAAAAACTTATGGTCAAGGATGGAGCTTGAGGAAGCAATAATGGGAACACTCTGACATAGAAACTCATTTAAGTATTGGGGGAAAGTGTGGGCGTGGCTCGCAGTCAGACCCATAAAAGCAATGAAATCATAGCTACCCACAAAGAGAAAAGATTAGGGTAAATAGAATCTTCAAGACTTCAAGACCAGCAAACAGAGAGAAGGGGAATAGACATCCTGGAAAGGAGAGAAAGGCAGGTCATTAGAGATCAGAAACCAGAATATTCTCCAGGCATTAAGAAATGAAACATATGTGAACGGGTAAGTGGAGATAGAAACAGAGAGAGAAGAAAAGGGAGGAGAGAAGAGGGAGGAAAGAGGTAATGAGGTTGAAAACTGATATTAATATAAATAAATAAGGGATTGACTGCAGGAACAAACAGCCTGCTGGAAAAGCAGTTAAATGACTGAGGGTGTAAAAAAGCTGTCCTATTGGAATGGACTGGTGGCTTGCCATTCCATGTGTTCCAGGTAAAAAATATTTTAAAAAAAGAAAAAATAAATTAAAAAATTAAAACAAAAAAGCTGGCTATTGTTTATGAAATCAGAATACATTATGGTGCCTATTAAAATGCCAAGTCCCACTAGGTTAGAAGGGAAAAATTGCCTGAGAATAAAACTCTCTTTTTAGGTACCAGACAAGATAGAGTTAAATAAATGAAATATGCTGAGGAGAGTCTAATGTGGAGAGGAACCATCTGGCAAAATCTCCACTATACCCACTCTGCTTTCTCTCTCAATGCTCTTCCTTAGGGGGGTTGAAACAGCTGTGTTGAGATACTAGACCCTGAGTTTTTACATTTATATCAAAAGTGAAATCCAAAATGTCTGTGCTGCTGCTGATTAGAGAGCATTTGGGTGGTTCAATATTGAAAAGATTTGTGGCACACTGGACTCCTTTGCTTTGAAACACCCAACTTGTCATGTCATGTTTTTTGTCCACCCCTGCTACTTGGCTGAGCTTTTATTTTCAAATTTCCTTGCTTTACTACTGTGTTGTCTCTACTGGCAATAAATACAGAATTTCAAGTAAATGTCTTTTAGTCATTTTGTTAAGACAGTATTTCAGTGCTGCTCAGTATGGTGAAAAGAAGAAAGGCAGGTGAGTGAGGTCTGTGTGCCAATTCGTCACTTAGATGGGCAAATTAACCTATTTAATTTCTCTGACCCCAGTTTCATTATCTGTAAAATGGGAGTAGTCATAGTTATCTTGCATGGTTGCTGTGAACAATAAATTAATGATGCATGGAAAGTAAAGCACCTGTCATGGTGTCTGATGCATAGTCTTCACTCAATAAATGATCGTTGCTTTTATTGTTATTATTGCTTGCTTCTCCTAATGGAAATACACGCTTCCTAACTTGTTGCACAGATTTGTGTGTGTCTACATATAAAACAAACCTAAGTATTTGATTAGTGATAGTCGTCTGATTATTGTAACAGAATATAATTGAGCCATGAGTGATCTAAAATGCAAATACAGTTCATCACCTAGAACTGTTCTTAGAACATGTTTTCTTATAGTTCACACTTTTTAAACTTCTAGAAGTCTTTGGGGATTATATTGAATTACTATAAGGCCACTCTGGGTAAGGGAAAGTAAGTAGGTAACTCGGGGCAGGATCACTCCTACCTCTGCTTCAACCAAAGAAACTCCTTTTTTGTCACCAGAAAAGCATGGAAATCTTATGCTAGAAGCCAAGGCAAGAGAATTTTTCAAGGAGGAGGGAGTGATCAATCATTTCAAATGCTAGGAGCATTCAAATAGTCTCAAAGAAAAATGTGGAGCTTCAAAAGTTCATTGGCCTTTGTAGAGGAGGTAGGAATCCAAAACAGTGGTGATTTTATAACCTTTGCTCAGAGAATTGGGGCATTGGCCCAAGTGTCTGGTCGATGGGATGCCATGAAACCATCTATCAGGAGACATAGACAGGATCAAGAAACCAGGAACAGAGGAATAGTCTTCCTAGCACCCTGACATCCTATTTGCTGTGGGGATTCAGGCCTTTTGCTTTCTCTTAAATAAGATAAAGGACTAAAAGACGTTTACCTAAAGAAGAAAATGAAATGTTATAAAGTTTCTAAAAGGTATTAATTAAAGGAAAAATCATGGTAGAATGTCATACCAGAGCAACTAAGAAGATTAGGCAAAGTGGTGGAAGATCAGTGGCTGGTAAATCAGATGGGTCAGGAATCAAGTGTGTTCTTCAACATCAGCTAAATTATGCTACTGCAATCCATAGGGGAAAGTGGCTAGGACCAAGGACAATATCAAGGCAGTTATCAAGAAATGAAATTGTTAAAATGTACAAAAGACATCGGATTTTTGGACAAACGGAAAGATTGCCCAGGGAGCAGCTCAGTGGAGAGTGAGAATAGAGATCAAATAATTAGGCTGGACTCCATGATCCTTGAGTATCTCTGTAGTTCTGACATGTTATCATTCTTTGTCTAGTAAACACACTATGAAGCATTGTTTTAAAAATCTTTTTTTGGATGTGATCAGCAAGCATGCAGTCTATTGGAAAGAATAGGACAGGGGCTAAGCAACATTTTAGAAGATTTGCAGAGTTCGCCTTCCAGTGCTCCTTTGTCACCCAAATATGCTGTCATGTGGAAAGAATCTTACATATTTTGGTATAATGGCTGCTGTGGCACTCCAAGGGGGTCCTATGTTTTAGTATTCAAATGACAAAATTTATAGAATCAATGATAGATCAGTGACCATTGTAGAATACTTTAATTACATACCTACTATGCTTGCTTCTATTTTTCAAAGGGTGGCCCACTGACAAGCTACATTGAACTCACTTGAAGATCTGTATTAAAAATGTGGATTTATAGGTTGTCTCAGATTAGCTGATTCAGAATATCTGAGGATAAGACCTCAAAATCTGTACATCTTTGAGACAGGGTCTTACTCTGTGGCCCAGGCTGTAGTGGAGTGGCACAATCACGGCTCATTTCAGCTTCGAACTCCTGGGCTCTAACGATCTTCCCATCTTACCCTCCTGAGTAGCTGGGACAACAGGTATGTGCCACTATGCCCAGCTAATTTTTAATTTTTTGTAGAGACGAGCTCTCCCTATGTTGCTGAGGCTGATCTCAAACTTCTGGGCTCAAGTGATCCACCTGTCTTAGTCTCCCAAAGTGCTGGGATTATAGGTGTGAGCCACCACACCCAGCCACCCAGCATGGAAACCTGTGTTTTAGCGTACCTACCAGGTGATATTTATCCACAAGTTTGAGAACTACTGACACAAGAAGTCATCTACTCAGCTTCTTCATATGAAATGTGATAAATGTGAGATTAAATATAGCCCTTCCCTGTAGTGGATAGTACACATATGTAACATCCTAAATACAGATTTACTTATTTAACCCAAAGTGAATGAATGTAGATTGGCTGCTGTTGAATGACATCCTAGTTTCTAGATGCTTCTTAACAATATTCACATACTGGTGAATCTCATTTTTATTTTTTATTTTTGTTTAAGTGTGCTTTGAGTGCATAGGTCAGGGTGGTGGTTTTACTTTTAATTTTCTGTTTTTAGCAGATCTAAGGTTAATTCACCATAGTTCCTGTGAGCA
Source organism: Rhinopithecus roxellana (assembly GCF_007565055.1). Lineage (NCBI taxonomy): Eukaryota > Metazoa > Chordata > Mammalia > Primates > Cercopithecidae > Rhinopithecus > Rhinopithecus roxellana. The sequence continues at coordinate 109,487,387 of NC_044555.1, read as the reverse complement.
CAGGCAGCATACCAGCTGCACCTTACTTTTGTATGATATGCAACCAGGCAGAAGCTGAGGAAATGCACTCCAAATGTCTTTTTCTCTATAATCATGTTGTTATCTGAAGTTTTTGGAAATATCTGGGAGAAAGCATCTAAACCACACTGAAGTACTAAATAATGAAAACATTGGCCTCTGAATGGGTAGGATTGATCTCAAAATAGTGGAGAAGAACAAAAACTGCCATTATCATAAAGGTGATTTAGTGATAGAAGTCTGACCTTTCTTCCTTCTACAAAAGTTACATTATTAAAGATCCAGTGAATTATGACTCTACCAAAGTGAAATATTGGTATTATGTTCGATGGGTTTTTTTCTCCAAAGAAAAGTCTTGATCCTTTTATTTGCTGCACTATGAAATATAATAGACTAACTAAAAAGTGCAGACATTATGAAATACTAAGTGGCAGAACCCAGGAAGAGACAATAAAATATGTATAGAAAAACAACCAAATACCCAAAAGTTCATTTTACTTTGGCTCTATTCATGGAAATATGACTAAACTTTCCCCCAAAAGTTGCTAGGGTGGGCACTGAAGGTGATGTGAGAGGTTAGGCTACTATTTTGAAGATAATATTTTGGCAGATAAATCAGTCAACAATTATTTACTGAATGACTCTAGCATATCCAGTATTGTGGCAGATACTACATTAAGATCACCACAAGTTTATTCCTTTCTGCTTTTTTTTCTTGATAAGAAAGACAAAATGAAGACATTAGCTTTGCCTATGTGACACTGAATGTGAATCAAGAGGTCAATGTTTAAATAATTGGTCAAATTTGATTTGGGGCATTTATTAAAACTATCTCCAGTCTTTTCCACTCACTGCCTTCAGTTAGTTGAATTCAACCACTCAGTGCTCTGAATCTGGGCAACCTGATTTGTACCTGTAGACATAGCCTTTGATATTTGAAAAAAAAAATCCCTTAACAAAATACTGAGGTACCCAACTTCAATTGAATTGCTTCACCCTCAACAAGCCAAATGGAAACAGAAAAAAACTTCGCCTTGGCTCATTCAGCTCAAGGATTGAACTCCCAGACAATATCAACCCTGATAAAATATGAGGCTAGATAAAACAGAGTGTGAGAGGATCATTTCGAGGACTGATCAAGTGTCGGAAGGCACTCTTTATTGCTATTGAGATTTCAAGGGAGAACAGAAGCTAATAGCCTGGTAGTTATCTTGAGGTAGGTGTGACTTCAGGGTCACAGATAAATAAAGATGATTACCATCTGTATACCCAGACACAATACAGTCTCTCAACTCCGAAAATTCCCATTATGCCCATCCAACAAGATTTTATTACAGGTCAATAAATATGAGGGAAGGAGAGCGATTATAACTGGTGCTCTGAGGCAGAAGAAAAGGAACACAGCTGCATTTAATTGTGCTGTGACTGTTGTGTTTGGCTTCAAGTTTACATTCAGTTAATCATAATTTGTTTCTCAAGCAAGTTTTAGATCTCCTTTCATAACTGACTCTTCAATCTATCTCCTCAAATGGTATTTCAGTGCTTAATGAGCTTGCTACAGTGGTCTCCTGTGAGGTAATAGCAATAAAGTTAAAAGAAGGGAATCATGAATCACAAGCTTTCTTCATGGGCCATGGTTTTTCTTTGGTGTTAGCCTTAAGATGCTAATTAATGGACACCTCATCAATCAGCTAGGTAAGGCAGACACTTGCCTGCTTGCTCAGCACAGAGAAGAATGAAGCCCATTGCTTCTGCAGCCTGATGGCACTTTTGCCTTAATATGAATCTGACCACCATGCATGCCTGCTTCTTTATTTGCTTTGGTGGAATAAAGCAGGGACATGATAAAGTATGAATATACGATGGAGAGGAAGGAGGTATAGAAAAAAATAATGAGGTTGCCTACTGTTAGGGTCAAGGTTATATAGTTGGTAGGTAAGATAGAGACAGTTGGAGAGGTTGTCAACTTGCATGAATGTGGCAAAGAGTCTGAAAACACACATGGCCTATTATCTTGGAATACTGGGTCTCTAAAAATATAATTTTAAAAGAAAAAAAGGAGTCTAGCATAATGACTTCAGCACTATATTTTCTTTTTCTTTTTCTTTTTTGAGATAGAGTCTCACTCTATCGCCCAGGCTGGAGTGCAGTGGCACGATCTTGGCTCACTGCAAACTCCGCCTACTGGGTTCACACTATTCTCCTGCCTCAGTCTCCGGAGTAGCTGGGACTACAGGCGCCCACCACCACGGCCGGCTATTTTTTTTTTTTTTGTATTTTTAGTAGAGACAGGGTTTCACTGTGTTAGCCAGGATGGTCTCGATCTCCTGAGCTTGTGATCTGCCCGCCTCGGCCTCCCAGAGTGCTGGGATTACAGGCGTGAGCCACCATGCCCAGCCCAGCACTATATTTTCAACTCAGATCTTGCCACTACTGCTGGAAATCCCAGAGGGTGGTGTGGTGGCCCAGTTAGCAGTGGCCTTCTTCTAGTGGGAATATTAAAGTGAGGAAATAATTACTGTGCTCTCATTGTAGACCCAGAACTGTGTTATACACAGTAGGGATCTGGTGCATAAAATAATAAGAAAGATAAGATTCTTGCTACAATTAGCTTTTAGTGTAATGAGGTGGGGGGGCTTTATATACATACATAGAGAACAATGCAAAAAATCATTGGTTCTTAGAATTTTAAGGACCCTTAAAAACATCTAATTCAATTTAACACAAATAGTCATTAATACAGAAATGTAGAGAAATAAAAATTGTCAATAAAATTAATTGTCAAGAAATAATGAGGAGATTAAAAAAAGGAAAAATGAGGAGGTAGTACTGGAATTTTGATTTGTTTACCAATATATTTTCTGTCTCTTCTACTAGAACGTAAGCTCCATGAGGGCAAAGGCTTTGACTTTGTGTTATTTATTATTTTGTTCCCAGAATCTAATATCATGCCTGGTAAACAGCAGAAGCTCAATGAAAACGGGATGATTTAGAGAAAATCTACCAAGTAAAGTCTGTGTGGTCTATCTTATCAGAAGATAAACCATAAATTGAAGACCACTCTCTGAAAAGATACTTACTGGTACGGGCTTTCTGTATATAGTGATTAACTGACATAAGTACAACAGCTGAAGTAGCCAAAGTTCCCCAGAAAATGGACACCGACTTATACAGTTTGTAAACTAGTGGCTGTAAAATTTGTTAAAAGGTCTTATCTGCTGGGAGTCTCCAAGGGAGAATACCAAAGCAGTTGCTTTGTTATTCATTTCAATTTCACGTAGATTCTTACTAACTTGGAATTTACAAACGGAGATGAGCAAAGGATATGAAATCAGAATTTGTTCCTTTGGTCAATCTACCAAACTTTGCCCCTCAAACCTTCCCACTTCTAGTTAAAAGCATCATGTCTCTCAACCAAAGACTGCCAGGGTTATACCTGTGTTTGAGTAAGTTAGGTTTAATACTCATTGCGATGAAGGTAAACATAAACTGTGGAGAACCATGGGTAACCTCAGTAGGAGATTGTGAGAAAAGAACTTATTACAGGATTTGGGCTTTGGTTAGGTGATTTGGGGGAGTTTCAAAGAGACAGGGATTTGCTCTAGATTGGGTGCTGTCAGGAAGTGGTGACAATTCTGAGTGGGTGTCTCAATAAATCTTATCTACAGCAGGGTCACACTAAAGTGAGGCCAAAGTTGCAGCTGGTAAAGAAACAGTGGTCTTATTAACCAGGAGAAAGAGATATTTGCTATTTTGTGCTTTGGGTAATATTCATGTTTTTGTTTGTTCTTAGATGTAAATTGTGAAGTGGCCTTGTTTTCTCTCACTTTATTGTGGTCTCAGAGTGACTTTTTCTGACATTGGTGTTCTGTGAGATTGTTTATGTTCAACAGGAAACAATATAGCCAAGCTCTGTGTACCAGGCAAGCTTTTAACACTGAAGCATAGCAGTAAGTGTCAGACCTGTTTCTGATGTCAGAGCTGCCTTCTTTTTTTTTCTTTTTCAGCAGCAAAAACATTATGGACACAGGAAGTGGCTCCCACAGTGGTGATATTTTCTCTTCTCCAAATTAATCATGCACTAGGCACTAATCTTGTACTCGACCAAAGGAGAGTCTTGCTCAGAAGAATTTGCCAATGTATAATCTTGATTTTATTGATGAATTTTTGCACTTTACAAGGTCAATAGATACCCACAGGTGCTACTACCATATTTTGTCACAGTCTGTGTTCTGGAAGATGATATTGAAATGCATTTACATAATAGCTCTAGGTAGTCACTCTGTTCCCACTCGCTGTTCCAATGTTTGCTCTTCTCAATTGATTTTGAATGAAAAGATACAAGTCCTTCTGACTCTGCACACTGGGCTCCCTCCCACTGAGCACAAACTAATTGCTGTATTTACCTAGACATCCTGTGCTGCTGCAGTTATAAAGACTATTAGTGCTCACTGGAAATTCATCCTGAGTAATATATCAGGGCAAATTATACTCCCAGTTCATTCAGAAATGTCCTCACATTTATTGTAGATAATTAATATCATTTGACCACCTGCAAAATATTATAAACCAGCCAGTGAAGAGGCAGAAAGAACAATTAATTTATACTCATGGTAGGTCTTTTGGGTAAGACTTGCTGGGCCTTGGTGTTTGGACAATGATTAAGAGAACAGAAGATGTATCTGGTGGAACAAGATACTCCTCCTGCCTCTTTAATGTTCCATGATTGTGGGAGCATTGGACAATTTCACTGTCTCTCCCATCATGAATGAGCTTTCCAAAGCTAGGACTCAGTCTGTGTTAACAATGGGAATCTCCTGGTTCTCATTCACAAAAGACTGAGATGATAACATAAACAAAGGCCCCACAAACGTAATTGAGCCTTTGGAAGATCTGTAGCAGTGGAAAAAAGATAGCTGAGGTGACAGACTTGCCGGAAGATATGAACTCGTTCTAGGAAAGAAGTTAATTAGCATGAGAGTGGCCAGATTGATTCCATTGTAGCTCCTGAATAGCAAACTAATGTTTCTCAGTCTTTACCTTTCACCAGTCCATAGAAATAAGCCACAGAAAATGTTATTGACTCAATTGTTTGGTCAGCTTTGATCTACCTTGTCATACAACCAAAACAGGTTCAGGAAAAAATGATAAAATAGTACATATCCTTGATTAAGTTTTACTTATCCTTTGGATGTCATTTCTATATTTCATGTGTCTCTTGACTATTGTTGAGTGCCCTCAGTTGCCCTTAAAGTACCTCAGGATCAATTCCCAAAACACATATACACACATACAACCTCTGTGCTCACAACCTAGATCTTTTTATTTCCAAATTTCCCCTTCCCATTTCACATTACAAAGGGACTTTGTTTAAATCACCTTACAATTTATACAAACTATTTCATGTCAATGGTGATAAGGAGTTAGTGTGTTTGCCTTCCATAGATATTTGATAATTGCTTTTTGGTGCATGTCACCCATATTGCATTATCTCATAATAACTCTAATGGTGAAATTTCAGAAACTCTGGTAGGTTAGAAACTCAGGTGTTCAACCAATTGGATGATGTTCACACACACACACACACACACACACACACACACACACACACACACACACACATTGGGGAATATCTTTAGTTTGAGGGGACATCCTGATATGCAATTATACCACAGCGTTTAGGTTGCCACAGACTCCAGCTATAAATGAAGCTAGCTCATATCATATATATATAATACCTTTAAGGAGACAATATCACAGGGCTCCCTTAAAAGTCAAACAGCAGAAAATCAGTCAGGGAGAATATGATGGCTAATTTTACGTGTTGACTTTATTGGGCCATGTAGTGCCCAAACATTTGGTAAAACATTATTGGGTGTATCTGTGAGGGTGTTTCTGGATGAGATTAACATTTGAATCGGTAGGCTGAATAAAGCAGATTGCTCCCTTTAATGTGTGTGTGTATGTGTGTGTGTGTGTGTGTGTGTGTGTGTGTGTGTACCTCAGCCAACTGGTTGAACACCTGAATAATTAAGAAAAAGGTTGATTTATTGGTAAATCCTCCTGCCTTATTGTGTGAGTGAGCACAGACATTTGTCCTTTCTGCCTTTAGACTTGGTCTGAAACATTGGCTCTTCTTGGGTCTTGAGTTTGCCAATTTTAGACTTGAACTTACATAAGTTCTCTGGTTCTCAGGCCTTCAGACTCTGACTTGAACTACACATTGGCTCTCCTTGTTCTCCAGTTTGGCAACTGCAGATCCTGGTACTTCTCAAGCCGATGTAGTTGCATAAGCAAGTTCCTTATATTAAGTATCTATCTCTCTCTACTTCTATTGGCTCTTTTTTCTGTGGAGAACAGTGACTAATATAGAGTTCATTATTTTCTCAATAGATGGTAAGACTATGTGTAATTAGAAGAATTCAGTAAAGACTTTTTTTTTCAGGTTTCCCTAGCTGTTATATTTAAATTTAGACGGAATTGATTGATCAATTTAGGCAAATACTGATTTGTTTGTCCAAATAGCTGAATTGGTGTAGTGCAACAACCAAGAATTTTGGGAAAGCTAGTCATTTTAATCAAACCACTATACATATTAGTGCTTACTAACTAGCTCAAATCTTCCTCAGATGGTCAAGAAAGTCAAAACCAGGAAAAGAAATACAGGCATACCTCATTTTATTCGACTTTGCTTTATTGTGCTTTGCAGATCTTGTGATTTTTACAAATTGATGGTTTGTAGTAACCCTGTGTCAAGCAAGTCTGTTGTTGCTATTTTTCCAACAGCATGTGCTCTCTTCAAGTCTCTGCATCACATTTTGGTAATTTTCTCAATATTTTAAACTTTTAAATTATTATATCTGTTATGGTGATCTGTGATCATTGACCATTGATGTTGCCAATGTAATTGTTTTGAGGTACCAAAAAATGTGTCTATGTAAGATGGAAAACTTAGTTGATAAATATTGTTTATGTTTTGACTATGCCACCAACTGGCTGTTTTCCTGTCCCTCTCCCTCTCCTGGGGGCTATCTATTCCCTGAGATACAATACTATTGAAATTAGGCAATTTAATAAGCATACAATGACCTCTAAGTGTTCAAGGAAAGGGAAGAGTCACATGTCTGCCACTTTAAATCAAAAACTAGAAATGATTAAGCTTAGTGAGGAAGGCATGTCAGAAAGCCAAGACAGACTGAAAATTAGGACACTTGCACCAAACAGCCAAGTTTTAAAGGCAAACAAAAAGTTCTTGAAGGAAATTAAAAGTGCTACTCCAGGGAATACACGAATGATAAGAAAGCAAACCAGCCTTATTGCTGATAGGGAGAAAGTTTTACTGGTTTGGTTAGTAAATCAATCCAGCCAGAACATTCTCTTGAGCCAAAGCCTAATCCAGAGCAAGACTCTAACTTGCTTCAATTCTATGAAGGCTGAGAGAGTTATGGAAGCTGCAGAAGAAAAGTTTGAGGCTAGCAGATGTTGGCTCATGAGGTTTAAGGCAAGAAACCATCTCCATAAGAAAAAAGTGCAAGATGAAACAGCAAGTGCTGATGTCGAAGCTGCAGCAAGTTGTCTGTAAGACCCAGGTAAAATAATTGATGAAGGTGGCTACAGCAAAAACAAATTTTCAGTGTAGATGAAACAGCATGGTATTAGAAGAAGATAACATTTAGGACTTTTATAGCTAGCAAGAAGTCCGTGCCTGGCTTCAGAGCTTCAAAGGGCAGGTCGACTTCATTGTTAGGGGTTAATGCAGCTGGTAACTTTAAATTGAAGCCAGTGTTCACTTACCCTTCTGAAAATTCTAGGGCCCTTAATATTTATGCTAAATCTGCTCTGCCTGTGCTCTATAAATGGAAAGACAAAGCTCAGTTGGCAATATCTATTTATAGCATGGTTTACTGAATATTTTAAGCTTACTGTTGAGATCTACTTCTCATTTAAAAGGATTCATTTCAAAGTGTTACTGCTCATTGACAATGCACCTGGTCACCTGAGAGCTCAAATAACAAGGAGAGTAGTGTTTTGTTCATACCCACTAATACAATATTTATTCTGGCACCCACAGAGCAAGGAGTAAGTTCGACTTTCAAGTCTTACATTTAAGAAATACATTGCATGAGGCAATAGCTGCTATAGATAGTGATTCCTCTGATGGATCTGGGAAAAGTATATTGAAACCCTTCTGGAAAATATTTGCATTAAGAACATTCATGATCCATAGGGGAAGATAAAAATATCAATATTAACAGGAATTTGAAAGAGGTGGATTCCAACCCTTGTGGATGACTTTGAAGGGCTTAAAAATTCAGTGGAGGAGGTAACTGCAGATGTGTAGAAATAGCAAGGGAGCTAAAATTAGAAGTGGAGCCTAAATATGTGACTGAACTGCTGAAATCTCATGATAAAACTTGAATGTGTGAGGCATTCCTTCTTACGGATGAGCAAAGGAAGAGATATCTTAAGATGAAATCTACTCCTGGTGAAGATGCTGTGAGAGAGACCAACCCTTCTCTTAGCCCCTCCTCCTCCCTTAGTCTACTCAATGTGAAAATAACAAAGATGAAGACCTTTATGATGATCTACTTCTACTTAATGAATAGTAAATATACTTTCTCTTTTTTTGTGATTTTCTTAATAACATTTTATTTTCACTAGCTTAATTTATTGTAAGAATAAAATATATAATACATATAGCATTACAAAATATGTTAATCAGCTGTTTATGTTATACTAAAGCTTCTGATCAACAGTAGGCTATTAGTAATTAAGATTTACAGGAGTGAAAATTAGATGCAGATTTTTGACTGCACGAGGAGGGGTACCAGTACTCCTAACCCACAAATTGTTCAAGGGTCCACTAAACCTGTTTGATAAAGCAGTGGCAGAGTTTGAGAGAATTCACTCCAATTTTGAAGGAAGCTTACTGTGGGTACAATGCTATCAAATAGCATTTTATACTACAGAAAAATCTTTTGTGAAAGGAAAAGTCAGTTGATGTGACAAACTTCATTGTCTTATTTTTTTTTTAAATGCCACAGTTACGCCAGCCTTAGCAGCCACCACCCTCATCAATCAGCAGCCATCTGCATTGAGGCAAGACCCTCAGCAGTCAAAAAGATTACATAATTTGCTGAAAGGTTAGATGATTGTCAGGATTTTAAGCAATAATATATATTTAAATTGAAATATGTATATTGCTTGTTTTTAGGTATAACATTACTACACACCTAATATACTAAAGTATAGTGTAAATATAACTTTTATATGCACTGGGAAACCCAAAAATGTCTGTAATCTATTTTATTGAAATGGTGCTTTATTGAGGTGGTCCAAAATTGGACCCAAAATATCTCTGAGATATGCCTGTGGCTTGAATGGTCTATGCTAGGTAGGAGCTGTATAACTAGTTAAGTTAGGATATATAATACGACTTCATCAGGAGGAACAAAGGGCAAGCTTGGCTGATATGACTGATCAAATCTAGCAAAGCAGTTGAAGAGGTTTGTCAATCTGTGCCCATGTTTAATCAAACCCTGTGTAAGTTTAGTCCATTTTTCATTTTGATTGATTTTGAATTATTAGATCATTTTGGTTGGACTAAGTGACTAATACCATAGCTTCATAAGAAAACACATTTAGAATAAACTATAATTGTCAGCTTCTACTTAACAAGGGACCATAGACACAGGTAGCACTTGCATAAGGCGAGAGGTCTATAAATCTCTGAGATGGCCAAGGGAAATTATTACATGATTGAACCAAATGATATAACAGATGTGATCTGGTTCCTTCAGCTCTCCATACTGGAAAAAGACCTGCTGAACTGAATCTACTCAGTAAGGTGGTATTACACAGTCAGGCTGCTTTGTTTGTCATCGCTCACTGCCAGTATAAAGCCAAATATTCAAAGCAACAAATCGGAAAAGGTAATAAAAGAGAAAAATGATTACAACTTCCTACCTGATCTCAAAAGATTTTATTCATAAGAAGAGAATCCCATATCCTGAAGAAACATTAATTCAATTCAGGTTGTACTCCTTTGAGGATTACAGTATAAATTATTTCCCCATTGCCTGGCTCCTGCCCTGAATAAATTTCAAAGATTTTTTTTTTCATCAAAGAAAAGCAAATTAAGATTTTTGCTTCTCTCTCAAAAGTTAACCATGTTACTGCAGTCCAGAATGGTGTCAGAATACAAGTTAAATACTGTAGGTATAACAAAGCAAAATCAGCAAGGTTTTTTTCAAGTATTTGGGGTAGCGTTTCAAAAGCCATTTAGAGTATGATATAGAGAAAAACAATTTAGAGGCAAAGTGTGCAAATGCAATCCTGTAGTTTTCTACTTTGAAAATTCTAATGGCTAATGTTTAAACTCGGGCTGATATCTCTTTTTCATCCTACATTCTGTCCAACTGTATCTGGAAGGGAGAATGGTGGACTACACTATAGTGAACTGTTTTTCAAACTGTGGGTCCTAGCCCAATGATGAGATGTAAAATAATTTAGTAGGAAAATACCAACCTCTTTTTTCTTTTGTTTTTCTTATTTTAAAGTGAAACAGAGTACAGTAGAAAATACTACAGTGTCCACAGTAATGGTAATATTACCTTATAAAACTTATATCAGTTATGTGGTCACATTTTATAAGTCCACATATGGACATATAAATTATCTATCTATCTATCTATCTATCTATCTATCTATCTATCTATCTATCTATCTATCATCCATCTGCTTATCTGTCTATCATCTATATCTGTCTATGTAGAGTATGTGTTGTGTTTGCAATGGATAATGATGTCAAATGTATTTCTTTATTTTTTAAAATCTTTACTTAAATTCTTTTTATTTTATTTTATTATTTTTTATTATACTTTAAGTTCTAGGATACATGTGCACAACGTGCAGGTTTGTTACATATGTATGCATGTGCCATATTGGTGTGCTGCACCGATTAACTCATCACTTACATTAGGTATATCTCCTAATGCTATCCCTCCCCCCACCCCCTGCCCACAATAGGACCTGGTGTGTGATGCTCCCCTTCCTGTGTCCAGGCAATCTCATTGTTCAATTCCCACCTATGAGTGAGAACATACGGTGTTTGGTTTTCTGTTCTTGAGATAGTTTGCTGAGAATGATGGTTTCCAGCTGCATCCATGTCCCTACAAAGGACACAAACTCATCCTTTTTTATGGCTGCATAGTATTCCATGGTGTATATGTGTCACATTTCCTTAATCCAGTCTGTCACTGATGGACATTTGGGTTGATTCCAAGTCTTTGCTATTGTGAATGGTGCCGCAATAAACATACGTGTGCATGTGTCCTTATAGCAGCATGACTTATAATCCTTTGGGTATATCCCCAGTAATGGGATGGCTGGGTCAAATGGTATTTCTAGTTCTAGATCCTTGAGGAATCACCACACTGTTTTTCCACAATGGTTGAACTAGTTTACAGTCCAACCAACAGTGTAAAAGTGTTCCTATTTCTCCACATCCTCTCCAGCGCCTGTTGTTTCCTGACTTTTTTAGTGATTGCCATTCTAACTGGTGTGAGATGGTATCTCATTGTGGTTTTGATTTGCATTTCTCTGGTGGCTAGTGATGATGAACATTTTTTCATGTGTCTATTGGCTGCATAGATGTCTTCTTTTGAGAAATGTCTGTTCATATCCATTGCCCACTTTTGATGGGGTTGTTTGTTTTTTTCTTGTAAATTTAATTGAGTTCTTTATAGGTTCTGGATATTAGCCCTTTGTCAGAAGGGTAGATTGCAAAAATGTTCTCTCATTCTGTAGGTTGCCTGTTCAGTCTGATGGTAGTTTCTTTTGCTGTGCAGAAGCTTTTTAGTTTAATTAGATCCCATTTGTCAATTTTGGCTTTTGTGCCATTGCTATTGGTGTTTTAGACATGAAGTCCTTACTCATGCCTATGACCTGAATGGTATTACCTAGATTTTCTTCTAGGGTTTTTATGGTTTTAGGTCTAACATTTAAGTCTCGCATCCATCTTGAATTAATTTTCGTATAAGGAGTAAGGAAAGGATCCAGTTTCAGCTTTCTACTTATGGCTAGCCAATTTTCCCAGCACCATTTATTAAATAGGGAATCCTTTCCCCATTTCTTGTTTCTCTCAGGTTTGTCAAAGATCAGATGGCTGTAGATGTGTGGTATTATTTCTGAGGACTCTGTTCTGTTCCATTGGTCTGTATCACTGTTTTGGTAACAGTACCATGCCGTTTTGGTTACTGTAGACTTGTAGTATAGTTTGATGGCAGGTAGCGTGATGCCTCCAGCTTTGTTCTTTGGGCTTAGGATTGTCTTGCCTATGTGGGGTCTTTTTTGGTTCCATATGAACTTTAAAGCTGTTTTTTCCAATTCTGTGAAGAAAGTCATTGGTAGCTTGATGGGGATGGCATTGAATCTATAAATGACCTTGGGCAGTATGGCCATTTTCACAATATTGATTCTTCCTATCCATGAGCATGGTATATTCTTCCATTTGTTTGTGTCCTCTTTTATTCCACTGAGCAGTGGTTTGTATTTCTCCTTGAAGAGGTCCTTCACATCCCCTGTAAGTTGGATTCCTAGGTATTTTATTCTCTTTGAAGCAATTGTGAATGGGAGTTCACTCATGATTTGGCTCTCTGTTTGTCTGTTACTGTTGTATAAGAATGCTTGTGATTTTTGCACATTAATTTTGTATCCTGAGACTTTGCTGAAGTTGCTTATCAGCTTAAGGAGATTTTGGGCTGAGACAATGGGGTTTTCTAAATATACAATCATGTCATCTGCAAACAGGGACAATTTGACTTCTTCTTTTCCTATCTGAATACTCTTGATTTCTTTCTCTTGCCTGATTGCCCTAGCCAGAACTTCCAACACTATGTTGAATAGGAGTGGTGAGAGAGGGCATCCCTGTCTTGTGCCAGATTTCAAAGGGAATGCTTCCAGTTTTTGCCCATTCAGTATGGTATTGGCTGTGGGTTTGTCATAAATAGCTCTTATTATTTTGAGGTACATTCCATCAATACCGAATTTATTGAGAGTTTTTAGCATGAAGGCTGTTGAATATTGTCAAAGGCCTTTTCTGCATCTATTGAGATAATCATGGTTTTTGTCTCTGGTTCTGTTTACATACTGGATTACGTTTATTGATTTGCATATGTTGAACCAGCTTTGCATCCCAGGAATGAAGCCCACTTGATCATGGTGGATAGGCTTTTTGATGTGCTGCTGGATTTGGTTTGCCAGTATTTTATTGAGGATTTTTGCGTCGATGTTCATCAGGGATATTGGTCTAAAATTCTGTTTTTTCATTGTGTCTCTGTCAGGCTTTGGTATCAGGGTGATGTTGGCCTCATAAAATGAGTTAGGGAGGATTCCCTCTTTTTCTATTGATTGGAATAGTTTCAGAAGGAATGGTTCCAACTCCTCCTTGTACCTCTGATAGAATTTGGCTGTGAATCTGTCTGATCCTGGACTTTTTTTGGTTGGTAGGCTATTAATTATTGCCTCAATTTCAGAGCCTGTTATTGGTCTATTCAGGGATTCCACTTCTTCCTGGTTTAGTCTTGGGAGAGAGTAAGTGTTCAGGAAATTATCCATTTCTTCTAGGTTTTCTAGTTTATTTGCATGGAGGTGTTTATAGTATTCTCTGATGGTAGTTTTTATTTCTGTCAGTGGTGATATCCCCTTTGCCATTTTTTATTGCGTCTATTTGATTCTTCTCTCTTTTCTTCTTTATTAGTTTTGCTAGTGGTCTATCAATTTTGTTGATCTTTTCAAAAAACCAACTCCTGGATTCATTGATTTTTTGGAGGGTTTTTTGTGTCTCTATCTCCTTCAGTTCTGCTCTGATCTTAGTTATTTCTTGCCTTCTGCTAGCTTTTGATTGTGTTTGCTTTTGGTTCTCTAGTTCTTTTAAGTGTGATGTCAGGGTGTCAATTTTAGATCCTTCCTGCTTTCTCTTGTGGGCATTTAGTGCTATAAAGTTCCCTCTACACACTGCTTTAAATGTGTCCTAGAGATTTTGGTATGTTGTATCTTTGTTCTCATTGGTTTGAAAGAACATCTTTATTTCTGCCTTCATTTCGTTATGTACCCAGTAGTTATTCAGGAGCCCGTTGTTCAGTTTCCATGTAGTTGAGTGGTTTTGAGTGAGTTTCTTAGCCTGAGTTCTAGTTTGATTGCACTGTGGTCTGAGAGACAGTTTGTTATAATTTCTGTTCTTGTACATTTGCTGAGGAGTGGTTTACTTTCAACTATGTAGTCAATTTTGGAATAAGTGTGAAGTGGTGCTGAGAAGAATGTATATTCTGTTGATTTGGGGTGGAGAGTTCTGTAGATGTCTATTAGGTCCACGTGGTACAGAGTTGAGTTCAATTCCTGGACATTCTTGTTAAATTTCTGTCTCGTTGATCTGTGTAATGATGACAGTGGGGTGTTAAAGTCTCCCATTATTATTGTATGGGAGTCTAAGTCTCTTTGTAAGTCTCTAAGGACTTACTTTATGAATCTGGATTCTCCTGTAATGTGTCCATATATATTTAGGATAGTTAGCTCTTCCTGATGAATTGATCCCTTTACTATTATGTAATGGCCTTCTATGTCTCTTTTGATCTTTGATGGTTTAAAGTCTGTTTTATCAGAGAGTAGGATTGCAACCCCTACCTTTTTTTGTTTTCCATTTGCTTGGTAGACCTTCCTCCATCTCTTTATTTTGAGCCTATGTGTGTCTCTGCATGTGAGATCATCTCCCGAATACAGCATACTGATGGGTCTTGACTCTTTCTCCAATTTGCCAGTCTGTGTCTTTTAATTGGACCATTTAGACCATGCACATTTAAGGTTAATATTGTTATGTGTGAACTTGATCCTGTCATTATGATATTAGCTCTTTATTTTACTCGCTAGTTGATGCAGTTTCTTCCTAGCATCGATGGACTTTACATTTTGACATGTTTTTGCAATGGGTGGTACCGGTTGTTCCTTTCCATGTTCAGTGCTTCCTTCAGGATCTCTTGTAGGGCAGGCCTGGTGGTGACAAAATCTCTAAGCATTTTCTTGTCTGTATAGGATTTTATTTCTCCTTCACTTATGAAACTTACTTTGGCTGGATATGAAATTCTGGGTTGAAAATTCTTTTCTTTAAGAATGTTGAATATTGGCCCCCACTCTCTTCTGGCTTGTAGAGTTTCTGCCAAGAGATCTGCTGTTAGTCTGATGGGCTTCCCTTTTTGTGTAACCAGACCTTTCTGGCTGCCCTTAACATTTTTTGCTTCATTTGAAGTTTAGTGAATCTGACAATTATGTGTCTTGGAGTTGCTCTTCTCGAGGAGTATCTTTGTGGCATTCTCTGCATTTCCTGAATTTGAATGTTGTCTTGCCTTACTAGGTTGGGGAAGTTCTCCTGAATGATATTCTGCAGAGTGTTTTCCAACTTGGTTCCATTTTCCCCCTCACTTTCAGGCACACCAATCAAATGTAGATTTGGTCTTTTCACATAATCCCATACTTCTTGGGGGCTTTGTTCATTTGTTTTTACTCTTTTTTCTCCACACTTCTCTTCTCACTGCATTTCATTCATTTGATCTTCAATCGCTGATACTCTTTCTTCCAGTTGATCGAGTCGGTTACTGAAGCTTGTGCATTTGTCACGTATTTCTCATGTTATGGTTTTCATCTCTATCAGTTATTTTAAGATCTTCTCTGCATTGATTATTCTAGTTATCCATTCATCCATTCTTTTTTCGAGGTTTTTAGTTTCTTTGCGCTGGTTACGTAGTTCCTCCTTTAGCTCTGAGAAGTTTGATCAACTGAAGCCTTCTTCTCTCAACTCATCAAAGTCATTCTCCCACCAGCTTTGTTCCATTGCTGGCGATGAGCTGCATTCCTTTGGAGGGGGAGATGTGCTCTGATTTTTTAAATTTCCAGCTTTTCTTCTCTGCTTTTTCCCCATCTTTGTGGTTTTATCTACCTTTGGTCTTTGATGATGGTGACATACTGATGGGGTTTTGGTGTGGGTGTCCTTCCTGTTTGTTAGTTTTCCTTCTAACAGTCAGAACCCTCAGCTCTAGGTCTGTTGGAGTTTGCTTGAGGTCCACTCCAGACCCTGTTTGCCTGAGTATCGGCAGTGGAGGCTGCAGAAGATAGAATATTGCTGAACAGCGAGTGTTGCTGTCTGATTCTTGCTCTGGAAGCTTCATCTCAGAGGTGTACCCCACCATGTGAGGTGTGAGGTGTCGGTCTGCACCTAGTGGGGTATGTCTCCCAGTTAGGGTACTCAGGGGTCAGGGACCCACTTGAGCAGGCAGTCTGTCCATTCTCAGATCTCAACCTTCGTGCTGGGAGATCCACTGCTCTCCTCAAATCTATCAGACAGGGGCATTTACCTCTGCCGAGGTTTCTGCTGCTTTTTGTTTAGCTATGCCCTGTCCCCAGAGGAGGAGTCAACAGAGGCAGGCCGGCCTCCTTGAGCTGCTCTGGGTTCCACCCAATTCGAGCTTCCCAGTGGCTTTGTTTACCCACTTAAGCCTCAACAATGGCGGGCACCCTTCCCCCAGTCTCGCTGCTGCCTTGCAGTTAGAACTCAGACTGCTGTGCTAGCAATGAGGGAGGCTCCGTGGGCGTGGAACCCTCCGGGCCAGGTGTGGCATATAATCTCCTGGCGTGCCATTTGCTAAGACCCTTGGTAAAGCGCAGTATTAGGGTGGGACTTACCCGATTTTCCAGGTGTTGTGTGTCTCAGTTTCCCTTGGCTAGGAAAAGGAATTCCCTTCCCCCTTGCACTTCCCAGGTGAAGTGATGCCTCACCCTGCTTCAGCTCTCACTGGTCGGGCTGCACCCGCGGACCAGCTCCAACTATCCAGCATCCCCCAGTGAGATTAACCTGGTACCTCAGTTGAAAATGCAGAAATCACCCCTCTTCTGTGTCACTCGTGCTGGGAGCTGGAGGCTGGAGCTGTTCCTATTCGGCCATCTTGGGTGCCCAAACCCGTTGTCAAATATATTTCTTACTGAATGCTGTGGTCAAAAAAGTTTGAAAGACACCACTCTAATGAGAAGAACATGAACTTTTTAGTCATACAGTTCTGGAGTCCAGACATGTACTCAGGGTTGGAAGTGGGAGGGAGATTGTGGAGTGATCCTCTTGGGCAGGAAGAGGAATTATTTCTTTGACATGTTTAGAGTTGTCAACTCATGTTAATAAAAAAAAAAGAAGAATGACTAAAGTCAGCATAATTATTATTTTAAAATTCTTTACTGATGATGTACTTTCTTATTGCTTGAACCGAGAATATAGTTCCTGATGCATGGCACGTGTGCGACAAATAGTTTTGAGCAAATAAACCTAAGATTTCTTTAGGGTTTTTGGCAGTCATGTCATAATTTTGGTGCATATGGATACTGTGGTCAACATAGACTTCTAGTCCTTCTAGTCTTTTTATGTGAATCTCTAGAATGTTTTCTCTCATTTTTCCATTGTCCATTTGACTTTTGATTCTATATATTAATTTATCTTATTTTATTTTAATTTTGCTCTTTTGATTTGGGTTATTGTATCTTATTGAGTAACTTGAATTTTAATTCTTACTTTTCCTTTCCAGTTTTATGAACTCTAGGGCAGAAAATGACACAAAACAAAAACAATCACTAACACTAAGAAATCTGAACTATAGTGACAACATGCCCTTTATATCTTTATCCAGACTTAACTCAGAACTATTTAGGCCAAACAAAATCAAGAAATGTGCTGTAAAAATTATTTGCATTAGTAATCAAGTATTCAATGCCTTACTCTGTTTGGGTAACTATAACACAATTACCAGAAACTGAGTGGCTTAGAAACAACAGAAATTTATTTCTCATGCTTCTTTCTGGAGGCTGGAAGTCTAAGATCAAAGAACACAAAGATTCAGTGAATGGTAAGGGTGCACTTTCTAGACTGTGATCTTTGCTGTAACCTCACATTGCAGATTTGGGGAGGGATCTCTCTGGGGCTTCTTTTATAAGAGCACTAATTTTATTTATAAAAACCCCACCCTCATGACCTAATCACAAGGACCCACTTCCCAAAATACCATCACCTTGCAGCCTAGGATTTCAACATTTAGATTAGAGGTGTCCAATCTTTGGCTTCCCTGGGCCACATTGGAAGAAGAATTGTCTTGCACCACACATAAAATATACTAACACTAATGATAGCTGATGAGCAAAAAAAAAAAAAAAAAAAAAAAAAAAATCGCAAAAAAAATCTTATAAATTGTATTTTTTAAGAAAGTTTACGAATTTGTGTTTGGCCACATTCAAAGCTGTCCTGGGCCACATGTGGCCTGTGGGCTGTGAGTTGGACAAGCTTGGTTTAGATTTTGGGGGGATACAACATTCAGATCATAGCAGATATTTTGTATTTAATTCACAAATTTTTGAATTGACAATTCTGTTTTCTGCCTATAAAGTGGATTCTCAAGGGTTCAAGATGGCACCTTTTGCCCTAACTTGTCTCCCAAATGTGCACCCTCAGTTAAAAAGGGTGCCCTAACTTAGCACAGAGTCAGTCTTGCTACGAAGCAATCAATCCTAAACACTGCTGATGAGGATGAAAAGGCCCCAAACTGTGGTTTGCACATCACAGAGTGAATCAGGAGGGGGCTGACTTAGACAGCTGCTGAGCCAGTGGTTCCAAGATGGCCAAATAGGAACAACTCCAGTCTACAGCTCCTAATGTGAGCAACACAGAAGATGGGTGATTTCTGCATTTCCAACTGAGGTACCGGGGTCATCTCACTGGGGCATGTTGGACAGTGCATGCAGGACAGTGGGTGCAGCCCACTGAGCGAGAACTGAAGCAGGGCAAGACATCATCTCACCTGGGAAGTGCAAGCGGTCAGGGAATTCCCTTTCCTAGCCAAGGGAAGCCATGACAGACAGCACCTGGAAAATCAGGTCACTCCCACCCTAATACTGCACTTTTCTAAGGGCCTTAGCAAACGGTACACCAGGAGATCATATCCCATGCCTGGCTTGGAGGGTCCCACACTCACACAGCCTTGCTCGTTGCTGGCACAGCAGTCTGAGATCGAACTGCAAGGCAGCAGCAAGGCTGGGGGAGGGGTGCCCTCCATTGCTGAGGCTTGAGTAGGTAAACAAAGCTGCCAGGAAGCTCGAACTGGGTGGAGCCCACCACAGTACAAGGAGGCCTGCCTGCCTCTGTAGACTCCACCTCTGGGGGCAGGGCATAGCTGAACAAAAGGCAGCAGAAACCTCTGCCGATTTAAATGTTTCTGTCTGACAGCTTTGAAGAAGGCAGTGGTTCTCCCAGCATGAAGTTTGAGATCTGAGAACAAACAAACTCCCTTCTCAAGTGGGTCTCTGACCCCTGAGTAGCCTAACTGGGAGGCGCCCCTCAAGTAGGGGCAGACTGACACCTCACATAGCCGGGTACCCCTCTGAGGCAAAGCCTCCGGAGATATGATCAGGCAGCAACATTTGCTGTTCAGCAATATTTGCTGTTCTGCAGCCTCTGCTGCTGATGCCCAGGCAAACAGGGTTTGAACTGGACCTCCAGCAAACTCCAACAGATCTGCAGCTGAGGGTCCTGACTGTTAGAAGGAAAACTAACAAACAGAAAGGACATCCCCACCAAAACCCCGTCTGTACATCACCATCATCAAAGACCGAAGGTAGATAAAACCACACAGATGGGGAAAAAATAGAGCAGAAAATCTGAAAATTCTAAAAATCAAAGTGCCTCTCCTGCTCCAAAGGAACGCAACTCCTTGCCAGTAACGGAACAAAGCTGGACGGAGAATGACTTTGACGAGTTGAGAAAAGAAGGCTTCCGACAATCAAACTTCTCCCAGCTAAAGGAGGAAGTTCGAATCCATCGCAAAGAAGCTAAAAACCTTGAAAAAATATTAGATGAATGGTTAACTAGAATAACCAGTGTAGAGAAGTCCTTAAATGACCCAATGGAGCTGAAAACCATGGCATGAGAACCACGTGACGAATGCACAAGCTGCAGTAACCAATTCGATCAACTGAAAGAAAGGGTATCAGTGATTGAAGATCAAATGAATGAAATGAAGCAAGAAGAGAAGTTTAGAGAAAAAAGAGTAAAAAGAAAAAAGCAAAGCCTCCAAGAAATATGGGACTGTGTGAAAAGACCAAACCTACGTCTGATTGGTGTACCTTAAAGTGACAGGAGAATGGAACCAAGTTGGAACACTCTTCAGGATATTATCCAGAAGAACTTCCCCAACCTAGCAAGGCAGGCCAACATTCAAATTCAGGAAATACAGAGAATGCCACAAAGATACTCCTCAAGAAGGGCAACTCCAAGACACGTAATTATCAGATTCATCAAAGTTGAAATGAAGGAAAAAAATGTTAAGGGCAGTCAGAGAGAAAGGTCCAGTTACCCACAAAGGGAAGCCCATCAGACTAACAGCGGATTTCTTGGCAGAAACTCTACAAGCCAGAAGAGAGTGCAGGCCAATATTCAACATTCTTAAAGAAAAGAATTTTCTTTTTCTTTCTTTCTTTTTTTTTTTCAGATGGAGTTTCACTCTTGTTGCCCAGGCTGGAGTGCAATGGTGCGATCTCAGCTCACTGCAACATCCGCCTCCCAGGTTCAAGCAATTCTCCTGCCTCAGCCTTCCCAAGTAGCTGGGATTATAGGCATGTGCCACCTGCGCCACCAAGCCTGGCTAATTTTGTATTTTTAGTAGAGATGGGGTTTCTCCATGTGGGTCAGGCTGGTCTCAAACTCCCGACCTCAGATGATCCGCCCACCTCGGCCTCACAAAGTGTTGGGATTACAGGTGTGAGCCACTGTGCCTGGCTGAAGAAAAGAATTTTCAACCCAGAATTTCATATCCAGCCAAACTAAACTTCATAAGTGAAGAAGAAATAAAATCCTTTACAGACAAGCAAATGCTGAGATATTTTGTCACCACCAGGCCTGCCCTACAAGAGCTCCTGAAGGAAGCACTAAACATGGAAAGGAACAACCAGTACCAACATCTGCAAAAACATGCCAAAATGTAAAGACCATTGATGCTAGGAAGAAACTGCATCAATTAATGAGCAAAATACCCAGCTAACATCATAATGCCAGGATCAAATTCACACATAACAATATTAACCTTAAATGTAAATGGGTTAAATGTTCCAATTAAAAGACACGGACTGGCAAATTGGATAAAGAGTCAAGACCCATCAGTGTGATGTATTCAGGAGACCCATCTCACATGCTGAGATACACATAGGCTCAAAATAAAGGGATGGAGGAAGGTCTACCAAGCAAATGGAAAACAAAAAAAGGCAGGGGTTGCAATCCTATTCTCTGATAAAACAGACTTTAAACCAACAAAGATCAAAGATCAAAGAAGATCAAAGGACAAAGAAGGCCATTACATAATGGAAAAGGAATCAACATTAGACAGATCAACGAGACAGAAAGTTAACAAGCATATCCAGGAATTGAACTCAACTCTGCACCAAGCAGAACTAATAGATATCTACAGAACTCTCCACCCCAAATCAACAGAATATACATACTTCTCAGCACCACATCACACTTATTCCAAAATTGACTACATAGTTGAAAGTAAAGCAATCCTCAGCAAATGTAAAAAAACAGAAATTATAACAAACTGTCTCTCAGACCACAGTGCAATCAAACTAGTACTCAGGATTAAGAAACTCAATCAAAACCGCTCAACTACATGGAAACTGAACAACCTGCTCCTGAATGACTCCTGGGTACATAACGAAATGAAGGCAAAAATAAAGATGTAATTTGAAACCAATGAGAACAAAGATACAACATACCAGAATCTCTGGGACACATTTAAAGCAGTGTATAGAGGGAAATTTATAGCACTAAATGCCCACAAGAGAAAGCAGGAAAGATCTAAAATTGACACCCTAACACCACAATGAAAAGAACTAGAGAAGCAAGAGCAAAAACATTCAAAAGCTAGCAGAAGGCAAGAAATAACTAAGATCAGAGCAGAACTGAAGGAGATAGAGACACAAAAAACCCTTCAAAAAAATCAATGATTCCAGAAGCTGGTTTTTTTGAAAAGATCAACAAAATTGATAGACCACTAGCAAGACTAATAAAGAAGAAAAGAGAGAATAATCAAATAGATGCAATAAAAAATGATAAAGGGGATATCACCACTGATCCCACAGAAATATAAACTACCATCAGAGAATACTATAAGCACCTCTACGCAAATAAACTAGAAAATCTAAAAGAAATGGGTAAATTCCTGGACATATACACCCTCCCAAGACTAAACCAGGAAGAAGTTGAATCCCTGAACAGACCAATAACAGGTTCTGAAATTGAGGCAATAATTAACAGCCTACCAACCAAAAAAAAAAGTCTAGGACCAGATGGATTCACAGCTGAATTCTACCAGAAGTACAAGGAGGAGCTGGTACCATTCCTTCTGAAACTATTCCAAGCAATAGAAAAAGAGGGAGTCCTCCCTAACTCATTTTATGAGGCCAACATCATCCTGATACCAAAGCCTGGCAGAGACACAACAAAAAAACAGAATTTTAGACCAATATCCCTGATGAACATCGATGCAAAAATCCTCAATAAAATACTGGCAAACCAAATCCAGGAGCACATCAAAAGGCTTATCCACCATGATCAAGTGGGCTTCATTCCTGGGATGCAAGGCTGGTTCAACATATGCAAATCAATAAACGTAATACAGCATATAAAGAGAGCCGAAGACAAAAACCACATGATTATCTCAATAGATGCAGAAAAGGCCTTTGACAAAATTCAACAGCCCTTCATGCTAAAAGTTCTCAATAAATTCGGTATTGATGGAATGTATCTCAAAATAATAAGAGCTATTTATGACAAACCTGCAGCCAATATCATACTGAATGGGCAAAAACTGGAAGCATTCCCTTTGAAATCTGGCACAAGACAGGGATGCCCTCTCTCACCATTCCTATTCAACTTAGTGTTGGAAGTTCTGCCCAGGGCAGTCAGGCAGGAGAAATAAATAAAGGGTATTCAATTAGGAAAAGAAGAAGTCAAATTGTCCCTGTTTGCAGATGACATAATAGTATATTTAGAAAACCCCATCGTCTCAGCCCAAAATCTCCTTAAGCTGATAAGAAACTTCAGCAAAGTCTCAGGATACAAAATCAATGTGCAAAAATCAAAAGCATTCTTATACACCAATAACTGACAAACAGAGAGCCAAATCATGAGTGAACTCCCATTCACAATTGCTTCAAAGAGAATAAAATACCTAGGAATCCAACTTACAAGGGATGTGAAGGACCTCTTCAAGGAGAACTATAAACCCCTGCTCAACTAAACAAAAGAGGACACAAACAAATGGAAGAATATTCCATGCTCATGGATAGGAAGAATCAATATCGTGAAAATGGCCATACTGCCCAAGGTCATTTATAGATTCAATGCCGTCCCCATTAAGCTACCAATGACTTTCTTCACAGAATTGGAAAAAACTACTTTAAAGTTCATATGGAACCAAAAAGCATCCTGCACTGCCAAGACAATTCTAAGGCAAAAAAACAAAGCTGGAGGCATCACGCTACCTGACTTCAAACTGTACTGCAAGGCTACAGTAACCAAAACAGCATGGTACTGGTATCAAAACAGAGATATAGACCAATGGAGCAGAACAGAGCCCTCATAAATAATACCACACATCTACAGCCATCTGATCTTTGACAAACCTGACCAAAACAAGAAATGGGGAAAGGATTCCCTATTTAATAAATGGTGCTGGGAAAACTGGCTAGCCATACATAGAAAGCTAAAACTGGATTCCTTCCTTACACCTTATACAAAAATTAATTAAAGATAGATTAAAGACTGAAATGTTAGACCTAAAACCATAAAAACCCTAGAAGAGAACCTAGGCAATACCATTCAGGACATAGGCGTTTGCAAGGACTTCATGTCTAAAACACCGAAAGCAATGGCAACAAAAGCCAAAATTGGCAAACAGGATCTAATTAAACTAAAGAGCTTCTGCACAGCAAAAGAAACTACCATCAGACTGAACAGGCAACCTATAGAATGGGAGAAAATTTTTGCAATCTACTCATCTGACAAAGGGCTAATATCCAGAATCTACAAAGAACACAAACAAATTTACAAGAAAAAAAACAAACAACCCCATCAACAAGTGGGCAATGGATATGAACAGACACTTCTCAAAAGAAGACATTTATGCAGCCAACAGACACATGAAAAAATGCTCATCATCCATGGCCATCAGAGAAATGGAAATCAAAACCACGGTGAGATACCATCTCACACCAGTTAGAGTGGCAATCATTAAAAAGTCAGGAAACAGCAAGTGCTGGAGAGGATGTGGAGAAATAGGAACACTTTTACACTGTTGGTTGGACTGTAAACTAGTTCAACCATTTTGGAAGACAGTGTGGAGATTCCTCAAGGATCTAGAACTAGAAATACCATTTGACCCAGCCATCCCATTACTGGGTATATACCCAAAGGATTATAAATCATGCTGCTATAAAGACACATGCACACGTATGTTTATTGCGGCACTATTCACAATAGCAAAGACTTGGAACCAACCCAAACGTCCATCAATGATAGACTGGATTAGGAAAATGTGGCACATATACACCATAGAATACTATGCATCCATAAAAATGGATGAGTTTGTGTCCTTTGTAGGGACATGGATGCAGCCGGAAACCATTATTCTCAGCAAACTACTACAAGGACAGAAAACCAAACACCGCATGTTCTCATTCATAGGTGGGAATTGAACAATGAGATCACTTGGACACAGGAAGGGGAACATGACAGCTGCTGACAATATTACCAGAAGTTTAATAATTATGTAATTTTTAAATACTGATGTTCTAATGCCATATAATTGAGAACTCATTAGGATTCTCTTCTAGCTGTTTACCTTCTCAGCTTACTGGTTTCTGTTAAGTTCAAACTTTCAGTTAACAAACAAACAAACAAACAAAAAACCCCCAAAAACCTTGAAGTTATTCTACCATCTCCTTCATTGTCCCTTACATCTGATCAGAGGAAAAAGAGTTAACTTTGGAGTCAAGCAGAACTAGGTTCAAATTCTGCCTTTGATTCTTACTAGCTCATTTTCCCCAACAATGAAATGAAATGAAGTAGCATGTCGTTAGTATCAGAGAGTTTGGTCAAATGGTACAAACTTTCAGTTATAAGATGAATCAGTTCTGGGGTTCTAATGTAACGTGTGAGTGGTAATGGATGTTTTCACCACTTTAATCATGATGCATTACACAATATATACATATACCAAGTAAATACATTGTACACTTTGAAAAATACAATTTTGTCAATTAAATATTTTAAAATAAAATTAAAAATGTTTCCTGTCTTCTTTTTCATCTTCTGTCATAATGGCTTTCAAATTTGTTCTTTTTTTCCATTGCTGCTGCTACCAATCATCATCTAACCTCATACTCAAAATACTGAAATAAGTTCCTAGATAAATAATATTTTAACCTTTCTACTGCCCCAAAATAACTGAGGGATGTGACTATCAGCTCATCAG
Organism: Rhinopithecus roxellana; assembly: GCF_007565055.1. Lineage (NCBI taxonomy): Eukaryota > Metazoa > Chordata > Mammalia > Primates > Cercopithecidae > Rhinopithecus > Rhinopithecus roxellana. The sequence goes on along the minus strand of NC_044555.1, from coordinate 109,461,762 downwards.
TAATGTGGTTCCCTACTGCAGTGATTATCATCTGGCTGTGTATGGAGGAAAGGAGTTTATCAGAATCTAAAGAAGTTGTGTTTTTATTTTTATTTATTTATTTTGCAATTCAATTTTTTTCTTGGAGTAGAGTATGTTACAGAGAATAAAAGAGCTTTTAGCTATTCTGTTTTTATAAACTCCAAGATGTATAGAATTTTAAAGCTCCTTCTTAAAAATAATTCAGCTACTCTTCTTGCCTTGAGGATAAAATCCAAACTTCTAAACATGATTCATATGTTCTTGTTCACCTCTCTGTTTCATCCTCGCATTCTATGCACCAACCACTCTGAATTCCCTTCCATTTATCCAGTGTTCTTTGCCTTCTCTTATCGCCCACCTTTGCACACACAGTTCGCTCTGCCAAGGTGTAGTACCCACCTCCTCCCTCCCTCTCTTTTTTCTTAGCTTACTTCTTTTCTTAAAATTTTATTTTAATTTTCCATAGGTTATTGGGGTACAGGTTGTATTTGGTTACATGAGTGAGTTCTGTAGTAGTGCTTTGTAAGATTTTGGTGCACCCAGTTTACAATAGCAAAATCTTGGAACCAACCCAAATCCCCATCAATCGAGGAGTGGATAAAGAAACTATGGTGTGTATACACACACACACACACACACACACACACACACACACACACACAGAATGGAATACTACTCAGCCATAAAAAGGAATGAATTAATGGCATTTGAAGCAACTTAGATGAGATTGGAGACTATTATTCTAAGTGAAGTAACTCAGAAATGAAAAACCAGATACCATATGTTCTCACTGATATGTGGGAGCTAAGTTATGAGGACTCAGAGGCATAAGAATGATACGATGGACTTTCGGGACCTGGGGGGAAGGGTGGGAGGGGGGCGAGTGATAAAAGACTACAAATAGGGTGCAGTGTATACTGCTCAGGTGATGGGTGCACCAGAAGTTGTATTTTTAAACAAACAATAAGTCCCCAAAAACATTCTTCTTTACTCCTGTAGGCAGCTTCCCATATGTCACATTGAGAATCACTGTAAACCTATCTTGACTTCAAGACCTTCCATGATATGGTCCTGCACTACATGTAACAGCAGCTTGTAATAACTGACACTAACATAGAACTTTATGGTATTAAAATGTTTTCATATATATGGTCTCATTTAATTTCCCAATGATGTAACACATGGTAGGTATTATCTTCATTCCACTGATGAAGAAATTGGCTCAGAAGAGTTCGATAACTTGACCAAGCTTACATAGCTGGTAAGTGGCAAAGTAGAATTCAATCCCAGGTCAGTGTGTTCACAAAACCCATGGCCCTGGGTCTTGGTACCTGCTGGTACTCTCTCATTCTCAATACTTGTTTCTTTTTCTGGTCTTTAGCTTCCAGGCTCCCTAACTTGATTCATGTGTTTAATTAACACATTTGCTTCTCAGATCACATTGGTTGATTTGAGACCCTGGCCTGACATATTTACAGTTTTGGTTCAGGTCCCTGTACCACGCCACTGACCTATAAAACCTGTGTCAGACTCTTCCTTCAGACTAGGCATGCCTTTGCTTCTCTTCTCTCCCATCACTTCAGGTCCTCCATCCTTCAAGGCCTAGTTCAGGTTTGCAGTCTCTGGAAACACTAAACAATTCACTCAGTTCTCTACCTTATCTGACCTCCTGAAGAATTTATTGTTTGTACTGCATAAGTGAGCATTTTATTGTAAAATGCCTTTTCTAATCATTATTTCATGAAATTTCCTTGTCTATTCACTAGATTGTAGATTCTTGTTGATATGGATTGTGTCTTGTGTGTTATTGTATAACTCATAGTGTCTGATACCATGTTAGATGCTCATACATACTTATGGGTTAAATGATTTCAAGTGGGACAAAGTTGATAAAAATAAAATGGAAATAACCATTGCTTGAATACAATGGTCTTAAGTGCTTCTCAACCATGAGAACTTTCATGGGGATCTTAAGGATTTTAGAACCTTCCCAGAGATTCTTTTTGTGACTACATTCATCTTGTGCCATCTTGATAGACTTCAAGATGAAGTTTTGCTGCTGAAACAGAGACCAAGGAGTATTAACTTCATGATATAGCAAATGTCTTTTTCTAGTTTTCCCATGACCTTTTTAGAAGCTTGTATTAAGATCATCTTGAAGACCCTCTAATCTCCAAGATATCTGGAAATCCCTAGCAAACCTCTTCAGTTCTGTGCTTCTCCTTATACTCTCCATGTTCATCATAGTGGTAGACACTGTGCATGTGCTCAATAAAAATTTTTTGAATTGTGTTTTAATATTTACACTTTTGGCCATGAGAGACAGTATAAGAGAGTGGCTAAGAGCATACTGCAGACCCGATTGCCTGAGTTCATGTACCAGCTCTACCACTTATCAATCCTATGACTTTTGGAAAGTCAATGTATTATTCTATGTCTCAGTTTCTTTTTTTTTTTTTATTATTATACTTTAAGTTCTAGGGTACATGTGCATAACGTGCAGGTTTGTTACATATGTATACTTATGCCATGTTGGTGTGCTGCACCCATCAACTCGTCAGCACCCATCAATTCATCATTTATATCATGTATAACTCCCCAGTGCAATCCCTCCCTCCTACCTCCTCCCCATGATAGGCCCCAGTGTGTGATGTTCCCCTTCCCGAGTCCAAGTGATCTCATTGTACAGTTCCCACCTATGAGTGAGAATATGTGGTGTATGGTTTTCTCTTCTTGTGATAGTTTGCTAAGAATGATGGTTTCCAGCTGCATCCATGTCCCTACAAATGATGCAAACTCATCCCTTTTTATGGCTGCGTAGTATTCCATGGTGTATATGTGCCACATTTTCTTAATCCAGTCTGTCACAGATGGACATTTGGGTTGATTCCAAGTCTTTGCTATTGTGAATAGTGCCGCAATAAACATACGTGTGCATGTGTCTTTGTAGTAGAATAATTTATAATCCTTTGGGTATATACCCAGTAGTGGGATGGCTGGGTCATATGGTACATCTAGTTCTAGATCCTTGAGGAATTGCCATACTGTTTTCCATAATGGTTGAACTAGTTTACAATCCCACCAACAGTGTAAAAGTGTTCCTATTTCTCCACATCCTCTCCAACACCTGTTGTTTCCTGACTTCTTAATGATTGCCATTCTAACTGGTGTGAGATGGTATCTCATTGTGGTTTTGATTTGCATTTCTCTGATGGCCAGAGATGATGAGCATTTTTTCATGTGTCTGTTGGCTGTATGAATGTCTTCTTTTGAGAAATGTGTGTTCATATCCTTTGCCCACTTTTTGATGGTGTTGTTTGTTTTTTTCTTGTATTTTTGTTTGAGTTCTTTGTATATTCTGGATATTAGCCCTTTGTCAGATGAGTAGATTGCAAAAATTTTCTCCCATTGTGTAGGTTGCCTGTTCACTCTGATGGTAGTTTCTTTTGCTGTGCAAAAGCTCTTTAGTTTAGTTAGATCCCATTTGTCAATTTTTGCTTTTGCTCCCGTTGCTTTTGGTGTTTTAGACATGAAGTCCTTGCCCATGCCTATGTCCTGAATGGTACTACCTAGATTTTCTTCTAGGGTTTTTATGGTATTAGGTCTAACATTTAAGTCTCTAATCCATCTTGAATTAATCTTCGTATAAGGGGTAAGGAAAGGATCCAGTTTCAGCTTTCTACTTATGGCTAGCCAATTTTCCCAGCACCATTTATTAAATAGGGAATCCTTTCCCCATTTCTTGTTTCTCTCAGGTTTGTCAAAGATCAGATGGCTGTAGATGTGTGGTATTATTTCTGAGGACTCTGTTCTGTTCCATTGGTCTATATCTCTGTTTTGGTACCAGTACCATGCTGTTTTGGTTACTGTAGCCTTGTAGTACAGTTTGAAGTCAGGTAGCGTGACGCCTCCAGCTTTGTCCTTTTGACTTAGGATTGTCTTGGCAATGCGGGCTCTTTTTTGGTTCCACATGAACTTTAAAGCAGTTTTTCCAATTCTGTGAAGAAACTCATTGGTAGCTTGATGGGGATGGCATTGAATCTATAAATAACCTTGGGCAGTATGGCCATTTTCATGATATTGATTCTTCCTATACATGAGCATGGTATGTTCTTCCATTTGTTTGTGTCCTCTTTGATTTCACTGAGCAGTGGTTTGTAGTTCTCCTTGAAGAGGTCCTTTACATCCCTTGTAAGCTGGATTCCTAGGTATTTTATTCTCTTTGAAGCAATTGTGAATGGAAGTTCATTCCTGATTTGGCTCTCTGCTTGTCTGTTACTGGTGTATAAGAATGCTTGTGATTTTTGCACATTAATTTTGTATCCTGAGACTTTGCTGAAGTTGCTTATCAGCTTAAGGAGATTTTGGGCTGAGTCGATGGGGTTTTCTAAATATACAATCATGTCATCTGCAAACAGAGACAATTTGACTTCTTCTTTTCCTAACTAGATATCCTTGATTTCTTTCTCTTGCCTGATTGCCCTAGCAGAACTTCCAACACTATGTTCAATAGGAGTGGTGAGAGAGGGCATCCCTGTCTTGTGCCAGTTTTCAAAGGGAATTTTTCCAGTTTTTGCCCATTCAGAATGATATTAGCTGTGGGTTTGTCATAAATAGCTCTTATTATTTTGAGGTACATTCCATCAATACCGAATTTATTGAGCGTTTTTAGCATGAAGGGCTGTTGAATTTTGTCAAAAGCCTTTTCTGCATCTATTGAGATAATCATGTGGTTCTTGTCTTTGGTTCTGTTTATATGCTGGATTATGTTTATTGATTTGCGAATGTTGAACCAGCCTTGCATCCCAGGGATGAAGCCCACTTGATCATGGTGGATAAGCTTTTTGATGTGCTGCTGAATCCGGTTTGCCAGTATTTTATTGAGGATTTTTGCATCGATGTTCATCAGGGATATTGGTCTAAAATTCTCTCTTTCTTGTTGTGTCTCTGCCAGGCTTTGGTATCAGGATGATGTTGGCCTCATAAAATGAGTTAGGGAGGATTCCCTCTTTTTCTATTGATTGGAATAGTTTCAGAAGGAATGGTACCAGCTCCTCCTTGTACATCTGGTAGAGTTCAGCTGTGAATCCATCTGGTCCTGGACTTTTTTTGGTGGGTAGGCTATTAATTGTTGCCTCAATTTCAGAGCCTGCTATTGGTCTATTCAGGGATTCAACATCTTCCTGGTTTAGCCTTGGGAGAGTGTATGTGTCCAGGAAATTATCCATTTCTTCTAGATTTTCTAGTTGATTTGCGTAGAGGCGTTTATAGTATTCTCTGATGGTTGTTTGTATTTCTGTGGGGTCAGTGGTGATATCCCCTTTATCATTTTTTATTGCGTCTATTTGATTCCTCTCTCTTTTCTTCTTTATTAGTCTTGCTAGCGGTCTGTCAATTTTGTTGATCTTTTCAAAAAACCAACTCCTGGATTCAGTGATTTTTTGGAGGTTTTTTTGTGTCTCTATCTCCTTCAGTTCTGCTCTGATCTTAGTTATTTCTTGCCTTCTGCTAGCCTTTGAATGTGTTTGCTCTTGCCTCTCTAGTTCTTTTAATTGTGATGTTAGAGTGTCAATTTTAGATCTTTCCTGCTTTCTCTTGTGGGCATTTAGTGCTATAAATTTCCCTCTATACACTGCTTTAAATGTGTCCCAGAGATTCTGGTATGTTGTATCTTTGTTCTCATTGGTTTCAAAGAACATCTTTATTTCCGCTTTCATTTCATTATGTACCCAGTAGTCATTCAGGAGCAGGTTGTTCAGTTTCCATGTAGTTGAGCGGTTTTGATTGAGTTTCTTAGTCCTGAGTTCTAGTTTGATTGCACTGTGGTCTGAGAGACAGTTTGTTATAATTTCTGGTACCGGTTGTTCCTTTCCATGTTTAGTGCTTCCTTCAGGGTCTCTTGTAAGGCAGGCCTGGTGGTGACAAAATCTCTAAGCATTTGCTTATCTGTAAAGGATTTTATTTCTCCTTCACTTATGAAACTTAGTTTGGCTGGATATGAAATTCTGGGTTGAAAATTCTTTTCTTTAAGAACGTTGAATATTGGCCCCCACTCTCTTCTGACTTGTAGAGTTTCTGCCGAGAGATCTGCTGTTAGTCTGATGGGCTTCCCTTTGTGGGTAACCCGACCTTTCTCTCTGGCTGCCCTTAAGATGTTTTCCTTCATTTCAACTTTGGTGAATCTGGCAATCATGTGTCTTGGAGTTGCTCTTCTGGAGGAGTATCTTTGTGGTGTTCTCTGTATTTCCTGAATTTGAATGTTGGCCTGCCCTACTAGGTTGGGGAAGTTCTCCTGGATGATATCCTGAAGAGTGTTTTCCAACTTGGTTCCATTTTCCCCCTCACTTTCAGGCACCCCAATTAGACGTAGATTTGGTCTTTTTACATAATCCCATACTTCTTGCAGGCTTTGTTCGTTTCTTTTTCTTCTTTTTTCTTTTGGTTTCTCTTCTTGCTTCATTTCATTCATTTGATCCTCAATCGCTGATACTCTTTCTTCCAGTTGATCGAGTCGGTTACTGAAGCTTGTGCATTTGTCACGTATTTCTCGTGTCATGGTTTTCATCTCTGTCATTTCGTTTATGATCTTCTCTGCATTAATTAGTCTAGCTGTCAATTCTTCCACTCTTTTTTCAAGATTTTTAGTTTCTTTGCGCTGAATGCAGAAATCGGGAGCGGAGCAAGATGGCCGAATAGGAACAGCTCGTCTCCAACTCCCAGCGCGAGCGACACAGAACACCGGTGATTTCTGCATTTTCAACTGAGGTACTGGGGTTATCTCACTAGGGAGTGCCGGACAATCGGTGCTGGTCAGCTGCTGCAGCCTGACCAGCGAGAGCTGAAGCAGGGCAAGGCATCGCTTCACCTGGAAGCCAAGGAGGAAGGGAATCCGTTTTCCTAGCCAGGGGAACAGAGACACACAACACCTGGAAAATCGGGTAACTCCCACCCCAATACTGCGCTTTAAGCAGACAGGCACACCAGGAGAATATATCCCACACCTGGCCGGGAGGGTCCCACGCCCACGGAGCCTCCCTCACTGCTAACACAGCAGTCTGTGGCGATCCATCCGCAAGACAGCAGCGAGGCTGGGGGAGGGGCGCCCGCCATTGCTGAGGCTTAAGTAGGTAAACAAAGCCGCTGGGAAGCTCGATCTGGGTGGAGCTCACAGCAGCTCAAGGAAGCCTGCCTGTCTCTGTAGTCTCCACCTCTGGGGACAGCACACAGCTGAAGACCAACAGGGGAAGCAGCGGGGGCCAGTGCAGACGCGAACGACTGTGTCTGACAGCTTTGGGGAGAGCCGTGGATCTCCCAACACGGAGGTTGAGATCTGAGAACGGACAGACTGCCTGCTCAGGTGGGTCCCTGACCCCTGAGTAGCCTAGCTGGGAGACATCCCCCACTAGGGGCAGTCTGACACCCCACACCTCACAGGGTGGAGGACACCCCTGAGAGGAAACTTCCAAAGGAAGAATCAGACATGTACACTCGCTGTTCAGCAATATTCTATCTTCGGCAACCTCTGCTGCTGATACCCAGGCAAACAGGGTCTGGAGTGGACCTCAAGCAATCTCCAACAGACCAACAGACAGACCTTCTGACTGTCAGGAGGAAAACTATCAAACAGGAAGGACACCTATACCAAAACCCCATCAGTACGTCACCATCATCAAAGACCAGAGACAGATAAAACCACAAAGATGGGGAAGAAGCAGGGCAGAAAAGCTGGAAATTCAAAAAATAAGAGCGCATCTCCCCCTGCAAAGGAGCGCAGCCCATCGCCAGCAACGGATCAAAGCTGGTCAGAGAATGACTTTGACGAGATGAGAGAAGAAGGCTTCAGTCCATCAAACTTCTCAGAGCTAAAGGAGGAATTACGTACCCAGCGCAAAGAAACTAAAAATCTTGAAAAAAGAGTGGAAGAATTGACAGCTAGACTAATTAATGCAGAGAAGATCATAAACGAAATGACAGAGATGAAAACCATGACACGAGAAATACGTGACAAATGCACAAGCTTCAGTAACCGACTCGATCAACTGGAAGAAAGAGTATCAGCGATTGAGGATCAAATGAGTGAAATGAAGCGAGAAGAGAAACCAAAAGAAAAAAGAAGAAAAAGAAATGAACAAAGCCTGCAAGAAGTATGGGATTATGTAAAAAGACCAAATCTACGTCTGATTGGGGTGCCTGAAAGTGAGGGGGAAAATGGAACCAAGTTGGAAAACACTCTTCAGGATATCATCCAGGAGAACTTCCCCAACCTAGTAGGGCAGGCCAACATTCAAATTCAGGAAATACAGAGAACGCCACAAAGATACTCCTCCAGAAGAGCAACTCCAAGACACATCATTGCCAGATTCACCAAAGTTGAAATGAAGGAAAAAATCTTAAGGGCAGCCAGAGAGAAAGGTCGGGTTACCCACAAAGGGAAGCCCATCAGACTAACAGCAGATCTCTCGGCAGAAACTCTACAAGCCAGAAGAGAGTGGGGGCCAATATTCAACGTTCTTAAAGAAAAGAATTTTAAACCCAGGATTTCATATCCAGCCAAACTAAGTTTCATAAGTGAAGGAGAAATAAAATCCTTTACAGATAAGCAAATGCTTAGAGATTTTGTCACCACCAGGCCTGTCTTACAAGAGACCCTGAAAGAAGCCCTAAACATGGAAAGGAACAACCGGTACCAGCCATTGCAAAAACATGCGAAAATGTAAAGACCATAGAGGCTAGGAAGAAACTGCATCAACTAACGAGCAAAATCACCAGTTAATATCATAATGACAGGATCAAGTTCACACATAACAATATTAACCTTAAATGTAAATGGACTAAATGCTCCAATTAAAACACACAGACTGGCAAACTGGATAAAGAGTCAAGACCCATCAGTCTGCTATATTCAGGAGACCCATCTCACATGCAGAGACATACATAGGCTCAAAATAAAGGGATGGAGGAAGATCTACCAAGCAAATGGAGAACAAAAAAAAGCAGGGGTTGCAATCCTAGTCTCTGATAAAACAGACTTTAAACCATCAAAGATCAAAAGAGACAAAGAAGGCCATTACATAATGGTAAAGGGATCAATTCAACAGGAAGAGCTAACTCTCCTAAATATATATGCACCCAATACAGGAGCACCCAGATTCATAAAGCAAGTCCTTAGAGACTTACAAAGAGACGCGGACTCCCATACAATAATAATGGGAGACTTCAACACTCCACTGTCAACATTAGACAGATTAACGAGACAGAAAGTTAACAAGGATATCCAGGGATTGAACTCATCTCTGCACCAAGCGGACCTGATAGACATCTATAGAACTCTCCACCCCAAATCAACAGAATATACATTCTTCTCGCACCACATCCCACTTATTCCAAAATTGAGCACATAATTGGAAGTAAAGCACTCCTCAGCAAATGTAAAAGAACAGAAATTATAACAAACTGTCTCTCAGACCACAGTGCAATCAAACTAGAACTCAGGACTAAGAAACTCAATCAAAACCGCTCAACTACATGGAAACTGAACAACCTGCTCCTGAATGACTACTGGGTACATAACGAAATGAAGGCAGAAATAAAGATGTTCTTTGAAACCAATGAGAACAAAGATACAACATACCAGAATCTCTGGGACACATTTAAAGTAGTGGGTAGAGGGAAATTTATAGCACTAAATGCCCACAAGAGAAAGCAGGAAAGATCTAAAATTGACACTCTAAGATCACAATTAAAAGAACTAGAGAGGCAAGAGCAAACACATTCAAAAGCTAGCAGAAGGCAAGAAATAACTAAGATCAGAGCAGAACTGAAGGAGATAGAGACACAAAAAACCCTCCAAAAAATCAATGAATCCAGGAGTTGGTTTTTTGAAAAGATCAACAAAATTGACAGACCACTAGCAAGACTAATAAAGAAGAAAAGAGAGAGGAATCAAATAGACGCAATAAAAAATGATAAAGGGGATATCACCACCGACCCCACAGGAATACAAACTACCATCAGAGAATACTATAAACGCCTTTACGCAAATCAACTAGAAAATCTAGAAGAAATGGATAATTTCCTGGACACTTACACTCTCCCAAGACTAAACCAGGAAGAAGTTGAATCCCTGAACAGACCAATAGCAGGCTATGAAATTGAGGCAACAATTAATAGCCTACCCACCAAAAAAAGTCCAGGACCAGATGGATTCACAGCTGAATTCTACCAGAGGTACAAGGAGGAGCTGGTACCATTCCTTCTGAAACTATTCCAATCAATAGAAAAAGAGGGAATCCTCCCTAACTCATTTTATGAGGCCAACATCATCCTGATACCAAAGCCTGGCAGAGACACAACAAAAAAAGAGAATTTTAGACCAACATCCCTGATGAACATCGATGCAAAAATTCTCAATAAAATACTGGCAAACCGGATTCAGCAGCACATCAAAAAGCTTATCCACCATGATCAAGTGGGCTTCATCCCTGAGATGCAAGGCTGGTTCAACATTCGCAAATCAATAAACGTAATCCAGCATATAAACAGAACCAAAGACAAGAACCACATGATTATCTCAATAGATGCAGAAAAGGCTTTTGACAAAATTCAACAATGCTTCATGCTAAAAACGCTCAATAAATTCGGTATTGATGGAACGTTCCTCAAAATAATAAGAACTGTTTATGACAAACCCACAGCTAATATCATTCTGAATGGGCAAAAACTGGAGAAATTCCCTTTGAAAACTGGCACAAGACAGGGATGCCCTCTCTCACCACTCCTATTGAACATAGTGTTGGAAGTTCTGCTAGGGCAATCAGGCAAGAGAAAGAAATCGAGGGTATCCAGTTAGGAAAAGAAGAAGTCAAATTGTCCCTGTTTGCAGATGACATGATTGTATATTTAGAAAACCCCATTGTCTCAGCCCAAAATCTCCTTAAGCTGTAAGCAACTTCAGCAAAGTCTCAGGATACAAAATTAATGTGCAGAAATCACAAGCATTCTTATACACCAGTAACAGACAAGCAGAGAGCCAAATCAGGAATGAACTTCCATTCACAATTGCTTCAAAGAGAATAAAATACCTAGGAATCCAGCTTACAAGGGATGTAAAGGACCTCTTCAAGGAGAACTACAAACCACTGCTCAGTGAAATAAAAGAGGACACAAACAAATGGAAGAACATACCATGCTCATGGATAGGAAGAATCAATATCGTGAAAATGGCCATACTGCCCAAGGTTATTTATAGATTCAATGCCATCCCCATCAAGCTACCAATGAGTTTCTTCACAGAATTGGAAAAAACTGCTTTAAAGTTCATATGGAACCAAAAAAGAGCCCGCATTGCCAAGACAATCCTAAGTCAAAAGGACAAAGCTGGAGGCGTCACGCTACCTGACTTCAAACTATACTACAAGACTACAGTAACCAAAACAGCATGGTACTGGTACCAAAACAGAGCTATACACCAATGGAACAGAACAGAGTCCTCAGAAATAACGCCACACATCTACAGCCATCTGATCTTTGAGAAACCTGAGAGAAACAAGAAATGGGGAAAGGATTCCCTATTGAATAAATGGTGCTGGGAAAATTGGCTAGCCATAAGTAGAAAGCTGAAACTGGATCCTTTCCTTACCCCTTATACGAAGATTAATTCAAGATGGATTAGAGACTTAAATGTTAGACCTAATACCATAAAAACCCTAGAAGAATACCTAGGTAGTACCATTCAGAACATAGGCATGGGCAAGGACTTCATGTCTAAAACACCAAAAGCAATGGCAGCAAAAGCCAAAATTGACAAATGGGTCTAATTAAACTAAGGAGCTTTTGCACAGCAAAAGAAACTACCATCAGAGTGAACAGGCAACCTACACAATGGGAGAAAATTTTTGCAATCTACTCATCTGACAAAGGGCTAATATCCAGAATCTACAAAGAACTCAAACAAATATACAAGAAAAAAACAAACAACCCCATCAAAAAGTGGCCAAAGGATATGAACAGTCATTTCTCAAAAGAAGACATTCATACAGCCAACAGACACATGAAAAAATGCTCATCATCACTGGCCATCAGAGAAATGCAAATCAAAACCACAATGAGATACCATCTCACACCAGTTAGAATGGCAATCATTAAGAAGTCAGGAAACAACAGGTGTTGGAGAGGATGTGGAGAAATAGGAACACTTTTCCACTGTTGGTGGGATTGTAAACTAGTTCAACCATTATGGAAAACAGTATGGCAATTCCTCAAGGATCTAGAACTAGATGTACCATATGACCCAGCCATCCCACTACTGGGTATATACCCAAAGGATTATAAATCATGCTGCTATAAAGACACATGCACACGTATGTTTATTGCGGCACTATTCACAATAGCAAAGACTTGGAATCAACCCAAATGTCCATCTGTGACAGACTGGATTAAGAAAATGTGGCACATATACACCATGGAATACTATGCAGCCATAAAAAAGGATGAGTTTGCGTCCTTTGTAGGGACATGGATGCAGCTGGAAACCATCATTCTTAGCAAACTATCACAAGAAGAGAAAACCAAACACCACATGTTCTCACTCATAGGTGGGAACTGAACAATGAGATCACTTGGACTCGGGAAGGGGAACATCACACACTGGGGCCTATCATGGGGAGGGGGGAGGAGGGAGGGATTGCACTGGGGAGTTAAACATGATATAAATGATGAATTGATGGGTGCTGACGAGTTGATGGGTGCAGCACACCAACATGGCATAAGTATACATATGTAACAAACCTGCACGTTATGCACATGTACCCTAGAACTTAAAGTATAATAAAAAAAAAAAAAAAAAAAAGAGAAAAGAGAAAGAAAGTCAAAATCACATTTTCAGAGAAGAAAGCAGGGAAGAATTTAAAGCTCCCTGCCACCTTTACGAGAGTGTTGTGGAAATTATAAAATGTTACTCATAAAAAGTACCTTGCAAATCCAAAAAAAAAAAAAAAAAAAAAGAAAATGCAGAAATCACCGGTCTTCTGTGTCGCTCACGCTGGAAGTTGGAGACTGGAGCTGTTCCTATTCGGCCATCTTGCTCCATTCCCCTGTCTCAGTTTCTTTACCTCTGAAATGTAGATAGTAATAATAAGTATATCCAAGGGTTTTTGTTTATATTAGCTACAATAAATCCATATAATAAATTAATATAATAAATCCAGTACCTGGAACATAGCAAGTGTTTGTTGTTATTAGCTTTTCCCTTTTCTCTGCAGGTGATTTCTCTGTCTTCTTTCACTACTTGTCCATTTCTTCCATATCAGATATAATTTATAAAAATGTGACAAGTGTTTATATATAGTATCTTCTAATCGTGTCCCATGTCTCTCACTGAGATATTTCCTCAGTGTGCTGAATCCTTAATATCTATAATTACTATAGAATCAACTGCTGAAATGCACCCTCATATAGCAGTGTGAATGTGCAGCTGAAAGTTGGTTCATTAGGAGAACAGTACAGAAAAAAACAATAAAGTAATTGATTTGCATTATTCATGCATCATCCTTAATGTCTTTAAACAGTCCCACTTATTTGGTTTAATAAACTATCAGAGCAAGGTTGATATGTTACCTGGATATTTTAGTGATTTTCCAACTTTAAACTAACTGTTCTCTAAATCTTCCTCTGTAGCTGCCAGTGGAAGCCAGTCTAATACATTCATTGATGGATATCAAACTAAATCATTGTCCTGACTGGAGAAGACCCCAAAATTACTGTATTTAAAAAACATGTTTTTTGAGTGAAGCATTTGAGTGATAGATACTACATATGTCCTGACAGTGTATCTTCCCTCCCAATTTTGAAGAGTTAATATGATACTTTTCCCCCTACTTCCCCTTGTGATATTCTTGATAGAAATCTAAGTGATTCTGTGAGCTGGAAGGCAAAGAAGTGTGCTTTAACTACCATTCATACCTCTTCAGTTGCCCTGACAAACCTTATTGTGGCAATACCAATGGAAGATGATTAACTTCTGGCTTCTTGAAGAAACAGTAAAGGTGCTTAGCCCTGTAGTATTTTCCCATTTAAGGATTAAAATTCCATTAAAATGGGATCAGGGATGAGAATAGGTAATGCAAGTAAATATGGGTAGCATAATTGTTAAGCCCATGTGCTTTAGAGTCAGCCTGCCTATAGAAACCCTGGTTCTGCCATTATTTGTGTGGCCTTTGGCAAGCTACTTAACCTCTATGTGCCTCAGTTTCTACATCTGTAACTAATAATGCAAAATATTTGCAAGAATACCTGGTACATAGTGTGCAGTAAATGGAGCTGTTAATACTTATGAAAGTTGTATAAATCCCTGTTGATGAGAAAGAGTTGTATCTAGAACACTTTCTAAGGAAGCTTCTGACAATTTCTTTATTCTCATCTGGTGCTGAATTAGAATTTATCTGTAGGCATAAGCTGGTTGTAATGCATCTATGCAATCTATGCAATTGGGGAGTCCAATTACTCAATAGAATGTGGTGATGAAGATGAGCCTGCAGAGCATTTTCTTTCTGTGGAGATTTTTTCCGGCCTGCCCTCACTGGGGGATAGTTGCTATAGATTGATTTAGGAAAAATACACTCTGGAAATCTCACTGTAACTGTAAACATGAACAATAGCATAGTATAGTGGAAAGGAAATAGATTTGACTTCCATTTCTAGCAATATCGTAGACTAGATAATCTGGAAACTCTTATCCCACTCCCAGCTATAAAAAAATCATAAATGCTGGATAAAATTAACTTATCAATTCACCAAATATTATGGAACACCTTTACCATATGCCAGAGAGTGTTCTAGGTGTTGAAGAAGTGAAAGAGACACAAATGCCTGAACCTGTGCAGTTTCCATTCTGGTGAATAGAACACACAGAGTTTTCAAGGAATAATTAAGTTTTCAAGACAGTAAGGACATTTCCAGGAACCAAAAACAAAATGGAAACTATGAACCAGAGTGGTACCTATGAGATACACTGGTTTTCAAGGGTATGTTGGAAGTTCAGGTATTTGTAACCAAGGCTTGGATTTTAACACTCATGCATAATATGGGAGTTAAGACTACATGTAAGACCTCCCTATAAAACTGGGTCTCTGAAAGTGCTCTATGTACAGTAAAAAAAATTGTACTCAGAAAACTTTTTTCCTTCACAGAAGATGGCAAGGCAGTTTGTCTATCTCAACCTGAGTTCTTGGCAGAGAAAATATGTTTCTCCTGATAATTCATAATCATGGGCCTGCCCTCATATGATTTTGAAGTATGAATTTAAACTTTATGCAGAAGTATAAAAGTAAAATCTATACCACAGACGTGTTGGCATTTGTTGCCAGATGTTCCATGTGAGAAATTCTGATGTCATTTCCAAAGTCAAGCAAGCAGGAATAAGGAAAGAAGGTTGTCAAACTCTTTGCTATGGCAGGAGCTGTAGTGGACATTTTAAATCATGAGGGAGAAGGATAAAGCTGAAAATTATGTAGCAACAAGATAGATCTGGTATCTGGGTTATTGATGATCATGGAGTCACCATACTGGCCCTTTATTGCTCACATTAAAGTAAGAGAAAAATACATTTATATTTTGTTTGCACAATTTTGTGTCTCACAGCTGTACCTAATACTAATACAAATAATGAATAAACCCAATATTTGGGAATAAACACTTCTCAAATAGGATAAAACAAAGGCAGTTTCAAATAGACAGAAACTTAGAGTTTACCTCTACAAGACTCTCACTGAAAGAACTACTAAAGGATCTATTTCAGGAAGAAGGAAATTGTATTGCAAAGGAAGCCATAAGATGCAAAACAGATATTTGAGTAAACAAATATATGTGAGTAAATGTAAAGAGGCATTGATGAAATAAAACAACTGTAATAGTTTTGAATAGACCAGAAATTCTCTGCTTTTAGGGTAACCTGCAAGGGAAAGCAAATAATAATCAGGGTACCAGTGTATTAAATCACAATGAGACATAAATTTTACAGGAACTGGAATGTATAAAGTCGTTTGGACCAACACATCTCTCTTTCTGGACAGATGAATATGAGAAGCCAAGTCAAAATTGTATGACCTTAACCAAGTCACTTAACAGTGATGCTTGATAAGTTTTGCATCAGATTAAGTTGAATCTAGATGAAATGAATATTTAATTATTTAAAACTAAGATAGATTGACACATCTCAAATAAAGGGAGGTCTTGCCAATGGGAATAACACACTTGATATCCATTCTCTCAAACTTCCTATAGTCATTTTCACAATAGAGAAGAATGGTCTTATTAATGGAATCAGAATGCAAAATCCTTTGGCTAAGGTGCTTTTCCCTAGACAGTGCTTGGATGGGCATTGCCAAAAGGCAATATTTGTTCATTGACTATCATTTTTCCCACGTCTGTTTGCCCAGTTTCCCCTTCTCATAGATACATTCTTCCTGTGGATATATTAATACAGTTAATCAGGTTAAGAGTCTAATTCTGCTGGCCTACAAAAAATTTGTTTCTTGAAAACGACTTTGCTTATTCTTATTCTCAAAGCAATCTCGTTGCCTTCATTTTCAAGTTCCTGTGTATGTGTGTGGGAGCTGGAGTAGCTCATTGCAGGCTGCCATGTGAAGTTGATATTACTGATCCACCACTAACTATTCAATTAAAATGTATTTTGGCTTAGTCTCATCACTATGGAAAATACTGGTGGCATATGCTTTGTATTGTTCTTCCAATAGTGGGGAATAATTTTCACTAAGCCATCCATACATCTGTTGCCAAATTTCCAGTTGCTCAATTGCTAGACGTGCATGGTACTTTAGCAGCTCAAACCAGTCGGGAAAGAGAAAAAACATGGGATGAACAATGCCAAAATCTAAGATGACTGATCCATCTGTAGTACTGCACTCTGTGGGAGGGGGCTAGAGGTCCAAAGTTATCTGGTTTGGGGAAAAAAATAGTTATCTGGTTTGGCTCCATTGGTGATCATCATTAATGTCCAAGGATGATCTCATGGGTTATGCTTAGCAGTACTGTAGGTGTTAGTAATATCTCAAGTCATGCAGGAGCCAGGGCCATAGTTTGAAAAATCATTCAGGTTTGTAGCAGGTCTCCAAGATAGAGCTCAAAGCATAGAGATAAAATTTAGCCCTTAAGTAAAAGAAGCTGGCAGTTGTTCAACATAGAATCAGGATCACAGTCAATGGGGTTGAGGTTCATGCAGTGTCTGCAAAGTATTATTTGGTACCCACCTACCCATCACCAGAAGCAGAAAGATGAACTAGATGACTTGAAGGTAACTGTATTAGTCTGTTGTCATACTGTTAATAAAGACATATCCAAGACTGAGTAATTTATAAAGGAATGAGGTTTAATTGACTCACAGTTCCACAGGGCTGGGGAGGGCTCAGGAAACCTACCATCATGGTGGAAGGGTAAGCAAACACATCCTTCTTCACATGGTGGCAGAATGAAGTGGGGGAAAAGCCCCTTATAAAACCATCAGATCTCATGAGAACTCATTCACTCACTATCACAAGAACAGCATGGAAGTAACCACTCCCATGATTCAATTACCTCCCACAGGGTCCCTCCCACAACATGTGAGGATTATGGAAACTAGAGTTCAAGATGAAATTTGGGTGGGGACACAGCTAAACCATATCATTCTTCCCTCCCCCCTCCCAATCTCATGTACTCACAATTCAAAACACAATCATGCCCACAATAAGATTTTTGGGGAAATCTTAACTCTTTCCAGCATTAATTCAAAAGTCCAAGTCAAATGTCTCATCTGAGACAATGCAAGTCTCTTCTGCCTATGAGTCTGTAAAATCAAAAGTGAGTTAGTTACTTCCTAGATGCAATGGTGGTACAGGCTTGGGGTAAATACACCCATTCCAAATGGGAGAAATTGGCCAAAAAAAGGGGGCTACAGACCCCACGCAAGTCCAAATCCAATAGGGCAGTCATTAAATCTTAAAGTTCCAGAATAATCTCCTTTGACTCCATGTCTTACATGTAGGTCATGCTGATGCAAGAGGTGGGCTCCCAAGGCCTTGGGCAGCTCTGCTTCCATGGCTTTTAAGGGTACAGGCCCCCTCCTGGCTGCTTTCATGGGCTAACATGAGTGTCTGTGGCTTTTCCAGGTGCACGGTACAAGCTTTTGGTGGATCTACGATTCTGGGGTCTGGAGGACAGTGGCCTTCGTCTCACAGTTCCACTAGGCAGTGGTCCAGTGGGAACTCTGTGTGAGGGTTACAACACCACATTTCTCTTCTGTACTGCCCAAGCAGAGGTTCTCCATGTGGGCCCCATCCCTGCAGCAAACTTCCTCCTGGACATCCAGGTGTTTCCATACGTCCTCTGAAATCTAGGTGAAGGTTCCCAAACTTCATTTCTTGACTTCTGTGCACCTGCAGCCTCAACACCATGTGGAAGCTGCCAAAGCTTAGGGCTTACACCCTTTGAAGCCATGGCCTGAGCTGGACTTTGGCTTCTTTTAGCCATGGCTGGAGCAGTTGGGATGGAAGGCACCAAGTCCCTAGCTGCACATAGCATGGGGGCCCTGGGCCTGGCCCAGGAAAACATTTTTTCCTCCTAGGCCTCTGGACCTGTGATGGGAGGGGCTGCTATGAAGGTCTGTGACATGCCCTGGATACATTTTCCCCATTGTCTTGGTGATTAACATTCAGTTTCTTGTTACTTATGAAAATTTCTGCAGCAGGCTTGAATTTGTTCCCAGATAAATGGGGTTTTCTTTTCTATTGCTTGTCAGGCTGCAAATTTTCCAAACTTTTATGCTTAGCTTCCTCTTGAACACCTTGCTGCTTACAAATTTCTTTTGCCAGATACCCTAAATCATCTCTCTCAAGTTCAAAGTTTGACAGATCTCTAGTGCTGGGGCAAAATGCCACCAGTCTCTTTGCTAAAATATAACATGTATCACCTTTGCTCCAGTTCCAAACAAGTTCCTCATCTCCATCTGAGACCACCTCATATCACTATTATCCATATCACTATTAACATTTTGGTCAAAGCCATTCAACAAGTCTCTAAAAAGTTTTGAACTTTCTGACATATTCCTGTCTTCTGAGCCCTCCACGTCTCTAGGAAGTTCCAAACTTTCCTTTATTTTCCTGTCTTCTTTTGAGCCCTGCAAGCAGTTCCAACCTCTGCCTGTTATACAGTTCCAAAGTTGTTTCCACATTTTCCAATGTCCTTATAGCAGCATCCCACTCTACTGGTACCAATTTACTGTATTAGTCCTTTTTCACACTGCTAATAAAGACATACCTGAGATTGGGTAATTTATAAAGGGAAGAGGTTTAATTGACTCACAGGTCAGCATGGCTGAGGAGGCCTCAGGAAACTTACAATCATGGCAGAAGGGGAATCAAACATGTCCTTCTTCACATGGTGGCAGGCAGAAGTGCAGAGTGAAGTGGGAGAAAGACCCCCTTATAAAACCATCAGATCTCATGAAAACTCAGTATCATGAGAACAGCATGGAAGTAACTACTCTCATGATTCAATTACCTCTCACCAGGTCCCTCCCATGACGCATGGGGATTATGGGAACTACAGTTCAAGATGAGGTTTGGGTTGGGACACAGCCAAACCATATCAGTAACTCTTTAACCTGATATGCCAGATCTCCCTAAGAATTTAGAGCATATGGTGAGGGTTGAGGGTCTAAGAAGCCCAACTTTATTCACTACTTCTGATTAGAAGAGCTCCCCAATATAAACGGATTTATGGGGAAAAGCTATTACTCTGTGAGAGTATTTTTAAGATGTTTTTTGAGACTTGAATAATTTACAGTAGGATTCAAAAAGCATGAATTAACTGTAGATGATGGTGATAAAAATAAAAATTGTGCATATAATCTGGTGAATGATCTCAATAGAGATGTTTGACTTCTGTGATGGGAGGAAGTACAGGTTTGGGTGGCTAAAAAGAAACAAGATTGCATATTTCTGAAATTGGTGTGGGGAGCTGGTTTCTCCATGGATACAAGAGTATCCTGGAAGAGAAAGCTAATAATGAAAGGACAGCCTGATTTTATTTACTCTTCAAATATATTGAAACGAATGAATCTAAATAGATCCAAATCATTTTTGAACAAATTCCTTTTCCAGATATTGACTTTGAATACTCTTTCTCAAAAAGTGTGGGTTCAACTACCTGTCCTCTGTTTATGACTCCCAAATTACTATTTCTAACCCATCTCCATTTCTTTTTAATTTCCAAAATGTCACTAATATTTACAGGAATCTCCTCTTGAATGTCATATGTGGACCTCAAATTTTACAGACATAATTTTTGTATATTGTACCAATGATTCACAGTCTCCAACAACCAGAGTTTAATAGTTTTCCTTAAGTTACATAGCTGACAAATGGCAGATCTAAGACTAGAATACAGATCTTTGGATTTCAAATCCTGTATGTTGTAGTTCATTGGATCAGGTGTCAGATGATCAAACCCCTGAATCTGACAGTCGAGGCCCTTCACACTTTAGTCTTAACCTACATTTTCAACCTCACCTCCCCTTACTTCCTCTCATTTTCTTTTGTCTAATCACACTGTGCTCCTTTCATTTTAACAAGCATGCCTGGCATTTTCCATTTCCCCTTTTTTCACACTGTTCACTTCACTTGGCATGTCTTCCGTCAAGCCCACATGCAATCTTGTCTGACCTTCATAGACCAGCACAAAGGGAATCATTTCCTAACCTTTCTCTGATTCATCTCAGTTTGAAGTACCCGCTCCCTGACATAAATGAGCATAGTAGCTTATCTTTATGTCACTCATAGTGCTTATTACTTTCTACCTTGTATTGTTAATTCATCAGACTTTTATTGCGTGCCCATCATGTGCCATTTTTATTTGAAACGTGGAGATTCTTCAGTGAACAAGCTGGTCAGTGTCACTGGCCTTATGGGACTCATTGTGTAGTCAGGGAAGAAAGACAAGGTAAAAAGCAATGACCAGGCTGGGAGCGGGGGCTCACGCCTGTAATCCCAGCACTTTGGGAGGCCAAGGCGGGCAGATCAACTGAGGTCAGGAGTTTGAGACCAGCCTGGCCAACGTGGTGAAATCCCGTCTCTACTAAAAAAAAAAAAAAAAAAAAAAAGAAAAATACAAAAATCAACCTGGCGTGGTGGTGTGTGCCTGTAATCCCAGTTACTCAGCAGGCTGAGACATGAGAATCGCTTCAACCTGAGAGGTAGAGATTGTAGTGAGCTGAGATTGCACCACTGCACTCCAGCCTGGGCAACAGAGCAAGGCTCTGTAAAAAACAAAATAAAACAAAGCAAAACAAATAAAAAACAAGCAATGGCCTAGAGTCCCTGAGTCATAGAGAGATGAACAGGTGCCATGGGACTCCAGAGAAGGATGTCTTGGATCCCTAGACTTGGAATAATGGAGACAATCAGAAAAGGCCTCTTGTATTGAGGGGATGAAACTATAATTTCTTTAGGATACAGTCCTTACTTTATTGGAGTTCCCCTCCACGACCCATCCAGCCCTATGCCATATACCAAACAGATCATCCGTGGGATTGTGTTGTATTGGCTTTTTGGATTGCCTACCTTTTTTAATGTAGTCAGTAACACTTCATTCCTTCCCTGATATTGAGAGTGCAGTTATAATTGGGAGTTCATTAGACAACAAGAGTTGCCTAATAACACATTGGAAATCTGAGTTAAGATATTTCCTATGTGGGTTTTCCCCTTTCACTTGTGTCACAATCTTAATGTCACCACAGATGACCATATATTCATTGCAAAACATTTATATGATAGATAAGCCTTGTAGAGCAGCCCATTTTCCCTCTATAGCATTTATCATGGCTTGTGATTATGTATGGGCATATTTCATAAACGTCTGTCTTCCACACAGGATTAAAAACTCTATGAGGGAAGGAACTATTCCTGTTTTGGTTGCAATTGTATCCCCAGGGTCTAGCACAGTGCATAGCACTCGGGAGCCACTGCATAAACATTTGTTGAATGAATGAATGAATAAATTGACTAAATAGCCAAAATTTGGTATAATTTCTTACCATTTACTATGAAGTATAATTTTATTGCTCTATATTAGAACAAAAATCGACAAGTGATTGGACAGTTTTTACACTATAAGTTCTCTTTTTTCTTCAAGCTGGAAACACTGTGTTTTTCCGTAAAAATTCAAGAGATATATTGTATTTATAGCCTCCTAAGAGATCTCCCTTTACTCTTGCACCTCTAGAGTCTATTCTCAGCACAGCAACTAGAGTGATCCTTTAAAAAATGTGAATTAAATCATGTTATTTAAAAAACTCTTTGATACACTCAGAGTGAAGCCAAACTCCTTACCATGACCTACAGAACCCTCCATAGCTTGTCTTTGTCTACTTCTCTATGTTCTACCTCTCTTCTTCTTGCTCATTCTATTCCAGACATACTGGCTTTTTTCTATCCTTTTAACTTGCCATGTTATTTTCTTTTGGAGGACCTTCATACTTGCCTTTCCTTTTGCTTGGTGGACCTTTTCTTTAGGTATTTTATGTGATTCGCTCCCTCCTCAAGAAGCCCTTTCCTGGAAACCCTATCTAAAGTAAACCACATCACCGCAGCCACTTTATTCTGCTACCTAGTTCCACTTTTCATTACAATTATTCCATGAAATTATTCTATCTGTTTACTTTTGGGGAGTCAATCTACTCTACTAGAATATAAGGATTTTTTTTATCTGTTTTGCTCATTGTTGTGTTACTAGCACCTAGAACATACTCTAACATAGAGTACATGTTCATGAAATATGTTTTAAATTAATTACTCTCAGATTATTATCGAGCTATTTAATTTGGAAGAGTAAACATTTTGTTTTGGTTTATGCTTATTTTTGCTTACCAGTAAGTACTAAGGGGAGTTCTTTGTGTGGTAATTTTGAGCTAGGTGTAAATTTCTATCTACAGACATTCAGTACCCCAGATTTTTGTTGTTGTTCTCTTATTTTTTTTAGATTCACAGGGTATATGTGCATGTTTGTTATATGGGTACATTGCATAATTGTGGGGACTGGGCTTCTAGTGCACCCACCACTCAAACATTGAGCATTGTACCTAAGGTAATTTTTTCAACCCTCTCTACTTTTGGAGTCCCCAATGTCTATTGTTTCCATCATTAGTCCACAAGTATCCATTGTTTAGCTCTTTCTTATAAAATAGACTATGCAATATTTTATTTTCTGTTTCTGAATTTGTTCACTTAGGATATTGGCCTCCAGCTCCATCCATGTTGTAGGAAAGGATATGATTTCATTATTCATTATGGCTGCTGGATAGTATTCCATAGTGAATATATACCACATAATCTTTATCCAATCAACCATTGATGTAAGCTTAGGTTGATTCTATGACTTTGCCATTGTGAATGGTGCTGTGATGAACACATGAATTCAGGTGTCTTTTTCATATAATGACTTCTTTTCCTTTGGGCAAACACCCAGTAGTGGGATTGCTGGGTTGAATGGTAGTTCTACTTTTAGTTCTTTGAGATATAGAAGACTATAAACTTTTAAAGGCAGGAGCCGTGCCTATTTTCCTTCACCATTTTACCCCCGTGCCTTGAAGAGTGCTTAGGGCATAAAAGAGTTTCAATAAGTATGTGTTGAATTGAACATAGTCATATCCTTAGATATATGGATTATATAAACAACTCATTTCTTTTTAATGTTGCTGTGCCATTTCTCAAATGAGAGGCTCTTTAGGGAACTCTCCGATATTGAAATAAACTTTATTTACATTTTTTATTTATAACTAATGTGTAAAGTATGATTCTTTCTTCCAGCCCACCTTTGTCATCCTGATTTCTTCTACCTAAAATTTGTGATTTTCCAAATCATGCAGATTTTATTGTTGGACCTATGTACTTCTTTCCATGCCTTCTGACACTCTCCCTCTATAGGCCTTCATTGCCTTTTGTCTTGACTGTCATAGAAACCTTCTAATGCATCTCCCTGCCTTCTGTTTTTCTCATTTCCTAGCCATCCTACACACAGGATGTCAGATTAATCTACTGAAAGTTTGTATTTGCTTATATCATTTCTTTCCTCAAAAATTCTAAACATAGCAAACATATAATTGAATCTGTCTACTGAATTAAGTATTGAATTCTTACCCTAGCATTCAAGGCTTTCTTTAGTATTCTATCAATTGAATTTCCAGCTTTTTTTTTTTTTTTTAAATTCACTTCATGAACTCTACTATCCTTCCAAACTTGACTATTTGTAAATTTTGGATACATCCATCACTCTAGTCATGCTTGTGTTTACTGATTCAAATGTCTTCTTTTTATTCTTGCTTTATGAAATCCTTCCAACCTTATATTACATATCCTCTTCTCCATTGATGCCTCTCCTAAGGGAGACATAAAACGAATGCCCAAATAAATGACTTTCATGCTGGGTAAACTAAGATTAGCTGAACCTCACACCAAAATAAATCACAAATGTCGGTGAGACACAAAGCTCTCTGAGGGCAGAGAATGTGCTTGTCTTGTTTTCTGCCTACTCAATTCCTAGGACAGTTTCTGACACAATAGATACTAATAATACAATAAAAAAACAAATATTGAATAATGTGTAGTAGAGGGACACAATATTTCACATAATATGTTTCTTGAAGGCAGGGATTACCTTTAAATTTATGCTCATGTCCTCTATAGCCCTACATAGTAGATGCTGAAGAACTATTTGTTAAATTTAATGAAGAACATAGTGTTCTACAAGCAGTGTAATTACATGAATACTTATCTTTGAACTCAGTTTGTACTAGACTAATGTCATTAACAAGAGGTAGAACTGGGACAAAATGATGCATTGTCATTTTACTGACAGATTCAAGGAGGATGTAGTCAAAGAAATCAAACTGAAGGCTTCACAGAGAAAATTAAAATATCCATATAAAGAAGGTTAGTTAGAAAACATTCAAAGGCCAAATAAAGTCCTCAGTAAGAGAATCAGTCCAATGAAAAAGTTTTTATTGTTTATCAACAATCTTTTCAATCAGTTGCTTATGAAGGGAGTTAGAACAGCTTCATGTTGTCATTCTGCATCCTCTATCTTGGAACTTCCATTGTGAGACAATGAAGCAACAAAAAAAGTCCCACAGTGAAGGAGAAACAAATTTAAATTTTGAAATTGGTGTTGTTTAATGTCGTTCTTCATGTCTTTTTTTTTATGCACAGGATCGTTGTACTGATTCACTTTGTGATACTTTGCCCTGGGCAGCAGATCCTCCATGATTCAGACCTTTCTCTATATAATCTTTCCAAATCCAAACTGACATGGTCCCAGGTCCTCAGAATCTAATGTAGGAAAACAGTAAGTCAAGGTGTTATTTGATTGCTTTTGACTACAGTTCTGACACACTTGTATTTTAATGGCTCACTAAAAGCAAAGCCTTTACCCAATAGAAGACCTTAACCAAAGGGATTTCAAGTGCCAAGGCAAGTTAGAACAACTATGAGACCAAAGAATATTCCATCTGACTCTGAGTCCTCTGAGGACCAAATGCGTTTATATTAGCCAAGCCTCTCAGGAGAAGAATTGGAATGTTCATTTGTCATTGGGTTATTTTGGTATATCTTTAAAGCAAATGGAACTCATCAAAGAGAAGTACTATTACTTGGAGCTAAAGGTGGTAGTTTGAATGCAATAAAATAAAAATATCACTTTATCCAGCAGGTGGTAAACATATGGAACTGGTTACCTTAGGAAGTGATGCAGGCTGAAAATAGAAAAAATGTCAAGAAGGGCTGAGAGAGACTTTTGGGTGCTAGACATAAGGGAAAGGTACATATGTGGTGGGTCTTACCATTCACTTTGTAAAGGGATGCCATAGGTGACAATCATCTTATCCTCTTATAAGGTTTCTATTTGGCTGGATGATAGAACTAAGAATCGTATTTCTTACATTCTTATCTCAGTTATTTTGGAAGTTTCATTCCTTTTCTTTGTATCACCTTTAAAATTTTCCCTCTTTTTTATCTCTTTGCTTTTCCCCCGTTCTGAATCCAGAGGTATTTCAAATATTTTCTCTCCACATGAGTCCCAGAATTCCGAACACCTAGAGCTGCATCACCCAACTTGGTAGTTAGTAGCCACATATGGCTCTTTAAATTTAAATGTAAGCTGATTAAAATTTAATGAAATTAAAATTTCAATTCCAAAGTTGCATCAGCCATACTTCAAGTGCCCAATAGCCCCATGTGACTGGTGGCTAAGCTACTGGACAGCTCAGATAAAGGATATTTTCATTATTGCAGAAAGTTCCACTGGATAACACAGAACTAATTAACTTGTCTTAAGCTAGGAAGTGGCAGAGCTGGGTCTGGAACCTGAGTCTGATTTCAAAGCTTATGCTATTAACTGCTCAACTAGATTGTTTTCCATCAATTTCTTACTCTTTCTCTCAAGTTCATCTTTTCTTTATCTTTCTGATATCGCACAAGGAGCAGATGACATGGCTTATGGAAAGATCCTGGTATGCATGGATGTGAGCTCCATAAATTCAACTTGGATATTCCCATTCCCTTTCACCTAGTACTCAGATATCTCTTCTTACTCGCTTCCCTATCTTCCTTTCCTCTTCTGAAAGATTCATATTGCAATAAATAAGTGTATTACTGATTGGTTTCTTAAAGCAAACCACACAAACATAAGTCTTGGTCAAGCTGTTTTTCCTCCAGGACTTTCTATGAGCAAATATTTGGGAGAAGACCAGGTAAAATAGAAGTCTTCTTGAAAACAAATAGTAGAAGCATTTGAGATGAGAAAATATGGTTATTTTATAAGGATATAAAACTTCCTTCTCTCAAAACCCAGCCCAACCCTATGAAATATTCAGTACCCTGTGATATATTCAGTACCCTGTCTAAAACTAGGGCTAAAAGGTCTGTATTCGTATACTTCATCTGTCTCCCTGTATTCATCTCTATTTTCCACACATTCTCAAACATCTTATATTACTGCAAAATGGATGTTTCATTCATAAATTTGTCTCAACAGGTATTTCCTAAAATGGTGAGCTATGGGATGTTATTATGCAAGATGTTAAAATGTGTTCTGTAGGGATAAAAGTCTCTAGTGACCAATTATGCTTGGGAACTACTAGATTTAAAATGCTAAGCAGATTTCTCTAAGATAGTACTTCTCAAAATCTTGATGTAAATCGAATTAAGTCACTTTCCTGCTGAAAACGGCTCAATCTCTATCAAGGCTACTAGGTCCTACATAAGCATCATCTGGCATCATTCTTCCCCTTATATTACCCTGCTTCAGCTATATGGACTCTCTTGTTATTCCTTGATGACACTAAACTGTTTCCTGCCTGAGGGCATTTCTAGTATTCATTGTTCCCCATGCCCATTCTTCTCCTTGCTATTCCAGTTTTAACAGTCTAGGTTTCAGGTCAGTATCAGCTTCTTGGAGATCCCTTCGCTAATAATTCTATCTAAAGTGCTTCCAAGTCATTCTCCTGCCATACTCAATCTCATTCCCCTGTTTTATTGAATTCAAAGCATTTATTATTATATGGTTATCTCATTTATTTATTCATTGACTTGTGTATTTTATATGTCCCCGGTTAGGTAGGATGTTAGGTCCATGAGGGCAGGAACCATATTTGCCGTATTCACCTCACCATTTTATTCCCAGAACTTACAATAGTTACTGAACACAGTGGGTGCTCAATAAACATTAACTTAATATGTATTATAAAGGATAATTGAAATTGTAAATAATTGTAATTATTAAAGTTATTTAAAATTAAAATTATAGAAAATATTTAATAATAATTAATAATAATTAAAATGGACTGAAATTGTAAATGTTTACTTATATAGAAAATATGTAAAAATTTCTCAAAACTTAGTTGTGTATACAGTTACTTCCTCCTTAAACACACTTAAAAAAATTCTAAACTCATGGTCTATAGTACACAAGTTGGAAAATGATCATCTAAATATTTTTAGGATTTTCTTTTTCAACTTTTGGGGTTAAGAATTCTCATAAAATGGATAGAAATGAACAATTTTGACCAAAAATCTGCTGTAGTTCATAGCCAAGAATCAAAGCCAGCAATTTATTTCTATTCTTCTCACTCTCCTACCCCCCGCCACCCCAATCAAATGCTCACATAAAGTTTCTCCATGGAAAGTTAGCAGAAAGACAAAAGGAAAACAATAAAAGGAAATAACAATAAATAGCTTTTTCTGGGGGCAATCTGGTAAGAGATCCTATTAGGGACAGGGTGATAAAAACAGAAGGGTCATTCTACTTTCTCAAAATGTCAGTGAAATAAAATAGCAATGCAGAGCATTCCTACCTGCAGGCACACAGGAGGAGACTAGAGCTAACAGGAATAGCAAGCCAGCACATCAACAGTTTGAATTTCATCTTGTGAACAGAAGGTGGCTAGACAGATGCGTGGTCCAATGTGATAATTACAAGTTTCTGCTTGGAATACAAACTTTCTTGTCTTCTGTTTCATTTTATTTCTCAGTGAATGAGTTTAAAGAGCTATTTTTGAGATTTTAGTTAGGTTTTCTGCCTTTCTGTCAAGGACACTCATTAAATATTTAGTGGAATTCTGAAAGTTGACTTTAAATTACAATATGCAAGCAGTCTTCTTAGTCATAGGTCAGAAAACACTATATTAATCCAATTAGAGGGGTCGCTGGCTGAATGCAATTACAAAAGTACTCATAATTTTATTTTTTAAAAAGGAAGGGATAAGATTCTAGAAATGATAGACTAGTGAGCTTAACATCAATCCTTAATGGAATTATCTAGATGATTCATAAAGAAATAGATTGCAAGTACTAAAAGAAAGGCAGTGTTGGTCACCAGGAACCAGTATGGCTTCACCAAAGATTATGACAAATTAATTCCATTTTATTAGGTCAATAACAAACTCATATCATAGTGATTGCTTGTGGACTGTAGCACTAGACTTGTGAATTTGAACCCATAGCTCTATCACTTACTAGTTGTGAGAGCTCAGGCAATTGAGCTCATCTATTAATGTCTCAGTTGTGTGATCTATAAAATCAAACCAATGTAGTACCTATTTCTTATGAATTTTGTGAAGGTAAAATGTGTTTATACATGCAAAATATTTAGAACAGTGTTTAAGGACTTTAGAGCAAAATCTAGTAATTGCTCAATAAACGTTTGTTGTTATCATTTGAGTGCCTGGAATGTGAGCTGGATGGTGACAGTGTTATGTGGCTCCATAGCTAGTTGAATAACTCTAGTCCAAACATACTAATTAGTGAATTTATGGCAATCAGAATGGAAGTTTCTAATCATATTCTCTTCATCATTTTAATCAATTAATTGGGTAAAGTGTAGATAAAATGCCTATCAACTCTGTAGATCTTAAAAACTTGTTTCGTTCTAGAAAAATGTTGTGAAATAAAAATTGGGCATTTAATAGGTGTAAATTTCAAGTTCTTGCTGTCAGGTTTTAAATCAACAAATGCAGGGTGTGGACAATCTGGTTTAATAGAAGTTTTTATCTATAAGCCTTAGAGGGTTGTAACCTGGCACTTATATATAAAAAGGTTATATGGCCAATATGAATCAACACCAATCAACCGTGCTAATGAAGCCTTGGGCTATATACATAAAAATGTATCAACAGAACAGGAGAAGGGCATTGGACCAGTGAGTTTTCTTTTTGTAACATTTGTTGCTGACGTCATTCTTTTAAGAAGGGTTTTGACCACTGGACATTTTTTTGAAGACAGGAGCTGTTTTATTCATGGTTGTATCACCAATGTGTAGCATAGTGCCTAAAATGTGATTGGTGTCCATGAAATGTTTGATAAATTTAAAACTAGAATGAATGAAAACACATCTATAAAAATATGACTAAGATGATTAAGAGGCCATAGCTATGTAATATAAGAAATTGTTGAAACACTGAAGTTGCTAAGCCTGATGGTACAAAATAAACTGTCTTCAGATATGTAGAAAAAGTACAAAATTTAGTCTGGGCACTCTGAGGTTAGATTTAGAACTAACAGATTTCAACTAAATCTGATAATGTTTATATGGTAGTTTATTAAGCACATTATCATACATCATGTTATGTGATTTTTATTGTTATACCAACTCTATGAGGTAGTTACAGCAGGTATTTTACCCCAATTTAACATAAAATATTAATAGCAGATACATTGTACTTACTATGTGTCAAGCATGTTGCATATATAGACTCATTTACATTTCACCATGAGTTAGTTACTCTTATTATCAGGTGCACCTTCAGACAACTAACCTGAGGCATGGAAAGGTTAAGTAACATGCCCAAGATCACACATCTAGTAACTAGCAGAGCCAAAGTTTGATTTGAATCCTGTCAATTTGGGCTCTAGTTCATACTTTTAACTATTACACTGTACTGCCTTCCACGTTCGTGCCTTTCTACAGAATAGTATACTGAGTCTCAGATAGATCAAGTGATTTGCTCAAGATGACAAAGCACCTAAATTCTGACTAGACTCAGTGCTCTTGTCACCATCCCTGGATGTTCCTCTTATTGGATGAAATTTGGACTTTTTAGAGTCTTTCAACTGTGAGATCAGATGCAGAGGCTGGTTACTTATCTGTGAGACAAGCTATGGAGGGGATGCCTACATAGAGTGCGAAAGGTATTTTG
Source organism: Rhinopithecus roxellana (assembly GCF_007565055.1). Taxonomy (NCBI): domain Eukaryota; kingdom Metazoa; phylum Chordata; class Mammalia; order Primates; family Cercopithecidae; genus Rhinopithecus; species Rhinopithecus roxellana. The sequence goes on along the minus strand of NC_044555.1, from coordinate 109,431,008 downwards.
TTTGTTGTTTGTTTTTTGAGATGGTGTCTTACTGTTTCCCAGGCTGTCCTCGAACTCCTGGGCTCAAGTGATCCTCCCACCTCAGGCTCCTGAATAGCTGAGACTACAGGCACACACCACAGTGCCCAACTGGAACTTAGATTATCTTTAAGGCTTATTTCAGCTTTTAAAATTTTATGAGTCTATGAACATGTTTCAGATATTATAGGTTCCAGGCATCTCAGACTTACTGAATCTATTGCTGGGATAGGACCAACATGCCAAGCGATTCTCGTCAGCACAAATTTTGAGAGACACTCATTGAAAATTGACCAGGGTCATATTAGCAAGAGTTTTAGAAATCATGCTAAGGATAAATGGATAAATAAATCATTTTAAGGAAAGAGTAGCATAAAAGGATTTTCTAATTAGGAAATTTACTCTAGCTATACCGAGAAGGATGGATAAGAGAAAGGTGAAAATGGAGGTGAAAGGCAAGATAGTGATCTATTTTAGCAATCGAGACATGATATATTTCTAATTTCAGAACAAGAGTTATAGGTAGGGTTTTGATCAGCTCAGAATGGTATTATAGACCATGCAGTTTAAAAGAAAACAACCAAACCTTCACATGAACCTCTCATACTTTGCAATTTTTACCCTATTCACATCTAAGTTTTTTTGAGTCCCCACCTCTCCTCTGACAAGTTCCAGTGTCTGCCTCCTCACCTCAACCTTTGCACCCTTTCTTCAGTAACCCAGGTCCAGGTGCTTTCAGGACATCACTTCATTTCAGATTCAACATGTCTGAAATGGAACTCATTACATTGCCTGAGAAATGGATAACTTTCACATTGTGAATGCTGTATTGGTTTCCTTAGGGCTGCTGCACAAAGTACTATAAGCTGGGTGGCTCAAAACAACAGAAATCCATTATTTCACAGTACAGGAGGATGGAAGTCTGAAATCAAGATGTCCTCAGAATTGTCTCCTTCTGGGGGCTGGGGACTCTGAGGGAGGGTCTGTTTCATTATTTTCTATCTAGTTTCTGGTGGGTGCTGACAATCCTTGGTGTCTTTTGGTTTGTGGTTGCATCACTCCAATCTCTGCCTCTATCTTGACATGGCCATCTTCCTTCTGTGTGCATCTGTGTCTGTGTCCTAATAAGGACACCAGTCATTGAAGTTTTTTGTTCCTACCTTCTCAGTGACTTCCTTCTTGCAGGGTTCTGTGTCAAGGAAACTATGTGTACAATAACAAAATGGTAATCTAATACTTAATAGCTGAGCCAGTATTCAATAATAAACAACATAGGGTTTTTGAAGAAAACTGAGTTGGAGGCTTAATGGAGCCTTTACTCATTTCTACACTCCTAATCTTGGGACCTGTATATTCAGGTGTGGCTGTTTGGGACAGAAGGTAGCTGGGAGAGAAGGGAGAAAGCCAAATCTCGAGAAGGGCCCTCTGTCCGTTGATCCAACCAGGTACATGAACCAGCACATAGAGGAGACAAAAAGAATGCCAGGTTTGTTCCTGAGGGGAAAAAGTAAGTGGAAGAAGTTATGGAAGTAGAGGATGACTGAGTCTGCACCAATGATATAGATCCTTTATAGAGTACAAATGAGACAGTGTCATGAATGGGTTCTGGAAATAAACCTATGTCCAATGTTCAACATTCACATTCTGTGTTTCAGGCTTTGATAAGCATACCAACTTCCCTTCTCTTGTGGAAGTGTTGTTAATGGGACAGACAGAGGCAGAAGCTTGATAAGAAGGGCAGAATTTCCCTCTGAAAGGCTCAAAATAAGGAAGCTTTTATTATATAGTGATCATATGTTCTCTAGCTCCTGGCAATGATTTTAAGCAGAAGGACTAAAGAAGAAAGCAAGAGAATAAATTGGAGGATGTGGACAGATGATTTTGAGCAAGTATGTCACTGGAGAAAAAGGAGTCTGTCTATTCAGGTCCTCAAGAAGCATTTTGAATCTTTACCCTTCAGAACAAGAATAAACCAGTAGCAATGCTATGTAACCTATTTAACCTGAGTTTTGCAACCTTTCTCACCAAATACAACTACTTTTCACAAATCAGATTGCAGCCTTATCACTGCTCTCTCAGTGACACTACAGAAAATGTCACTTATTGTTCCCTTTATTCTGCTATTTGTTGATTAAAATGAATCACTCTTTTTCCAGAGGGATCTTATGTTCCTTTTGTGAACTTGGTTGCAGTGGTTTTGAGCTGCATCCCAGCTCTAAATCCCAATCCAAATTGCTCCTGAAACTTTTCTTTCTTGAGGGAGCAGCCTTCTTGGGTATGAGCCTGGGAATCATTGCAGCCTAATCAGCTTGTCATCACTTAGTGCCACATATTCTTGTCTTTGGCAAGCATTTATTCTGAAGGGCATCATGTAAAGCTCATGATGCTGTCTCCATTGAACTTATGCTTATAAGAAGAAAATAAGGGGCTATAGAAAATTTATTTTTAAATTGAATTTAAGTAGTTTTGCCACATTTTAAATGTCAGACGGAACTGTTCCACAGTACAAATCTGCCAAGTCTATGCAGGCGGCTGTTTTCAATAGGACTGTTCGTGCCCTATTGTACTAATCTTTTTTTAAACACACACCTTGCTGGAAAAGGCCAAAAACACCCACACAGGCAGTGGGCACTGTTACTTTTTTCTTGCTCCAAGTGGATGAATAGGCTCTTATTCCATTTGGTGTGTTGCACTGTTAAGCATTTCTCAATCGTTTTCTTCCCTTGATGGACATTGAGCCTTCCTGTGACACAGCAGGCAACAGTCCTTGTACTTTCCCACATGGCCATCCACTCCCCCAGCCATCTGCCCATCTATCTGCCTCCCCTTGATCACCCTCCTCACCCCCCCCCCCCGAGATTAAATCCTCAATTCAAGAATGATCAGGAATTACATGCACTGGATAAGTATAAGGATGGTCTTGTCTAGAATTTACTAGTTCTTTTCAACCATGAATGCTGAAAATCTTCCTAATATGTGCACATTTCCATCTTAGAAAGGTGAAGTCTGGTTACTGACAATGACATTACCTTTGGCAATTTGCAAGGTCCTTATGACATTCTATGTCCCTAGTATACTTGTTGGTTTAGAACACAAAATCCAGAGTAAAATGATCTAGATTTGTATCTTGGCTCCTCCACTTATGATGTGACCCTGAAAAATTTATATAATCTCTCTGAGACTCAGTTTCCTCATCTGTGAAATAAAGCTGGTAATACCTACCTCACTGTGTTGCTGTGATGATGAAATGACACAATATTTGTCATGCGTCTGGCAGAGTGTCTGCCATATAGTAAGCACTCATTACATATTGTATTTAATAATAGTAAGTGTTCAATAAAATGATAGCTGCAAGCATTATTTATTATATAATTTTATTACCTTTCAATCCCTATGTCATCACTGTCAATAAGTGATTACTGATTTTGCATCTATAATCCTAGACAATCAACAAATGTTTTGAGAGTTCTCCTTCTGTACCAAAGATTATCTTGGAGAATACAGAGACTGACATAGTCCTAGCCCTACACGAGCTTTCAGTGTAGTTGGGAACATAAAATATTTTTATCTACAAATAAAATGAGCAATGAGCAATATTAAAGTGCTAAACATGTGATATATATGCTATAAAATATTAGAGTTCAGAAAAAGTGGATCTATCTTCATGGGCTGTGATGGAAGTTGAGTTATGAGCTATAACTTAGAAAATGAAAAAGGGTGATCATCATAAGAATAATAAACCCCAATTATTGGAAATCTAATATTGGATAGGTGCCTTACATGCATTATTTCATTTAACCCTTGTAATATTTCTACAAAGTAGGCAACATTAATATTTTCACTTTTCAGGTGAAGGTATTAAGGTTTAAAACTAAGCAACATTGCCTAAAGGCATATGACTGTTAAATGGCAGAGCCTGGATCTGAACTCTAGGCTTTTCTGACTCCAGAAACCATTCTTCTTACGCCATAACAGGCTTCCTCTTGTTAGTGAAGAGAAGCAGTCTGACACAATCAGGCAGGGGAGATGATGCAAGCAAAGACAAACAGGCACTGATATTTAGGGACCAATGAAGGGAACATCTGACTGGTGTAGGAAGAAAGAGAGGACAGCCTAGAAAGTTAAACTAGGGCCTGTTTGTGAAGGGCCATGTAAGCAAGGCTAAGAAAATCAGTCTCTTTCCTGCAAGGGTTGATACAGGAGATGGAGATTAATTTGTGTGGTATTGACATCCTCATGAATAGTCTCTGACTAAACTTTTAATCTAGGTTTTGGTTTTGTCTCTTCCCTTTGCTTGAAAGGGAATGTCATTAATATTTCCATTTGTTTGAAGTTTCCAGGTAGATTTTATTTATTTAGGGTGAATATGTGGAAGGCAAGAGAAAATTTGACATCTCAAAAATGGCTTGACTTACCAAGGATATTTTTGTAATGCACAAAGCACACTTATAACCCAGTATGGGAGATGGTGGTCTATGTCTCTCACTACATGTTGGAAATAAGAGATAAATATAACCATGGAAAAGATTTAGATTTCTTCTGATTAGCAAAGAATCTCAAGATCTTCTCCAGCTAAGTGTTTAAAAAGCTGGGAAACTGCCACTTGCATAACATAGGCAGTTCCTAACTTGCAAATGAGTTGACTTCCAAAAGTTCATTTATCAAACAATTTTTTGTAACTTGGAACACACTATGCCTTGGAAACAATGCTATATAAAAATGGTACTTGAGTTTTCTTTCCATTTTTCATGGAGATGATGGAATATTTAAGATTCTTTTGGGTAATCTTAAATTCCACGGGAACTTGATAATCTGGCCATACTTATGCTTTTAAAGGTCTAAAGGAGAAACCAGTCAGAAGATACTAGTGCGGGCAATAGGAAAAGTTGTGCACTTTCCCATTTGTTAAGCTATTGTCCACTTATTTTTTAAAAAAGCAAAAGCTTTTTAGAGAGACTCCTGGGTTTCCAAAGATATGTCCAAATATTTAGACCTCTGTCAGCAGGTTAATGTGATATAATGCTTTTATAGAGCAACTTCGTTTCAGCTTAGATGTCATACAAAGGGCTGGCCCTTTGTGTAGGTGAAGCAGAAGGCCACCTTTAGTGACTTAAAGGATACCACGATTATGTCTTTATATCCCAAGTAAAATTCCCACTATTTTGCCAGAAGGCCAGAAATTCACTTTGTGAACTGGCATATTTATCTTTGGTAACTAAAGTGGGGATACTTTTTCGTATAGTGTAAGTCATCAAGATATTCCCAGTGATCAATAGCTCAGCATGAATTAGTTTGGTAGGTGGAGAGAGAGCACTGAGGGCACTGACTAGGGAACACATAAAGCTGATGGTACATGTAGAGAATTAGAAATAACGTATTTGTTTCATACAAAGCCTAGGCAGAACAGGTTTGGGTGAGGTTGTGAGAAGGGGTCTGCGCCCAAAGACACTGATTTCCTGATAGAGGCAGTGAATTTCCTTAGAGTGAAAGAGGGTAATTTTTACAATATGGAATTGTGGCAGCAGGACAGAGGATGGACAGGAGAAACCAGGATTTGTGGTTTGCTTAGACAAAGTAGGATCAGCAAACTGTTGTATTTTGGAGGAACAACTGGTTAAGAAAAATCAAATTTAATTTGCTGATAGGCAAGCTTAGTTAACAAAAGGCAGCAAACGATGTCAGGCAGCTACTACTAGTCTAAGCAGGTCAGAGGTCCATACTTATTAGCCAAACTAAGATAGGAAAGAAGAGTTAAGGAGATCCATGCAGGCCCAGAGTCCAGAAACTTGATAATATTGAAAGCAATTAGCAGGAAATACTAGAGTAAGCGCTGGTTTGACTCTTTTTGCCAGTGAATGTAGCTCTGTTTCCACATGTATTGATTATATATAATACATGCTTAGAGGCCTGTGGTTGTACCTGCCCCTACTTGAGGCAGGGAAAAAGTGTCATCAACCTTGTCTATTCCAAATTCCACATATATCCTACTATTATTTGCCTATATGTGTGTCTTAAAACAACTGACTTGGCCAGGGATTACGTTGGCTCACGCCTGTAATCCCAGCACTTTGGGAGGCGGAGGCGGGTGGATCACGAGGTCAGAAGATCAAGAACATCTTGGCTAACTCGGTGAAACCTCGTCTCTACTAAAAATACAAAAAATTAGCCGGGCGTGGTGGTGGGCACCTGTAGTTGCAGCTACTCGGGAGGCTGAGGCAGGAGAATGGCGTGAACCTGGGAGGCAGAGCTTGCAGTGAGCCGAGATCATGCCACTGCACTCCAGCCTGGGCGACAGAGCCAGACTGTCTCAAAAAAAAAAAAAAAAAAAAAAAAAAAAAAAAAAAAAAAAAAAAAAAAAAAATTAATAAATAAAATAACTGATTTGGGTCTCAGGCAAGAAGACCTCCTTGTGCCAGGCAAGATTACTTAGGAAAGTCTACCTGGAGCTAAGTCAAGAGATGTCTTTTGAATAATGAGACAGAAATGATGACAGGGTAAGGAAAGAATGGTCTAGTTTTATAGCATGTTTTAAAAGCCTCCCTGGCAAGTGAAAAATCTGTGTAAAGAAAACTACAAAACACCGCCAAAATAAATCATATATGGCTGGGTGCGGTGGCTCACACCTATAATCCCAGCACTTTGGGACGCCAAGGCAGGCAGATCACGAGGTCAGGAGCCAGGATGGCTAACACGGTGAAACCCCGTCTCTACTAAAAAATACAAAGAAAAAAATTAGCTGGGCGTGATGGTGGGCGCCTGTAATCCCAGCTACTTGGGAGGCTGAGGCAGGAGAATGGTGTGAACCCGGGAGGTGGAGCTTGCAGTTGAGTGGAGATCTCACCACTGCACTCCAGCCTGGGCGACAGAGTGAGACTCCGTGTCAAAAATAAATAAATAAATAAATAAAAAATAAAGAAATCATATATGACACAAACAAATGGAAACACATCCCATGCTCATGGATGAGTAGAATCAATATTGTGAAAATGACCAGACTGTCCAAAACAATCTATAGATTCAGTGCAATTTCCAGCAAAATACCATCATCATTTTTCACATAACTATAACAAACAATCCTAAAAATTAATATAGAACTATAAAAGAGCCTGCATAGCCAAAGCAACACTAAGCAAAAAGAACAAATTTGGAGGCATCACATTACCCAACTTCAAATTATACTACAAGGCTATAGTTACCAAAACAGCATGATATTCATCTAAAATAGGCACATAGACCAATGAAATAGAATAGAGAATCCAGAAATAGAGCCAAATACTTACAGCCAATTGATCTTTGACGAAGCATACAAAAATATAAATTGGGGAAAGGACACCCCATTCAATAAATGTTGCTGGAAAAACTGGCAAGACACATGTAGAAGAATGAAACTGGATTCTCTTCTCTCATCTTATCCAAAGATCAACTGAAGATGGATCAAAGACTTCAATATAAGACTTGAAACCATAAAAATTGTAGAAGATAACACAGGAAAAACTCTTCTAGACATTGGCTTAGGCAAATAATTAATGACTAAGACCCCCAAAGCAAATACAACAAAAACCAAAAATAAATAATTGGAATCCAATTAAAGTAAAAAGCTTCTGCAAAGCAAAGGAAATTATCAGCAGAGGAAACAGACAACCCACAGAGTGGGGAAAAATATTAGCAAACTATGCATCTGTCAAAGGACTAATATCCAGAATCGACAAGGAACTCAAATAGAGCAAGAGAAAAATAATCTCATCAAAAAGTGGGGAAAAGACATGAATAGACATTTCTTAAAAGAGAATATACAGCCAACAAACATGAAAAAATCCTCAACATGACTAGTTATCAGGGAAATGCAAACCAAATCACATTGAAGTACCATCTTACTCCTGCAACAATGGTCATAATTAAAAAAAAAAAAAAAACAAGAAATAATAGATGTTGGTATGGATGTGGTATATAGGGAACACTTTTACACTGCTGGTTCGAATGTAAACTAGTATAACCACTATGGAAAACAGTATGGAGAGTCCTTAAAGAATTAAAAGTAGAACTACCTTTTGATTCAGCAATCCCACTACGGGGTATGTACCCAAAGGAAAATAAGTCATTATATGAAAAAGACACATGCCCATGCATGTTTGTAGCAGCACAATTCACAATTGCAAAAATATGGAACCAATCTAAGTGCCTGTCAATCGATGAGTAAAGAAAACGTAGTATATGTATTCACATACATAACATATATATGAGAGACAAAAGAGAACATATTGGGTACTGTGTATACTACTCAGGTGACAGGTACACCAAAATTCCAGAAATCACCTCTAAAGAACTTATCCATGTAACCAAAAACCACATGTACCCCAAAATAATGAAAATAATAAAGGTCAAAGTAAAATCGTAATTAGCTTGTGTTATTAGACTTAGTGTCTGAATCTCAGTACAAGAGTTTCTTCTAAATTCAATATTACAGGTACTCTACTACCTGAGGACAAGCCAGACCAGTGATTTACTGGCAGACTAAATTCAGAGTGTCCTGCCTTTAGATGATGTTAGTGACTATGCAAGGCAGCTTCAAAGATGACCCTCAAAATCAACAAATAAATATTGGACTTAATCTGCACTATAGACCAAATAAATCTAATAGATATTTACAGAACATTATATCCAAGAACTGTAGAGTACACATTCTTTTCCTCAGCACTTGGATCATTCTCAAGGATAGACCATATGTTAGGTAACAAAACAAGTCTTAAAACATTCAAAAAACTTGAAATAATATCAGACATCTTCTCTGACCACAATGGAATAAAACTAGAAATTAAAAACAAAAGGAATTTTGGAAACTATATAAATACATGGAAATTAAACAACATGCTTCTGAATGACCAATGGATCAATAAAGAAATTAAGAAGGAAATTGAAAAGTGTATTGAAATAAATGATAATTGAAGCAATATAACAAAACCTATGGGATACAACAAAAGCAGTACTAAGAGGGAAGTTTATAGATGTAAGTGTCTACATCAAAAAAAGTGGAAAAACTTCAAACAATCCAATGATGCATTTAATGAACTAGAACAGCAATAGCAAACCATACCCAAAATTAGTGGAAGAAAAAAAATCATAAGGATCAGAGCATAAATAAATAAGACTGAAATGAAGAAAACAATATAAAAGGTCAATGGAACAAAAATTTGAATTTTTTAAAAAGTTAAACAAAATTGACAAACTTTCAGCTAGACTAATAAAAAAGAGAGAGGATCCAAATAATTATAATCAGAAAAGGAAAAGGAGACTTTACAACTGATGCTGCAGAAATTCTCGGGATCATTAGTGGCTACTATGAGCAACTATATGCCAATAAATTGAAAACCCTAGAATAAATGCGCAAATTCCTAGATACATAAATTTAACTAGATTGAACGAGGAAGAATTCTAAAACCTGAACAGACCATAACAAATAACAAGATCAAAATTGTCATAAGTCTCCCAGTAAAGAAAAGCCCAGGAACCAATGGCTTCACTGATACCAAACATTTAAAGAACAACCAATAATAACAATACTACTCAAACTATTTTGAAAAACACAGAAGGAGGGAATACTTCCAAACTCATTGTACGAGGTCAGTATTATCCTGATACCAAAACCAGATAAAGACATATTAAAAACAAGAAAACTACAGGTCAGTATCTCTGATGAATATTGATGGAAAAATCCTCAACAAAATACTAGTAAACCAAATTTAACAATACATAAGAAACATTATTCATCATGACCATGTGGAATTTTTCCCAGGGATAGAAGGATGATTCAGCATATGGAGATCAAACAACATGATACACCATATCAACAGAATGAAAGATAAAAACCCCATGATTATTTCAATTGATGTTGAAAAGGCATTTGATAAAATTCAACATCCTTTTATGATGAAAACCCTGAAAAAAACTTGGTATGGAAGTAACATACCTCAACATAATAAAAGCCATATATGACAGACACACAGCTAGCATCATAATGAATGGGGAAAAAGTGAAAGCCTTTCCTGTAAGATATGGAACATCACAAGGATACCCACTGCCACCACTGATATTCAAAATAATACTGGAAGTCCACAATACAGCAGTCAGACAAGAGAGAGATATAAAGGGCATCCAAATTGGAAGGAAGAAGTCAGATTATCCTTGTTTGCTAGCAGTATGATCTTATATTTGGAAAAACCTAGAGACTCCACCAAAAAACTATTAGAACTGATAAAATCAGTAAAGTTGCAGGATACAAAATCAACACAAAAAAGAAGCATTTCTATACGCCAACAGCAAACAGTTTGCAAAAGAAATAAAAAACTAATCCCACTTACAATAGCCGCACATAAAACTAAATACATAGGAATTAACCAAAGAAGTGAAAGAGCTCTATAATAAAAACTATAAAACACTGATGAAGGAAATTGACAAGGACACCAACAAATGGAAAAAGATTTCACGTTCATGAATTGCAAAAATCACCATTGTTAAACTGTCCATCATACCCAATGCAATCTAGAGATTCAATGCAATCTCTATCAAAATACCAATGACATCCTTCACAGAAATAGAAAAAATAATGCTAAAATTTATATAGAATCACAAAAGACCCAGAATAGCTAAAGTATCCCAAGCAAAAAGAACAAAACAGGAGGACTCATATTACCTAACTTCAAATTATACTACAGAGGTATCAGTAAGCAAAACGACATGGCACTGTCATAAAAACAGACACATAGACCCACGGAACAGAATAGAGAACCCTATTCTCTATTCACACATCTACAGTAAACTCATTTTTGACAAAGGTGTCAAGAACATATACTGGGGAAAAGGCAGTCTTTTCAATAAATGGTGCTGGGAAAACTGGGTATCCATAGTCAAAAGAATGAAACTAGAGCTTATCTCTTACCATATACAAAAATCAAATCAAAATGGATTAAAGACTGAAATGTAAGACCTCAAACTATGAAAATACTACAAGAAAACATTGGGGAAAATCTCCAGGATATTGGTCTGGGCAAAGACTTCTTGAGCAAACCCTACAAGCACAGGCAACCAAAGGAAACATGGACAAATGGAATCACATCAAGTTAAAAAGCTTCTGCACAGCAAAGGATACAATCAATAAAGTGAAGAGACAGCCCATAGAATGGGAGAGAACATTTGCAAACTACCCTTCTCACAAGGAATTAATGACCAGAATATATAAGGAGCTCAAACAACTCTGTAGGAAAAAAATCTAATACTGTGATCAAAAGATGGGCAAATAATTTAAATGAGCATTTCTCAAAGGAAGGCATACAAATGGCAAACAGGAATATAAAAAGGTGCTCAACATCACTGTTCATCAGAGAAATGCAATTCAAAACTACAATGAGATATCATTTCACCCCAGTTAAAATGGCTTATAACTAAAAAACAGGGAAGGACAAATGCTGGTGAGTATGTGGAGAAAAGGGAACCCTGGTACACTTTTGGTGGGAATGTAAATTAGTACAACCACTATGGATAACAGTTTGGATGTTCCTCAAAAAATTAAAAATTGAGCTACCATATGATCCAGCAATCCCACTGCTGGGTATATATCCCCCAAAAAGGAAATAAGTATATCAAAGAGGTATCTGTACTTCTATGATTGTTGCAACACTGTTTACAATAGCTAAGATCTGGAAGCAACCTAAGTGTCCATCAAAAGATGAATGGAAAAAATGTGGTACGTATATACAATGGAGAACTATTCAGCCATAAGAAAGAATGAGATCCGGTTATTTGCAACAACATGGGTAAAACTGAAGATCATTATATTAAGTGAAATGAGCCAGGCACAGAGAAACAAACATCACGTATTCTCACTTATTTGTGAGATATAAAAATCAAATCAATTGAACTCATGGACATAGGGAGTAGAAGATGGTTACCAGAGGCTGGGAAGGGTAGTAGAGAGTTGGGGGGGAGGTGGGGATGGTTAATTGGTACAAAAAATATAGAAAGAATGAATAAGACCTGCCATTTGATAGCACAATAGGGTGACTATAGTCTATAATAACTTCATTGTATATTAAATAATGCAATTGGATTGTTCATAACTCAGAGGATAAATGCTTGAGGAAATGTATACCCCATTCTCCATGATATGCTTATTTTACATTGCATGACTATATCAAAACATCTCATGTAGCCTGTAAATATATACACCTACAATGTACACACAAAAATGTTTTAAAAATAAAAAATAAATTGGAAAACAAAACAAAAACAAAGATAACTCTCCCCAAATCCCCAACACCTGGTCTTGTGTAATCCTCTACCCTTCAGTATAAGCTGAACTCAATGACTTTCTTCTAACAAATAGAACATGTCAGAATTAAAGGGATCCAGTAGCTAGATTAGGTTGTAAAAAGATGGTGTCTTCTGTCTTGGGTGGTTGCTCTTTCTACCTCTCTTGTTTACTTTCTCTGAAGGAAGCCAGCTACGATGTTGTCAGTTTTCGTATGGAGAGGCCCAGGAAGGAACTGAGGTAGACATCCAGAGAGGGCCTGAGGCCTCTCACTTGTGACAAACTGAATCTTGAAAACAACCACAAGAGTGAGCTCAGATACAGATCCTCCTCCAGTTGAGACTGCTTTCCTGGTGGACAATTTGACTACAACCTAATAAAGGGTTTGAGTCAGAGGCACCTAAGTAAGCTATGTCCAGATTCTTGACCTACAGAAACTATGAGATAATAAATCTTTGTTATTTCCAACTGCTGAGATTTGGTGAGTAATTATTAATGCAACAATAGATTAGTAATACAGATAAATTTCCATATTCTTGCCTATTCCATGGGCATTCTATGGGTATGGGTAGGCACACTCAAATTTATTATTTGTGGTTCTGGTTAACCGCTGCTTTGTAATCAGGGATTTTGCCAGCTTCTTAGAAGATAACAACATGAACCAGTCCTCTACAGTTTCTGGAGTCTTTTGGGAGCTCTCCCAGTATTCCCAAGTAGGTACTCCTATCAGTATATAGATAATGAGACAGTGTTATTGGAGCACAGTAGTATAGTGAGGTATGTTCAAATCTTAGTTCTGATATTTATTAGTGGTGTGATCTTGGACAAATTATTCCCGGTCTCCATGTCTCAGTTTCCTCATCCATAAAATAGAAAAAATAATAATAAATGTTAACTATTTCACAGAGTTGATATGAGGCTTTAATGAGTGGTTAAAATAGGACTCGGCATAAAATGAGTGCCATATAAGTATAGACTAAGTAAAATACACTAGTCTATCCCTGTCTCCCACTACCCCACACTCATGAACCCAGTAGACTATGAGCGAATTGAGAGTAAGACGATGTCTTTTTCTTCCCTGTAATTTCAAAACCTAGAACAGGATCTTGACACAGAGTAGGAGCTCAGAAAATGAGAGTTGAATTGAACTAATGATAGAGTAGTCTGTCATAGAACAACACTAATAGTACTGGAATGGAGATCATAGTGCACCATTAGTTCCTTCTCTAACTGTTTTGGGCTTATTTGACTCTGCCCAGTTAATTATGCAGACATGGGTATATTTGTGCAGAAGTTTATATCCGATTTGGAACTTGATTGGAGCTCTCAGGGTCCTTGCTGAGGTTTCTCAGGTCAGCCTGAAGCCCCAACAGCCAGAGCTGATGGCTCTTTAACTGGCCACACATAACTCACATTTGGAGGGCCCATACTCTGGTCTAATGTTTTTTACACATTACCTTCTTAGTCCTCAAAACAATCCCAGAGCAATTATCGTTTCAATTTTACAGATAAGAAACTAACTTTCAGAAAAGTTAGCTGATGTGCTGAAGTTTGCAGAACAGAGATTTGAACCCAACTGTTCTGTCTTCAAAGCTTATTCCTTGCCCTCTTTATTCCTTAATGCCTCTTTATCAGATCTATTGACCTCATAAATTTTGCCTACCTGGGACATGACCCAGAAATAGTGGCTGCTGAATCCAAAGTAGACATGACATCTCTGGTACTTTTAGGGGATATTTAAAAAGTTTAATTGATTTTGGACGTGGTTCAGAAGCCAAGGACCCTATATGCAAGCAGAAATGTGGCCCTGTAAGGCAAATGACCAACTCACTGTTATCAGATTAATAATGACTCCTTAGGCATTAAGGCAGGGTAATCACTGGATTCTATTCGCATTAGTTCAGAGGAAGTCAGCCCAGAGCAATGTTCTTGAGTCCCGCTCTGCTATATACTAGATAGACGACATTGGACACATTATTTAACATTTTTAACCCTCATATTTACCACCTATAAAATGATAGTATTATTACCTATCTTATATGGTTGTTGTGGGGATTATATAACACATGCAAAATGTTTATGACAATGTCTAACATATAGGAGTGATTCAATAAATGATAACTATAATTATCGCTAATAAGCATAAAATATAATTAATAAGTTTATAATGTTATCATACAATAAAGTATGATAAACATGTAGATCCTTGAAGTATTCCCATGCAATTTCTCAGGATCAGGTAAATTTTTTTGAATGGATTGAAATGTCTAAGAGGCAGCAGGGGAAAGGATATGTAGTTTGGAGTTAATCTACTCAGGTTCAATTCTTTCCTCTAATACTGGCTATTACAATATTGAACAAGTTATTCAACTACCTTGAATTTCATTCTTCATCTGTCAAAGTTGTGTATCAGTGAGTGTTATCTAAGGAAAAAAACCGGTAGGCTATAGTATATACTCCTAGGAATTGGTTCACTTGATTGCAGGGCTAGCACATCTGAAATCTGTAGAGCAGCCAGACAGGCTTGAAACTCAGGCAGGAATTGATGCTGCAGCCTTAAGACAAAATTTCTTCTTCTCCAGGAAAGCTCATTTTTGCTTTTAAGGCCTTCCAACTGATTGGATGAAGCCTACCCACATTATCAAAGACAACTTGTTTTACTTAAAGTCCACTGACTGTAGATGTTAACCACATCTACAAAATACCTTCACAGTAAAACCTAGATTAGTGTTTGGTTGGATAACTGGATGCTGCATCCTAGTCAAGTTGACACATAAATTAACCATCACAAATGAGTAATAACAGAATCTGTGTCACAGTTTTTTTTAAAGGTATACATTAAATCATCTGTATAGAGGATTCTACACAATGCTTGCCACACAACAAGCACTTTTGAAACAGTATTACCAATTACCGCAGTACAACTTCTTTACTTAGGGGTACTGAAGACAATGACACTCAGCTTTGCTGTAATACTGGGGCTAGGTGTGGGACCAGGACTTTCTGTGAGCCAGCATTTGGGTCCTTGGAATGAAGAGAAGGTCTAGAGAATAAAAAGATCTATCTGCACCTGGAGAAAGTTTATTTTGAGAGTCATCCCATTCCTTCAGGGCACAGTGGACCTTTAGATGTGCATTGGTATTACCAGAATCTTAAGTACAAGGGTGTTTTGTTCAATTTTTATAATTATGACAATGGCGACCCAAGCAGTGAAAAAATAATTCATCCATTTTGGTAATACAGGTATAGTGAATTTGTGCTGACACTGTGGGTGGTCAGAGACTTTATGGCTTCCTGGAAAGGTGGCCTCATGTCATCATGGAGAATGCCTCTTTCAAGTAAAGGATAGTGTGCTATTATGGCAATTTGCATTACTATACATCAAATTATGTCTTTCCAAAACTAACCATGCCATTCAGTAATGTGATACATTTAGATGTGAGTCCTGAACTCTGGTAACAGGATCCTTCTATGCTTTTGGGGGAAATGGGCTTCCTATGGTCTCTTCTGTTATTTATGGGCTCTCTTCGCAAGAGGCAAGGATGTTGTTGTCATGTTCTATGAGGCTGGTTAGCTTTATAGTGTGAGAAACTTGAGCTATGTTTTGGTACCAAAATAATACCCTCGCTTCCTCCTGCCAAACCACACTAAGAGAGAAAGAAAGAGAGAGAGAAAGAAAAAAGAGAAAAAGAGAGAAAGAAAGAAAGAAAGAAAGAAAAAAATAAAAAAACATGATCCAAAAACCAACAGAATCTGTGCCTGTGGTTTGGTCGGAAAGAGAGGGTTGTTTTCAGAAGAAATGATAGTCCCCATGAGAGGATAGCTGGGGAACTGGCAACAAACAAAATCTTGTGAGTAAAGAAATTATTAGATTGAGGCCAAGTAGAATAAGAACACAAATGAGAGAAAGAGAGAGATCTTTCTACACAGCTTGAAAGAGCCTACTCACATCCACCACATTTATTTGGTCTTTCTACTTTAAGAGACCAGATGGTAGGCATGGGGCCCTGTCTTTACTGCTATAGCCTGTTGTGGGGCTAAATTTGAATAATTCTTGTCCCAGTGGAAAGACTCTTAGAAATTTATCTAATTTGGGAGATTATGAATTGAGATAATATATTTGATAACATTTACTTTGGTATTCATGGAGCTCAATTATCTTCAGAGTCATAGATTTTCTGACAGGCTTTCTCAGGCTTAAAAGCAATATTAACAGACTGTTTTCCCTGGTTCCCTTGTTTATGGCTGGGTAGCTTATTGGCCAAGATGGTGGGTATGGCACAAGGTGAGCCAAGGTGAAAAGTTAAAGATCTCTGAGGCTGAATTTCGTAGCAGTCAAATAAGTCTTGAAGTTCCTATTTGGTTTCCTTACAAATAACTGGACCCCTGAGAAGTTCAGAACTCATACTACAAATAACCCAACTGGGTTCAATGAGAAATAATAGGTTCCACTCTAAAAGCTTATTAATCTTAATTCCTTCATCTTATAGATAGGAAAACTAAGGTTTAAAGAAGGAAAATAGTTTGTCTATGATCACTCAACCAGTTAACAACAGACCAAGACAAATATCAAGGTGTCTCATTACTTCAAGTGCAGTGTTTATTGTACTATATTTGGAAAATGAAATTCTAGAATCTATTTGGAAATTGCATTCAGAGATTATTGTATAGGGTAGAGGAACCTGTTCTCTTGGAGTTTCTGGCTGAGAGTGAAAAGATTGCAGTGACCTAATCACTATGTACTTTGCCTGGTGATTCAACCTTTTGGACACTTGCCAAACAAAATTTAGAGAATCGTCCTATCCTGGAAAATTGCAAGTGTTTCTTTCTGACTGTTTCTGTTTAGATTTGGGAGGTTATAAATTGTGGTATTTAAATTCTGGTACTAACCCCATGTTGCCTGGCAGACATAGAAAAAGGAAATTGGATAATTCTAGAGTAGTTTCCAGTGGCTAAAGTAGGATTGAATTAGGAACTAGGAAAGTTATTTGCTTGAGACTAAGCAAAGAAAAATACATTCCTTATACTGATTGCAGGTAGATGGTAAACTTGGCCCTATCCTCCAGGCAAGAAAATTGTGAAGACAAATGAAAAAGATTGTATATTTAGAAAACCCCATCGTCTCAGCCCAAAATCTCCTTAAGTTGATAAGTAACTCCAGTGAAGTCTCATGATACAAAATCAATGTGCAAAAATCACAAGCGTTCCTATACACCAATAATAGACAAACAGAGAGCCAAATCATGATAGAACTCCCATTCACAGTTGCTACAAAGAGAATAAAATACCTAGGAATACAACTTACAAGATATGTGAAGAACCTCTTCAAGGAGAACTACAAACCACTGCTCCAGGAAATAAGAGAGGACACAAACAAATGGAAAAACAGTCCATGCTTATGGATCGGAAGAATCAATATCGTGAAAATGGCCATACTTCCCAGAGTAATTTATAGATTCAATGCTATTCATATCAGGCTACTAGTGACTTTCTTCACAGAATTAGAAAAAAAATACTTTAAATTTCATGGAACCAAAAAATAGCCTGTATAGCCAAGAAAATCCTAAGCCAAAAGAACAAAGCTGGAGGCATCACACTACCTGACTTCAAACTATGCTACAAGGATACAGTAACCAAAACAGCATGGTACTGGTACCAAAACAGATACATAGACCAATGGAACAGAACAGAGGCCTCAGAAATAACACCACACATCTACAACCATCTGATCTTTGGCAAACCTGACAAAAACAAGCAATGGGGAAAGGATTCCCTATTTAGTAAATGGTGCTGGGAAAACTGGCTACTCATATGCAGAAAACTGAAACTGGACCCCTTCCTTACACCTTAAACAAAAAATTAACTTAAGATGGATTAAAGACTGAAATGTCAGACCTAAAACCATCAAAACCCTAGAAGAAATCCTAGGCAACACCATTCAGGACATAGGCATGGGAAAAGACTTCATGACTAAAACATCAAAAGCAATGGCAACAAAAGCCAAAATTGACAAACGGGATCTAGTTAAACTAAATAGCTTCTGCACAGCAAAATAAACTATCATTAGAGAGAACAAGCAACCTACAGAATGGGAGAAAAATTTTGCAATCTATCCATCTGACAAAGGGCTGATATCCAGAGTCTACAAGGAACTTGTTTCTTGTTTCATTAAATCTAGAACTGTAATACTTTTTAAGCATACTAATTCCTAGACCCTACTTCCAAAGTTTCAGATTCAGAAGGTTTGAGGCATGGCCTGAAAATCTGTATGTTTAACCAGCTCTTCAGGTAATTTTGATAATCATCTAGATCTGCTATCCATTGGACCAAGCTGTTTTTCTTTTGTCCAGTTCTGCCTATAAAGGGTTCCTCTGTGAAAAACCCACAGGATGACAGACATGTGTTGCTTAAGAAAACCAAGGGTTACAGATGCATAAGAGAGAGGTAATTCACATAGCCAGAAGAACAGAAAAGGAGTCACAGCGGAAAACCATTACGTAGAAGGCTTTCCTACTATTTTAAATTATTTATTTACATATTTACGTTTAACTAGCTGACAGTGAAACTAGAGGAGGAAGCAGCGAGATACTAACTACTGTTGGAGTATCATAACACATTGAAGATCCAGGAAATAAGAATATAAAATGGCTCGAAGTGATATTGAGCCCTTGGAGAAAACAGCATTTGCTTTATAAAAATTTGATTCTCTCGTCCTCATCCCCTGGATATTTTTACAGGCATGTTTATTTGACTAAGTGAGATTTCACCTATGCTAAGCTGAACTCAGACACAAGTTGGAACGTGTCTGAGAGGCAAAACATCTGAGTTTGTATTCCTTTCTGTAATTACCCACTCCCTAACCATTTCTTCTCAGCCTTCCTGCAACTTGTAACAAAATAGACAGTCAAGTGCTACTCAGATTTCCTCACAATTTGTGTAGGGTTCTAAAGTAATAAATCACTAGAGAGAGACTGTTCTGAATTTAAGATGTTGTGAGCTGCTTTAAGAGAGTGCCACCAGCAGAAGTACTATGACACCAAGCTGAGGCCCTTGAAGTAAGAGTAGGCAGGAACCAGTAAACTTTTCCCTCCACATGCAAGTTAGAACTGCTTCAATTTGCCTCTCTGTCTACTGTGTTTATTTTGTAGGTTTTCAGAAACACAGGGCCTGGGTCCTCAGGATTGGTACTACTGCTGGAGCACTCTACTCATCTCTACCTTCCTGGCTGTGTCAGCTCCATAGTAAGCCTCCCTTCTTAGTGAAAAGCCTTGTTACCTCAGTACTCTCTATTAGCTAGCTATAGAAGAAGAAGAAAAAAAAACACCTGCCTCGAATGTTAATCACAGAATGATAATGCTTAACAGAATACCCAGGAGGACTTCCTTAGAAATAAGAACTTAGGGTTGATGGCTCTCAATGGTGACACTTCAGATTATATGTAAGTGGGCTGGGGATATACATTTTTAGATGAAGCTTGCCTTGCCATTTAAAAATAAAATTTCGGCTGAGCATGATGGCTCACACCTGTAATCCCAGCACTTTGGGAGGCCGGAGGCAGGAGGATGGCTTGAGGCCAGAAGTTCAAGACAAGTTTGAGCAACATAGTGAGAGGTATACACACACACACACACACACACACCAATTAATTGGGAGTGGTGGCATGAACCTGTAGTCCCAGCTACTTGGGAGGCTGAGGTGAGATCACTTGAGCCCAGGAGTTCCAGGCTGCAGTGAGCAATGATCATGCCAATGCACTCCATCGTGGGTGACAGAGTAAGACCTTGTCTCAGAAAATGACATTTAATAAACTATTAATTTTAGAGTAGTTTTAGACCTACAAAAAGTTGCAAGAATATTACAGAGGTCCCTTATATTCTGCTATGGTGCATTTTTCACAACCAATAAACCAATAATAATTACGTTATTGTTGACTAAAGTTCAGACTTTATTTGGATTTCCTTAGTTTTTATGTAATATCATTTTTCTCTTCCAGGATTCCATTCAGGATACCACATTGTATTTAGATATCATATTTCCTTAAGGCTCTCTTGACTGTGACATTTTTCTCAAACTTTGTTTTTGTTGATTTAAATGACAAATAATAACTATATATTCATGGAGAACAATGTGATGTTTTGATATATATACATGTATATGTATTTATACACTCACACAAACATTGTGGAATGATTGAATCAA
This sequence comes from Rhinopithecus roxellana, assembly GCF_007565055.1. NCBI lineage: Eukaryota > Metazoa > Chordata > Mammalia > Primates > Cercopithecidae > Rhinopithecus > Rhinopithecus roxellana. Next base: position 109,410,490 of record NC_044555.1, on the reverse strand, counting down.
GCTAATTAACATATCCATCACTTCACATACTTCTCATTTTTGTGTGGTGAAAACATTTAAAATCTACTGTTTTTACAATTTTAAAATATATAACACATTATCACTAATTATAGTCACCACACTGTGCAATAGATCACTAGAACTTATTCCTACTGTCTCACTAAAACTTCTTATCTTTTGGCAAAAATCCCCCCACCCCCACCCATTCTCTCGTAACCACCATTCTACTCTTTATTTTTATCAGTTATACATTTTTTAGATTACATATATAAGTGAGATCATGCAGAGTTTGTCAGACTTTCCTTATTTTTGATGACCTTAACAATTTTGAGGAGTACTAGTTACGTATTTTTTACAATGTCCCTCTACTGGGATTTGTCTGAAGTTTTCTCATGATGAGAGCTGGGCTATAGGTTTTGAGAAGGAAGATCACAGAGGTAAAGTGCCATTCTCATCACATCATATCAATGGTACGTGCTATCCACAAGACTTATTATCACTGTTGATGTTAATCTGGCTGACATGGAGATTGGCAAGTCTTTTCACTGTAAAGTTCCCCTTTTCTCCCTTTTTCCATGCTATACTCTTTGAAAGGAAGTCACTTTGTCCATACCAAATTTATCACGATTGTATATTTAGAAAACCCCGTTGTCTCAGCCCAAAATCTCCTTAAGCTGATAAGCAAATTCAGCAAAGTCTCAGGATACAAAATTAATGTGCAAAAATCACAAGCATTCTTATACAACAGTAACAGACAAACAGAGAGCCATATCATGAATGAACTTCCATTCACAATTGCTTCAAAGAGAATAAAATACCTAGGAATCCAACTTACAAGGGATGTAAAGGACCTCTTCAAGGAGAACTACAAACCACTGCTCAGTGCAATAAAAGAGAACACAAACAAATGGAAGAACATACCATGCTCATGGATAGGAAGAATCAATATTGTGAAAATGGCCATACTGCCGAAGGTTATTTATAGATTCAATGCCATCCCCATCAAGCTACCAATGAGTTTCTTCACAGAATTGGAAAAAACTGCTTTAAAGTTCATATGGAACCAAAAAGGAGCCCGCATTGCCAAGACAATCCTAAGTCAAAAGGACAAAGCTGGAGGCGTCACGCTACCTGACTTCAAACTATACTACAAGGCTACAGTAACCAAAACAGCATGGTACTGGTACCAAAACAGAGATATAGACCAATGGAACAGAACAGAGTCCTCAGAAATAATACCACACATCTACAGCCATCTGATCTTTGACCAACCTGAGAGAAACAAGAAATGGGGAAAGGATTCCCTATTTAATAAATGGTGCTGGGAAAATTGGCTAGCCATAAGTAGAAAGCTGAAACGGGATCCTTTCCTTACTGCTTATACAAAAATTAATTCAAGATGGATTAGAGACTTAAATGTTAGACCTAATACCATAAAAACCCTAGAAGAAAGCCTAGGTAATACCATTCAGGACATAGGCATGGGCAAGGACTTCATGTCTAAAACACCAAAAGCAACAGCAACAAAAGCCAAAATTGACAAATGGGATCTAATTAAAGAGCTTCTGCACAGCAAAAGAAACTACCATCAGAGTGAACAGGCAGCCTACAGAATGGGAGAAAATTTTTGCAATCTACTCATCTGACAAAGGGCTAATATCCAGAACCTACAAAGAACTCAAACAAATTTACAAGAAAAAACAAAGAACCCCATCAAAAAGTGGGGAAAGGATATGAACAGACATTTCTCAAAAGAAGACATTCATACAGCCAACAGACACATGAAAAAATGCTCATCATCACTAGCCATCAGAGAAATGCAAATCAAAACCACAATGAGATACCATCTCACACCAGTTAGAATGGCAATCATTCAAAAGTCAGGAAACAACAGGTGCTGGAGAGGATGTGGAGAAATAGGAACACTTTTACACTGCTGGTGGGATTGTAAACTAGTTCAACCATTATGGAAAACAGTATGGCAATTCCTCAAGGATCTAGAACTAGATGTACCATATGACCCAGCTATACCACTACTGGGTATATATACCCAAAGGATTATAAATCATGCTGCTATAAAGACACATGCACACGTGTGTTTATTGCAGCACTATTCACAATAGCAAAGACTTGGAATCAACCCAAATGTCCATCTGTGACAGACTGGATTAAGAAAATGTGGCACATATACACCATGGAATACTATGCAGCCATAAAAAAGGATGAGTTTGCGTCCTTTGTAGGGACATGGATGCAGCTGGAAACCATCATTCTTAGCAAACTATCACAAGAACAGAACACCAAACACCACATGTTCTCACTCATAGGTGAGAACTGAACAATGAAATCACTTGGACTTGGGAAGGGGAACATCACACACCGGGGCCTATCATGGGGAGGGGGAGGGGGGAAGGATTGCATTGGGAGTTATACCTGATATAAATGACGAATTGATGGGTGCTGACGAGTTGATGGGTGCAGCACACCAACATGGCACAAGTATACATATGTAACAAACCTGCACGTTATGCACATGTACCCTAGAACTTAGAGTATAATAATAAAAAAATTTTAAAAAAAAGTGAAGTTTTATGCTCCACTTCCTTGAAAGCTGAGTACAGTTGTCCCTTGGTTTCCATGAAGTATTGGTATTGGTTCCACTTATTGGTTCCAGGACCCACCCCTCTTGGATATCAAAATCCATGGATGCTCAATTCCCTTATTATAAGATGGTGTATTTGCATATAACCTAAACATATCCTCCTGTACACTTTAAATCATCTCTAGATTACTTACGATACCTAATAAAATGTAAATGTTATGTAAATAGTTGTTATACTATATTGGTTTTTATTCACATTATTTTTATTGTATTGTTATTTTTATTTTTTTCTCCATTTGCAATAGACTGAACCCATGGATACAGAACCCACAGATACTGATGGACAACTCTGTTTTTGGAATTTGGACTGGGAGATTTCTCTATTTTCTCCCATTTATATTTTTGTCAATCATTTATTTATGTCAGTATAGACTCATGGATATTTATTTTATACTTTTTGTGTAGTCCAGTAATACCAACTCATTTATTTTGTTGCTCAATTTTTTCCATTTTTGGCCATTGTCAGCTCTTTTAATTGGCTCCCATGTCCCCCTGATATGCTCCCTTCAGTGTGTGTGTGTGTGTGTGTGTGTGTGTGTGTGTGTGTGTGTGTGTGTGTATGTCTATCTGAGCACTTTTTCCTTCTTTTCTGGCAGTGATGTTCCAGGTTCATCTTGTATCTTCCCTGCTCCAGCCCTTGAATCAGCTATTTCTCCAAGGGACCCAGGTTCCTTTTATTGGAGAATAGTATTAGAAACTAAGATCTAGGGGACTGGTTGTGCTTATTGTTGCTACTGCCTTTAGATTGTTTTGAGGCCCTTTCAACTACAAGAGCTAGGAAATGTATGTGTGTATACTAACTAATGTATATACATTTATCTATATCTGTTTACCTCTAATTATCTATTTATCTATGTATATCTCTCCACATTAAGCTAAACTTGTGTTCATATCAATGTCACTGATTTTAATCCATTACCATATGGATTATTCTAGCCTCCTTCCTTTGCTTTATCTGCAACCTCCCCTTCAATGCTGAGAATCCTGGATTCCAACATCTGTCCATTTACTTATTGCTTAATCCCAGTATACATGAAGAGAAGTATTAGAATTGTTAACCCACACTTCCATGGGAAACAACTTTACCAACTAGAGTGCAGTGCTTATAAATAGTTCCTTTTGCATTTAGTCATGTAGATCCCATTCATTTCCAAAGATACTTAGATTAGCAGCCTTAACCTTCATCCTCTTTTGTGAGGTTATATCATACATTTGTAACACAGTTAGATAGTTTGCTACAGTCTGCATTCCATCTTGGATCCCCAAAATGAGTTTTTCCTTTATTTGTATACATTAAGGTTTACTCTACATACTGTAAGATTGTATGAGTTTCAGCAAACACATACTATCATGTATTCGCCACTATAGTATCACATAGAGTAATTTTACCACCCTAAACAATTCCCTGTGCTTCACTTATTTGTTCCCACCTCTGCAAATTCCTTATAACCACTGATATGTTTTCCCTATCTTAGTTTTGCCTTTTCCAGAATGTTACATAAATAAAATGTTACGAGATGCAGCCTTTTCACACTGACATTTCATTTAGCAATATGCATTTAATATTTATTCACACTGTTGCATGGATTTATAGTATGTTCCTTTTTATCACTAAATAGTATTCCACTTCTGAGTATAGCATAGATTGGTTATTCACATAATGAGGGACATATTAGTTGCTTCCAGTTTTTGGTAATTAAGAATAAAGTTGCTATAAACATTCACATGAGATGTTCTTGTGGGACTAAGTTTTCAAGTCAGTTGGATAAATACATAGGAGTATGATTGTTTGTTCATATGGCAAGAAAATGTTTATAAGAAATGACCAAACTGTCTTGTAAAGTGGCTGTACTATTTTGCATTCTGGCATCCTCATTAGTATTTGGTTTTGTCACATTCATGTGTCTGTGTGTCTGTGTGTATTTAAGCCATTCTAGTAGGTGTGTACTGGTATCTCATTGTTGCTTTAATTTACATTTCTCTAAAGCCAAATTACATTGAGTATTTTTCTATATGCTTATTAGCTATCTGTATAACATCTTTGATAAATTGTTCAAATTTTTTGCTCACTTTTTAGTTGGGTTGCTTTTTTATTGTTGACTTTCAAGTCTATTTTGTCTATTCTGGCTACAAGTCTTATAGCAGATACATAATTTGTAATCCCCCCACCCCAGTATATGGCTTATCTGTTCATTCTCTAAACAGTGATTTTCACAGAAAAAAAAAAAAAAAAAATCTTTTTTTTTTTTTTTTCGTTTCAATGAAGTTCAACTTAACATTTTAAAAAAATGGTTCATGCTTTCGGTGTTGTATATAAATGCATCATCAAGCCCAAGATAACATTACATTTCTTGTATTTTTTTTCTAGAAATTTTATAATTGTGCTATTTACAATTAGTTGTATAGTTCATGTTGAGTTAATTTTTTAAGGTGTAAAGTTCATATCCAGCCTTATTTATTCATTATTTTACATATTGACTTGTAACTGTTTTAGCACCATTTATTGAAAAGACTATCCTTTCTCTATTGAATTACCTTTATGTCTCTGTTAAAAATTAGTTGACTACATTTGTGCTTGTCTACTTCTGGGCACTCTATTCTGTTTCATTGATCAATATATCTGTAATTTCAGCAATGTTGCACTCTCTTGATTGTTGGAACTTTATAGTAATTCTTGATATTGAGTAATATATATTCTTCAAATTTGTTTTTCAAAATTGTGTTGGCTATTCTAGTAACTTTGCTTTTTTCTATAAATTTTAGAGTCAGTTTGTCAATATGTTTATATTGCACAACATCATGACTATAGTTAATAATAATGTATTGTACATTTCAATATAGCTAAAAGAATGGGTTTTAAATATTCTCACCACAAGAAAACTAAGCATTTGAGGTGATGAATATGTTAATGAGCCTGATTTGATAATTTTGCAACATATACATGTATCAAAATATCACATTGCACCCTGTAATTATATACAATTATTGTCAATTAAAAATAAAATCAAACTTAAAAAAGTTTGCTGAAATTTTTTGATTGGAAAAAATTAATATGTTAATAATATTACGTCTTTCAGTTCATGAACATTTATTTATTTATTTCAATTTCATTGATTTGAAACTTCTTTGGTTTCGTTCATCTGTATTTTGTAGGTTTTGCTATAGATCTTGCATATATTTTGTAGGCTTATATATAAAAACATCATTAATTTTTGATGCTATCGTAAATGGTGTTTTCAAAATTTTGGAGTACCAACTGTTTATTCCTGGTATATATGAAAGCAATTGAATTTTGTACATTGAACTTGTATACTGCCATCTTGCTATGGTTGTTTTTACTTTCACTTTTTTTTCTTACTCTTTGGGGCAGTTTACATAGACAATTTTATCTTCTATAAATAAAGACAGTTTTATTCCTTCCTGTCTGGTCTTTTTATCTTTTCTTTTTCTTGACATTATATTGGTTTCCAATCCTTGCTTTGTTGTTGATCTTAGGCAAAAAGAGTTTAGTTTCTCATCATTAAATGCAATATTAACTGTAGATTTTTCATGTATTCTCTTTTTAGGTTAAGGAAGTTTTCTTGTATTCCTAGTTTTTGTTTGTTTTTTTCACTATTGTTATAAATGGGTTTGGAATGTTAATGAATTATTTTTCTATATCCATTTATTTTTTTCTTAAGTTTATTGATATATAGAATTATATTGATTTATTTCAGATCATTGAACCAATTTCACATTCCTGAAAACAACATCACTTGAGTGATGTGGGCTTTTTAAATATATTGCTGGACTTGATTTGCTAGTATTTGTTAGGATTTTTGCATTTGTGCTGATTATAGATAATGATCTATAGTTTTTGGTGACTTTTTGTTTGGTTTTGGTAATGAGTTGAGGAGTGTTCCCTTATTTTATAATTTCTGAAAAGCATAATTTTTATTATATATGCCTTAAATAATTGGCAAATTTCAGCAATGAAATTATTTGGGCCTGGTGTATTCTGTTTTTTAATTGGAAATGTGTAAACTACAAATTTATTCTATCTAGTAAATAGGAAGCTATGTATGTTATCATTTTCTCATTGAGTAAGTTTTGATAGTTTGTGTCTTTAAAGGATTTGGCCTATTTCTTCCAAATTATTAAATTTGTGGTCATTTAATTGATCATAGCATTATACTTCTAATGTCTGCAGAATTTGTAGTGCTGACTAATCTTCATGACATGGATAATTTGTATCTTCCCTCTTTTCTTCTTAGTTACATTGATAGAGGTTGATCAATTTTATTGCTCATTTCAAAAAATCAAGTTTTGGTTTTGTCAATTTTCTTTATTGTTTTCTTATTTTCAATTTTATTGGTTTTTACTCTAATATTTATGATTTCCTTTATTTTGTTCACTTTAGTTTTAATTTCCTCTTCCTCTTCTTCTAGTTTCCTGAGGTAGAAACTTAGAGTATTAATTTTATATATTTTTAAAACAATGTATGTATTTGATATTAGAAATTTATCTCCTAGTATTGCTTTAGATGTATCCTACATATTTTTATAAGATGTCTTTTCTCTTATATTTAGTTCAAAATATATTTTAATTTCTCTTGAGCTTTCTCCTTTGACCCATGAGCTATTTGAAAGTTTGTCATTTAATATCCAAATATTTGGGCATTTTTCCAGCAATATTTCTATTATTGGTTTTCTAGTTTAATTCTGTTGTGGTCTCAGAACATACTTTATATCATTTATATTATTTTTTTTAAATTTAGACATGGTTTTACAGCCCAGAATGTGGTCTTTCTTGCTGAATATTCCATGTAAGTTTAAGCTGAGTGTGTATTGTGCTGCTTTTGGGTGGAACGTTCTATAAATATCAGTTAGATCAAGTCAATTGGTCATATCATACTCATTTGTCTTGTCTATATCATTACTGATTTTCTGCCTGCTTAATCTATCAATTACCGACAGAGGGATGTTGGAGTCTCCAAGTATAATGGTGGATTTGTCTATTTCTCTTTTCAGCTCTGTTAGTTTCTGCTTCATGGATTTAGATCCTGTTGTGACTCACATACATCTTAAGTATTGTTATGTTGTCTTAGTCTGCTTGTGTTGTTATAAAGAATTACTTCAGGTTGGGTAATTTATAAAGAAAAGAGTTTTATTTGGCTCATGGTTCTGCAGCCTTACAAGAAGCATGGTGCCAACCATCTACTTTTGGTGAGGGCTTCAGGCTGCTTCCAGTCATGGCAGAAGACAAAAGGGAGCCAGAATGTGCAGAGATCACCTGGTGAGAAAACCAGGGAAAAAGAGGGGAGAGAAATGCCAGGCTCTTTTTAGCAACCCTCTCATGGGAACTAATAGAGTGAGAACTCACTCACTGCCTGCCAAGGGAGAGTATTAATTTATTCATGAGGGCTCTTCCCCATGACCCAAACACTTCCCAATTAGGCACCACCTCCAACATTGGGAATAAAATTTCAACATGAGGCTTGGAAGGTCAAATATTTAAACAATAGCATATGTCTTCTGGGAGAATTTACTGTTTTGTCATTGTGTAGTGTCCTGCTTTATCCTTGATAATCTCCCTTGTTCTGAATTATGTTTATCTGAAATTAATATAACGACTTCAGATTTCTTTTGATTAGTTTTAGCATAGTGTATCCTTCTCTGTCCCCTCACTTTTAATATATCTGATACTTTATATTTAAAATGATTTCCTTATAGACAGCTTATAAGTAAATATTTGAATCTTTAAAAAAATCTACTCTGGCAATCTGTCTTTTAACTGGTATATTTAAACTATTCAAAATTAATTCATTATTGTTATAACTGGATTAATATATACCACCTTTGTTTTCTATTAGTTTCATGTTTTCTCTATTTTTCCTCTCTTTTTTCGCCTTCCCTGGTTTTATTTGAGTATTTTATGTGATTCCTTTTTTATCTCCTCTCTTGGCATGTCACTTAATGCTTCTTTTAAAACTATATTAAATAGTAGTAATTACTTATTAATACGTACCAACAAGGACTGTAAGATAATTTTTTGCAGATCCTCATTGGGAGAATTTGGTAAATTCCTGGAGTGAAAGCCCACATATATGTGAGGAACTCGCCTATGATCCCAGAAGTTTTTCACTCTCAAGGTCATCTGCACTCAGTCTTCAGATTCAGTCTAAATGAGTATTTAAGTTTCCCTACCAGATTAAGAATTTCTGTGGCTTCTGTAACAGGTAAGTAAGTTTTGGGGGCTATGTTTCTCTGGATGTGATTGTCTTTCCAGATTTGAGGGTAGTGATTTGCTCTGTGACTTAAGTTGTCATATGGGTCTAAGAAATGTCATTGGTTTTGTTTGTTCAGCCTTTGATTGTTTTAAGGACAGGAGTGACAAATTCCAATCTCTTTGTATGATCTGAAACTGAAACTCAAAGCTTGCCTTTTTATGCCACCTATTACAGCCTCAGCACACTCCCTCACTTCACTACGTCTGCTATCTTTGAATAAGGCTAATTCTGATAATCATATCTTTATGTCTGGAATTAATTTATGCCTATAACAAAAGCATAAAAGATAAGCTCAGTGTCTGACAGAATACTCATTAGCTCATTAACTGTAAGTACATAATTTTATTTTCATCAAGTTAAGAATGATTAGAATCCTGAACTCACCCTATTGTTGATTAATGTATACTACCTTTTTTTTTTTTTTTTTTTTTTTTTGCAATTAAATAGCCACCAATAGGAGTTTAGTGGGAATAAAATGTGAAACAGGTATTTTTTCTCTAAGATTGTGGAAAAGTATGTGAATGGATGTACAGTTGTCATTGAGCTTCACTGGAAGACTAGGGTGAAGAGCTGGTCTGGAGAAGGTAAGCTTTCAAGACAAGATGATTTCCTCTATGCTATGAGTTTACTCTTTGTTAAATCATAATTCCTTGTAAAAATCTTATGAATGGCAAGGAATTCCTTACCCTTCATCAGATTTTTGGGTTTTGGTTACATGGTGGACTCAAAATGTCCTGTGATCCTTATAATGGCTTTTGTTCACTTACTTAGATGCCTTGTAGGACAGCCCCCTAGACCCATGTTCTTTAGTCTTCCTTCCTAGAGAAATTCTGCTAAGATCAGGGGTCATAAAAATTTGACTCACAAATTTGACTCACAAGGTTTTTTTTTTTTTTTTTTGTAAATAAGGTTTACTGGAATATTTGACACTTTACACACTGTCTACACTGCTTTTGTGGTACAATAGCAGAGCTGGGTAGTCATGATAAAATAAAAAATATGTACTCTCTGGCCTTTTATAGAAAAAGTTCGCTAACCTCTATTGTAGATGAAAGAGTCCAGAAAAGCATAGCGCATAACAGTTAACTGATAAAAAGAGTTACCTTGCTCAAGGATGTTTACTTTTTTTTCTCTTTTCTTTCTTCTTTTTTCTTTCTTTCTTTTTTTTTTTTTTGAGATGAAGTTTCACTCTTGTTGCCCAGGCTGGAGTGCAATGGTGCGATCTCAGGTCACTGCAACCTCTGCCTCCCAGGTTCAAGCGATTCTCCTGCCTCAGCCTCCCAAGTAACTGGGATTGCAGGTGCCCACCACCATTACCAGCTACTCTTTTTTTTCTTTTGAGATGAAGTCTCACTCTGTCACCCAGGCTGGAAGGCAGTGGCATGATCTCGGCTCACTGCAAGCAGTTCTGCCTCCTGGGTTCACACCATTCTCCCACCTAAGCCTCCCGAGTAGCTGGGACTACAGGCGCCACCACAACGCCCGGCTAATTTCTTTTCTTTTTTTTTTTTTTTTTTTTTTTTTTTGTATTTTTAGTAGAGACAGGGTTTCACCGCGTTAGCCAGGATGGTCTCAATCTCCTGACCTCATGATCTGCCTGCCTCAGTCTCCCAAAGTGCTGGGATTACAGGCGTGAGCCACCACGCCCGACCAAGATGTTTAAATTTTAACGAGATCAAAATGTTTTTCAGTCTGAAGAACTGAACCTTCAGTATGGAATTTTTTTGTTTTCACAAGCAAATGCCCAAAGTCAATTGATAAATCCCAAACTCAGATCATTTATATGTGTGGGCAGCCTTGCTAGTAAGCAGAAAAGGCTTTATCTAGCTACTTCCTATAATTCAAGAATTCCCAATCGACACCCAATTGGCTCACACAAACTTTATTGTAAATTCCATCTTTTGGTATTAAGCTGGCTTTCTTTTCTTCTTTTACTTCTTAGCCTGTGCTCTCAACGGCATCCCAGTTTTCCAGAAAAAGAAGAGCTCTATCTGATGTCCTTCTCCTCAGAGACCAAGTATAATGGTTTCCTAACACAAATACTAGTCTTCTAGTGCTTTTTTTCTTAGAATAAGCAGTTCTGAACATTTTTTTTTTGTCTGCAAACATTAATGTTCAGTGGGCCAGCAGAGGAAAAGACATAGAGTTCACACAATGGCATTTCTCTCCAGTTTAATATTTACACAAACTACTCATTAGTTTGAAAGACCACCGAAACTAGTTGTGTTAATATCTACATAAAGGTGTTGTCAGAGAAGAGCCTCTGACAAATAATGCTTTGAATGTAGGGCCCAGCTGGCCAGCCAAAGGTGCTCAGTATTCACACTAATGTTTCTATTTGTCCTCTTCAAGACTCTAGGCCAGTTTCATTCAGGATTGGTTATTAGTTGGAGGAGAAAACTGAAGGCTCTTCTTTACTCTTTGTGCTACATTTTCTCTGGCTTCTCCTATTTGTTGCTTCCCACCCCACCTCACCCTATCCCATCCTTTGCTTATTTCCTGTGAACTTACTTAGTCTTTTTTCTGTTGCTTGTACTGGAATACCTAAAACTATGTAATTTATGAAGAAAAAGTATTTATTACTGTTATAGAGGCTGAGAAATCCAAGGTTGAGGTGCTGCATCTGGCAAGGGCCTTCTTGCTGGTGAAGGCTCTCTGCAGAGTCCCAAAGTGACATACGGCATCACATGGTGAGGGAACTAAGTGTGCTAGCTCATGTCTCTCTCCCTATAAAGCCACCAGTATGACTCCCATGATAACCCTTTAACCCAATAATTTATTGATCCATGAATAGATTCATTCATATCACCTCTTAGAGGCCCCACCTCTCAATACTACCACATTGGGGATTAAGTTTCAACATGGGTTTTGGAGGGGACAGTTATTAAAACCATAGCACTGATTAAGAGGATTATAGTATGTATAAAACACCTAGCATGATATCTGGTATATTGTAGACACTCAGTAATATTAGTTCTTTCTTCTTTTGCCTCGTCCTTATCAATAGACCTCTTGATTTCTGTGGCTTACCTGGCCTTTGATTCATCTTTGTCTAGGACCTTGTGTCTTACAGATGCTCTTCCTCCCCGGGCTCATAGTTCTACTAACCCTCATTTCCTAATACAATGAAGCCCACCAGTTGACCTTCAGTTTGGGTAGCTCACCATATAATTCCTAGGGACTTGGAAAGCCTTCATCCAGTAACACCCACTTCAGTCATTTAGAAATGTGGCAGAATCATTGTGTGGTGATTTGCCCATAAATGGTGCCATGTTTTATTTAGCCACGACAGAAAATAATGTGTAAACAACAGCATCTGCATGAATATGCATGTTGCTTAATGACACCATTATTTAATTTGTTCCTTTGCCAAGATTCACCTCACAGATGGTTCTAGGATAGCCCCAGGAATTACACTGAAATTATCAAATACTCATTCTTTGCTTGCTAACTTATTTAGTTTTTAAAGATTTGTTAGGGCATATATAAGCAACAGAGATATCTCACATTGATTCAGATTCCCGTTTTAAATAAACAACTAGAAAGATAAACTTTTCCAAACACCATGTCATGGAAATCAGAAACATCTGTAAGGTAGCCTTGTATTACATATCTTATGTTTCCTTATTTCCCTACAATTCTTGTCTTCTTCACCCCCATGCCCCATGTATTCTATTGACCTAGGCTCCAGGTTTTACTGGCCTTTCTTATGTTCTCTTACTGTTAGATTGAATTATTGCTCATTATTCTTCACTTCCTTATTGTGATATTATATGTTCACATCCTTACAATAACGTCATGACAGGCAGAATCTACATCTCTGTCCCTTGATGTTGGGCTTGGCCTTATAACTTGTTTGGGCCCATGTGACAATGGCAGGTATATTGCTAGAAGCAGCTTGAAAATGTGCTTATCTGGTTGAGATTAGCTCCTTTTGTGCTTCTGCCATTACAATTTGAACTTGCTTTAAGTACCTTACTGGTACAAGGAGGATAAGAGAAGCATGGGACAGACTTGGACCTGATCAACAGCTTGGAGCCAAATCTAGCCAACTTAAATAAGACAAACCCAGGTGATCTAAAGACCCATTACCACGAGAATAAATGATTATTCTTGCATGCCTTTGAGTTTTAGGGACATTTGTTATGCAGTGGTAGTTAAATAATACATCCACTTACCATATTTTGGTCTTCTACTCATGCAGCCCTCACTCCTGGATACTTCCTCAGAATCCACATGGCATTCTCTCCAGTATTTTGTGAATTAGCTATTGATAATTTTCTGTTAAGTTTCTTATTTATTTTGTAGGGTGTTTGGAGGTGGAAACATACTTATTTTCAAAGATGATTATATTTCATATTAACTTAGTTCTGTATTCTTTTAAAATGTGAGCTTTTGTCATCTTCCAAAAGTCTGTGTATTAGGTTAAGGCAGATTCTCCCCTTGGTAGAGGAATAAAGTGATGTTCTGACAAGACAAGTCATTTGCTCCAGATAATGGGGGAAATGGCAAATAAGTAGTCTAATTTCTAGTCTAGTACTGTGCAAATCTTACCAAGCTCTAGGAATAGAGATTATGTAATTTACTTCTGCTAAATATCTTTGCTCCTAGCACAGTCTAAAACACAGAATAGGTTCTCAAAGGTGATTGTTTTCTGGTGTAAAAACCAGCTGAAACCAATATTTACATGCCTTGGAGCATTTTCACATAAGATGTATTTATTCTCTCGAGGGCAAAGAGGTAAACTTTCTTTCTGTAGTGCTTCAGGCTATGTTTATGCATCCAACAAAACACATCAAAGTACAAAGAAATTGATCTGAGAAATAGACTACCATTGACAAAGTTACCTCAGTAGCTTGCCTGCAGTCTATACTGAAATATTGGTGGGGGATGTGTGGGATATTGTATTTTCCAAATGGCTGCAATAATAATGGCTCTCATCGCACATGCTCTTCTATAATGTGATCTTGCCACTGTCATTTCAATAGTGGAGTCTAAATCCCCCCCGACTTTGAATCTAGGCAGGCTTATGACTGTTTAAAATATTAAAGGAAAATGGAAATAATGCTATGTGACCTACAAAGATAGGTAATAAAAGACAAAGCATTTTCTGCCTCATCCATGGGGGATTTGTTTTTGGAGACTTGAATCACCATATAAGAAGTCCAGCTACTCTTAGAACACCATGATGAAGGAAACTCAGGTCACATGGAGAGGTCAAACATAGGTATCTTAGTTGAAAGCCCAAGATGAGGTCCAGGTCTCAGTTGTCAACCAACATCAACCAGTAGACATGTGAGCGAAAAACAAATCTTGAAATGGATTCTCTAACACAAGCTGTTTCATTCCTAAACCATTTGAGTTTTCTCAGAAAATAATCTCTACTGTGACCTTTCTAAAATCCTGATCCACAGAATCTTGTTATTAATTTTAGAGTAGATTATTTTGTTGCAACAATGGGAACAGCAACAGAAAAAGGTCCCACTGAGAGCCTGTTTGTGTCATAATTAAGAGCATGTACTCTGGAGTCAGATTGATTTAGATTTAAATGCCAGCTCTATCATTTCCTTTTTATATGACCTTTGTCAAAATATGCAGCCTCACTGAACTTCAGTTACCTTACCTGTAAAAAATGCATAATAATGTTACTTTCTTCATAAAGTGATTATGAGAATTAAATGAGACAATACATGGACAAACTTTTAGCACAATGTCTAAACCAGAGCAATTACTCAATTGGTGCCCCAATGTAGAATCAGCATGTTTGGCTACTCTTCAAAGAACTTGAGATGATGCTTGTCACCCTTCTGTGTCAGGTATTTATTAAGAAAGGTCAGTTCCAAGCCTGACTGTACACCATTTCCTAGTTTCCAAACTGCTCAGTTAAGAGCTCTACAAGTGTCCACCGTCTCTTATCCTCTGTAGACTTTGAGCAGGGAGCAGATGCTGTTTTATTTCAAACAGCAGACTGGGCTCTAACCCTCAAATAGCCATTTTGGGGGAACTTAGGTCTTGAAAGGCAAACATTTTGAGGGCTCCATTATCCTCCATAATTCAAAATCTGTGAAAGCAGGCCCAAGCCAAAACATTTTTACTTTTTTCAAGCTAGAAATTTGAACCAAACTATGAACTCTATAACTAGAAAAACGATGCTATTCTTTTCAACCCTCAGTTTTATTTCAAAATTGCCTTGTATTATAGATAATTTTTAAAAATTAAAGTGCTTTTGGGATGCACTTTAAAAAATGGAATTTTCTTTTTCAAGTACTAGTTTGATTCTACTCCAGTATTCTTCCAATTGAATCTGGGCTGAAAGTGAACTATATATACTTCAAATCTCAGCCTATTATAAAAAAGACAAAAAATAACAAATACTGACAAGTATGTGAAGAAAAGGGAACTCTTACATACTGTTGATGGGAATGTAAATTAGCATAGTCATTGTGGAGAATAGTATGGAGGTTCCTCAAGAAATTAAAAATAGAACTACTGTATGATCCAACAGTTCCACAACTATGAATTTATCCAAAGAAAAGGAAACCAGTATATTGTAGAGATATCTGCACTCCTCTTGATTCCAAGATTGATTCCATATCTTGGTTATTACAACTGTATTCACAATAGCCAAGATATGGAATCAACATAAATGTCTATAAATAGATGAATGGATAAAGAAAATGCGATACAAATACACACGCGCACACACACACACACAGTGGAATACTATTCAAACTTAAAAACTGAAATTCTGGAGGGAGCAGGGCCAAGATGGCTGACTAGAAGCAGCAGTGATTGGAGTTTCCAATCAAGAAGATCCAAAACAAAGTGCAAATCCCACACTGGTAACTGAGGTATCCAGGTTCTGTCATTAGGACTGACTAGGCAGCTGGTGTGAACCATGGAGAGGAATGAAGAGCAGTGTGGTGTGGCAGCCTACCTGATAGCCACACGGGGCAGGGGAGGCCATACCCCCAGCCAAGGGAGGTGGTGAGTGAGTGTGCTACCCAGCCTGGGAAGCCATGCTTTTTCTATGGAGCTGTGCAACCCATGGATCAGAAGATTCCACTCAGGAGCCCAGGCCACTCGGGCCTTGAGCTCCAACTACAAAGCCACAACACTCACTTGGCTAGAATGAATTGGCCTAAGTCTGCCAAGTTTCCTGGGGGAGGGGTGGCCATTACCACTGCTGTGGCTACCTGCAGTCTAAGCCAACTGAGCTCCTTGCGGGAGAGGCAGCAGCCAACACTGCAGCTGCAGGGCCTCCCTGCAGGAACTTCAACTTCAGCCAGGGCTCAGGGACAGAACTCTGATCTCCCTGGGCCTGAGCCCCTAGTGGGAGGGATGGCCACAATCTCCATTGACCAGCAGACTTAGTGTTTCCTCCTTCTAGCTCTGAGGAATCCAGGCAACCAAGATGAGTGGGTGTTGCCCCAGTGCAGCAAACTCCTTGCACCAAGGGACAGCTAAAGTGCCTCATTAAATGGGTCCTGCTTCCTATGCCACCCAACTGTGAGGTGCCCCTTCCCCCCGCAACAGGGGTTTTCAGACATCCTATACAGGAATGTTCCTACTGGTTTCAGGTCAATGCCCCTTGAGGTCAGAGATCCCAGATGAAGGAGGAGACACTCATCTTTGCTGTCCTCCACACTCCTCAAGTGACATCTCCAGGCATGGGAGCAAACCAGATAAACAGGGCCTGAAGTGCAACCCCAGCAAACCACAGCAGCCCTACAGAAGAGGGACCTAACTATTGAAAGAAAAACAAGCAAACAAACAGCAACAAAACAGCATCAACAAAGAAAGTCCCTACAAAAACCTCATCCAAGTGGCAGCAGCCTCAAAGATCAAAACTAGGCAAACTCATGAAGATGAGAAAAAAATCAACGGGAAAATGCTGAAAACCCAAAAGGCCTCTGTTCCTCCAAATGATCACAACACCTCTCCAGCAAGGGCGCAGAACTGGACGGAAGAGGAGATGGATGAATTGACAGAAGTAGGCTTCAGAAGTTGGGTAGTAACAAACTTCGCTGAGGAACATAAATGACCTGATGGAGCTGAAAAATGCAGCACGAGAACTTCGTGAAGCATACAGAAGTATCAATAGCCAAATGGATCAAGTGGAAGACAGAATATCAGAGATGAAAGACTATCCTGCTGAAATATGGCAGGTAGACAAGGTTAGAGAAAAAAGAATGAAAAGGAATGACCAAAACCTTCAAGAAATATGGGACTATGTAAAAAGACTGAACCTACCACTGATGAGAGTGCCTGAAAGAGATGGGAATAATGGAACCAAGTTGGAAAACACACTTCAGGATATTATCCATGAGAACTTCCCCAACCCAGCACGACAGGTCAAGATTCAAATTCAGGAAATACAGAGAAACCCACTAAGATACTACACGAGAAGATCAACCCCAAGACACATAATCTTCAGATTCTCCAAGATCTAAATGAAGGAAAAAATGTTAAGGGCAGCCAGAGAGAAAGGCCAGGTAACCTACAAAGGGAAGCCCATCAGACTAACAGTGAATCTCTCAGCAGAAACCCTACAAGCCAGAAGAGAGTGGGGGCAAATATTCAACATTCTTAAAGAAAAGAATTTTTAACCCAGAATTTCATATCTGGCCAAATTAAGCTTCATAAGTGAAGGAGAAATAAAATCTTTTTCAGACAAGCAAATGCTGAGGGAATTCGTCACCACCAGGCCTGCCTTGCAAGAGCTCCTGAAGGAAGTACTAAATATGGAAAGAAAAAATTGGTACCAGCCACTGCCAAATGCACAAAAATACAAAGACCAATGACACTATGAAGAAACACCATCAACTAGTGTGCAAAATAACCAGCTAGCATCATGATGACAGGATGAAATTCATACCTAACAACATTAACATTAAATGTAAATGGGTTAAATGTCTCAATCAAAAGATACACAATGGCAAATTGGATAAAGAGTCAAGATCCATCAGCATGCTGTATTCAGGAGGCCCATCTCATGTGCAAAGGAACACATAGGCTGAAAATAAAAGGATGGAGGAAAAATTACCAAGCACATGGAAAGCAGAAAAAAGCAGGGGTTACAGTCCTAGTCTCTGAAAAAACAGACTTAAAAAAAAATCAAAAAAGTCAAAGAAGGGCATTACATAATGACAAAGGGATCAATTCAGTAAGAAGAGCTAACTATCCTAAATATATATGCACCCAATACAAGAGCACCCAGATTCATAAAACAAGTTCTTAGAGACCTACAAAGAGACTTGGACTCCCACACAATAAAAGTGGGAGACGTTAACATCCCACTGTCAATATCAGACAAATCAACAAGACAGAAAATTAATATTTTCAGGACTTAAACTCAGCTCTGGATCAAGTGGATCTAATAGACATCTACAGAACTCTTCATCCTAAAACAACACATTCTTCTGAGTGCCACATGACACTTACTCTAAAATCGACCAGATAATTGGAAGTAAAACACTCCTCAGCAAATGCAAAATAACAGATATAATTACAATCTCTCTGACCAAAGTGAAATCAAATTAGAACCCAGGATTAAGAAACTCACTTAAAACCACATGACTACATGGGAATTGAACAACCTGCTCCTGAATGACTCCCGGGTAAGTAATGAAATTAAGCCAGAAATCAAGAAGTTCTTTGAAAGCAATGAGAGTGAAGAGATAATGTACTAGAATCTCTGGGATGCAGCTAAAGCAGTGCTAGGAGGAAAATTTATAGCACTAAATGTCCACATCAGAAAGCTAGAAAGATCTCAAACTGACACCCTAACACCACAATTAAAAGAAGTAGAGAAGCAAGAACAAACAAATCCAAAAGCTAGCAGAAGACAAGAAATAACTAAGATCTGAGCAGAACTGAAGGAAACAGAGACACAAAGAACCCTTCAAAATATTAATGAATTCAGGAGCTGACTTTTTGAAAAGAAAAATTAATAAGATAGACTGCTAGCTAGACTAATAAAGAAGAAAAGACAGAAGACTCTAATAGACACAATAAAAAATGATAAAAGGGATATCACCACTAACCCCACAGAAATAAAACTACTATCAGAGAATACCATAAACACCTCTATGTCAATAAATCAGAAAATCTAAAAAAAAAAAAAAAAAAAAAAAAAGAAGATAAATTCCTGGGCACACACACCCTCCCAAGACTAAGCCAGGAAGAAGTCCAATCTCTGAATAGACCAAAAACAAGTTCCAAAATTGAGGCAGTAATAAATAGCCTACGAACCAAAAGAAACCCAGAACCAGATGAATTTGCTGCTGAATTCTACCAGAGGTACAAAGAGGAGCTGGTACCATTCCTTCAGAAATGATTCCAGAGAATTGAAAAAGAAGGACTCCTCCCTAACTAATTTTATGAGAACAGCATCATCCTGATACCAAAACCCAGCAGAGACACAACAAAAATAGAAAACTCCAGGTCAATATACCTCATGAACATTGATGCAAAAATCCTCAAAAAATACTGGCAAATGGGATCCAGCAGCACATCAAAAGCTTATCTACCATGATCAATTCAGCTTTATCCCTGGGATGCAAGTCTGGATCAACATATGCAAATCAATAAACATAATCCATTACGTAAACAGAACCAATGACAAAACCCACATGATTATCTCAATAGATGCAGAAAAGACCTTTGATAAAATTCAACATCCCTTCATGCTAAAAACTCTCAATAAACTAGGTACTGATGAAGCATATCTCAAAATAATAAGAGCTATTTATGACAAGGCCACAGCCAATATCATACTGAATGGGCAAAAGCTGGAAGCATTCCCTTTGAAAACCAGAACAAGACAAGGATGCCCTCTGTCACCACTCCTATTCAACATAGTATTAGAAGTTCTGGCCAGGGCAATCAGGCAAGAGACAAAAATAAAGGGTATTCAAATAGAAAGAGAGGAAGTCAAATTGTCTCTGTTGGCAGATGATCCTATATTTAGAAAGCACCATTATCTCTGCCCCCCAAACTTCTTAAGCTGATAAACAACTTCAGCAAAGTCTCAGGATACAAAATCAATGTGCAAAATCACAAACATTTCCATACATCAACAATAGACAGGCAGAGAGTCAAATCATGAATGAACTCCCATCACAATTGCTACAAGTAGAACAAGATACCTAGAAATACAGCTAACAAGGGACACGAAAGACCTCTTCAAGGAGAACTACAAACCACTGCTGTGTAAAGAGAGGACACAAACAAATGGAAAAACCTTCCATGCTCATGGATAGGAAGAATCAATATCATGAGAATGGCCATACTGCCCAAAGTAATTTATAGATTCAATGCTCTTCCCATCAAACTACCATTGACATTCTTCACAGAATTAGAAAAAAACCTGTTTTAAAATTCACATGGAACAAAAAAAGAGCTCACATAGCCAAGACAATCCTAAGCAAAAAGAACAAAGCTGGAGGCATCATGCTATTTGACTTCAAACTATACTACAAGGCTACAATAACCAAAACAGCATGATACTGGTACCAAAACAGACATATAGACCATTGGAACAGAATAGAGACCTGAGAAATAAGACCACACATCTACAACTATCTGATCTTCAACAAAAATCGACCTGATATAAACAAGCAATGGGGAAAGGATTCGATTCCCTATTTAATAAATGGTGCTGGAAAAAATGGCTAGCCATATGCAGAAAACTGAAACCGAACTCCTTCCTTATGCCATGTATAAAAATTAAGTCAAGATGGATTAAAGACTTAAATGTAAAACCCAAAATCATAAAAACCCTAGAAGAAAACCTAGGCAATACCATCAGGACATAGCCAGGGGCAAAGATTTTATGATGAAATCACCAAAAGCAATTGCAACAAAAGCTAAAATTGACAAATGGGATCTAATTAAACTAAAGAGCTTCTGCACAGCAAAAGAAACTATCATCAGAGTGAACAGGCAACCTACAGGTAATTGGAGAAAATTTTTGCAATCTACCCTTAAGACAAAGGTCTAATATCCAGAATTTACAAGGAACTTAAACAAATTTACAAGAAAACAAACAAACAACCCCATCAAAAATTGGGCAAAGGATATGAACAGATACTTCTCAAAAGAAGACATTATGCAGCCAACAAACATATGATAAAAAGCTCAACATCACTGATCATTAGAGGAATGCAAATCAAAACCACAATGAGATACCATCTCATTCCAGTCAGAATGGCAATTATTAAAAAGTCAAGAAACAACAGATGCTGGTGAGGCTGTGGAGGAATAGGAACACTTTTACATTGTTGGTGAGAATGTAAATTATTTCAACCATTGTGGAAGACAGTGTGGTGATTCCTCAAGAATCTAGAACCAGAAATACCGTTTGACCCAGCAATCCCATTACTGGGTATATACCCAAAGGAATATAAATCATTCTATTATAAAGATACATGCACATGTATGTTTATTGCAGCACTATTCACAATAGCGAAGACATGGAACCAACCAAAATGCCCACCAATGCTAGACTGGATAAAGAAAATGTGGTACATATACACCATGATATACTATGAAGCTACAAAAAGGAATGAGATCATGTCCTTTGCAGGGACATGGATGAAACTGGAAGCCATCATCCTCAGCAAACTAACACGGGAACAGAAAGCCAAACACCACATGTTCTCACTCATAAGTGGGAGTTGAACAGTAAGAACACAGAGACACAGGGAGGGGAATAACACGCACCAGGGCCTGTTGGAGGGTGGGCGCAAGGGGAGGGTATGCCTCGGGACAAATATTTAGTGCATGCTGGGCTTAAAACCTAGGTGATGGGTTGACAGGTGCAGCAAGCCACCATCGCACACATATACCTGTGTAACAAACCTGCACGTTCTGCACATGTATCCCGGAACTTAAAGTAAAAAGATTAAAAAAATAGAAAAAAATTTTAAAAAGGAAATTCTGTCATTCATGGCAACATGGATGAGCATGGAAGACATTATGTTAAGTGAAATAAACAGACACAGAAGGATAAACACCACCACGTTCTCACTCATATGTGGCAGCTAAAAAAATTGATCTCAAAGAAGTAGAGTAGAATTCTGGTTATTAGAAACTAGGAAGGGAGGGTTTGGTTAATGGATACAAAGTTACCACTAGATAGAAGGAATAAAATCTAGTGTTCTGTTACACTTTAGGGTGAATATGATTGGCAATAATTTATTGTGTATTTTCAAAAAGCCAGAAGGGAGATTTTCAAAAAGCCAGAAGGGAGATGTTCCAACACAAAGAAATGATAAATGTTCAAGGTAAAGGATATGCTAATTACCATGATTTGATCATTACACATTGTATATGTGTGTCAAAATATTACTCAATATTCCATAAATAGGTAAAATTATTATGTTTCAACCAAAACAAATAAAAAAGAGGGAATGCAAACAATAAAAAAATTAAAATCTCCACTTTAGTGGAGTAAGATTGTCGTTATTAGGCACCAGATTGCCCCCAGCACCAGGCTGGCTTCTACTGGTAGAGACTTCAGGCCCATGCCAGCACCAGGCTGATTCCTGCAACCCTAGTCATTAGGCTAGCACCCATGAACGCAGGCTCCAAGTTGGACCCAGTCGATAGCCTCCAAATTTGCTCCAGTGCCAGGCAAGATTGCACAGCCCCAAGCTCTAGGCCTGTTTGGAAGACTTGGTCTCTGTGCCTGCCCCAGAACCAGGAAATCCCCAAATAGCCCCAGATATAGAACATACCTGGGCTTCAGTCCTGCCCTAGTGCCAAGCCAGCCCCCATAGAATCAGGATCCAGGTTTGGCCAAAAGCCATGTCAGCTTCGGTGACCCCAGACTCCAGACTGCGCACATTACCAAGCTGACTGCCCAGTTATCAGGCCAGCCTCTGCAGATACAGGATCCAGGCCCACCCAGCACCAAGCCAGCCCCATCCAGCTTCAGGCTTCAGGACCACACCAGCACCAGATTGGCACCCATGGTCTCAAACACCTGGTGGACACCTGTGGATAAAGGCTGTAGGTCTGCCTATGGCAAACTAGCTCCTGTTGCCTCATGCACCAAAAGACTCAGGGTCCATGCCTGTCTCAGTAGGCCCCAGCACTGGACCTTCTCTCATGGACACAGGCTCCAGGACTGCCCTTGTGTACCAGGTTCCAGACTGGCTCCTCATGCCCCAAGACCCAGGCCAGCCCTCACAAATCTAGCATCTAGACCAGCACCTGCACACCCAACCTATAAGCCAACACCACCAGACACAGGCTCTAGGTAGGTCCCCATGGCCCCAGGGTCCAGGCTAGCCCCAGTGGCCCCAGACATCAGGCCAGCACCTGTCATCCTGGGCTCCAACCAGGCTTCATGGACCCAGGCACCACGTTGGCCCCAGGTCCAGGCTGGCCCCAGGCTTTAGGCCAAGCCCTGTGGCCCCAGGCTCCAGCAGACCAATCCCCATGATAAGGTAAGGTAAGACCAATCCCCATGGTAAGGCTCCAGGCCTTACCCAGTGTTTCCAGGCACCAGGCCTAACCCAGCACCAGGCAAGTTTCCATGGGCTTAGGCTGCAGGACCTTCCCAGTAGACCCAAGTGTCAGGCCCATTCCAGCACACAACTAGTGCCTGTAGACTCGTACTCAAGACTGGCTCTAGCACCAGGTCAGCCCCTGTTGACCTAGGCTTTAGACCCATCTTCACCAATCAAATCAACAGGTTCACCCCAGTGAATCCAGACTTTAGACCCAACCCCGCAGAGCCAAGCACAAGGACAGCTTGCCCAAGGACTCCAGCAACTAGCTCACCCTCAGACTATGTCAGACAGGCTGCCCAAAATCTCTGGGTGGGCTGACTGGTGAAGGGCTTTCCCCAGACAAAGCAAGGCTGAAAAGACTGTAACAAGTCCCTACTTCCTCAAATGCACACACATCAACATAAAACAACAAGAAACATAAAAAATCAAAGAAACATAATACCACCAAAAATACACAATAGCCTCCCAGTAGCTGACGAGGTTGTACAGTAGACTTACAGAACTTGATTCATCTTGTGTAACTGAAAGTTTATACTCATTGAAGAGCAAATTCTCACTTCCTCCTCCACTCAGCCCGTCAGTCACCATTTTGCTCTCTGTTTCTAGAGCTTATACAACTGAAATCATGCAGTGTGTGTCCTTCTGTGACTGATTTATTTCACTTATCATAATGTCCTTCTGGTACATTCATGTTGTCACATATGAAAGTATTACTTCCTTAAGGCAGAGTAATATTCCATTGTATGTATATACCACATTTTCCTTAGCTACTCATTTGTTAATGGATATTTTAGTGTTTCTGGATGTTGGCTACTGTGAATAATGCTAGAGTGAATATGGAAGTGCAGATATCTCTTTGAGATCCTGATTTCAGTTCTTTCTGATAAGTGCCCAGAAGTGGGATTGTTGGATTATATGGTAGCTCCATCTTTAATTTCTTGAGGAACCTCTGTACTGTTTTTCATAATGGCTGACTAATTTACATTCCTACCAACGGTGCATGAGAATTCCCTTTTCCCCACATTGCTGAGATCTCTTGTTATCTCTCTTTTTTAAATTAATATTCAATATTCTAATAGGTGTGAGATGATACCTAATTGTCATTTGCATTTGTTTTTTGTTTTTTTTTTTTTTTTTGCATTTGTTTTTTTTTTTTTTCCTGATGACTAGTGATACTGAGAAACTTTTCATATATGTATTTCCCATTTGTATGTCTTCTTTGGAAAAATCTTGAGTACTTTGCCCATTTTCCAATAGGTTTTTTTTTTTTTTTGGGCCATAAAATTGTAGGAATTCCTTATATATTTTGGAAATTAACCCTCTATCTGAGATATAATTTGCAAATATTTTCTCACATTTCATAGTTTGACATGTCAGTCTGTTGATTGTTTCCTTTTCTGTGCAGAAGCTTTTTAATGTGATGTATTCCTACTTGTCTATTTTTGCTTTATGTCCTGTGATTTTGGTGTTATATTCGTAAAATCCTTGCCAAATCCAATATTAAGAGGCTTTCCCTATGTCTTCTTCTAGGTGTTTTATACTTCTATGTCTTACATTTGAGTCTTTAATTTATTTGAGTTGATATGTGTGCATGGTGTAAGGTAAGAGTCCAGTTTTATTCTTTTTTGGCTATATATAACATTTTTTAAACTTTTAGTTTAGGTTTGGGGGTACATGGGAAGGTTTGTTACATAGGTAAAATTATGCCATGGGGATTTGTTGTACAGATTATTTCATCACCCAGGAATTCTGCTCCTCTCCCTCCTCCCACCCTCCACCCTCAAGTAGACTGCAATGTCTGTTGTTTCCTTTTTTGTGTGTTAATAAGTTCTCATCATTTAGTTCCCACTCTTAAGTTAGAACATGTAGTATTTGGTTTCTGTTTCCACATTAGCTTGCTGAGGATAGTAGCCTCCAGCTCCATCCATATTCCCACAAAAGAAAAGATCTCGTTCTTTTCTATTGCTGCATAGTACCCCATGGTGTAAATATGCCATATTTTATTTCTCTGATCTGTCACTGATTGGCATTTAGATTGATTCCATGACTTTGCCATTGTGAGCAGTGCTACAATAAATATTTGCATGTATAAGTCTTTATGGTAGAATGACTTATATTCCTCTGGGTATATACCCAGTAATGGGATTACTGGGTCAAATGATAGTCTGCTTTTAGCTCTTTGAGGAATTGCTATACTGCTTTCCACAATGGTTGACATAATTTACACTCCCACCAACAGTTTATAAGTGTTGTCTTTTCTCTGCAACCTTGCCAGCATCTGTTATTTTTTGTCTTTTTAGTAATAGCCATTCTGACTGGTATGAGATGGTATCTCATTGTGGTTTTGATTTGCATTTCTCCAGTGATAGGTGATGTTGAGCTTTCTTTATATGTTTGTTCACTGCATGTGTATCTTATTTTGAAAAGTATCTGCTCTTTTGCTCACTTTTTAATAGGGTTGCCCACTTTTTAATAGGGTTGCCCACTTTTTAATAGGGTTGTTTGTTTTTCTCTCATAAATTTAAGTTCCTTGTAGATGCTGAATATTAGACCTTTGTTACATGTATAGTTTGCAAGTATTTTCTCCCATTCTGCAGGTTGATTGTTCACTCTGTTGATAGTTTCTTTTGCTCTGCAGAAGCTCTTAAGTTTAATTAGATCCCACTTGTCAATTCTTGCTTTTGTTGTGATTGCTTTTGGTGTCTTTGTCATAAAATCTTTGCTTGTTCCTATGTCCAGGATGGTACTACCTAGGTAGTCTTCCAGGGTTTTAATAGTTTTGGTTTTACATTTAAGCCTTTAATCCACCTTGAGTTGATTTTTGTATATGGTGTAAGAAAGGGGTTCAGCTTTAGTCTTCTGCATATGGCTAGTCAGTTATCCAAGCACCACTTATTGAATAGGACGTCTTTTCCCCATTGCTTGTTTTTGTCAGGTTTGTTGAAGATCAGATAGTTACAGGTGTGTAGTCTTATTTCTGGCCTCTCTATTCCATTCCATTGGTCCATATGTCTGCTTTTATATCAGTACCATGCTATTTTGTTTACTGTAGCTCTGCAGTATAGTTTGAAGCCAGGTAACATGATACCTCCAACTTTGTACTTTTTGCTTAGGATTTTCTCAGCTATTTGGACTATTTTTATGTTCCACATGAATTTTAAAATATTTCTTTCCAGTTCTGTGAATAATGTCAATAGTAGTTTGATAGGAATAGCATTAAATCTCTAAATTGCTTTGGGCCGTATGGCCATATTAATGATATTGATTTTCTTCTATCCATGAGCATTGGATATTTTTCTATTTGTTTGCGTCTTCTGTGGTTTATTTGAGCAGTGTTTTGTAATTCTCATTGTAGAGATCTTTTACCTCCCTGGTTAGCATTATTCCCAGCTATTTTATTTTATTTTTTAATGGAAATTGTGAATGAGATTGCCTTTCTGATCTGACTGTCAGCATGAATGTTGTTGGTATATAGAAATGCTAGTGATTTTTGTACATTGGTTTTGTATCCTGAAACTTTGCTGAAGTTGTTTATCAGCTGAAGGAGCTTTGAGGCCAAGACTATGGGATTTTCTAGATATAGAATCATATTGTCTGTAATCAGAGACAACTTGACTTACTTTCTTCCTATTTGCATGTCCTTTACTTCTTTCTCTTGCCTGATTGCTCTGGCTAGAACTTCCAATATTGTGTTTAATAGGAGTGGTAAGAGAGGACATTCTTGTCTTATGCCGGTTTTCATGGGGAATACTTTCAGCTTTTGCCCATTCAGTATAATGTTGACTGTGGGTTTGTCATAGATGGCTTTTAATTTTTTGAGGTATGTTCCTTTATACCTACTTTATTAAGAATTGTTAACATGAAGGGGTGGTGAATTTTATGAAAAGTGTTTTCTGTGTCAATTGAGATAATCATGTGATTTTTGTCTTTAGTTCTGCTTATGTGATGAATCACATTTATTGATTCGTGTATGTTGAGCCAATCTTGTATCCTAGGGATGAAGCCTACTTGATCACGGTGGATTAGCTTTTTGTTATGCTCCTGGATTAGGTTTGCCATTACTTTGTTGAGGATTTTTGCATTGATGGTTCATCAAGCATATTGGGCTGAAGTGTGTTTCTGCCAGGTTTTGTTATCAGGATGATGCTGGCCTCATAGAATGAGTTGGGGAGGAGTCCCTCCTCCTCAATTTTTTGAAATAGTTTCTGTAGAAATGATACCAGCTTTTCTTTGTACATCTCATAGAATTCAGCTGTGAATCTGTCTGTTCATTGACATTTTTGGTTGGTAGGCTATTTATTACTGGTTCAGTTTTGGAACTCATTATTGGTCTGTTCAGAAAATCAATTTCTTCTGGGTTCAGTTTTGGGAGGGTGTATGCATCCAGAAATTTATTCATCGCTTCTAGTTTTTCTAGTTTGTGTGTATAGATGTGTTTGTAGTTGTTTCTGATGGTTATTTTTATTTATGTTGGGTCAGATGAATCCTTTCATCTTTTCTAATTGTGTTTGTTTGGATCTTCTCTCCTTTCTTTCTAATGTTTTCAAAAAACCAACTCCTGGATTCATTGATATTATGAATATGTTTTTGTGTGTGTCTCAATTTCCTTCAGTTCGGGTCTAATTTTAGTTATTTATTATCTTCTGTTAGCTTTGGGGTTGATTTTTTCTTGCTTCTATAATTCTTTCAGTTGTGATGTTAGCTTGTTAACTGCAGACCTTTCAAAGTGTTTTAATGTGGGCATTTAATGCTATGAATTTCCCTCTTAACACAGCCTTACCTGTGTCCCAGAGAGTATGGTATTTTGTATCTTTGTTCTCATTAGTTTCAAAGAACTCCTTGATGTTTGCCTTAATTTCATTGTTTACCCCAAAGTCATTCAGAAGCATATTGTTTAATTTCCATGTAATTGCATTATTTTCTTAGTCTTAACTTCTATTTTTATTGCACAATGATCTGAGAGTGTGTTTGGTATGATATGGGTTCTTTTGCATTTGCTGAGGATTGTTTTATGTCCCATCATGTAGTCAATTTTAGAGTATGTGCCATGTGGTGATGAGAAGAATGCATATTCTGTTGTTTTTAGGTGGAGTTCTGTAGATGTCTATTAGATCCATTTGGTCCAATATTGAGGTTAGGAACTGTATATATGTTACTTTTCTGCTGCAATAATCTGTCCAATACTGTCAGTGGAGTGTTGATGTCTACCACTATTATCATTTGGGAGTTTATGTCTCATTGTAGGTCTCTGAGAACTTGCTTTATGAATCTGGGTGCTTCTGTGTTAGGTGCATATATATTTACGTTAGTTAGATCTTCTTTTGGATTGAACCCTTCACCGTTATGTAATGCC
This sequence comes from Rhinopithecus roxellana, assembly GCF_007565055.1. Lineage (NCBI taxonomy): Eukaryota > Metazoa > Chordata > Mammalia > Primates > Cercopithecidae > Rhinopithecus > Rhinopithecus roxellana. The sequence goes on along the minus strand of NC_044555.1, from coordinate 109,381,685 downwards.
CTTCTTTGTCTTTTTTGATTGTTGGTTTGAAGTCTCTTTTGTATGAAATTAAGATTTCAAACCCTGCTTTTTTCTGTTCTCCATTTGCTTGGTATATTTTCCTCCTTCCCTTTATTTGGATCTTATGGGTGTCATTTCATGTGAGATGGGTCTCTTGAAGACAGCATGCCATTACTGTTTTGGGGTGGAAAGTTCTGTAGAGGTCTATCAGATGCATTTGGTCCAATACTGAGTTTAAGTCCTGAATATATTTGTTAATTTTCTGCCTCAATGATCTGCCTAGTACTGTCAGTGGAGTATTTACAGTTTTCATTTTAATCCAACTTGCCACTCTGTGCCTTTTAAGTGGGGCATTTGGCCTGTTTACATTCAAGATTAATATTAATATGTGTGGATTTGATCCTGTCATTGTGTTGTTAGCTGGTTATTATATTTGCTTGTTTGTGTGGTTGCTTTATACTGACACCTGTCTGTGTGTTTAAGTGTGTTTTTGAATTAGCCAGTAGCAGTCTTTTATTTATTTAGTGCTCCTCTCAAGATTTCTTGTAAGGCAGGTCTGGTGGTAATGAATTCCCTCCCTCCACATTTACTTATATGAAAATAATCTTATTTCTCCTTTGTTTGGGAAGCTTAATTTGGCTTGATATCAAATTCTTGATTGATTTTTTTTCTTTAAGAATGTTGAATATAGGTGCCTAATCTCTTCTGGCATGTAAGGTTTCAGCTGAGAGATCTGCTGTTAGCCTGATGGTGTTCCCTTTGTAGGTGACCTGCCCTTTCTCTCTAGCTGCCTTTAACATTCTTTTTTTTTTATTTTAGCCTTGGAAAATCTGATGATTGTGTGTCTTGGGAATAATCTTTTTATGTATAATCTTGCAGGAGTTCTCTGTATTTCCTGAATTTGACTGTTGGCCTCTCTAGCAAGGTTGGGGAAGTTTTCATGGGCAATATCCTGAAATATATTTTCCAAGTTGTTTTCTTCCTCCCCCTCCCTTTCAGGGATGCCAATAATTTGTAGATTTTGCTTCTTTACATAATCTCATACTTCTCAGAGGTTTTGTTCATTCATTTTTTCTTTGTTTTTGTCTGATTGTCTTATTTCAGAGAACGAGTCTTCAAGTTTTAAGATTCTTTCATCAGCTTGGTTTATTCTGTTACTAATACTTGTGATTGTATTGTGAAATTCTTGCATTGTGTTATTCAGTTCTGTCAGACCGGTTAGGCTCTTTTTAAAAAACTGGCCATTTTGTCCTTCAGCTCCTGTGAAGCTTTATTGTGAATTTTATTTTCCCTGTATTGTGTTTTGCCATCCTCCTGAATCTTGATGATCTTTGTTCCTATCCATATACTGAATTCTATTTCTGTCATTCCAGTCAGTTCAGCCTGGTTAAGAACTCTTATTAGAGAAATGGCACAGTTGTTTGGAGGATATGTGAAACTCTGGCCATTTAAGTTACCAGAGTTCTTGGTTCTTTCTCATCTCTGCAATTGCGTGTTTGTTTAACTGCAGTGTAGATTGAGTACAGTCAATAGTCTTCTTTTCTGGATGTTTTCACTGGGCTGAGACTTTGTGCTGGGTCTTTATTTGAAGCTGACATCTGGTCTCTGGTTTCAGGTGGGGATATGTTAGTGAGTTATTTTTGGTGTTGAAGCTTTGGGGTGTGATCCAGTAGGTGGCACTTAGGTTTATTGGTCAGTTGGTAGATTCTCACTCAGTTGCGTGGCTCCCCTATGTATCCTTACATTGCATCTGTGTTCCCTCTCAATGCTCTGAATGTGTGGGTTCCTCTTCATTTGAGTTCTGGCTATCGTTCAGGACTTGGCACTCCTGGGCTGCCCACTGCGCCTCTGGGGTGATCTCAGTGTTTATGTTTCTTCCCCACTTGGAGACAGCAGAGAAAGGGACCTTAGTAGTGGTTGTGGACAAGTGTCTTTTGCTTGTCTCCTGGAGGCTCCACCCAAGAGAGATGCAGGTCAGCAATCACTCAGTGCAATCAATCAGCCCAGGATGCAGGGTCTGTGTTGTAGGCCCAAACCAGGGGTTCCCTGTCTGTGGCAAGCAGTCAGGGGTGTGTGGGACCCACAGGAGAGGGACTGGCCTTCTTTCCTTGGGTTGACTACAGCGTGTTGGAGGTGTGAATAATGCACTGAGAGTCCTTGTTGCTTCATTAGTCTGAGGGTACCAAGGGCAGTTCCACTGCAAAGGCAGTGGCACAGAGGATTTCAGTTGCATCTAGAGGCTCCGTCCAGGGAGTTGCTGAGCTGCTTCTGGCTTGATAGCTCTAGCAGTGGGTTGATGGGGAGCCTAGGCCTGGAGGACCTACACAGTAAGGAGATATAAGAACAGGCATATCATAACAGTCTGGCCACTTTTCTGTAGGGCTGCAGCGGTATGCTAGGGGCCCACTCCAGTCCCTAGGCACCTTGGATGTTCCAGTACCTAGAAGTATCTCCATTGAAGGCTGTGATACAGCAAAGATGACAGTCTTCTCCCACTGGAAGCTTCTTCAGGGAGGTACAGACCTGTTGCCAGCCCAAACACACCTGTAGGAGGTGGCTAGAGAACTGATTAGGAGGTCCTGCCCAGTGAGGAGAAATGGGATGTGGGACCCACTTAAAAAAGTAGTCTGGCCATGTTTTCATACAGCAGCTGTGCTGTGCTGGGGGTCTATTTCAGCCCCCAGTTACCTCAGATACTCCAAAGCACTAAGGCCAGAATAGCTAAGTCACCAAAACAGCAAATATGGTGGCCCGCCCCTCTCTTGGGAGCTCCGTTTCAGGGAGATTTAAAACCTCTGTCAGTCTGAGAACACTGGCAGGGGTATCTGGATCCAGACCCTGGTTGAGAGGCCCCATCCAGTGATGAGGAATGGGACTGGGACATGCTTAAAAAAGCAGTCTGGCCACATTTTTGCAGGGTACCTGTGCTGTGCTGGGGATCTGCTTCAGCCCCTGGTCATATTGGATTTTCCAAATTCTGAAGGCCAGAATAGATGTCACCCAAATGGCAAAGATGGTGGCCCATCTCTCCCTCTCAGTGCTCTGTCCCAGGCAGATTTCAAATCTCTGTTAGCCAGAGAGCACTGGTGGGGGTGGCTGGGGACCCTGGTTGGGAGGTCCTGCCCAGTGAAGAGAAACAGGATTGGAGACTTACGTTATAAAGCAGTCTGGCCACATTTTCACAGAACAGCTGTGCTATACTGAGGGACCACCTCCATCCCTGGTCAACTAAGACTCTCCAAAGCCCGAAGACTGAAACAGCTAAGTTGCCCAAACAGCAAAGATGACAGCCTGCCCCTCCCTCTGGGAGCTCTGTCCTAGGGAGTCTTGAAACTTCTGTCAGTCAGAGAACACTGGCGGGGGTAGCTGGAGACCCCAGTTCGGAGGCCCCACCTGGTGATGAGGAATGAGATGGAGACCCGCTTAAAAAAGCAGTCTGGCCATGTTTCTGTAGAGCAGCTGTGCTGTGCTGGGGTACCACATCTGCCCCCAGTGGGCTTGGACTCTCCAAAGCCCAAAGGCTGGAATGGCTGAGCCACCCAAACAGCAAAGATGGTGGCCTGCCCCTCCCTCTGGGACCTATATCCCAGGGAGGTTTCAAATCTCTGTTGGGTGGAGAACACTGCCAGGGGTGGCTGGAGTCCCTGATTGGGAGGTCCCACCCAACAATAAGGAGGAATGGGATTGGGGACTCTCCAAAGCCTGAAGGCTGGGATGGCTAAGTAGCCCAAACAGCAAAGATGGTGGTCTGCCCCATCCCCTGGGAGCTCCATCCCAGGGAGGGGCAACACTGCTACTGGTGGCTGGCTAGAATTCCAAGCCATGGGGTCTTATCCTGTGAGGTGCCATGGAAGTGGGGCCTGCAGACTGTCACTGCTCAACCCCCTGCATTCAGCCTTTTTCCTAGGGATGTGTACGGAGGTCTAACCTTCAACTTTGTCAGAGTTGCAGCTGCTTTTGCTGGGAAGCCTAGAGAGCCCAAGTATCTAAGGCTCCCAAGTCTCCACACATGCCTCGGCAGTTGCTCTGCTGAGACTCGAGGTAACTTTGTGTGTCAGACTGAAAATTCTGGTAGAGTGGGTTCATGAGGGGATCTCCTGACCCAAGGGTTGCAAAGATCTATGGGAGAAGCATGGGTTCCTAGGGTTGCACTTTCACTCACCACTTTCCTGAGTGGGGTAGGTTCCCTTGTGTCACTCCTCAGTGGGCCATTGTCCTGCCTTGCTTTTCTCCATTCTCCATGGATCGTTTCCTTGATTAGTCCCAATGTGAATACCTGGATGTTTCAGTTGAATGTGATGTATTCATTGCCCCTTCCATACCTCTCCCTAAGAGCCGCACACACTAAATTTTATTAGGCCACCTCCTAATTTTATTCTTTTATGTGTAAATAATATCTGGCTTCCCAAAGACCATTTGTGGAAGAGGCTGTTCTTTCTCCATTATGTATTCCTGACATTCTCAAAGATCAGTTAACCATATGCATACATTCATTTCTGAATTCTCTATTCTGGTCCATTGGTCTATTTGTCTGTATTTATGCCAGTACTATACTGTTTTAATTACTATTGCTTCATAATATATTTTATAATCAGGAATTGTGATGCTTTCATCTTTGTTCTCAATATTACTTTGGAGATTCATGGTCCTTCGTGGTTACATATAAATTTTGAATTTTTTAAATATTTCTGTAAAAAAAAGGTGGGATTTTCAGAGTGATTGCATTGAATCTTTTGGTCACTTCTGGGTAGGATAGAAAATATTAAGTCTTCCAATCTATGAACACAATATGTCTTTCTATTTATTTGTGTCTTTAAAAATTTCTTTTATTAGTGTTCTGTAGTTTTCAGTGCACAAGTATTTCACCTCTTTGGTTAAATTTAGTTCTAAGTACTTTATTCCTTTTGATTCTCTTATATTGGGATCTCATTTCTAATTTCCTTTTTGGATAGTTCATTGTTAGTGTACAGGAAGGCCACTGAGTTTTCTATACTGACTTTGTATCTTCCAACTTTACTAAATTTGTTTATTAGTCCTAACAGTTTTATTTTGTGGAATCTTTGGGGTTTTCTACATAAGAGGTTATGTCATATGCAAAAATAATTTTACTTTTTTCCTTCTCATTTGGATGCTTTTTATTTTGTTTTCCTGCCTCATTGTTTGGGCTAGGAATTCCAGTACTGTGTTGAGTAGAAGTGGTGAGAGTGGACATTCTTGCCTTGTTTCTGAATTTAGATGAAAAGCTTTCAGCTTTTTGCCATTAAGATATTAGCTGTGGGCTTTTTATTCATGTAGAGATAATTTCTCTCTCCTAGTTTAATGTGAGTTGTTATTATGAAAAAGTGTTGAATTTTTCAAATGACTTTTCTGTACCTATTAAGATAACCATGTGATTTTTATCCTTTATTCAGTGAATGTGATGTATCACATTAATTGATTTTTTTTATGTTGAAACATCATTGTATCCCATGGATAACTTCCTCTTAGTAGTTGTGTATAATCCTTTGAATGAACTGTTGAATTGGTTTGCTAGTATCTTATTGAGGATTTTTGCATCTGTTTCCAACAAGGATATTGATCTGCAGTTTTCTTTTCTTGTGGTGTCATCATCTTGCTTTAATATCAGGGTAACGCTAGACTTAAAATAAATTTGGCCATAGTCCTTTCTCTTCAAGTTTTTGTAAGAGTTTGAAAAGGATTGACATGAACTCTTCTTTAAATGTTTGGCAGAATTCATCAGTGAAGCCATCTGGTCCTGGGTTTTTTGTTTTTTTGGTTGGGAGGCTTATAGTTACTAATTCAATCGCCTTACTAGTTATAGGTCTATTCAGGTTTTCTATTTCTTCATGATTCAGTTTTGGTAGTTTGCGTGTTTCTAGGAATTTATCCACTTCTTCTAGGTTTTTGGTATAGAACTGTTCATTGGGGTCTCTTGATTCTTTCAATTTCTGTGGCATGAGTTGTAATGTGTACTCTTTTCTCTCTAATTTTATTTGAATTTTCTTTTTTATTGTTAGTCTAGGTAAAAACTTGTCAATACTGTTTGTTTATCTTTACAACAATTTTTAGTTTGGTTTTTCTCTTCTATTGTTTTTCTATTCTCCATTTTATTTATTTCTGCCGTAGTTGCTATTGTTTCCTTCCTTCTGCTAAATTTGAGATTTTTTTTCTTTTTCTAATTCTTTGAGCTGTAAAGTGAGATCTTCTTTTTGATGTAGGCATTTATTGCTAACAACTTCTCTCTTAGTACTGCTTTTGTTGCATCTTACAGGTTTTGGTATGTTGTGTTTTATATTTGTGTGTCTCAAGATATTTTCTAAATTCATTTTTTATTTCTTCTTTGACCCATAGATTGCTCATGAATGTATTGTTTAGTTTCCACATATATGTGAATTTTTTCAGATTTCCTGCTGCTGTTGATATTTAGTGCCATTCTGTTGTGGTTGGAAAAGACACTTGGTATGATTCAAACCTTTGAAATTTATTCAGACTTTTTTGGGGGTCCTACCATCCAATGTATCTTGGAGAATATTTGGTCTTTCCTGTGTGCTTGATAAGAATGTCTTTTCTTCTGTTGTTGGTAAGAATATTCTGTATATGTCTGTCATGTCCATTTGGTCTGTAGTGTTGTTCAAGTCAACTGTTTTCTTTATTTTCTGTCTGGATGTCCTACGTAGTTTTGAAAAAATAGAGTGTTGAAGTCTCTAAGTATTACTCTATTGCTGTCTATTTTTCCCTTTAGTTCTTCAATACTTGCTTTATATATTTAGGTGCTTTGATGATGAGACCATATATAACTGTCATACCTTCCTGGTGAATTGACACCTTTATCATTATACAGTGTTCCTTTTGGTCTTTTGGGACAATTTTTTACTTAAAGTCTATTTTGTCTGCTATAAACACAGCCACCTCTGCTCTCTTTTGGTTATTATTTCATAGGCTGTCTTTTCCATCCCCTCACTTTTAGTCATTGTGTCTCCTTAAGGCTAAAATGAGTGTCTTTCAGGCAGCATATAGTCGGATCTTGTGTTTTATCCATTCAGCAACCCTATGTGTTTTAATTATAGAGTTTAATCCATTTACATTTAAAACAAATAGTAATAGTAAAGGACTCTACTATTGCAATTTTTCTATCTTGTAGTTACTTTGTCCCTCTTTTCTCTCATGCTGTCTTCCTTTGTATTTCCTTGATTATTTAATAGTGATGTGATTTTATTTCTTTCTCTTTTATGTATTACAATGAACTGAATGCTATGTCTCTGCCAAATTCATATGTTGAAATCCTAACCCCCAATATGGTAGTATTAGGAGGTGGGACCCTTGGGTGGTAATTAGGTGATTAGGGTGGAACCCTCATGAATGGAGTTTCGATCTTATAAAAGGGACCTCAGGGAGCTTTGTTTTCCCTTTTTGCCATGTGAGGATACAAAACAACAATAGCAGCAGCAGCAGCAGCAGCAGCAGCAACAACAACAACAACAACAGTTTGCAAACAGGGAAAGGGTCCTAGCCAGAATCTAATGATGCTGGCACCCCAATGTCAGATTTCCAGCTTCCAAAACTCTGAGAAATAAATTTCTATTATTTATAAGCTACTTAATCTATGGTACTTTGCTATTGCCACCCAAATTGACTAAGACATGTATCTTATATAGGTATTTTTTGGGCATTACCATGTGGTTTACATAAAATATCTTAAAGTGATAACATCCTAGTTAAAGCTGCTTACAAGTTAAATTACATATGACAACTGTACACTTTTACTTCTCCTATCACACTTTATGCTATTAGTGTTATAAATAACAACTATTTATATTGTGTATCCCTTAGCATATTTTTGTAGTTATTTAACCACTTTCAATATGCTTTCTGTGTTTCTCTTTAGCTTTTCTTTGCCTTAATCTGAAGAGCTTCTTTTAGGATTCCTTGTTAAGATAGGTCTAGTGGAGATAAACTCCCTCTGCATTTGTTTGTCTGAGAAAATTTTTCTGTTTTCCTTCATTTTTGAAGGACAGTTTTGCCAAGCATAGTGTTCTTGGTTGACAGAGTTGTTTTTTTCCAGTCCTTTGAAAATATTATCTCATATTCTTTCTGGCCTGCAAGGTTTCTGCTGAGAATTCTACTGATAGTTTTATGGAAATTTCCTACACATGAGAAGTTACTTTTCTCTTGCTACTTTCACAATTCTCTCTATTTTTTACTTTTGACAATTTGAGTATAGTATGTCTCAGCATGTACTTGTTTGGTTCATCTTCATTGGGGTTATGTTGGGCTTGGTGGATCTAGATGTTCTTTTCATACCCCATATTTGGAAAGTTTTCAGTCATTATTTATTTGAATAAGCTTTATGGACCTTTGTATATTCTCCTTCTGGCACTTCTCTAATGAATATATAGATCAATTTGATTGTGTCTCATCAGTCCCTTAAGCTTTCTTTATTCTTATGTGTTATTTTTCTTTTGGCTCCTCTGGCTTATAATTTCAAATGACCCCTCTTTGTGTTCACAGATTCTTTCTTATGCTTGATCTAGTCTGCTGTTGAACCCCTTTAGTGAATTTTTCAGTTTAACTGTTGCTTTCTTCAGCTTCTAGTTTTTATTTGGCTCTTTTTCTAAATTTTATATTCTTTGTTAACATCTTTACTTTGTTCATGCCTTTTCCTCCTGAGTTTGTGGAGCATCTTTATGAAAGTTATTTTGGATTCTCTTTGTATATTCTGTTTCACTAGGGTTGATTTTTGAAGCTTTATTTTGTTCTTTTTGTTGAGACAGGTTTACCTGTTTCTTCCTTCTCCTTCATTGTGTTATTATCTGCTCATCAGAAAAAAATAGCCACCTTTCCCAGTCCTTACATAAAAAAAAAAAAAACTTTCATAAATACTCCTGACCAGAGATTCTGGGGGCCTCTGAAATATTTTCTGCATATGATTTCCTCTGGACTTGAGTATGTAAATTCCCAATTAGAAGAATTTGGTGATGATTTCTTTCTTTTCTTTTCTCTTCTCTTCCTTCCTTCCTTCCTTCCTTCCTTCCTCCCTCCCTCCTTCCCTCCCTCCCTTCTTCCTTCCTTCCTTCCTTCCTTCCTTCCTTCCTTCCTTCCTTCCTCAGTAGTACATAATGTCTTGCTCCTTTTGGTATCTACCTGGAGTACCATGGGACTTCTGGGGTCGCAACATACCCTGAACACATTTTTTGGTGTGTGTTCAGAAGCACCCAGGTATCTAGAGTATGCCAGGTCCTATTTATACTCTGAGGCTGGCAATACTGAAGCTTGTTCCCTGGATAACCACCAGAAAAATAAGAGAGTTAGATATATGGTCCACTCTTTTCAATTTATCCCCTGTGAGAAGGTGGGAGTTGGGGGATCCTCTTGATTTTATGGCATTGGACTTAGGGAAGGGATTATAACAAGAAGTTTTATCATATTTTCCCATTGGCTTTGATGAGGATGGTTTCACACTTGCTCAGGGTATAGGGCCTCTAAACTAGATTTCTCAAAGGGTATTGGTCAATTTATTGTCATTAAATCAGTGTGTCCATGGAAGAAAGGGAGATGCTAGGGCTTCTAATTTTGCCATCTTTCTGACATCAGTCCCCAGATTAATAGTTCTTATGAATACAAATGCAAAATTTTTCAACAAAATAGTGGCAAAGCAAATTCAGTGTCATTTAAGAAAGATATAACCAGATGAGTTTTATGCAAAGGGTGAAAGCCTGGTTCAACATATAAATTTTAATCAATGTAGTATATCATTTTAATAGAATGAAAGAAAAACAGCACATGATCATCTCATTACTTGAAGAAAAGTTGACAGAATCCAACATCCTTTTATGATAATAATATGCAACAAACTAGTAATAGAAGGGAGATTATGCAAAATGATAAAAGGCACCTATGACAAATCTACAGTTAACATGATACTGAACACTTTCTTTAATATCAGAAAAAAAAAGCAATGCTATCTGCTCTCACCACTTCTATTCAACATTATACTGGAAATTTAAGGACAATTAGGCAAGAAAGATAAATTACAAATGTGCATATTAGAAAGGAAAAAGTAAAACTGCATCTATTTTAGTTGATATGATCTTATATATAGAAAACCCTAATGGAACCACACACACAAAAATAGAACAACAATAAAATAGTACTCCTAGGCCTAATAAAAGTTCAGTAGAGTTATAGAAAACTAAATCAATTTCCAAAAAAAAAAAATCAGCTGTATTTCCACATACTAGCAATAAAAATTCCAAAAATAAAATTATGGAGAACAATTTCATTTATAAGAGGACCTAAAAGAATTAAATAATTAGGAATAAATTTAACCAAGGGTGTGCAAAACATAAATGCTGAGAACTATAAAACATTGTGAAAAGTAATTAAGGAAGACCTAAGAATATGCAAAGACATGCTGTGTTCATAGATTGGAAGATGTTAATGCTCCCCCAGATTTATCCTCAGAGTCAATGCAATTCCTGTTGAATATCCTACTGCCTTTTCTTTGTGAAAATTGATAAGCTTATCCTAAAATTCATATGGAATTGCAAGGGACAAAAAGCACCAAAAATAATATTGAGAAGGAAAAACAAAATGGGAAGATGCACACTTTTCAATAATTAAATAAAGCTATAGTAATCAAAATAGTGTGATTTTGGCATAACAATGAATATAGAGGCTGGGAGCGGTGCCTCATGCCTGTAATCCCAGCACTTTGGGAGGCCAAGGCGGGCGGATCATGAGGTCAGGAGATCGAGACCATCCTGGCTAACACGGTGAAACCCCTTCTCTACTAAAAATACAAAAAATTAGCCAGGCACGGTGGTGGGCGCCTGTAGTCCCAGCTACTCAGGAGGCTGAAGCAGGAGAATGGCATGAACCTGGGGGGTGGAGCTTGCGATGAGCCGAGATTGTGCCACTGCACACCAGCCTGGGCGACAGAGCGAGACTACATCTTTAAAAAAAAAAAAAAAAAAAAAGAATGGATATAGAGATTGATGTAGTTTGAATATTTGTCCCGCCCAAATCTCATGTTGGATTGTAATCCCCAATGATGGAAGTGGGGCCTGGTGGGAGGTGTTTGGGTCATTGGGGAGGATTCCTCATGGCTTGGTGTTGTCTTCAGGATAGTGAGTGAGTTCTGGTAAGATGTAGTTATTTAAAAATATGTAACACCTTCCTTCTCACTCTCTCTCTGGCTTTCTCTTGCTTTCACCATGTGATGTGCCTGCTCCCCCTTCACCTTCTGCCAGATTAATGCTTCCCATGGCCTGGGGTAGTGGGGAATTGGTAGTGAGTGCTTAATAGGCCTGAGGTTTATTTTTGGGATGATGAAGATGCTCAGGAATTAGAAATTGGTGATGGTTTCACAATATTCCAAATATACTAAAAAACACTGACTTGTAGGCTTTAAGATAGGTAAAGTGATGAATTTTATGTTATTTGAATTTTATCTTAATTTTTAAAAATCTTAGAAAAAAAAAAAAAAAAAAAAAAACAACTGCTTCAGGCCAGGCGTGATGGCTCACGCCTGTAATCCCAGCACTTTGGGAGGCAGAGGCTGGCCAATCACCTGAGGTCAGGAGTGCGAGATCAGCCTGGCCAACATGGCGAAACTCCATCTCTACTAAAAAATACAAAACTTAGCCAGGTGTGGTGGTGTGCACCTGTAATCCCAGCTACTAGGGAGGCTGAGGCAGGAGAATTGCTTGAACCTGGGAGGCAGAGGTTGCAGTGACCTAAGATCACACCACTGCACTCCAGCCTGGGCAACACAGCAAGACTCTGTCAAAAACAAACAAATAAACAGAAAAACCCAAAAACCTTCCATTGTGGAACCCCTAATTCATTACCCCAGAAACAGGATTAGGTTGGGGCAGGGAGAGGTTTTCTGAGCAGAGGGTGAAGGTCAGATTATGATGGTGCTGCCAACTATGACGGGGCTATAAGGAGGCTACAAGCAGGGATCTTTAGGGTACTTAAATTACAAATGCTTGTGTGTCATAAAGAAAATGTGATGCAGAAGCTCTTAAATGACCATGTTGTGACTATCTGTGATTAACTGGTTGTAAAGCCCTGTAGGTTGCCCAGTAATCTCAGTCTGGTATAATTCTGACCTGATTGAATGAATACCACAGTTCTCATCCACCTAACTCTATTCTAAAGAAAACACTTAAACCTTTTTTTTTTTTGAGTTTAGTATCTGTCTGGGCAGTTAGATGTATTCAATCTAGTCACCAAATATTTATCAAGTACCTCATGCTATTTTATTGAACATTCATCGTATGCTTGGCACTGCACATAAACAGTATGTTATTTATGTATAACTCACTTAGTCCACTTAAAATCATTAAACGTGTTTTGGTGTTCCCATTTTACATATGGGGGAGCTACAATAGAGAGTGGCTAAATAAACAGGGGAAGTAGCGGGAGCCGGTGCAGACGCGAACGACTCTGTCTGACAGCTTTGGGGAGAGCCGCGGATCTCCCAACGCGGAGGTTGAGATCTGAGAACGGACAGACTGCCTGCTCAGGTGTGTCCCTGACCCCTGAGTAGCCTAGCTGGGAGAAATCCCCCACTAGGGGCAGTCTGACACCCCACACCTCACAGGGTGGAGTACACCCCTGAGAGGACACTTCCAAAGGAAGAATCAGACAGGTACACTCGCTGTTCAGCAATATTCAATCTTCGGCAACCTCTGCTGCTGATACCCAGGCAAACAGGGTCTGGAGTGGACCTCAAGCAATCTCCAACAGACCAACAGAGAGTCCTTCTGACTGTCAGAAGGAAAACTATCAAACAGGAAGGACACCTATACCAAAACCCCATCAGTTCGTCACCACCATCAAAGACCAGAGACAGATAAAACCACAAAGATGGGGAAGAAGCAGGGCAGAAAAGCTGGAAATTCAAAAAATAAGAGCGCATCTCCCCCTGCAAAGGAGCGCAGCCCATCACCAGCAACGGATCAAAGCTGGTCAGAGAATGACTTTGACGAGATGAGAGAAGAAGGCTTCAGTCCATCAAACTTATCAGAGCTAAAGGAGGAATTACGTACCCAGCGCAAAGAAACTAAAAATCTTGAAAAAAGAGTGGAAGAATTGACAGCTAGACTCATTAATGCAGAGAAGATCATAAACGAAATGACAGAGATGAAAACCATGACACGAGAAATACGTGACAAATGCACAAGCTTCAGTAACCGACTCGATCAACTGGAAGAAAGAGTATCAGCGATTGAAGATCAAATGAATGAAATGAAGCGAGAAGAGAAACCAAAAGAAAAAAGAAGAAAAAGAAATGAGCAAAGCCTGCAAGAAGTATGGGATTACGTAAAAAGACCAAATCTACGTCTGATTGGGGTGCCTGAAAGTGAGGGGGAAAATGGAACCAAGTTGGAAAACACTCTTCAGGATATCATCCAGGAGAACTTCCCCAACCTAGTAGGGCAGGCCAACATTCAAATTCAGGAAATACAGAGAACGCCACAAAGATACTCCTCCAGAAGAGCAACTCCAAGACACATCATTGCCAGATTCACCAAAGTTGAAATGAAGGAAAAAATCTTAAGGGCAGCCAGAGAGAAAGGTCGGGTCACCCACAAAGGGAAGCCCATCAGACTAACAGCAGATCTCTCGGCAGAAACTCTACAAGCCAGAAGAGAGTGGGGGCCAATATTCAACGTTCTTAAAGAAAAGAATTTTCAACCCAGAATTTCATATCCAGCCAAACTAAGTTTCATAAGTGAAGGAGAAATAAAATCCTTTACAGATAAGCAAATGCTTAGAGATTTTGTCACCACCAGGCCTGCCTTACAAGAGACCCTGAAGGAAGCCCTAAACATGGAAAGGAACAACCGGTACCAGCCATCGCAAAAACTTGGCAAAATGTAAAGACCATCGAGGCTAGGAAGAAACTGCATCAACTAACGAGCAAAATAACCAGTTAATATCATAATGGCAGGATCAAGTTCACACATAACAATATTAACCTTAAATGTTAATGGACTAAATGCTCCAATTAAAAGACACAGACTGGCAAACTGGATAAAGAGTCAAGACCCATCAGTCTGCTGTATTCAGGAGACCCATCTCACATGCAGAGACATACATAGGCTCAAAATAAAGGGATGGAGGAAGATCTACCAAGCAAATGGAGAACAAAAAAAAGCAGGGGTTGCAATCCTAGTCTCTGATAAAACAGACTTTAAACCATCAAAGATCAAAAGAGACAAAGAAGGCCATTACATAATGGTAAAGGGATCAATTCAACAGGAAGAGCTAACTCTCCTAAATATATATGCACCCAATACAGGAGCACCCAGATTCATAAAGCAAGTCCTTAGAGACTTACAAAGAGACTTAGACTCCCATACAATAATAATGGGGGACTTCAACACTCCGCTGTCAACATTAGACAGATCAACGAGACAGAAAGTTAACAAGGATATCCAGGAATTGAACTCATCTCTGCACCAAGCGGACCTAATAGACATCTATAGAACTCTCCACCCCAAATCAACAGAATATACATTCTTCTCAGCACCACATCGCACTTATTCCAAAATTGACCACATAATTGGAAGTAAAGCACTCCTCAGCAAATGTAAAAGAACAGAAATTATAACAAACTGTCTCTCAGACCACAGTGCAATCAAACTAGAACTCAGGACTAAGAAACTCAATCAAAACCGCTCAACTACATGGAAACTGAACAACCTGCTCCTGAATGACTATTGGGTACATAACGAAATGAAAGCGGAAATAAAGATGTTCTTTGATACCAATGAGAACAAAGATACAACATACCAGAATCTCTGGGACACATTTAAAGCAGTGTGTAGAGGGAAATTTATAGCACTAAATGCCCACAAGAGAAAGCAGGAAAGATCTAAAATTGACACTCTAACATCACAATTAAAAGAACTAGAGAGGCAAGAGCAATCACATTCAAAAGCTAGCAGAAGGCAAGAAATAACTAAGATCAGAGCAGAACTGAAGGAGATAGAGACACAAAAAACCCTCCAAAAAATCAATGAATCCAGGAGTTGGTTTTTTGAAAAGATCAACAAAATTGACAGACCGCTAGCAAGGCTAATAAAGAAAAAAAGAGAGAGGAATCAAATAGATGCAATAAAAAATGATAAAGGGGATATCACCACTGACCCCACAGAAATGCAAACTGCCATCAGAGAATACTATAAACACCTCTACGCAAATCAACTAGAAAATCTAGAAGAAATGGATAATTTCCGGGACACTTACACTCTCCCAAGGCTAAACCAGGAAGAAGTTGAATCCCTGAATAGACCAATAGCAGGCTCTGAAATTGAGGCAACAATTAATAGCCTACCCACCAAAAAAAGTCCAGGACCAGATGGATTCACAGCTGAATTCTACCAGAGGTACAAGGAGGAGCTGGTACCATTCCTTCTGAAACTATTCCAATCAATAGAAAAAGAGGGAATCCTCCCTAACTCATTTTATGAGGCCAACATCATCCTGATACCAAAGCCTGGCAGAGACACAACAAAAAAAGAGAATTTTAGACCAATATCCCTGATGAACATTGATGCAAAAATCCTCAATAAAATACTGGCAAACCGGATTCAGCAGCACATCAAAAAGCTTATCCACCATGATCAAGTGGGCTTCATCCCTGGGATGCAAGGCTGGTTCAACATTCGCAAATCAATAAACGTAATCCAGCATATAAACAGAACCAAAGACAAGAACCACATGATTGTCTCAATAGATGCAGAAAAGGCTTTTGACAAAATTCAACAGCCCTTCATGCTAAAAACGCTCAATAAATTCGGTATTGATGGAACGTACCTCAAAATAATAAGAGCTATTTATGACAAACCCACAGCTAATATCATACTGAATGGGCAAAAACTGGAAAAATTCCCTTTGAAAACTGGCACAAGACAGGGATGCCCTCTCTCACCACTCCTATTCAACATAGTGTTGGAAGTTCTGGCTAGGGCAATCAGGCAAGAGAAAGAAATCAAGGGTATCCAGTTAGGAAAAGAAGAAGTCTAATTGTCCCTGTTTGCAGATGACATGATTGTATATTTAGAAAACCCCATCGTCTCAGCCCAAAATCTCCTTAAGCTGATAAGCAACTTCAGCAAAGTCTCAGGATACAAAATTAATGTGCAAAAATCACAAGCATTCTTATACACCAGCAACAGACAAGCAGAGAGCCAAATCAGGAATGAACTTCCATTCACAATTGCTTCAAAGAGAATAAAATACCTAGGAATCCAGCTTACAAGGGATGTAAAGGACCTCTTCAAGGAGAACTACAAACCACTGCTCAGTGAAATCAAAGAGGACACAAACAAATGGAAGAACATACCATGCTCATGGATAGGAAGAATCAATATCGTGAAAATGGCCATACTCCCCAAGGTTATTTATAGATTCAATGCCATCCCCATCAAGCTACCAATGAGTTTCTTCACAGAATTGGAAAAAACTGCTTTAAAGTTCATATGGAACCAAAAAAGAGCCCGCATTGCCAAGACAATCCTAAGTCAAAAGGACAAAGCTGGAGGCGTCACGCTACCTGACTTCAAACTATACTACAAGGCTACAGTAAGCAAAACAGCATGGTACTGGTACCAAAACAGAGATATAGACCAATGGAACAGAACAGAGTCCTCAGAAATAATACCGCACATCTACAGCCATCTGATCTTTGACAAACCTGAGAGAAACAAGAAATGGGGAAAGGATTCCCTATTTAATAAATGGTGCTGGGAAAATTGGCTAGCCATAAGTAGAAAGCTGAAACTGGATCCTTTCCTTACCCCTTATACGAAGATTAATTCAAGATGGATTAGAGACTTAAATGTTAGACCTAATACCATAAAAACCCTAGAAGAAAATCTAGGTAGTACCATTCAGGACATAGGCATGGGCAAGGACTTCATGTCTAAAACACCAAAAGCAACGGCAGCAAAAGCCATAATTGACAAATGGGATCTAATTAAACTAAAGAGCTTTTGCACAGCAAAAGAAACTACCATCAGAGTGAACAGGCAACCTACAGAATGGGAGAAAATTTTTGCAACCTACTCATCTGACAAAGGGCTAATTTCCAGAATCTACAAAGAACTCAAACAAATATACGAGAAAAAAACAAACAACCCCATCAAAAAGTGGGGAAAGGATATGAACAGACATTTCTCAAAAGAAGATATTCATACAGCCAACAGACACATGAAAAAATGCTCATCATCACTGGCCATCAGAGAAATGCAAATCAAAACCACAATGAGATACCATCTCACACCAGTTAGAATGGCAATCATTAAGAAGTCAGGAAACAACAGGTGTTGGAGAGGATGTGGAGAAATAGGAACACTTTTACACTGTTGGTGGGATTGTAAACTAGTTCAACCATTATGGAAAACAGTATGGCAATTCCTCAAGGATCTAGAACTAGATGTACCATATGACCCAGCCATCCCACTACTGGGTATATACCCAAAGGATTATAAATTAGTCTACTACAAAGACACATGTACACGTATGTTTATTGCGGCACTATTCACAATAGCAAAGACTTGGAATCAACCCAAATGTCCATCTGTGACAGACTGGATTAAGAAAATGTGGCACATATACACCATGGAATACTATGCAGCCATAAAAAAGGATGAGTTTGCGTCCTTTGTAGGGACATGGATGCAGCTGGAAACCATCATTCTTAGCAAACTATCACAAGAAGAGAAAACCAAACACCGCATGTTCTCACTCATAGGTGGGAACTGAACAATGAGATCACTTGGACTCGGGAAGGGGAACATCACACACTGGGGTCTATCATGGGGAGGGGGGAGGGGGGAGGAGGGAGGGATTGCATTGGGGAGTTATACATGATATAAATGATGAATTGATGGGTGCTGACGAGTTGATGGGTGCAGCACACCAACATGGCATAAGTATACATATGTAACAAACCTGCACGTTATGCACATGTACCCTAGAACTTAAAGTATAATAAAAAAAAAAAAAATAAAAAAAAAAAAAAAAAAAAAAAAAAACTCTAGTAAAAAAAAAAAAAAAAAAAAAAAAAAAAGAGAGTGGCTAAATAAATTGCCTAAGTTTATACAGCCACCAAATGGCAAATCTGGGATTTGAACTGACGTCTATATGACTCCAGCGACCACGCTCTTCATCACCATACTCTAATGGAAGTTAATTTGGACTGGGGGATGAGGCGAATGTGGATTGGAGAAAAAGAAGTTTAACATGCATTTTGAGTGTTATTTTGGACCAATTAATTGAATTACTCACATTTCAAACTGTAGTTAAAGCTCCATGAAGACAGGGAACTAAATAACCCCTTTTGCTCTCTCTTTCATTATTATAAAAATAAAATCTTTCATCTTTGATCACTTTCACAATTTCATTGTGCAGTAAATTGCACCTGTTGGAATCTCATAACGTTGTTGGAATGTTGTTAGGCACTTACAGTATGTGTTCCTGTTTGTTTGTTATCTGTGAAAACCTGTACATCATGAATTAAACTGAGGTGGATCTATAGTTTCTGACTTAAAAGGAGGGAAGGGGCATATTGTAAATGTGGCTGTTGACAGGATTTTAAGCTTTTAAAAGTACAAATGTCTACATATTTTATGTAACATTCAATAATTAAATATCTGGCAAGTGTCATTAAGCAAAATTTATATGCTGAAGTTATTGGCTTGTAAATAACCAGGATAGGAAGAATGTATCACTATGTTTATTTGAAAGACTGCCTATAACTTAATAAAACCATCATTTCAGTTTCTTTCTTTTCAAAATTCTAAAATGTATCTAAATTACTATTCATTCTGTAATAAAGCAATGTGTCACTCTTCTGCAAATAAATATGAATGCATACAGATAAATTAGGATTAGATTTTTGGCTGCCATATAAATGTTAGTTTTAATTTTTTAACCATGTTAACCTTAATCTGTGTTGCCTCATTCAAGACCCACATCAGAACATGCCTCCTCTTAGAGGCCTTCCCTCACTAAATTGCCATGCTCAGAACATACTTTTCATACCTGCCATACCATTTATAGAGTGGTATATTTCTTGAATTTATTAATACTGTTTAAAAATGATTTTTCTGACTGTTTCAAGAGCATCCATTTTGTCTCCTACTATCTCACAAGTTCCTCCTGCCTTTGACTTCATTTTTATTTTCACAGAATGTTTAATGATATTTGTCTACAAGTAGTAGTTTCCCAATAAATATTTCTGGAGTTTCTGACTACATTTCAAAATTGAAAAGCTCATTTAATTTTTAAACTATTATGGTGTCTGGAAATTTTGAGAATAATAATTGCAGAAACCCAGTGTTTTCTGGAAAATAAGGGAATTATTTTTTTGCTGGGAAAGAAAAATTTGTTATTTTTCCAAAATGAATGGACAAGTAATGTAAGCATAGCCTCTTTGACCTAAAAAGAGTCAAGCTGTTCCACCAACCCCACTCTCCATATTTTTTACACTCTGTTTATGTAAGGGCCTCAATTCTTCTTTGTAAATTTTTTTCCATAAAAAAGGATCTTTCTCAGGAGATATCATAAAGTAATACTCAATTTATATGATATCATTTATCCTGAGCCTGCTCCAGGCTGAGTTAGGTTTTCTTTGTCCATAGAAGGAAAGAGAGAAGGGTTCTACTCATTTCTGGTATAATAGTAAAGAGCTCTGTGGACCTGCTCTTCAAAGAGTTAGTGAAAATTAGTTTAAAAACCATTTAAAGTCTCTGGAAATTGTTCTAAGGGCATATAGCATACGAAAAAAAAATTTATTTAAGAAAGTCTGCAAAAACTCAATAAAATCAGCAAGTCTGTGGTATTTCAGCCAATACCCCGCTATCTCCCCACCCCAATCTGAGTCTCCCAGTGGAGACTCCACTCCAGACTGCTGCAACCAATAACATAGGGCTCTCTCACCAGCTCCTAGTTGGTGGACTGTCTTCCTGTAAGCATTTTTCATTTTGTCTTTAGCTTCCTATTGGTGAGGTTATGTACTAGTGAGTAGAGTTGAAAGCTGAGGGGTCCCTTCTGTCCAGCTCTCACTGATAGAACAGAAGCTCTGTTTTGGTGAAATGTCACTGAGAATGCTGGGGCCCTGATTGCGCTTGTATCAGCTCATAAAATGGTGGTTGCATGCTGGGAGTGGAAAGTTGAAAAATTCAGAGGCTACTGTCTTGTCCCTACACCAAGCACTCAGCTCCTAAAGAGTGTGTGTGTGTGTGTATGTGTGTGTGTGTGTTGTGTGTATGGGGGGTGTCACTGAGAAAGAAGCATGCAACTGTCCCTACAGTCAGCTCCAGAATCATGGCTCAGGAACTTTTCCTGGAGGTAAAACAAGCCCTAAAAACAGATAGCTCCTAATTTCTTCTCAGAAGAATTGAACGGACGTCATTTGAGAAAGAGACTGAAATTTAAAGAGTGCTTTCAGAAATAGATGAAACTGTGAAAAACAACTGGGAGGAGATTGGTACACTCATTAGTGATATAGACAAAACCGTAGGGTGACTGCTTTGCTGGAGAGAACTGGTGAAAGAGACAGCTGGGAGGAGCTTTCCTTGGGTTAGGACAAATCTCAAACACTGACTTCAGAAACTATCCCTTCAAACAGCCCAAATTTTATTAAATTAGTCTGTGGAACAATTTATGTCCCAGGGCAGTCATGAAAGCAATAGAGCAATCAATAGGCAATTAGTGGAGTTGAATCAAATAGCTGGGTTTGATCAGAGAAAGAAACAGTCAAATGGAGCCCTAGCAAAACTACTGTCATCCTAGGGTAAATATGGGTATACTCAAAGCTGTACCACCTGAGTGCAACATCAGAAGCTTACTACTCCCTGGAAAGGTAGAGATGATAGTGGTGTTACTAAAATAATCCAGTTAGTCCCTAAACAAATAAACAAACAAATTAAAATGGCAAGACCTGGGGGAGGCAGTACCCAGAATTCCTACAATGCATTATCTAAAATGTCCACTTTCCAACAAAACTATGAGACATGCAATAAGACAAGGAAGTAGGGCTCATACACCAGAGAAAAAGCAGGCAACAGAAAATGTGAGAGTGGGCAGGTACCAGGTTTAACAGACAATGACTTCAAAATAGTGATTACGAATATATTCAAAGAACTAAAAAAATGAGAAAAGAAGTAACGGAAAATATGATGATCTCATATTAAATTGAGAATATCAATACAGAGATAAAAATTATATGAATGAAACAAATGAAAATTCTAATGCTGAAAACTATAATAACTAAAATAAAAATTTACAAGAGTTGCTCATCCTCTAGTATTTGACCCGCAGTGTATTTGAAGCTGGCAGAATAAAAGAATTAATGAACTTGAAGATAAACCAATATAGATTATGTAATCTGAAAAACATATGAAAAAAAGTGAAGAAAAAGAGACTCAGAGAATTATGGGACACTATTAAACACAGTCACATAAACACAATGGTAGTGCCAGAAAAAGGGGACCGAGGGAAAGGAACAAAACAATTTGAAGAAATAATGGCTGAAAACTCCCCATATGCATTTAATATTATTAAAACAATTATCTATACATCCAGAAAACTTAATAAATTCCAAGTAGAATAAATGCAGAGATCCACAAACAGACACATCACAGAAATAATGCTGAAAGGTGAAGGCAAGGATAAAATCTTTAAAACAGCAAAACAAAACAAAACAAAACAAAATTGACTTGTCATATACAGGGAAACCCCAATAAGTTTAAAAGATGGCTTCTCATCATAAACTATAAAGGCCAGAGCGCACTGAGATAACATATTTGAAGTACACAAAGAAAAACTGTTAACCAAGATTTCAATATTCAGTAAGCTATATTTCAAAAATGAAGGTGAAATAAAGACATTATTACATAAACAAAAACTGAGACAATTTGTTGCTAGCATACAGGCCTCACCTCAATGGAAAAAGTAAAGGAATCTCTCCAGGCTGGAGAAAATTACTCCAGACAGTAATTTGAATCCACAGGAAGAAATAAAGAACATGAGGAGGTAATTATGTAATTATAGAATATACAATAAATGCACATTTCTTCTCTTAACCAATTAAAAAATGCATAAAACAATAGTTGTATAATGTGTTTTATGTCACCTATAATATACAGAAATGGAATATATTTGCTAATGACAGCACAAAGGAAGTGGGTGGGAGCAAAGCTATATTGGGCTAAGAAAATTACATCAAATAGGAAAAAGAAGAGCAAACTAAATCTAAAGCAAGAATAATGAGATCAATAATAGATATTAGATCGATCAGGAATTAATAAAATTTAGATAGAAAAACAGTAGAGAAAATCAATAATACAAAAAAATTGGTTCTTCAGAAAGATCAACAAAGTTGACCTAACTTTAGCCAGATTGACTAAGAAAAAGACTCAAATAGATATATAACATATAACAAGTAAGAACATTAAATTAGTTATCAAAAACCACTTACACATAAAAGCCCTGGCCCACCTTTACTACTGAATTCTACCAACTGTTTAATGAAGAATTATTATTAATTCTTACAAACTTTTCCAATAGAGTAGAACAGGTGGGAATAACTCCAAATTCATTATATGAGGCCAGTGTTACCTGGTACGAAAACCAACCAAAGATATCACAAGAAAACTATAGTCCAATATCTCTTAATAAATGTTAATGCAAAAATCAATAAGATACTAGGAAACTGAATGCAACTACATATAAACAGAATTACTTACATGATCACATGGAATTTGTCCCAGCAACGAAAAGTTGAACATCCAAAAATCAATTAATGTAAAACATAATATCAATAAAATTAAAACAAAAAGCTCATGATTATCTCAGTAGATGCAGAAAGGTATTTGACAAAATTCAACACCCTTTCATGAGTAAAAAAATTCATCTAATGAGGATAGAAGGGCATTTTCTGAAAGTGACAAAGGGTATCTGTGAAAAACCCACAGGTAAATCCATGCTTGATAGTGAAAGGCTGCATACTTTCCTTCCAAGATCAAGAACAAGACAAGGGTGTCTACTCTTGCCACTTTGATTCAAACTTGTATTGGAGGTCTCTTATGAGGTTACAGCCAAGTCATTGGTTACAGCAGTAATCATATCAAGACTTGACTTGGACTAGAGAATTTGCTTCTAATTTCACATAGATGTTGCCTGGACTGAAAAGATTGGCTTCCAAGCTAATTTATGTGATTGCTGGCAGGCCTTGATTTCTCATCACATGGACCTGAGTGTTCTTAAAACATGCCAACTGGAGAGGAGAGGGAGAATATGTGTGAATACGCAAGATGGAAGCCACAGTCTTTTTATAACCTAGTCTTGAAAGTGGAATCCTATAACTCCTGCTGTATTCTACTCATTACAAAAAATCCATAAATCATCCCACATTCAAGGGTAAGGGATCACACAAAGGTATAAATACCAGGAAATGGGCATTACTGGGGGCAATGAGAGTCTTCCTACCAGAAAGGATTGTCCAAGTTGTAGATATTGTATCGTATTTTTCTGTGTTCATGTAGGACAATAAATGTGTAGAAAAAAGTTGGATTAAACTATAATACAATGTAATATGTGATATTGTTGAGGTTGCACAGAAAGCTATGACAGCATTGAGGAAGAACTTTAATCCAGTGCTGGGAGGAACCTTGATGTGTGGTCAAAGAATAGGTCTTAGATGATGTGATCCTGATTCTAGTTTTGAAGCCAAGAGTTACTCTGGCTACGAGTTAGGGTATGGGAGGAGAAAAAGCACAGAGCCACTATATCTTTAAGAGCTGTTTAGTGAAATTCAAAAGCATGTAATTGAGTGTGTGTGTGTGTACATGCGTATGTACACAAACATGCAAACACGTGTGTATTTGGGAGGATAAATATATGGAAGGGCTGGGTCGTGAAGGGCTGTGTCTCTCATGCCAAGGAATTTGAATTTTTAAAATGAAGACACTTGGGAGTCATATTATTATGAGGCAAATCAGTAGGTTTTTATAGGAAAAGAGCAGAGTGAAAACCTGTTGATCATGTATTAAATTAAACGGGACCTGTAACTTCTGACTTTAAAAAAGGAAGAAATACAGACATGGGGATTTCTAATGACTATTTCCTAAACGTATCCCATATATTTTAACCTCTATATTATTGCTCATTCTTCCGCCTTCCCTGCCTTTTGTTTTCCTGTTATAAATACCCTCTTTTCTTCAGAATTCAGCTTAAGAAACACCTGCCTACAGGAAAACGTCCATATAGGATTATCTTTCTGTGACTACAGTATGTGAAGAGTATATTGCTTCTTCTATTATCTATCTATCTATCTATCTATCTATCTATCTATCTATCTATCTATCTATCTATCTATTTATAGGGACAGAGTCTCACTCGGTCACCCAGGCTGGAGTACAGTGGCACCATCATAGTTCATTGCAGCCTAGAACTCCTAGGCTCAAACAATCCTTCTGCCTTGGCCTCCTGAGTGGCTGACACTACAGGTGCATACCACCACTCCTGGCTATTTAAAAAGTGTTTTTGTTTTTCAGGGAGAGAGGGAGTCTCACTATGTTTCCCCTGCTGGTCTGACTTCTGGCTTCAAACAATTCTCCTGCCTTGGCCTCCCAAAGTGCTAGGATTACAGGTGTGAGCCACCACACACAACTCTTTTATCCTTTAAATAGATAACCTTGTACATTTAGTTATTTCATATTTATTCATACATTTAATGAATAGTTACTGAGCAATCTATTATATGCATAGCATTGTATAAAATGCTTCAATGATATGAATGATGTGATAGATGATGATGTGACATGGAGCAAGGTCCCTGCTCTCAAAGGGGTTACAGTCTAGACATGAAGTATCCATACAAGACTACCAGAAGAGCTTATAAAAATGCATGTTCTTGGGCCCATCCAAGACTCCCTGAATCAGAATCTCTGAGAATAAGGCACCCAAATCTAGTTTTAAATGCATTTTTACAGTGATTCTAAAGAACACTATGTTTGAGAACTAGTGATCTGGTGAGAGATCTAGGAAATAGATATAAATAATTCTATTGTAAGGTGAACTGTGTGAAGTTTGTAGTTTGTGACCCATGAAACTGATGCAAAACTCTTCAGGAGTTCAGAGATCACTTGTAGCGGAGGCAATTTATGAAAATTTTATGGACAAGCTCGCATTTTAATTATCATACCTGAGGGATGCTTACATTAATATATTATTTTATTTGTTCATTTATTTTGATTCCCATCTCTGACATACAAATCTCAGCTTTATTTTGAGAATCCTGCCCCTTTAACAGGAATGGCAAACAAATTTTTGAAATATGTGTTTCCATGAGGAGCTTTTTCAAATTGGTCTAAAGATTTTGATTTTCCATTTGCTAGCCTCTTCCGTCAGAGCTTTTTAAATCCAGACTTGAGAAACCCAAACTGCATTTACTTCTTCATCTACTTATATATGCTGTTCACATTCACATTGCGCTTGTGGGAGGATGAGAGCTATATAAATCCAAGGTACTATTATTATTACAATCTCACACTGCTGTTCTCTTTTGGCCCTTTATTCTATGCTTTAAACTTGACACAGTTTGAATTCTGCTTAATCTGACATTCAATTTAATTCCATTTTAATAAGTTTTCTATAAATAATAACAATGATTAATTATTATAAGAAATAAACCAGTTCTATTTATTGCAAACTTCAGTGGAGTAAGACCAATTGCCCTTCTTAGCAGGGTCTTGAAGATACTAAAATTCAACACCTCTGTCCAGGTACATCTCTTCTGAGTGGATTATTATTTTGTTTAAGTTCATAGGGTCGATTATCACTAGTAAATTTTTTTTCTTTGTAGATGTTAGTACAGACCTGTTGTTAGTAAAACACAGAGGTACTGCTAATGAAAAACTTAAGGAAAAACTGAAGGTTATTCCATACAACAGTGTAAAATCCCTTTCAAGAGATTATGGTGCCTTTGGTATCACTTAGCAGGTATTTATCACCATCTCCTAATACTAAATCCTGTATTAATCAGTGTTCATTCAAAAAAGCAGAAATCACTCTGAATATTTTACGTACATATATGGAGATACAGAGAGAGAATAATTCAGGGAATTAAAAGCTTACATAACCACTGGAAAATCTCTGGTAAAGGATGTCAACAGACTGCTTTCAGAATACATGGATACTTGGGGATTCCAAGGAAGCCACTACCAATGATCTTAGCTGCCTGCTCACAGTGGGTGTGATCTCAGCTGCCTGCATTGTGTCAGAAGCATGAGCCCACTGTAGTGAGAAAAATGAACAGAGCAAGCTTAGTCTTGTCTATTTTTTCCATTATTATCCATAGGCAAAAATATAGGCATTCTTTGTTATTGTATAGTTAGAATTCTTTGTTATTGTATAGTTAGAGCACATTTTAAAATATGTGCTCTACAATGTAAAACATTTTCACTTAATGGTAAATTATGAGCATATTCCTGTTATTACCTAATATGCACTACAACTTTAAAGGCCACATGGCATTATTTCATATGCATAAATCATAATTTATTAAGTACTATATTATTTACAACAATGGGGGATAGTTCAAAAGTTCAGGCTCTGGAATTACATTGGTCTGCGTTTGAATCCTGGATTTGTCACTCACTGACTGGCATTGTGATCTTTACAAGTCACTTAACTTCTCTAACCCTCAAGATGTTCATCTGTGAAATGGAACTGAAAATATTAACAACCTTATATGTTTGTCATGGACATTAAAGAGATCATGCATAGCACAGTGCCTAGTATATTACAAGCTCTCAATAAATATTGAGGATTATTATTATTACTACCATTATAGCATAACTCTTTTAAGAATGTCTCATTATTTCTTCTTCATAAATTCCTAGGAATTGCACGGCAGGCTCAAATATAAACACATTTTTGCACTTTTTTGGGGTGGTGGGTACATATAACAACTTGCCTTTCAAAAATATTATATAATTTATATTTCTATGAACAATTGCATAAGTGTCTATTTCACTACACTCACAATTACAGGGTAATATAATCCAATCATATGCTACAGATTTTCAGCTGTCAAGTTGGTCTTGTTTTAAATTATGTTTTGTTTTGTGTGTTTCTACTTTATGAAATGTTTGTTAATTTCCATTTCTCACGTGTTCATTGATGTATACTATTCTTCCTTACTGATTTGTGAGATCACAATATATGTTAAATTATTTATAATATATATTATCTTCTTTTGGTATGTGTTGTGAATATTTTCTTATTTGTTACTTGCCTTTTAATTTTGTTTATGGTGCTATTTGACATATCAATGTTTTAAATTTTATGTGATTAAATCTGTCATGTTTTATCCATGTAGTTTCTTTCTTCATGTTTAGACTTAGAACTAAGTCTTCTTATCCAAACAGCAGATAAGCAAAATTTTCCTGAGATTACTTCATTTTGCAATATATAAATCTAACTTTATATTTTTAGAAAATGTTCACCATTTATGGCATCACCATAATTAAATAATCTATCCCAAGTACATTTTAACACCATTGTTATTATATACCAAATATTTAAATATACTGGTTCACCCTCTTGGGCTTTCCAATTTGTTTCATTTACATGTCTATTTCTGCTCTTTCTATTGTCAAAATAATGTAATCTGATTCATTGCATAGTAGTGCAAATTCACTTTTTTTATGTAAACTTCAAAAACAAAAACATGTTGTTCAAAAATTATCCGTGTGCTTTGGATTTGAATTGCATCAAATTTACATATCTGGGAAGAATTACATGTTTTTAATACAAGGTCTTTTCATGTGGAAAATAATTTTTCTTTTTATGGTTTTTTTTTTTTTTTTTTTTTTTTTTTTGTATTTTCCACTTAAAATTTGTACTTTTCTCCGTAGATGTTTCTAAACTGTTTTTGGCTAAAAGATATTTTGTTTTTGGTTATCAATATAAATAAAATGCACTTTATATTTTGATTATTATTTACCTATTTCAGTCTTATATTACTTGACACATTAAGTAAAAAGATAACTATTAGAATCAGAATCATGAAACAATTATAAATAAACATTGTCTTTTACTTTTTTTAATTATACTTTAAGTTCTAGGGTACAAGTGCACAACGTGCAGGTTTGTTACATATGTATACACGTGCCATGTTGGTGTGCTGCACCCATTAACTCGTCATTTACATTAGGTGTATCTCCTAATGCTATCCCTCCCCACTCTCCGAACCCCACTACAGGCTCGGGTGTGTGATGTTCCCCACCCTGCGTCTTGCTTTGGATTCTACTTTTTGCCTTGAATGTTAATTTTGACAACTCAGATTTCATTTTATTTGTATTTGCTTGGTTCGTTATTATCTATTCATTTACTTTTAGTATTTCTGAATCACTTGGTTTTACATGTGTGTCTTAGAGTAAACATGTAGTCCATTCATATTCACAGTTTTGCAGGGGAGAAAGCTGAGATAAGGCTGATTTTGTTTGTGGACAAATAGCTTTTTGAAAAAATAAAAACACGTCTGGATACCTATAAGATTTTTTTCTTTATTTGCACAAGTAAAAAAAAATCATGCGTATGTGTTTAGAAATTAGTCACTTGAAAATAAATTTAGTCTGGTATCTAGTGAGCCTTTCCATCTGCTGACTTAGGCATTATTCATCTCAGGGAAGCTTTGTTGTTTATATCTTTGCTTCTTGATTGTTTTCCATTTGCTCTTCTTTAGGTGCAATAATTATGTCTATGCCTTCCATCCTCTGTATGGTTCATTTTTATTTTATTTTATTATTTTCATTATTTTTATTTCAACAGGTTTTGGAAAAACAGGTGTTTGGTTACAGGAACAAGTTTTTTAGTGGTGATTTCAGAGATTTTGGTGCACCTGTCACTCAATAAGTGTACACTGCACCCAATGTGTAGTCTTTTATCCCTTACCACCCCAGACCACTTCCCCCAAGTCCGCAAAGTCTAATGTATCATTCTTAGGCCTTTGTGTCCACATTGCTTAGCTCCTACTTATAAGTGAGAATATATGATGTTTGGTTTTCCATTCCTTAGTTACTTCACTTAAAATAATAGTCTCCAATTCCATCCAGGTTGCTGTGAATGCCATTATTTCATCCGTTTTTATGGCTGTGTAGTACTCCATGGTGTATATTCCATGGTTATATATATCGCATTTTCTTTGTCGACTCATTGATTGATGTGCATTTGGGCTGGTTCCATATTTTTACAATTGCAAATTGTGTTACTATAAACATGCGTGTTCAAGTATCTTTCTCATATAATGACTTATTTTCCTTTGGGTAGATACCTAGTAGTGGGATTGCTGGATAAAATGGTAGATCTACTTTTAGTTCTTTAAGGAATTTCCACACTGTTTTCTGCAGTAGTTGTACTAGTTTACTTTCCCACCAACAGTGTAAAATACTCCATTTTCACTGCATCCACGCCAATATCTATTATATTTTTTATTATGGCCATCCTTGCAGGAGTGAGGTGGTATCCCATACTGGTTTTGATTTGCATTTCCCTGACAATTAGTGATGCTGAGCATTTTTTCCATATGCTTGTTGGTCATTTGCATATCTTCTTTGAGAATTGTCTATTCATGCCCCCTTTTTGATGGGACTATTTGTTTTTCTCTTGCTGATTTGTTTGTGTTCTTTGTAGATTATGGATATTAGTCCTTTGTAGGATGTATAGATTGTGAAGATTTTCTGCCACTCTGTGAGTTGCCTGTTAACTCTGCTGATTATTTCTTTTGCTGTACAGAAGCTTTTTAGTTTAATTAAGTCCCATCTATTTATCATTGTTTATGGCGCATTTGCTTTTGGGTTCTTGGTCATGAATCTTTGACTAAGCCAATGTCTGGAGGAGTTTTTCCGATGTTATCTTCTAGAATATTTATGGTTTCAGGTCTTAGATTTAAGTCTTTGATTCATCTTGAGTTGATTTTTGTATAAGGTGGGAAATGAGGATCCGGTTTCAATTCTACATGTGGCCTTCCAATTATCCCAGCACCATTTGTTGAATAGAGTGTCCTTTTCCTACTTTATGTTTTTGTTTGTTTTGTTGAAAATCAGTTGGTTGTAAGTATTTGGGTTTATTTCTGGATTCTCTATTCTGTTCCATTGCTCTGTGTTCCTATTTTTATACCAGTACCATGCTGTTTTGGTGACTATGGCCTTATAGTAAATTTTGAAGTCAGGTAATGTGATGCCTCCAGATTTGTTCTTTTTGCTTAGTCTTGCTTTGGCTATGCAGGCTGTTTTTTGGTTCCATATGAATTTTAGAATTGATTTTTCTAGTTCTGTGAAGAATGATTGTGGTATTTTGATGGGAATGGCATTGAATTTGTATATTGCTTTTGTCAGTATGATCATTTTCACAGTATTAATTCTACCCATCCAAGAGGGTGGAATGTGTTTCCATTTGTTTGTGGCATCTATGATTTATTTCAGCAGTGTTTTGTAGTTTTCCTTGTAGAGGTCTTTCACCTCCTTGGTTAGGGATATTCCTAAGTATTCTGGTTTTTTTTTTTTTTCAGCTATTGTGAAAGGGGTTGAGTTCTTGATTTGATTCTCAGCTTGGTCACTGTTGGTGTATAGCAGAGCTACTGGTTGTGTACATTAATTTTGTATCCTGAAAATTTCCTGAATTCATTTACCTATGCTAGGAGCTTTTTGGATTAGTTTTTAGAGTTTTCTGGGTATACAGTTAAATCATCAGTAAACAGTGACAGTTTGACTTCCTCTTTATCGATTTGGATGCCCATTATTTCTTTCTCTTGTCTGATTGCTCTTGCTAGGACTTCCAGTACTACGTTGAATAGAAATGGTTACAGTGGGCATCCTTGTGTTGTTCCAGTTCTCAGGGGGAATGCTTTCAACTTTTACCCATTCAATATAATGTTGGCTGTGGGTTTGTTATAGATGACTTTTATTACCTTAAGGTAGGTCCCTTTTATGCCAATTTTGCTAAGGATTTTAGTCATAAAGGGGTATTGGATTTTGTCAAATGCTTTTTCCAAATCTTTTGATATGATCATGTGATTTTTGTTTTTTAATTCTGTTTATATCATGTATTATATTTATTGACTTACATGGTATGTTAAACCATGCCTGCATCCCTGGTATGAAACCCACTTGATCATGGTGGATTATCTTTTTGATATGCTGTTGGATTCGAATAGCGAGTATTTTGTTGAGGATTTTAGCATCTATGTTCATCAGGGATATTGGTCTGTAGTTTTCCTTTTTTTGTTATGTCATTTCTTGGTTTTGGTATTAGGGTGATATTGGCTTCATAAAATG
The DNA here is from genome assembly GCF_007565055.1 of Rhinopithecus roxellana. Classification (NCBI taxonomy): domain Eukaryota; kingdom Metazoa; phylum Chordata; class Mammalia; order Primates; family Cercopithecidae; genus Rhinopithecus; species Rhinopithecus roxellana. The sequence goes on along the minus strand of NC_044555.1, from coordinate 109,350,321 downwards.
ATTTAGGGAGGATTCCCTCTTTCTTTGTCTTTTGAAATAGTGTCAATAGAATTGGTGCCAATTCTTTGAATGTCTGATAGAATTCAGCTATAAATCCATCTGGTCCTGGACTGATTTTTGGCAATTTTTAAAATTACAATTTTAATCTTGCTGCTTGTTATTTATCTGTTCAGAGATTCTGTATCTTCCTTGTTTAATGTAGGAGGGTTGTATATTTCCAGGAATTTATCCATATCCTCTAGGTTTTCTAGTTTATGTGCATAAGGTGTTCACAGTAGCCTTGAATAATCTTTTGTATTTGTGTAGTATCAGTTGTAATGTTTCCCGTTTTGTTTCTAATTGAGTTTATTTGAGTCTTCTCTCCTTTGTTATTTTTCTTCTGCTGGGTTTGGGTTTGGGTTGTTTTTGTTTCCCCAGTTCCATAAGGCATGACCTTAGATTGTCCACTTGTGTTCTTTCAGACTTTTTGATGTAGGCATTTAATGCTACAAACTTTCCTCTTAGCATCATTTTTGCTGTATACCAGAGGTTTTGATAGGTTGTGTCACTATTATTGTTCAGTTCAAAGAATGGTTTAATTTCCATCTTGATTTCATTGTTGACCCAATGATCATTCAGGAGTAGGTTATTTAATTTCCATGTATTTGCATGGTTTTGAGGGTGCCTTTTGGAGTTGATTTCCAATTTTTTTTCCACTGTGGTCTGAGATTACTTGATATAATTTTGATTTCCTTACATTTACTGAGACTTGTTTTATGGTCTATCATATGGTCTATCTTGGAGAATGCTCCATGTGCTGATGAATTCTGCAGGTGTTGGGTAGAATGTTCTGTAAATACCTGTTAAGTCCATTCGTTTTAGGGTATAGTGTAAGTCCATTGTTCCTTTGTTGATTTTCTGTCTTGATGACCTGTCTAGTGCTGTCAGTGGAGTGTTGAAGTCCTCCACTATTATTGTCTTATTGTCTGTTTCATTTCTTATGTCTAGTAGTAATTGTTTTATAAATTTGGGATCTCCAGTGTTAGGTGCATATATATTTAGAATTTTGATATTTTCCTCTTGGACTAGTCCTTTTACCATTATATAATGTCCTTCTTTGTCTTCTTTAACTGTGTTGCTTTAAAGTTTGTTTTGTCTGATATAAGAGTAGCTACTCCTGCTTGCTTTTGGTGTCCATTTGCATGGAATATCTTTTTCCACCCCTTTACTTTTTTTTTTTTTTTTTTTTAAAGTCTATGTGAGTCCTTATGTGTTAGGTGAGTCTCCTGAAGACAGCAGAAACTTGGTTGGTGAGTTCTTATCTGTTCTGCCATTCTGTATTTTTTAAGTGGAGCATTTAGGCCATTTGCATTCAATGTTGGTATTGAGGTGTGAGGTACTATTCTATTTGCCATGCTATATTTATTGTGCTATTTGTTGCCTGAATAACTTTTTTTTTTTATCGTGTTTTTTATATAGGTCCTGTGAGATTTATGCTTTAAGGAGGTTCTATTTTAGTGTATTTGGGGGATTGGTTTCAAGATTTAGAGCTCCTTTTAGCAGTTCTTTTAGTGCTGGCTTGGTAGTGGTGAATTCTCTCAGCATTTGTTTGTCTGGAAAACACTGTATCTTTCCTTCATCTATGAAGCTTAGTTTCACTGGAAACAAAATTCTTGACTAATAGTTATTTTGTTTAAGGAGGCTAAAAACAGTACCCCAAACTATTCTAGCTTGTAGGGTTTCTGCTGATAAATCTGCTGTTAATCTGACAGGTTTTCCTTTATAGGTTACCTGATGCTTTTGCCTCACAGCTCTTAAGATTCCTTCCTTTGTCTTGACTTTAGATAACTTGATGACTATGCATCTAGGTAATGATCTTTTTGGAATGAATTTCCCAGATGTTCTTTGGGTTTCTTGTATTTGGATAGCTAGAGCTCTAGAAAGGCTGGGGAAGTTTTCCTGGATTATTCCTTCACATGTATTTCCCAAACTTTTAGATTTCTCTTCTTCCTCGGGAACGCCACTTATTCTTAGGTTTGGACATTTAACATAGTCTCAAACTTTTTGAAGGCTTTGTTCATTTTTTAAAATTCTTTTTTCTGTGTCTTTGATGAATTGGGTTAATTCAAAAGCCTTGTCTTCAAGGTCTGAAGTTCTTTCTTCTGCTTCTTCAATTCTATTGCTGAGACTTTCCAGTGCATTTTGCATTTCTGTAATATGTCGTTGATTTCCAGAAATTATTGTTTCTTATTTATGTTATCTATTTCACTGAAAATTTTTCCTTTCATATCCTGTGTCATGTTTTTCTATTTCTTTAAGCTGGATTTCACCTTTCTGTGGTGCGACCTTGATTAGCATAATAGTCGACCTTCTGAATTCTTTTTCCGGCAAGTCAGAGATTTTATCTTGGTTTGAACCCACTGCTCGTGAGCTGGTATGATCTTTTGTGGGTGTTGAAGAACATTGTTTTGTCATGTTACCAGAATTGTTTTTCTGGGTCCTTCTCATTTTGGTTAACTATGTCAGAGGGAAGATCTGGGATTTAAGGGTTGCTGTTCAGATTCTTTTGTCCCACAGTGTGCTCCCTTGATGTGGTGCTTTCCCTTCCCCTAGGAATGGGGCTTCCTGAGAGCCAAAATGCTGTGATTGTTTTTGCTCTTCTAGGTCTAGCAACCCAGCAGAGCTACGGGCTCTGGGTTGGTACTGGGGAGTATTTGCTAGGAGTCCTGTGATGTGATCCATCTTGAGGTCTTACATCTGTGGATACTAGCACCTGCTCTGGTGGAGGTAGCAGGGGAGTGAAGTGGACTCTGTGAGGTTGTGTTTTTGCTTAGTGCACAAGTTTTGTGTTGGTTGGCCTCCAGCCAGGAGGTGGCACTTTTAAGAGTACATCAGCTGTGGTCCTGTAAGGAGGATGCAAACTTGCCCTAGGGATATCTGGTTAAGTATTCAGGTTTCTCAGGTGGTGAGCAGTGCCTTAGAGCTCCCAGGAGATTATGACCTTTGTCTTCAGCTACCAGGGTGGATAGAGAAAGACCATCCAATGGGGGCAGGGATAGGCATGCCTGAGCTCAGCCTCTCCTTGGGCGGGGATTTCTGTGTCTGCTGTTGGGGTTGGGGGTGTGCTTCCCAGTCCAACGAACTTACATTCCCAGGGGAATTATAGCTGCCTCTGCTAAGTCATACTGGTTGCCAAGGAAGTGGTGGAAAGCCAGCAGTCACAGGCCTCAACTTGCTCCCACACAGCCCACAGTCATAAAGGTCAGTCTCACTGCCACCAAGCCTCCCCCAACAGCACCCAGTCTATTTCCAGGAAGCTGGTGACCAGGGCTGAGAACTTGCCCCATACCAGGAGCCTCCCAGTTGAAAAAGCAAGCAGATTCAGTTTTTTGGTGTCTCAGGGAGCCTGAGCATCTGGAGATTTTTTTGTTTGTTTTTCATTTCAATATACTTTGTGTTATAGCTGGGCATATTCCAGCACTTATCCACCCTACTAGGTTCCACCTACTGAACCATACTTGCATATTTACTTTTCTACTTTCCTCACTGGGCACTTCTCTCCATATCGCAAGGGCCACCTGTCTTGTCTGTTGTATCTCCAGTACTCAGAACATAATCACCATTATTCTCTCCCTTCCCTTCCCTTCCCTTCCCTTCCCTTCCCTTCCCTTCCCTTCCCTTCCCTTCCCTTCCCTTCCCTTCCCTTCCCTTCCCTTCCTTCCCTTCCCTTCCCTTCCCTTCCCTTCCCTTCCCTTCCCTTCCCTTCCCTTCCCTTCCCTTCCCTTCCCTTCCCTTCCCTTTCCTTTCCTTTCCTTTCCTTTCCTTTCCTTCCTTTCTTTCTGTGGGTTCTCACTCTGTCACCTAGGCTGGAGTGCACTGGCATAATTATAGATCACTGCAGCCTTGAGCTCCTGGGCTCAGGCAATCCTTCCACCTCAGCCTCCTGAATAGCAGGAACTATAGGTACACACCACCATACCCAGCTATTTTTTCCTACCTTTTCAATGGACAGAGCTAGAAAAATAGATTGTGATTTTATACTCATATTTTCATTCAAATTTATAAGTTTTACTTAATTTCTTTAATTTTATGTCATTTTAATCTGATGCTGAAAATCATAGGTTTTTATAGTGCAAATATGATTGCTTCTTTACTATATGCACTTTCAAAACAATAATATAAATATATTATTGTTAACAAAGTGTTCACAAATGTAATTTAAGTATCCTCTGCCGTTATTTTTTTTAAATGTTTTGTCCTTAGGGTGCATCCCACTGGGGATGTACAACCAACCTACTGTGTGTGAAAGTCTCTTGAAATAATTATTTTTGTGGTTATGCCAGTAGCCTGATATATAATTAAACTTATTCATTTCATTTTTAACAGTTGATTTTCCAACTTCATTTTATTTTATAATTACATAAGACATTTACATTACAATGCAAAAACAAAAACAAGGTACATTAGAAGAAGTCTAGCTTCTCTCTCTATCTCTTCTGTCCTGCTCTCTCTCTCTCTCTCTCTCTCTCTCTCTCTCTCTCTCTCCTTATAGGTAACTACTTTTTAAAAATAGCTTTTCATTTATTCTTCCATTGTATCTTTTAGAAAATATAAGCAAATATAGATATAGATATCCATAATTCATAACTTTTCTCACTTTCTTATATAAACCTAGTATAATTTAACACACTGTTCTGCACCCCACTTTTTTTACAAAACAATATATCCTTGAGATCACTCCATAGTAGTATATAGAGCTCTACCTCATTTCTTATGGCTGCAAGGTGCTCCATTGTGTGGACATTTCAGTTTATTTACATAGTACCTTATTGACAAACATTTGGAGTGTTTCCAGTGTTTTATTATTTTAAATAGTACTGCACTGAATAGCTTTCAGCATATGCCATTTTATATTTTTGACAGTGTATCTTTGGGATAGACTCCCAAAGGAGGGTTTGCCGGGTCAAAGGGTAAATAAATAGGGTAAATAAATCTGACCAAATTCTCCTTATAGGAAGTGTATCATCCTGCATTCCCTCCAGACATGTATGAAAGGGCCTACTTTCCCATTGCCCAATAGAGCGATCTTACTAAATTTTTGGATTTTTTCCAATTTGAGAGGTAAAAAATTGTATCAAAACATAAGTTTAATTTGCGTTTTTTATATTTCAAATGTTTAAGAAATATTTGCATTTATTTTACTGTAAACTGTCTTGTAATATCTCTTGCCTGTTTTTCTATAAGGTTATGGCAAAAGGATTTTTGAGAATGTAAAGAGAGGCCCCATGTTAAGAGTGGCCCCATGTGTCATTCTTTGCTGTAAAGATAAGGTCCAGGTGGATAATATTTACAAATAAGGTACAAAGAACAAAAATAGCACCAGCTAGGTGGGATAAAGGACTTGCTAAAGTTAAATCAATACTTTATCTGTATCTTGTCATCATAAAATTGAATTCTTTACAAGTTTGCTTGCACAAAATTCTCTTGAGACATCCTACCTTTAAAAGATTGGTATTTTCCCCTCTGAAATGTAACCCTTAACCTTGGAACAATGTTAATGGCAATGGTTGTTTCACTATGTTTCTCCCAGGAAATTGAAATTGCTTGTCAACCTTGTAATATTTAACCCACTGACAATCGCAAAGATATTGTTGTCATTTTCCCAACTGATGTATACATTTGTATATTTTCTTGTTAATCAGACAAGTATCTTTATTTAGTTTTAGTTCTTTTCTTTTCTTTGTGCAGATCTATGGAAGTAACAAAATGATGTTTAGAGCAGATTCATTATTAAATGCCAAAGGAAAATCTTATAATATTATTTAAAAATCTGTTATAACATTTTTTGCTACATTACATTCTGTGGCTCAGCCAATTTCTTAAATCGTTTTATCTTTTAATTTGTCTGCTTATTTCAGAGTTTAAATTTCCTCAAATTCTGTTCTGTACAAGCAGATACTATTTTAAATTAACTTGTTTCCTATAGTAAATCTTTTTCAAAAGTATGCTCATCGCCTACCACTTCCTTCACTTTTTTTTTCTTTTGTTTTATGCTTCAGCACAATTTCATTTGCTTTGTATTGATTTCAAGTTATATTAACTCATTTTTGAATAAGGAGGTTGTATCTCAGTTTGAAGCCTCCAAAACATATGAGTGGATTCTCTTTGTATTCTTTATCTGTGTGCTGTTATAACGATAATATCCTATTTTAAACTGAATGACTAATTGATATAAATTTAAATTAGTATTGTGATACAATTGGCAGAAATAAATGGGAAAGGAACTGAAATTCTTAACAATTCCAGTAAGCATACTTGTTTGATCATTTCAATAGGGATTTGAGAAGAGGTATTTTAGTGCCTTTGTTCAAGTTCTGCACTTACTTTTTTTTTTTTTTAAACCTATGAATTGTTTATTTCTGGAGTTTTCCATTTAATATTTTTGGACTGCTGTTGACTGTGGGTAACTGAAACCATGGAAAGGGAAGCTGCAGGTAAGTGGAGGACTGCTGTATAATGAATTATTACAGTGCATATTATTTACATACAACTTAAACTCCTTCTATAAGTTTTTTCCTTTTTCATTTTTTACTTCAAAACTCTTTAAGGGTTCTACAATAAGACATTCTCTTACAAAATCACAATATGTCCATGAAAGTCAGGAAGTTAACATTGATATATTTCTACTATCTAATCTGCAGGTCACATTTAAGTTCTTCCAGTTGTTCTGGCCTAATTGTACTTTATAGGAAAAGGATTCAGTCTAGAATCTCAGGTTGCAATTATTTGTTATGTTGCATTGGTCTTTTAAAATCAGAAACAGTTCCTTAATGTTTCCTTGAATTTAATGACTTTGGTGTTTTGGAGATTATTATGCCAGTTAATTTATAGAGTTTACCTCAATTTGGGGTTATATAGTACTTCTTCATTATTAGATACAAGTTCTATATCTTTGGCATGACTATTATAGAAGTGATGCCGTGTCTTACTACATTCTATCAGTGGGACATAATTTTATTTTCCTTATTTCTTTTTTTTTAAATTTTTTAATTTTTTTTATTTATTATTATTTTTTCTGTTTTCTTTTTTTTTTTTTTTATTATACTTTAAGTTCTGCACTTACTTTAAAGACAGTTTGTAAACTTTTTGGCAACAGTTCTTTAGGTAAAGCTAACTAATAAATGTTTGAGAAAACTAACTGTGCTTTTTGAGACTGAGTTACTGTCAGAACATTTTCCTAAGACATCTGACTGTTTATGATTCTACAGTAGATAGCTGAAGATGAAATTACTTCTGCAATATAAAAATAATATTTAAGTGGATAGACACTAAATTTTATTGAATGAATAAAACCATCAAACATATAGGCCTCAAAATGGTAAAACTGAATTCTGCTTGACCAATTCCTACTTACCTTTCTGATCTGTTTAAAATTCATTTTCCCTGAAAGACTTTTACTGAACATATGCCTTCCAGACCAAATTATTCTTATTATACACTCATATAATCTGTAGTACTCCTTAATTACATTCATAGTTGGCAATTAACTATTTGTTGATTGTTTCTTTAATGTTTGTGTTGCCCACTAGACTTTAAATGCCAACAGAAATAGAATTTTCTTGCATATTTTACTCTCCACTCTAGGGCCTTATGCCTAGCATAGTTTCTGACACTTAATAAATACCATTTGTTTTTGTTCGTTTGTTTGCTTTTTGTGGCAGGGTCTCACTCTGTCACCCAGGCTAGAGTATAGTTGTGCAATCTCAGCTCACTACAAACTCCACCTACTGGGTTCAAGAGATTCACCTTCCTCAGATTCCAGAGTAGCTGGGATTACACCTGGCTAATTTTCATATTTTTAGTAGATTCAGGGGTTTCACCATGTTGGCCAGGCTGGTCTTTAACTCCTGACCTCAAGTGATCCACCTGCCTTGGCTTCCCAAAGTGCTGGGATTACAGGCGTGAGCCACTGAGCCTGGACAGAAATACTACTTGAATAGCAGATGAATATAAGCTAGAAATATTAAATCACATTCTACAGATAAATTGAGGATAAGAAGTAAATAGATATGTTTAAAATGGTGGGATTGAATTTGGGCTGGACATGCAAGGAGCTTGACATAGTGGATAAAGTATGGGATTTAGAGACAGGAGGATTCAGGTCCTCATATTGCTACTTTGTAGTTATGTAACTTTGAGAAAATGTCTCTCCTCTCCGAAGTGTGCTTTTGTGTTTATAAATGAATGGAGAAAATGAAATATTATTAAAAATTTTATATAATTCTAGTCATCCTTGAGGTTCTTAACCTCTGCTTTCTCATCTCTAAAATGGGAGTAATAATAGTAAATGTTTCCTAGAGTTATTGTATTATTAAATAAGATAATATGTGTTGGTGTTTTCTTTCTACCTCTTCTTCACTAAGCAGTTTCCAGAACTCCTTTGAGCCTCTCTGCCTTATTGCAGCAGTTTTATCTTTCAATAGCTCCAACATCATTGGAATTCCCCAGAAACTTTTAGAAAAGTGTCAGAGAGGAGGCATTCAATTGTAGAATGCATTCCTCCCTCTTTACAAATGCATATCCCATCCCATCTGTGATAGGATATAGAAGCCTCACACAGCAGGGGGAAGAAAAGCCTTTACTAAGTAGTCTCCCCTCTCTTTTTTTTTTTTTTCATACTTTTTTTTTTTTTTTTTTATACTTTAAGTTCTAGGGTACATGTGCATAACGTGCAGGTTTGTTACATATGTATACTTGGGCCATGTTGGTGTGCTGCACCCATCAACTCGTCAGCACCCATCAATTCGTCATTTATATCAGGTATAACTCCCAATGCAATCCCTCCCCCCTCCCCCCTCCCCCCTCCCCATGATAGGCCCCAGTGTGTGATGTTCCCCTTCCCGAGTCCAAGTGATCTCATTGTTCAGTTCCCACCTATGAGTGAGAACATGCGGTGTTTGGTTTTCTGTTCTTGTGATAGTTTACTAAGAATGATGGTTTCCAGCTGCATCCATGTCCCTACAAAGGATGCAAACTCATCCATTTTTATGGCTGCATAGTATTCCATGGTGTATATGTGCCATATTTTCTTAATCCATTCTGTCACAGATGGACATTTGGGTTGATTCCAAGTCTTTGCTATTGTGAATAGTGCCACAATAAACATACGTGTGCATGTGTCTTTGTAGTAGAATAATTTATAATCCTTTGGGTATATACCCAGTAGTGGGATGGCTGGGTCATATGGTACATCTAGTTCTAGATCCTTGAGGAATTGCCATACTGTTTTCCATAATGGTTGAACTAGTTTACAATCCCACCAACAGTGTAAAAGTGTTCCTATTTCTCCACATCCTCTCCAGCACCTGTTGTTTCCTGGCTTTTGAATGATTGCCATTCTAACTGGTGTGAGATGGTATCTCATTGTGGTTTTGATTTGCATTTCTCTGATGGCGAGTGATGATGAGCATTTTTTCATGTGTCTGTTGGCTGTATGAATGTCTTCTCTCTCTTAATTTGAACATGAAATGGTACCCAGCACTGGCCTTATTCTAAATGGTACTTTCTAGTCTCTAAATTGCAGTTCTTGTCTCCCTCCATTTAATATTGGATAGATGTACTTATTTTCCCTTGTGGTCCAAATGTATTTATTGGCTACTAAGTTGTTTTTCCAGGCTAAATTAAAATGCTTTTTTTCCCCCATTAAGGCAGCAAATTTCCCTGTTTTCATGTTGCCAGGTACTGGATATGTTGAAGCGTATTTAGCTGATGAAATTCTGTCTCTTGCAGGCAGGGTAACAACAAGAAAACCTGGAGGAATGGAGCACATGTTTCCTTGGACTTTTGTTAAACTACTATATTGGAAAGAAAAATCACCTGAGAGAGTTATCTCTTCCCAGCTTTGCTTAGGCCTGGTAGAAGAATACTTAGGGTGTTTCTTTGGGGAGAAGCTACCAGATTCTAGAGAAGTAGCTACAGTGGGGGATAGACTGCACAGAGAATGAAGCCATCTTTACCTGAGCCCCACTCATTCCAAGAATCATTTCTTACCTAATGATCATGTGTTCATTCAACAGGATATAATAAATCCCTATTCTTTGCCAAAAACTATCTAACTTAAGGCAACATATTAGGGTGAATTCAAAAGTAGCGTAAGAGAAATGAGCATCTACCTTGAGATAATTCCAGACATCTATAAGAAATTATGAGATTGGAGAGGCTAAGTTGAAGGATTTGTATAGCAACCAATGACAGAGTTCAAGAGAAGACAAAGTGCAAATAAATTGGTGTTGACAGGGACAGCTTCCTTGTGAATTCAGGTGGTGTGGGTATGGGTAGCAGAAATCATCACATGGTATACAATGAAATGATTACTGTGTGTAGCTTTGTTAAAAGAAATTATTGGCCGGACGCGGTGGCTCAAGCCTGTAATCCCTGCACTTTGAGAGGCTGAGGCGGGTAGATTATGAGGTCAGGAGATCGAGACCATCCTGGCTAACACGGTGAAACCCCGTCTCTCAAGCTCTGTTTTAGGCTGAATTCACAATAAGCCCAATTTGAAACTATATTCCTCTTCCTCTGTACTGTCAACAAAAGTAGCTAATGGAGAATGAAGTCAAGTTCCCACTTGAGATGTCAATCTTTAACTTTGGCTTTATTACTGGTCTTGTTGGGTCTTTTTTAAAAATTTAAATTTAAGGCGGAGTGCAGTGGCTCACGCCTGTAATCCCAGCACTTTGGGAGGCCAAGGCGGGTGGATCACGAGGTCAGGAGATCAAGACCATCCTGACTAACACGGTGAAACCCTGTCTCTGCTAAAAAATACAAAAAATTAGCCAGGTGAGGTGGCGGGCGCCTGTAATCCCAGCTACTTGGGAGGCTGAGGCAGGAGAATGGCATGAACCCGGGGAGGCGGAGCTTGCAGTGAGCTAAGATCGTGCCACTGCACTCCAGCCTGGGCCACAGAGCGAGACTCCATCTCAAAATAATTAATAATAATAATAATAATAATTTAAAAAATTATTTTGTTTCAATATAATTTTAGACATTCTTTGTTTTTTTGAGAAGAAAATTTTATTTTTAAAACATTTCATAAATCCTCCAATCTGAAAAAAAAAATCAAATTGAAGTGTTAAATATTAGATATAAAACTTAAAGGTGTATCAAAGTTTGCCTAACACATCATGAATTTAATGGAAATTATAATTTGTATGTAAACATTTCAAAGTATTAGACCTTAATTAAAGAGCATATTTTATATGGCATTTCAGTCTCAAAAAATGGCTGAAGATAATATTTAAATTAAGATTAAAATATCGTTCTAGATTTTACTGGAATATATAACATTTTCTCTTATCTGAACAAAACAATTCCTAGTTGAGAAGTTTCTAATAGGTATAATAGGGTTTTTCTAGTTTGTAACTTTTCTGAAGGCCGTAAGAATTAGAATCACACAGCAGCATACCTACATTTTCAAATGAATGATGAAATCAAGATAGAATGAGCACACATCACCATCTTATAAGTGAGTGTTTTTCTTCTTAAAAAAATTATTATTGACTATCTCATCGCTATAATGCAAACTCCTTCAGAGCAAGGGATTTTGTCCACTTCTTCATTCCCACTGCTGTATCTACAGGGCGTAGAGCAGTGACTAGTGCATAGTAGGTGTTCAATAAACATTTATTAAATGAATTAATATTGTTATTACTTCCTGAGGCATAAACAAGAAGACTAAACTTCTGTAAATTAGTGCCCAGATCCAATGCATTCTAATCCTAACTTTCTTTTTTTTTTCATTATACTTTAAGTTCTAGGGTACATGTACATAACGGGCAGGTTTGTTACATATGCATATTTGTGCCATGTTGGTGTGCTGCACCCATCAACTCGTCAGCACCCATCAATTCATCATTTATATCATGTGTAACTCCCCAATGCAATCCCTCCCCCCTCCCCCCTCCCCATGATAGGCCCCAGTGTGTGATGTTCCCCTTCCCGAGTCCAAGTGATCTCATTGTTCAGTTCCCACCTATAAGTGAGAACATGCGGTGTTTGGTTTTCTCTTCTTGTGATAGTTTGCTAAGAATGATGGTTTCCAGCTGCATCCATGTCCCTACAAAGGACGCAAACTCATCCTTTTTTATGGCTGCATAGTATTCCATGGTGTATATGTGCCACATTTTCTTAATCCAGTCTGTCACAGATGGACATTTGGGTTGATTCCAAGTCTTTGCTATTGTGAATAGTGCTGCAATAAACATACGTGTGCATGTGTCTTTGTAGTAGAATAATTTATAATCCTTTGGGTATATACCCAGTAGTGGGATGGCTGGGTCATATGGTACATCTAGTTCTAGATCCTTGAGGAATTGCCATACTGTTTTCCATAATGGTTGAACTAGTTTACAATCCCACCAACAGTGTAAAAGTGTTCCTATTTCTCCACATCCTCTCCAACAACTGTTGTTTCCTGATTTTTTAATGAATGCCATTCTAACTGGTGTGAGATGGTATCTCATTGTGGTTTTGATTTGCATTTCTCTGATGGCGAGTGATGATGAGCATTTTTTCATGTGTCTGTTGGCTGTATGAATGTCTTCTTTTGAGAAATGTCTGTTCATATCCTTTGCCCACTTTTTGATGGGGTTGTTTGTTTTTTTCTTGTATATTTGTTTGAGTTTTTTGTAGATTCTGGATATTAGCCCTTTGTCAGATGAGGGGATTGCAAAAATTTTCTCCCATTCTGTAGGTTGCCCGTTCACTCTGAAGGTAGTTTCTTTTGCTGTGCAGAAGCTCTTTAGTTTAATCAGATCCCATTTGTCAATTTTGGCTTTTGCTGCCGTTGCTTTTGGTGTTTTAGACATGAAGTCCTTGCCCATGCCTATGTCCTGAATGGTACTACCTAGATTTTCTTCTGGGGTTTTTATGGTATTAGGTCTAACATTTAAGTCTCTAATCCATCTTGAATTAATCTTCGTATAAGGAGTAAGGAAAAGATCCAGTTTCAGCTTTCTACTTATGGCTAGCCAATTTTCCCAGCACCATTTATTAAATAGGGAATCCTTTCCCCATTTCTTGTTTCTCTCAGGTTGGTCAAAGATCAGATGGCTGTAGATGTGTGGTATTATTTCTGAGGACTCTGTTCTGTTCCATTGGTCTATAGCTCTGTTTTGGTACTAGTACCATGCTGTTTTGGTTACTGTGGCCTTGTAGTATAGTTTGAAGTCAGGTAGCGTGACGCCTCCAGCTTTGTCCTTTTGACTTAGGATTGTCTTGGCAATGCGGGCTCTTTTTTGGTTCCATATGAACTTTATAGCAGTTTTTTCCAATTCTGTGAAGAAACTCATTGGTAGCTTGATGGGGATGGCATTGAATCTATAAATAACCTTGGGCAGTATGGCCATTTTCACGACATTGATTCTTCCTATCCATGAGCATGGTATGTTCTTCCATTTGTTTGTGTCCTCTTTTATTTCACTGAGCAGTGGTTTGTAGTTCTCCTTGAAGAGGTCCTTTACATCCCTTGTAAGTTGGATTCCTAGGTATTTTATTCTCTTTGAAGCAATTGTGAATGGAAGTTCATTCATGATTTGGCTCTCTGCTTGTCTGTTACTGGTGTATAAGAATGCTTGTGATTTTTGCACATTAATTTTGTATCCTGAGACTTTGCTGAAGGTGCTTATCAGCTTAAGGAGATTTTGGGGTAAGACGATGGGGTTTTCTAAATATACAATCATGTCATCTGCAAACAGGGACAATTTGACTTCTTCTTTTCCTAACTGAATACCCTTGATTTCTTTCTCTTGCCTGACTGCCCTAGCTAGAACTTCCAACACTATGTTGAATAGGAGTGGTGAGAGAGGGCATCCCTGTCTTGTGCCAGTTTTCAAAGGGAATTTTTCCAGTTTTTGCCCATTCAGTATGATATTGGCTGTGGGTTTGTCATAAATAGCTCTTATTATTTTGAGGTACGTTCCATCAATACTGAATTTGTTGAGCGTTTTTAGCATGAAGAGCTGTTGAATTTTGTCGAAAGCCTTTTCTGCATCTATTGAGATAATCATGTGGTTCTTGTCTTTGGTTCTGTTTATATGCTGGATTATGTTTATTGATTTGCAAATGTTGAACCAGCCTTGCATCCCAGGGATGAAGCCCACTTGATCATGGTGGATAAGCTTTCTGATGTGCTGCTGAATCCGGTTTGCCAGTATTTTATTGAGAATTTTTGCATCGATGTTCATCAGGGATATTGGTGTAAAATTCTGTTTTTTTGTTGTGTCTCTGCCAGGCTTTGGTATCAGGATGATGTTGGCCTCATAAAATGAGTTAGGGAGGATTCCCTCTTTTTCTATTGATTGGAATAGTTTCAGAAGGAATGGTACCAGCTCCTCCTTGTACCTCTGGTAGAATTCAGCTGTGAATCCATCTGGTCCTGGACTTTTTTTGGCGGGTAGGCTATTAATTGTTGCCTCAATTTCAGAGCCTGCTATTGATCTATTCAGGGATTCAACTTCTTCCTGGTTTAGTCTTGGAAGAGTGTAAGTGTCCAGGAAATTATCCATTTCTTCTAGATTTTCTAGTTGATTTGTGTAGAGGTGTTTCTAGTATTCTCTGATGGTGGTTTGTATTTCTGTGGGGTCGGTGGTGATATCCCCTTTATCATTTTTTATTACATCTATTTGATTTCTCTCTCTTTTCTTCTTTATTAGTCTTGCTAGCGGTCTGTCAATTTCGTTGATCTTTTCAAATAACCAACTCCTGGATTCATTGATTATTTGGAGGGTTTTTTGTGTCTCTATCTCCTTCAGTTCTGCTCTGATCTTAGTTATTTCTTGCCTTCTGCTAGCTTTTGAATGTGTTTGCTCTTGCCTCTCTAGTTCTTTTAATTGTGATGTTAGAGTGTCAATTTTAGATCTTTTCTGCTTTCTCTTGTGGGCATTTAGTGCTATAAATTTCCCTCTACACACTGCCTTAAATGTGTCCCAGAGATTCTGGTATGTTGTATCTTTGTTCTCATTGGTTTCAAAGAACATCTTTATTTCTGCCTTCATTTCGTTATGTACCCAGTAGTCATTCAGGAGCAGGTTGTTCAGTTTCCATGTAGTTGAGCGGTTTTGATTGAGTTTCTTAGTCCTGAGTTCTAGTTTGATTGCACTGTGGTCTGAGAGACAGTTTGTTATGATTTCTGTTCTTGTACATTTGCTGAGGAGTGCTTTACTTCCAATTATGTGGTCAATTTTGGAATAAGTGTGATGTGGTGCTGAGAAGAATGTATATTCTGTTGATTTGGGGTGGAGAGTTCTATAGATGTCTATTAGGTCCGCTTGGTGCAGAGATGAGTTCAATTCCTGGATATCCTTGTTAACTTTCTGTCTCGTTGATCTGTCTAATGTTGACAGTGGAGTGTTGAAGTCTCCCATTATTATTGTATGGGAGTCTAAGTCTCTTTGTAAGTCTCTAAGGACTTGCTTTATGAATCTGGGTGCTCCTGTATTGGGTGCATATATATTTAGGAGAGTTAGCTCTTCCTGTTGAATTGATCCCTTTACCATTATGTAATGGCCTTCTTTGTCTCTTTTGATCTTTGATGGTTTAAAGTCTGTTTTATCAGAGACTAGGATTGCAACCCCTGCTTTTCTTTGTCCTCCATTTGCTTGGTATATCTTCCTCCATCCCTTTATTTTGAGCCTATGTATGTCTCTGCATGTGAGATGGGTCTCCTGAATACAGCAGACTGATGGGTCTTGACTCTTTATCCAGTTTGCCAGTCTGTGTCTTTTAATTGGAGCATTTAGTCCATTTACATTTAAGGTTAATATTGTTATGTGTGAACTTGATCCTGCCATTCTGATATTAACTGGTTATTTTGCTCGTTAGTTGATGCAGTTTCTTCCTAGCCTCGATGGTCTTTACATTTTGGCATGTTTTTGCAATGGCTGGTACCGTTTGTTCCTTTCCATGTTTAGGGCTTCCTTCAGGATCTCTTGTAAGGCAGGCCTGGTGGTGACAAAATCTCTAAGCATTTGCTTATCTGTAAAGGATTTTATTTCTCCTTCACTGTTGAAACTTAGTTTGGCTGGATATGAAATTCTGGGTTTAAAATTCTTTTCTTTAAGAACGTTGAATATTGGCCCCCACTCTCTTCTGGCTTGTAGAGTTTCTGCCGAGAGATCTGCTGTTAGTCTGATGGGCTTCCCTTTGTGGGTAACCCGACCTTTCTCTCTGGCTGCCCTTAAGATTTTTTCCTTCATTTCAACTTTGGTGAATCTGGCAATGATGTGTCTTGGAGTTGCTCTTCTGGAGGAGTATCTTTGTGGCGTTCTCTGTATTTCCTGAATTTGAATGTCGGCCTGCCCTACTAGGTTGGGGAAGTTCTCCTGGATGATATCCTGAAGAGTGTTTTCCAACTTGGTTCCATTTTCCCCCTCACTTTCAGGCACCCAATCAGACGTAGATTTGGTCTTTTTACATAATCCCATACTTCTTGTAGGCTTTGTTCATTTCTTTTTCTTCTTTTTTCTTTTGGTTTCTCTTCTCGCTTCATTTCATTCATTTGATCCTCAATTGCTGATACTCTTTCTTCCAGTTGATCGAGTCGGTTACTGAAGCTTGTGCATTTGTCACGTATTTCTCGTGTCATGGTTTTCATCTCTGTCATTTCGTTTATGACCTTCTCTGCATTAATTAGTCTAGCTGTCAATTCTTCCACTCTTTCTTCAAGATTTTTAGTTTCTTTGTGCTGGGTACGTATTTCCTCCTTTAGCTCTGAGAAGTTTGATGGACTGAAGCCTTCTTCTCTCATCTCGTCAAAGTCATTCTCTGACCAGCTTCGATCCGTTGCTGGCGATGGGCTGTCCTCCTTTGCAGGGGGAGATGCGCTCTTATTTTTTGAATTTCCAGCTTTTCTGCCCTGCTTTTTCCCCATCTTTGTGGTTTTATCTGTCTCTGATCTTTGATGATGGTGACGTACTGATGGGGTTTTGGTATAGGTGTCCTTCCTGTTTGATAGTTTTCCTTCTGACAGTCAGGACCCTCAGCTATAGGTCTGTTGGAGATTGCTTGAGGTCCACTCCAGACCCTGTTTGCCTGGGTATCAGCAGCAGAGTTTGCAGAAGATAGAATATTGCTGAACAGCGAGTGTACCTGTCTGATTCTTACTTTGGAAGCTTCCTCTCAGGGGTGTACTCCACCCTGTGAGGTGTGGGGTGTCAGACTGCCCCTAGTGGGGGATGTCTCCCAGTTAGGCCAATCAGGGGTCAGTGACCCACTTGAGCAGGCAGTCTGTCCTTTCTCAGATCTCAACCTCCGTGTTGGGAGATCCACTGCTCTCTTCAAAGCTGTCAGACAGAGTTGTTCGCGTCTGCTCAGGCCTGTGCTGCTTCCCCTGTTGTTTTTTTAGCTGAGCCCTGCCCCCAGAGGTGGAGTCTATAGAGACAGGCAGGTTTCTTTGAGCTGCTGTGAGCTCCACCCAGTTCGAGTTTCCCAGTGGCTTTGTTTACCTACTTAAGCCTCAGCAATGGCGGGCGCCCCTCCCCCAGCCTCGCTGCTGCCTTGTGGTTAGATCGCTGCAGACTGCTGTGTTAACAATGAGGGAGGCTCCATGGGCGTGGGACCCTCCCGGCCAGGTGAGGGATATATTCTTCTGGTGTGCCCGTTGCTTAAACCGTGGTATTGGGGTGGGAGTTACCCGATTTTCCAGGTGTTGTGTGTCTCAGTTCCCCTGGCTAGGAAAAGGGATTCCCTTCCCCCTTGCATTTCCCAGGTGAGGCGATGCCTCGCCCTGCTTCAGCTCTCGCTGGTCAGGCTGCAGCAGCTGACCAGCACCGATTGTCCGGCACTCCCTATTTAGATGACCCCAGTACCTCAGTTGAAAATGCAGAAATCACCGGTCTTCTGTGTCACTCGCGCTGGGAGTTGGAGACTGGAGCTGTTCCTATTCGGCCATCTTGCTCCGCCCCCTCAATTTTAGACATTCTTAATAAAAATAGAAATCTGGTTCCTTTAAGAAAGGTATAGGCATATAATAGGTTATTAAAGGCTGCAAAGTCTCTAGTGGAAGGCCAGTAACCTCTTCAAAGGAAAATAAAACATTGTCTTACAAAAGGACATTGGGGAGGGATTGGACAAAAGTGAATGAATTGGAATTTTATGCAGTTGTGGATTGTTTAGTAACCTTTTCTTGACTGGAGCAAAAGCAAAGACTCATGTAGAAAGAAATATAGTAGGTAACCATGCTTGAGTTTTTTTTTTTTTTTTTTTTTTTTTTTTTTTTTTTTTTTTTTTTAAGTGTACTAAAGAGTAAATTGAAAGAGTAAGAGGACTTGACACCTTCTCACTCAGAGGGTCAGGAAATTAGGTAGCTATTTCACATGTATCAAACACTTACTATGTGTCAAACACTGTGCCAAATGCCTTGTATACACTATTTCATTCAAAGTCCCCAGTAGTCCTGTAAGGAAAGACTTCCAATTGGACGTCTACAGTTAGACCCAAGGTAATGCCATTCAACTAGTGCCAGCCTCAGATATGTAGACATAGTATCTGGGGATATTCATTCTCAGTGGGGCTGGCATTGCAAATGAGACTTAATAGAAGAATGGCACATTTGAAATGTATGTTTAGGCTGGGAACAGTGAGATAAGAGGCCACAAAGATGGCTTACAGTAGAGAGTCTTAAGTGCCAAATGTGTGGGTTTCAGTTATTTATTTTCTTTTTCATTTTCTGGGATTAAATAATGGAGTATAAATTTAGTTGATGGTCAAAAACACAGTTAGCATATTAGGACTCTTGTAATAATCAGTTTTCCTCAGGAAAAAGGGGAAAGGGTTATTTTCTCATATTTGATTCTGTACATTAGGCAAAATAATGGGAAGTGGAGGAGGAGGTTATGAAGCTCTTGGAAGTCTTGCTGAAAACATTTTAAAATGGTTTTACCAACATTCATTTTTTTCCATTCATTTATTCTCTTACTTGACAAATATTAGCTGAGTACCTATAATATGCTAGGCTTTATATAAGTTGCTGGGTTTATAAGAAAGTTTAACATACAGTTCCTGACCTAAAGTATTTCAGAGATGAATTACAATACAGAAAGTATTTTGATGAGATGAGCAAAAGAAGGGGTGGGAGACTGAAGAGAGGCTCAGCCCAGTCTCAGGGTTTAGTGGCATCTCAACTTTACAACTAAGAATCCTAACAGTGAGAAAAATAGAAGTTCAATTTGATTTTTTGTCATGCCCTACTTCCTTTCGGAGCACTCCATCCCTCCAGGATATATGATTTGAAAGTCTATTATTTCAAGAACAAGGGCATTTGTCAGCATTTATGTTCCTGAGGGTCAGTTAGTAGTAGCAGCAGAGGGAAGGCCTTTAAGAGGGCTAAGTGCTACATGTGCAAAGATAGGGTTAAAAGAGTTCTGTTCAGATATCTCATCTTCAGAGATCAATGCCCAAAATAGCCAGAAAGAATATTAAGTCTTAGAAGTAACTTCCTATGAATGACGGATGTGGTGACAGATTGCATCCCACTGGGAAAACCAGCATCAGCTACTCAGAAGAGGGAGCTTTTAAGGTTTGAGATATCGTTTCTGCACATTGCATAGGGTAGACAACTGCCTTCTCTGAATGATATGTCTCGTGCTAACAATGGTAGCAAGTCCTAATTCAAACATTTTAGGCAAGGAAAGGAAGGAAATTAACATGTATTGCTTGCCTACTGTGCTGTTTTCACATGTAAACTCACAATAATCCTGGAAGATAGTAATCAAAAGTCTCTTTTTATAGATAAGAACATCGGACTCAGAGAAATTAAATATCTTAATTGGGGTCATGCAACTACAAGATGGCAAAGATTTGAATTCAGCTCCACATTTCAACAGGCAGCAATAAAGTTATATTCAAAGGAAGATGTGTTTGGAGGGTGGACACACTTACGTGTTGAAAATGTTTGATTTCACTGTTCTGTTTCCCTTGCCTCCGACGTAGTTATGGTGCCCTGGGTAATAGCTTGTGGGTGCTTAGGGTTAATCACCATAAATTCCCTTTACAAAGGGCTGTCTTGGTGGATTTGCCACTCTTATCAAACTCTTGTAGGTACTAGCTAATCAGGTCATGAACACAGTAGTCAAGACCAGAGCCAAACAGAAACTTGTCAAAGTATTTTGACTATCTTAACATGACTGAAGCACATTCACAGAGGAAACATTTGAGGAATATTCACAACTGTTGAAGCTCCAGTTCAGTGTAGTTCCCAGCACTCTTTATTTTCACCCCTACACCTACATTTTCAATGTGTTTTGAAACTATTTTAGATAGGCCATGTTACTGGAGTGGAAAATATTTTAAGGAAAAGGCTATGCATAAGAGCAACTTACTGACAGCCCATTAGGAGGCTTCTGCTGAAAGTCTACCCTGAACTGACAGTAGAGATACAAATCTAGAGTAACCTGGCCAGACTGAAACATTCCCCTAATGGCCCTTGAAATAAGCTTTTGGGGGAAAACAAAAGTCCAAACTGTCATATATAGAAAGGTTGCTTGGGTTGTTTTTGTCTTTTTTTTAAGTAAGAAGAAGGGACAGTGGAAATGAGGTTTCAAGATTGTTTGCCTCTGTTTCCACCATTCTCTTTTCAGATGGATTATTTATTTTCTCTTCTGTAAAGAGAGACTACTTCTCCTTGATGCCTCAGTGTATATACATAGCCATATTTATGACTTTTTCATATGGTGGCTGATAAATACCCACTCTCAATACATGTTCAGTTTTTTGAGTGGTAGTGTGAAGAATTAGTCACAGACACAATGGCCATTGATTCAGATTGTTTGTCTTCTCTATGTTATAAATTATAATCCCATTTATCCTGTACATCACTTGACACCAGAGCAAGACAAGATATTTGGGAGGACCCAAGTGAGTCTTTCAGAATAAAAGATTTGCCTTAATAATAGAAATACTACTAGTGGTGATGATGTTTTTGATGGTGCTGATGATGATAATGTGATGATAATGACACAGTGATGATGATGATACCCTTAGTTCTGCAGCCCTAATATAATGTAGGCTAGCATTTTCACCTTTAGAGAAGGAACTCCATAGCAATGTTTCTCAATGTGTCTTTTCTTTTCACAGCACATACAAAATAATATTATTTTCACACTGTAGTAAAAGGAAAAGACTTCTTATTGCCAGAGTTGAATAGTCCAAGACTCTGGCTACCCTAGTGCTACCCCCGCTGCCGCCGGACCCCTGAGTGCTAGTGGACAATATTTCAGCACACCTGTAACTCTTGCACACAGATTCAAAAAGCCCTCTAATCTAGACAACAGATGACAAAAGGCTTCCTTCTGATTCAGACTCACATAGTAGTTTTCCCAGACAGCCCAAATCTTCATGCATCTTAAAATCCTTTAGAACTAATCTTTAATGTCTTCGATTTATCAATTTCAGCCGAAGTAGCATTGTCTGTTTTTTTTCATTAAATACTGACAGTTTATTGATATCTTGAAGGTCTTTGAGAACTCTATGTAAATGATTTGCTATCCTAATCACAGATGGATAATGCTACAAGCTCCCTATTTATCAGCATGGTGAACAGTTTGAGCTACTCTTCCAGGAAAAAGATGGGTTTTCCATTACCCAACTATTTTCTCTCTGTCTGAGGGCTTAGAGCCTAAAGGATTCTGTCTAAGGGACTGAGTGGGATTGAGAGTTTAGTTTGTTACAACAGAAACATCAACTAGTCTTTGCTATGCTGTCTCCCCTGGCAAAAGTCTCTTTCCCTTTTCTCCAGCCTGGTAATAGCTACTCTTCTTTCAAGTTTAAACTCAGATCCCACCTTCTTCCAGAAGCCTTCTCTGAGCCCTCTCTTCTACTGTGTAGACTTCTCTTCTACTGTGACACCTTCTCCTCCATATACAATATGGTAACTGAAACCTTCTCTTCTACTGTGTCTACCTCTACCAGAGCATTTATCACACCTTGTAGGAGATGTCTCTCACTGATGCCCTCTACACTGTGAGCTCCAAACAGGCAGAGACTCTTAGGACTGGCTTCCCAGGGCCTGGGTCAGGGCAAAGGAATTTGTTGAAAACATCCATGAATATGTGAACTGGCCTATATGGAGATCAAATTCACAACTTTGGACTTATGCTATATATCAACTCAAAATGAGAATAATAGTACTATGTATTAAGTACTTCCTGTGTGTCAGGTGTTTTATACATATTATGTCATATAATCATCTCAACAAAATGAGATGGGCATTACTTTCTCCATCTCACAAAAAGCTTAGGAGAAGGAATATAAAGTAATTTGCCAAAGGAAAGTGGCCAAGCCAGGGTTTAAAACCTAGGTTTGGTGGACTTAAATGTATTGTTTTTATCAACTGCACCTCAGTATTTTTTCTAAATTGTCATTCCTAAATGATCATTGATACAGAGCAGACTCTTTTAACAGGTAAGAGATTATTATATATTTTACTTTTGAACTTTGGGGCCCTGACATTTCTGGGGCCCTATAATTTTTAGAAGTTGCTTGAACTGTAGCCATTCTATAACTGCAGAATTATCAAATGAGATCAGCTCATTCCAGTACTTTTGAAAAATGAAATTCCATAGCGATGTTACCCAGAGATGCAAAAAATAAAGGACATACACAAGCAAGTTCAAGCTAGAGCTCTAAACTATTATTACTATAAACTGTTATTATCAGAATATTTCCATTTCTTCTTCTACTCAGGAGACTGCTTTAAGCTCAATATTCAGGATATGTTATTGAAACATGAGTAATAGTTTTCAAAACTACCTGCTGTTATCACAATTATTATGCTAATAATTATTAATGCTTACCATAATGGTGTCACTCTAAATTTGAAGGGTGAATTAATGATGGTAAGGCCATGATCACTGGCTGCTCACTGTATATTAAAAACAGCCATTGCCAATATATGTGTCCAAGGCTGCAGTGAGCTGGGCCAGTGGAATTTTAAGACTATCTCAGCCGATGGCTTCTCCAAGTTGTCAAATTATGTAACTGATAACTTGTGAACTTACCAAATTCGAAGTTATGAACTTGATCTCCATACAGGTCAGTTTACATATTCACAGATATTTTCAACAGACCCTTTTGCCCTGAGCCAGGCTCTGGGAATTCAGCCCTGAGTCCCTGTCCCCTTGGCACTCACAGCATAAAGGACATCAGTGAGAGATGTCTACTACAAAGTGTAATAAATGCTATTATAGAGGTAAGTTACATTTGCTGGTTACAGGCTGTTGATAGTGAGGTAAAGGTTTATGGGTTAAATGTCCAACCCAGGCTATTCACTGGGCTGGGTTCTGGAGCTCAGGTAGGCTTCTAAACTCTACCTACTCAGGGAGCACATGAGGGTCTATGGGGTTCTTTGTTAAGAATGATTGCAGAGCTCCTGGAGGTTCAGCATACATAAGGTTCAATTCCACTAAAATGTACACACTCACACATACACACAGATACACATACACTTACAGAAACACACAATTCTTCCTGAGCTCCTACCATGTGTGAAACCCTTTGATTCTGTGGGTGATTTATAAATAAAAACATATAGGATCCCCCTTGTCCTTAAATAGCTTATAATCTAGTCCTTTAGAAAGGTATATATTTAAATAATTTTAATATAAGATTGACTATGTAAATCTTTATAAGGGGTAGTAAAAATTAGGTGCTGTGGGATTGTAAGAGAAAGAGAGAGAAATTTTCACCGAGGTCTCTGAAGATAGCTATGTGACTTAGGTGGGATTCTAGGAATGCTTGAAGGATGACTGTGCTTTTGTAACATAAATGTCTTTGAAGGGAAGGTGGCTTATATGGGACAGACCAAGCAGAAAGAATAACTTGAACATATAAAAATCCATGGTGAAGTCTAGATTCACTTTGAAAGTACTAAGGAGAATAATATTGCCAGGTTTAGAAGAGACTTGAATTAGTAAAGGACTTTGAAGACAACATTGCTGGGTTAAGGTATTTGAAG
This sequence comes from Rhinopithecus roxellana, assembly GCF_007565055.1. Lineage (NCBI taxonomy): Eukaryota > Metazoa > Chordata > Mammalia > Primates > Cercopithecidae > Rhinopithecus > Rhinopithecus roxellana. The sequence continues at coordinate 109,326,335 of NC_044555.1, read as the reverse complement.
TTTTAAATTTGTCATTATTGTATCCATGCGTCATTCTAGGCCTGAGGGTGGCTTTATTTGGTCTATGAATCCAGGGCTAACTGAGGGATGTGGTAGAGCCAGTTGAGACTGAAATCTGGGAGGCTTATTTGGTAACTACTATTAGAGTTTGGACAAAAAAATAATAAAGGTTAAACTGAAAGGGACTACTAGGGTTTCAAGCTCTGGTGGCCTTTAAGAGTAGTGAGACCACATGACAGGAAGTACTGGTTTGAGGAGGAAGGCAAGATATATTGCCAAGTTTAAAATCCAGCAAGAAATAGAGATTTATAACTTCAACTCAGTTGAGGTTAAGGTCAGAGTCATACATTTGGGACTCATTTACACAGAGTTAGCTCTTGCAGTTGCAGGATATGTGACTGCCTAGCAAGAGTGGGCTTTGTGGGAATTGGAGTGTCCCAGAGCTAGAACCTTGGAAAATATCTGTTGAAGAGGATGGAAGAGAGAAGCTTCTAGTGCAGGAGATATTTTATGTAGCAGCAGGAGCAAAGGCAGCAGCAGTAACAGCAACAGAATATAATTTTAGAGTGACTATAAAGGGAGAAATTTAAGAAAGAGGGATGGTCAATAAAGAACAATGTAGCAGACAGAGAAAATAGAATGAGACTTAAGAGCATTCGAATTGACATTTTGGAAGTTATAGATGACCTTTTTAAGAGTAATTTTGGTATAGTTGCAAGTCTAATGCTGGATTGCCAGTGGAGGAAAAGGAGAGGAAGGAGGCAGTAGTGCAACAGCCTGTTGCTAGGCATACATTCCTTATCTCCTTTAGTCCTCATAACAGAAATATGTATCAGGACTCCTGTTTTTCAGAGGAAAACAATAAACTCCGCAGGTAATAGTTACATTTGTCGAACATTCCCCCTGTGCCAGGCACCTTACTAAGCATTTCACATAATCTATCACATTAGGTGCTCACAGTATTTTTTGAGATAAATACTAATAGTTCCTTATGGATGAGACAATAGGGTTCAGAGAATTTAAAAGTTTAAGATCTCATCATTAGTAAATGTTAGAGCAGGTATTCGTCAAACCCAGTTTTGTCTGATGCCAGAGCCCAAGCTAAGGTAATTTACCCAAAGGATAATGTTAGTATGACTCAACTACAGGTCTTCTTGCACAAAGCTTAGCATCTCACTTTCTCATAACAACCAAAATGTATTAGGTCTGGGAGTATAGATCCATGGAATAGGGTCATGTCTCTCAAGGGTTACAAAGTGTAGTCCAATAAGCGTTTTAGGGCCTTGACATAAGAAAATATGGTGGTATTGAGTTACTGGCACTCTATCTTGGTATAAAAACCAGGATCACCTTTGTACTTTTGTGGTTTACCCAAGCAGTTAAAAGTCTAGATTTTGAAGCCTCACTTTTGGGTTCAAATCCTAGCTCCAACACTTCCTAGTTAAATAACATTGGGTGAGTCATTGAACCTTTCTAAACCTCAGTTTTCTCATCTGTTAAATAGGCGTAGTAATAGCACCTACTTCACAGAATTATTTTGAGAATTAATTAAGTTAATAAATATAAAATAGAATGGTGCCTGACATATAAGAAATGCTAACTAAATGTTCTAGATGTTTTGCAGATCAATGGGTTCCTGCTTTCCAGCTTCTTATAATGTTTAAATCAGACCACTTCTGAGTCTCTTTCTCTGAGAAGACAGGGCAATGGACTTCAGCCCTAATTTTATTTGTCCATTTATTAATTTAGTCTACATATGCACACTGAGTACCTATTTTGTGTCAGCTAATGTGCTAGGCACTATAAATATAAGAAAGAAATGACAAGTATGGTCTCTCCTCTCATAGAGCTAACAGTCTTGACAGAAGAGATGGGCAAGTAACCAGAAAAACAATACAGTGCTATTGTGAATAGTGCCGCAATAAACATACGTGTGCATGTGTCTTTATAGCAGCATGATTTATAATCCTTTGGGTATATACCCAGTAGTGGGATGGCTGGGTCATATGGTACATCTAGTTCTAGATCCTTGAGGAATTGCCATACTGTTTTCCATAATGGTTGAACTAGTTCACAATCCCACCAACAGTGTAAAAGTGTTCCTATTTCTCCACATCCTCTCCAACACCTGTTGTTTCCTGACTTTTGAATGATTGCCATTCTAACTGGTGTGAGATGGTATCTCATTGTGGTTTTGATTTGCATTTCTCTGATGGCGAGTGATGATGAGCATTTTTTCATGTGTCTGTTGGCTGTATGAATGTCTTCTTTTGAGAAATGTCTGTTCATGTCCTTTGCCCACCAACCCAAATGTCCATCTGTGACAGACTGGATTAAGAAAATGTGGCACATATACACCATGGAATACTATGCAGCCATAAAAAAGGATGAGTTTGCGTCCTTTGTAGGGACATGGATGCAGCTGGAAGCCATCATTCTTAGCAAACTATCACAAGAACAGAAAACCAAACACCGCATGTTCTCACTCATAGGTGGGAACTGAACAATGAGATCACTTGGACTCGGGAAGGGGAACATCACACACTGGGGCCTATCATGGGGAGGGGGGAGGGGGGAGGGATTGCATTGGGAGTTATACCTGATATAAATGACGAATTGATGGGTGCTGACGAGTTGATGGGTGCAGCACACCAACATGGCACAAGTATACATATGTAACAAACCTGCACATTATGCACATGTACCCTAGAACTTAAAGTATAATAAAAAATAAATAAATAAAATAAAATAATAGGAAATTAAAAAAAATACAGTGGGGTCAGTGTTACGGTAGGGGAAGCACATGGCTCTGTGGATGCACACTAGTCCAGGCTTGGGTTTTGACGGAGGCTTGTCAGAAGAGGTGACATTTAAACTGAGATTTGACTTCCAGGTTCTATCCAGCAGCAACAAGGTTGCTGCCAGCTGCCATTCTTAGATCCATTGGAATTGAGTCCACAATGTCATTACATTTTCCTTTCACTCAGTTTTATTGGTAGCTGTCAAATCCAGAGAAGTCCTGTGCATTGAAAAGAGAGTTCAAGCACTGCCTATGATGTCACAGCTAGTTCTGCTTTGACACTTTCCTTTGTTAGGGGTGCTAGGGAAACTTATGATGGAAGGATCCCTAAAGCCAGAGATACAGTCCTTAGCTCTCATGATATGAAACAGACTGGGCAGTGAATTAAGACTTGTGCATCATGACCTTGTCCTGAGGGAGGCACCATCTATTATGGGCAATGGAACCTCAGCCTACTCAAAATGATTAAAGATTCTTTGTATGTTTTCTTAGCAAAAATTACATCAGCAAATTACATCCTGTCTGTCTGGACCGCATATAGTTGCTTGGATTGGGAAACTGTGCTTTTCCTGTCTGGCTCACAGTATTTAAAATTCCTACTATCAGCCAGAAAAGGCCATGAACTGGTAGGGTTAGATCATAGTTTAACTCTTAGGTGAGTCTCTTACTACTAGGCCTTGAGCAAGTTGCTGATTTTCTTTGAGGTTCAGTTTTCTTTTTGCTAAATGGGAAAAATAATAATTCTTATCTCACAGTGCTGTTATGGAATTAAAAGGAGATAACAGCTTTGTCCCTGAAACATATTTGTACTTAATAAATAATGGCTTACTCTCTACTTACTTTTCTTTGCATCAGAACCTTGATGGCCATGTCACCGTACAAATACTTTACACACAAGAGTGAACATGTTGTTATTTTCAGCCATGGATATATTAACTCATAGCAGGTACCCAATTAGTACTTGTTCTTTTCTTACTCATCTTGTTGTAATTGATCATATTTTCTAATAAAAAGAGGACATTTGGAACATAAGGCAGAAGAGTTATCAGTCTTATCCATTATGACATTTCCCTTCATGTTTAACTTTATCATATAGCCCCCATTATTAACCCTATGATATAACATTTGGAAAACTATAGGTACTCGGTATATATTTGTTGAGTAATTGAGTAGCTGACTGAATACATAAATGAATAAGTGATTGACAGGTAAGCCGTGATGAGAATAAGAGCTGACTGGAGCATAAGCAGTGACTAGTAGTGGCATGGTTGTGCTCAGAGGAGGGGCATCAAATCAATGGGTCCTGAAAGTGAAGAGGGAGCAGTAGAACCTATGAAAGATGGCTGTCTTGTGCTTCACCTTTTTTTTTTGTGCTGGGATTGACTAAACTGATAAGTAGGAGCTTGAAGTGACCACTTGGCTCCTCAGGTGGAGCCCAGCTAATCAAGCTGACTGGCTCGGGTCTACATTTCTAAAAAAAAATCGAGCATTATAGGAGCAGAACTTGCAAGTAATGTTGAGGTACCAAAGGAATAACTTTCTGAGAAATTTTTTTTGAAAAACATGCAATGGAATCCTCCTTATACTGTTGTCAGGCATGTAAATTGGTACAATTACTCTGGAAAATAATTTGTTATCCTTTGGTGAAGATGTGGATATACCCTACAGTCCAGTAATTCCATCCCCAGATATTCCTCCCGATATGGTTTGAATTGCGCCCCACCCAAGTCTCATGTTTAATTGTAATCCTCAATGCTGGAGGTGGGATCTTATAGGAGGTGATTGGATCATGGAAGCAGGTTTCTCATGAATGTTTTAGCATCATCTCTTTGGTGCTGTTCTTATGATAGTGAATGAGTTCTCACAAGACCTGGTTGTTTAAAAGTGGGTGGCGCCTCTCCCACCCTTGCTCTTACTCCCACAATGTGAGATGTCTTGCTCACCCTTTGCCTTCTGCCATGATTGGAAGCTTCCTGTGGCCTCCCAAGAAGCAGAGGCTGCCACGCTTCCTGTACAGCCTGCAGAACCATGAGTCAATTAAATCTCTTTTCTTTATAAATTACCCAGTCTCTGTTATTTCTCTATACCCGTGTAAGAATGGACTAATACACCCCCTCTAGGGAAGATCTTGCACATGAGTGCCAGGAAACATTCTCACAGCAGCATTATTTGTAATAGCAAACAGGTGGAAACAATCCGAATGTGCATCTACAGAGAAAAGTTTATAAATTTGTAGTAAATGAATACAATGGCATACTTACAGAAGTACAAAGGATTCAACAAGAGCTATGTGCATCATTATGGATGAATCTCAACAATTGCAATGCTGAATGAATAAAAATTATTGAAAAATACATACAGAATGATATAAAACAAAAAGAAAATATTACATGTTGTTTATGGACATATATGTACATATAAAAATGCATGGGAATAGACAACACAAATTTACAATAAGTACAATAAGTGCTTACTTATTGGGGAGAAAGGAAGGGTATGGAAACAGGAAGAGATGCATGAGTGGCTTCATTTATATCTGTGATGTTTTATTTCATAACATGAGCAGTGGATAGGAGGGAGTTTGAATTATTTGCTATACCTTTTGCAGTTCTTAAGTAAACAAATTTAAAAGCTGCATATCCAGAACATTCTCTGGAAGGCTGCGAACAAGGATTTCTGGTAGTGATCTGTCTTCACTGTGGTACATACCTTCAAAATAACAAGCAAAAGTGGGAGGTTCTACTGACCCTAGAATATTTTACTATGTACAAAACCTGGGTGCTTGGTGATGAGGTCTGAAGCCAGAAAACAGCTTGACCCTTGGGTAAAATTGTTTTGGACAGCAAAGACTCGGATTGTTCAACCTATTTTTAAATGGGCCTTGCATGGTTAGAAGTACATTTCTGCTGCACTTGATTTGTGAACACATGGAAATTGCCACTTTTTATTTTTCATGGACAGCAAATGTGAGATTAAATGAACAATTTACAAAATTAAATTTTCATCTAACTGCTTTCTGTCAAGCCCAGCACCTCTTGTACCTAGATAAAATTGATTTCTGAGAAAAGTGATGCTTATGTGAGCTATTTCAGCATTGTTTTAGCACCCCAGGTCTTCTAAAAATTAAGTGCATTGTGGAGAAATCTAGATTTCCATGTCTAGGGATCCAGGATGTATCTTTATCTTACAGTAGCTGCTAATGCTGAGAAGATTTTTTTTTTTTTTTTTTTTTTTTTTTTAAATTTGAGATGGAGTTTCACTCCCTCTGTTGCCCAGGCTGGAGTGCAGTGGTATGATCTCAGCTCACTTCAACCTCTGCCTCCCAGGTTCAAGTGAGTCTCCTGCCTCAGCCTCCCGAGTAGCTGGTATTACAGGCACGCCACCACGCCTCACTAATTTTTCTATTTTTAGTAGAGACGGCATTTCTCCATGTTGACCAGACTGGTGTTGAACTCCTGACCTCAAGTGATCCCTCTGCTTTGGCCTCCCAAAGTGTTGGGATTACAGGCATGAGCCACCACACCTGGCGCAATGCTGAGAAGATCTTAATGCACTTCAATGACTCATTCTCTAGTAAAACAGAACAAGTGGGGCCCTCTTAAAATTTTCATAGGAAGTTCATACAGAGCATTCACAACCATGTCTGAACTTGGCTTTTGCTCTATTTATGACTTTTGCTGAATAATTAGCATTTACAACTGCTGTTAGTAATTTATCATAATTAGTTCCACCAAAGCAGCTTTCCATCATTAGAAGTAACTTGCGCATGAGCATAGTCTGAATAAATATCTAAATTGCCTTCCAATTAAAATGCACACTATGCATATTATGTCATTGGAGACCTTTTCTCCTTAGTTATTCATATAATAAATGATTAGAAAAATTTCTATAGCGCTGAGGTGGAACCTGGTGATTAATTACCTATTGACAATGAAAGATGCAAACAAGAGAAAGTAATGGTGTCTTTTGCTCTTGGAAGATTTGTCTAGTCATTCCAGCTGCTCTGGATTGAATTGAACATTCTGAATGGGTTATGAGCTTGATTGGAGAGGGTAGCTGCTGACATGAACGCTGGTCTGACATCACACTTATTTTATTTTCCTGACTTACAGAATATGGCTAAAGGTCTGACTTGATGAGGCCAATTAACTTGGCAATCAGTTCATCCATTCTAAATTAAAACAAAATCTGTAGATTCTTTGACACTTTGGGAGCATAGTTTTTGATGAAATGAGAATAATTATTTCCCCTAAGTGCTGATAATTTACTATGTGAGTGTGTGAGTATGTGGGTGGATGATAGTGTTAATCACTTTTACTCCTGATGTTATTAGCAACACAAAATTTACTTTTTTTGCAATGAAATTATTGTGGAAGCCAGTAGGCTAGTGCTATATGATGTTTGTAAGGATTTTCTAGAAGAATAGAAAGAACAGCAGAGGGCCTAAGAATCTTGTATAAAGTTTTCTTGGTGAGCTCCAACCTGCAGAACGTAAACTCCTTGAAGTTACAGATTTGCTTTATTCATCTCTGTATCTCTTGTTCTTAGTATAGGATACACTGGAAGTGCTCAATAAATATTTGTTGAATGAATTAATGCAAAAAAAATAACCAAATTAGCATACCTGACTGAATGGTTTTGGATCCAATAGATTCAGCGTTCTCATTTATACAATGTGTGGGATGTATCTAACTGCATATAGTGTGGGCACAAGCACTGTTATAACCCGTATAAGCTGGGCTGCAAAAGCCACTAGGGCTTTAGAGGTCCAGTAGGGAAGAAAATAATCCAGGAGAGAACATGGTCAGGGCCGTGGTCAGGGCTGTGGCACTAAACCAGTTTAGCAATCAATGGCTTCTTAAGGAGCAAGCAAGCAGTTAGTGTCCATAGCAGTGTAGCATGTTTGGACCTAGCCAGCATAGATCTACAAGGGGGAGGGTGGCCTAATGTGATTGGATAGTATATGGATGCTGATTAGTAGAAGTTTCCAAGTAATGGTTAGCTCTGTATGCAGAAATATGGTAGCACTGTGATTCTATAAGGTCCATTTGAGGGCAAAAATAAGGAGTATGTCTCTATCAGCAAAAGATAACCAGGGATTCAGGGATTCAATATCTAGACCCACTAAAGAAACTAGAGTGCAATGTGGAAACAGAGACAGTAATTCCAGTTATATACACTAACTAAACATAACAGGAAATGGTAAGAAAGCTAAGGTTCATAAAGTATATGGTAACTAATTCTGAGCTTGTCCTAGACACACAGGTATTAGGCTTAGGACCTATAAAGCAATTCAAAATCTTCTCAACTGTCAGTGAGGCTCAGGAATGTGATGGACTTCAGTCTGCAATTTTAAAGGCCTTCAGCCTCTATAGCAGGGAGGCATGGAGAAAGCAGAGGCTGAAGGGTCTTGTAGGCAGAAAATCAGTTCAAAACAGTCTTTAACTCTAGAGGATATGTTACAGCACAAGCATCCATTTCAAAAAGGAGAAAGTCTAAATAATTACAACAACAACAACAGTAATAATAATAGTAACAGCATGACTATAGTAATAACATCTATTGCCATTTAATGACTATTTATCATGCTCCAGGGCTGTATTAGGCAGTTTACATATATTATCTCATTTAATTCTTACAACAACCCTAAGAAATAAATTCCAGTATTATCCTAATTTTAGCCACTTGTAGAGATTAAGTAACATGCCCACATTCACACAGCTAGTAAATGGTAGGGCTAGGACTTGAAGCCAGACAGTTTGATTCCCAAGCACATGTTTGCTATTAATACATATAATACACACATATAATGCTGAATAAATATTACAAGAGACAAATTTTATTATCAATTTTACTTAGATGCGAAAAAAATGAAGTGGATCTCAGTTAGTGATTCAAAAAACATGTATTGTGCACCTACTATATGTCAGGCATTTTGAGGTATTGGAGATACAGCAATGAACAAAACATGCAAAATCACTGTCCTCACAGAGCTTAACACCTAATATGGGGCCCTGGGATAGTTATGGGCTACCCTTAGCCTACCATAATTTAAAGAAGATAGTTTACAGTCTGGGTTATTCACCTCTTAGACTCTTTGAAAAATTCTGTGGAATGAAATTCTTCTCTGAAAGAGTAAGGATAGCATAGCAATTAAGTGCATGAACTCTGGGGCTAGACTGTCTGAATTCAAAATTTTATCTGTTAGGGTCTGGCCAGTAAAACATAAACTAATCTAGATCATTAAGCTAAAGGGAACTTCATATTGGAGGCTGGCTAAATGAGTGATGGACTCAAGAAGTCAAGCAGGAGATAGTGAGGCCATCAAGAGATTAGCACCAACAGGAAGCTGCTTCCACTTCTGGGACTATAGGGGCAATGGAAGAAGGTGATGTTAACAGAATCTAGAAGCTAGGCTGTCTAGTTGATGCTAAAACCCAGGAAGGAGCTGCTCAGATAGACCTGTGGCTATGGAGAGAGGGCTGTCTACTGGGGCTTTTCTCCAGCTTCTGCTCTACAATGTTTTTTTTTTTTTTTTTTTTTTTTTTTTTTTGAGATGGAGTCTGGCTCTGTCGCCCAGGCTGGAGTGCAGTGGCCGGATCTCAGCTCACTGCAAGTTCTGCCTCCCGGGTTCACGCCATTCTCCTGCCTCAGCCTCCCGCGTAGCTGGGACTACAGGTGCCCGCCACCTCGCCTGGCTAGTTTTTTGTATTTTTTTTTTTAGTAGAGACGGGGTTTCACCGTGTTAGCCAGGATGGTCTCGATCTCCTGACCTCGTGATCCACCCGTCTCGGCCTCCCAAAGTGCTGGGATTACAGGCTTGAGCCACCGCGCCCGGCCTACAATTTTTTATACGTGCCTCCCATTTACCAAACTTACTCAGAAGACAGAGGACAAAGGAAACTTGGAAAGTAGTTGCTTGTGATAAAGAGTGGATTGGCGAAGGGGGGGAAGGATTTGAAGCAGTTAGTGGCTACAAGAGCCAAGTCTTATCATGTATTAACTGTCATCATGAGTAAATATCCCTGTACCTCAGTTTCTCCACCTATGAAGTTGAGATTTTGACATAGTACCTCCCCATAGGGCATTAGTGAGAATTGAACAAGTTGATACATGTAAAGTGTTTAGGAAAATGTTTGGCAAATAGTAAACCCTCTAGATCTTACTTATAATTTTTACTACATACAATATTACCTGCTAATTGTATTTAATAAAGGATTCATAGTTACAAGAGCTGATAGCTCAAGTGTCTCAACAAACACTAATTGGTAATAAATGAATCTGACTATTCTTTTCCATGGCATCCCTCCCTTGAAACCATTCTCATAGACCTGAACAATGATCAGGCCAGAATTAAAGAAAGCTTATGAATCAGATGATAGGCCCAGCCCCTGCCAACCCAACCAGGAAGAAGTACTCAACATAACCTGCTGTTGTAAGTTAGTATGATTCCAAAACATTAAAAATAAGAAACATAAGAAAAGAGTGTTTTGATTTTACACCACAAATAAGAGCCCTGTGGTCTTTTTGACAAACATATACATTAGTACTAAATCCTCCCTTATAATTACTATCATCAGAATCCTGGAATCAGACACCAAAGCTGGTAATAAAACAGAGAATGTGAACAGGATGGAGATAGGAGCAAAAACAATACAGTAGTCCCCTCCTTATCTGCATTGTATATGTTCCAAGACTCACAGTGGATGCCTGAAATCATGAATAATACCAAACCATGCATACTAGTTTTTTTCCTATACATGCATACCTATGATAAAATTTAATTTATACATTAGGCACAGCAAGAGAGTAACAATAATAACTAATAATAGAAGAATTATATCAATATGTTAAAATAAAACTTAAAACTTATAAATTGCTTATTTCTGAAAATTTTTGTTTAATATTTCTTTTCTTTTCTTTCTTTTTTTTTTTTTTTTTTTTTTGAGATGGAGTCTCACTCTGTCGCCCAAGTTGGAGTGCTGTGGCATGATCTCAGCTCACTGCAAGCTCTGCCTCCCGAGTTCACGCCATTCTCCTGCCTCAGCCTCCCGAGTAGCTGGGACTACAGGCGCCTGCCACCACACCTGGCTGATTTTTTTTTTTTTTTTTTGTATTTTTAGTAGAGACGGGTTTCACTGTGTTAGCCAGGATGGTCTCGATATTCTGACCTCGTGACCCGCCCGCCTCGGCCTCCCAAAGTATTGGGGATTACAGGCGTGAGCCACTGCACCCGGCTGTTTAATATTTCTGACCACAGTTGACCACGGGTAAGTGAAGCCACAATAAAAATCATGGATAAGAGGGAACTACTGAAATTCATCAAAATGAAAAAGACAGAGAGAGTTCACTTGGTCTACAGATATTTGAATAATTATAGTATATCATTTTAGAATAAAAACAATATAAAACGTTTACTCAGTGAAGGAAGTTATTAGATAAATGTATCATTCTGTATCAAAATGGAGAAACATATAAGGTAGCATATAAATAAAAAGAAAAGACAAAGGAAACTCTAGTCAGCAAAATAGTGTTTAATGTTTTAATGCTGTGAGGGACTCAGTATTTTTGCTGCTATTTGGCACTTGCTGAGAGACAGATTGGTAGCAGTCTAGCAGGTATTTTATATCTCTAATTTCCTTATGGTGAGCCCACTGGATTACTAAACTTAGAGAAAATTCTAATATCTTTGAAACAAACAATTGCTAATCAGGACCTGGCAAGTAGATTTCTGTAAATACATTTAAAAATGTTATTGTTTTCTTTACTGGGAGTGCAGATAAAATTGTGGCATAAGCAAAGATGTTAGATATTTTTGTTTGTCTTTGGAATCAGGCTGCATTGGTAAGAGCAGCACTTTGCTGGCAATATAAGCGGAAAAGCTGGGCCAATCATTCTATTAAGGTAAGCCCTTGGCTTTCTTTTAGCATCCCTGATTCAGGTATTTCAGTCTGAGACTTTTTAGGATATGAATTTTGCAGGTAAATGTCACATGCTCTGCAGCACTTTGCATGTCCAGACTTGGCTGAAATGTTTATTTGGTGGTATTTTATATATCAATGTTTCCTAGATTAGACTGTGGGCATCATGAAGGCATAGATTTAGCTGTCCTGTTTACCTTTTTTTTTTTTTTTTTTTTGAGGCAGAGTCTCGCTCTGTCGCCCGGGCTGGAGTGCAGTGGCTGGATCTCAGCTCACTGCAAGCTCCGCCTCCCGGGTTTACGCCATTCTCCTGCCTCAGCCTCCCGAGTAGCTGGGACTACAGGCGCCCGCCAACTCACCCGGCTAGTTTTTTTGTATTTTTAGTAGAGACGGGGTTTCACCGTGTTAGCCAGGATGGTCTCGATCTCCTGACCTCGTGATCCACCCGTCTCGGCCTCCCAAAGTGCTGGGATTACAGGCTTGAGCCACCGCGCCCGGCCTGTTTACCATTGTATCCCCATTGCTCAGCATAGTGCCTGGCAAATGCTAGGCACTCAGGAATTATTTTTTGGGTAAATGAATTAAAGTTTCTGGTGACTAGTAGACATATCTATAGGAGTTACTAAAAAAGCAACACGAAAAATTTGCTAGACGTTTTCAATGATACTGTTTTTCCAAATGAAGAAAAATGTTATATTCCTAGTGGGAGGCTGTCTTTAGAGAACCCTGAATGTTTCTGGGTAATATTTTTTATATAACAAATGTTAGATTAGTAACACTTTGGCTGATGATGATGTTGATGGCTACTTTCTCAGTTTTTCTTGAATGGAACATCCCACCTCAGCATTTTTAACAGCTGAATTGAGTCAAGGTTCTGGCAATTGAATTTGCCACTTAATGCTTTACCATATATGATCTCTGAAAGTGACAGTAAACAAATTGAGAGTTATGGTTCATTCCTTTTGGAGGCTAATACGATTCTGTCTTGGTATAGTGTAGCTTTCCAAAGTGCATTCCATAGAACACTAGTCCCACAAGATACTTTATAAGAGGGATAAAAAGATTATATGGTCTAATAACTTGCTCAATGCTATCTAGTATAGTCCTATCTTGGAAATTCATAATGGACATTAATTAGCATAGCAAAAGCTCTGAGAAGTAAAGAAAGCTATTTTTTAACGTTGAGTTATTAACATTCCTACAAGATTATTATTCCATTGACCAGACATTAGGAAAATCTAGTAGAATAAAAAAGATTTATCTGTATCTCTTATTTAATAACTGTGTGACATGAGTCTTAGTCTTCTAGGCCAAATTTTTTCCTATTTTCAAAAGCAGATCATACCACATGTCCTCAGGTCTAATACAAAAGTTTTGTTTTCATACTTTAAAGTCTCTGAAATCAGAATAAGTCTTATGTTCCATTTAACATAATATTTAAGTTTTCTTAGAAAAGTTATAATTAAATTGATTGTTCATCTCATAATTTAAGCCATTTCAGAGACAAAGAAATGTAATAAAAACCTTCCTGTCAATTTCTCAGCATTGCTGTGCAAATCAAATGAGGCAATAGATAAGAAAACATCATATACAAATAATCTATGATGATGGATTTTCTAATGGCTGGTTTGTCTATTTTAAGTAGGAGATGCAAGCTACTAGGCTGACCATATCATTTAATGTCATTTCTTCAGGTGGACATGAACACATTTAATCCAAGTATCATAACTGATTTGTTTCCATTTTCATTTGGTTGTTTGGCTTGATTTATATGACAGTTCTGCTTTAGTACATAGTCACTTCCTCAGTTACAAAAACAAAAATAAACCAACTTTTAATGTTCAGCTAAGATTTCTACCAAAAAAAAAAACCAATTTTAAAATGTGTTATAACTTCATATGCCATTGAGAGAAATTTGTCACAAAGTGGAGGCTTCTTGGAACCCAGCAGGGGAATTAATTCCTTAACAAGCATTTACTGAATTTCTGTGCCCCCTTCGGCAGTAAGAGCTGTTAAAAACAGTTAGGAGGCGCTAAGTGGATGTTTTTGGAATGACTTTGGGTTAGACTCTGCAGTAGGTATAGAGTACAATAGAGATGAATGAAGGCAGATCACTATCCTGGAACAGCTCATAGTCTAATGGAAAATACAGACTTATTTCCAGGTAAGTGCCATAAGTATTTATAAAACATGATTGCAGACACAAAGAAATAATTACTGGACTAATTCAGCTTTGTGGAGTTTGAATGAGACTTGAAGCTTCACAAGATGATGTAATATGGGCTAGATATTGAAGAATCAGTATAAGTTGGGGCAGAAAGCATGGAAAAACAGTGAAGACATAAAAACTCCACATGTGCCAAAGCATAGTTTGGTGAAATTTCATGTGTGCCCCAAGATCTGTACAAAATATTGAGTTTATATGATATAATATTTATTGGATGCATAGCAAAAGACAAGCCCAGAAATATAGTTTAGGTCAAAAGTGAAAAGCCACTGCATGCCATGATAACATTTTTGGATTTTATAGTGAAGATGATGGGGAGCTATCAGAGGATTTGAGTTCCAATAGTAACATGGTCAGTTTTGCATTTTGAAAATATTACTCTGGTAGGAGCCTGGAGCGTGGATAAAAAGGTGACAATACTGGAGGAGGAAAGACTGTTTAAGAGCTGTTGCAATAATCTAGGCAAGAAGTGATGTTAGTGAGGGTGGGATGACAATGATTGATTTGAGAGATGAGTCTAAGGTATAAGCTGTAGAGCACAAAGACTAAGTGGACATGGGTTGTACAGAGGGAGAGAAGAGAATCAGAAAAGTCTGAACCTTTGAATTTGAGAGACTAAGATAATGATGTCATAATTTACAATCAGGAGTTTAGAAGGAGGAATGAACTTAGAGACAATGACTTTAGTGTCAGTGTTATTTTTAATAGTCAGTAAGACATATGGATAAAAGACAATATTTCTGCCCTTCTAGAGTCTAGTATTTTTGTTTACTAGGCCAGAATTACATGTATTGTTCAAGTAGCTTCTACACAGTAGGCGCAAAGTCTCCACTGAGCTCAAGGAGAGAATTCCAGCAAGACTCTCCAGCATTATTTTGTGCCATGAAAGGCTTCATAAAAGAGGTAAATTTTAAGGTGGATCTGGAAGAATGAGTGAAAATTCATGAGAGATTTATAAGAAAGCCATTCCAGGCAGGGGAAATAGTATTAACAAAAGCAGAGAACAATGAAAGAACATAGAATTACTGGGAATTTTAAGAAGTAGCTAAAGTGTGTGGTAAAAATGGTGGGAAAAGAGATCTAAAATTGTTTTCACCAGTATCAAAGTTAAAGACTTTATACTTTACCCAGTAGTCATTGAGGAACTAATGAAAATTTAAAGCAGGAGAGTAAGCATCCACAGATTGGTATTTGTAATTGCTGATGAGGCACTGAGTTCAAAAGAGATCAGAAGGGAAGCCTATGATTCCCTTTGTAGTGCTAGGTAAAGTCTGAGAACCTTAACAATACCTAATTAAGGCCTTCCATCAATTCTACATCCCTAGAGCTTTGGCTCAATTTGGGATCTTCTTGCTCTTATTTGAGATTGTCAGACATTTGTCTTTTACACAAAAACAGCTTCTCTCACTGGAATATGGCATCAAGCAGACTTGAATTGATTCTGCTAAGTTCAGCCTGCCACACAAACTTTGAGATTTCCCTTGGAAAGGTTATTACTAAGAATTCCCCATTGTGTCTGATATTTTTAAATATTTTAGTAAAGATAGTTCTAATAAATTCCACTGAGTGCCTAGTAGATATCAAATATCTGGTTAAAAGCAGGTTGGGGCCAGTGCAGTGGTTCACACCTGCAATCCCAGCACTTTGGGTGGCTGAGGTGGGTGGATCACCTGAGTTTAGGAGCTCGAGATCAGCCTGACCAACATGGTGAAATCCCATCTCTACTAAAAATACAAAAATTAGCTGGGTGTGGTGGCAAGCGCCTGTAATCTCAGCTACTTGGGAGGCTGAGGCAGGAGAATAGCTTGAATCCGGGAGGTGGAGGTTGCAATGAGCTGAGATCATACCACTGCACTCCAGCCTGGGTGCCAGAGAGAGACTCTATGTCAAAAAAATAAAATAAAATAAAAGCTGGTTGGGAACCTATCCAACCTATTTAGATATTTCAAGGTATATAAATTGAGTGTGTGTGTGTGTGTACAGAGTAATAGGTTTTTTCCATGTAGAATTGTATTTTGAGGACTATTTGTCTTAATTCAGTATTTCTTCAACTATGAACCTTGTTTAAAATGCAGATTCATGATCTCTATTCTAAATCTACTAACTCAAAATGTCTAGCTGTAAAACCCAATAATATCAATGTAAAAGGTCTCCACATAATTCTTATGCTACAGTCTTGAAAACCACAAAAATAAGGAATCTATGGATTAAAAATTCATAACGATATATTTAATTTAGAGATTCTACACTGCATGAAGTTACTTTTAAATGTGACAAGATAGTCTTCCTTCTAAATAACTGTTAGTATTCTTTTTAAAATTAAAAAAAAATTTTGTGAGTACATAGTAGGAGTATATATTTATGTGTTACATGAGATATTTTGATACAGGCATGCAATGCATAATAATCACATCAGAGTAAATAGGGTATCCATCACCTCAAGCATTTATCCTTTGTGATTCAAAAAATCCGATTGTATTTTAGTAATTTTAAAATGAGTAATTAAATTATTTTGACTATAGTCACCCTGTTGTGCTAGCAAATACTAGGTCTTTTTATTCTAACTATTAATTTGTACCTGTTAACCACACCACTTCCCCCACACCCCTTACCCCTTACTAGCCCCCCAAGCCTCTGGTAAACTTTATACTCCATGAGTTCAATTGCTTTAATTTTTAGCTCCCACAGATATGTAAGAACATGTGATGTTTGTCTTTCTGTGCCTAGCTTATTTCACTTAAAATACTGACCTTCAGTTTCATTCCTATTGTTTCAAATGACAAGATCTCATTCTTTTTTATGGCTGAATAGTACTCCATTATGTATATGTACCACATTTTTTAATCCATTCACCTGTTGATGAACACTTAGGTTGCTTCCAAATATTGGCTATTGTAAACAGTGCTGCAACAAACATGGGAGTGCAGATATCCCTTTGATATACTGATTTTATTTATTTTGGGTATATGCCTAGGAATGGGATTGCTGAATCATATAGTAGCTCAGTTTCTAGTTTTTTTCAGAAACCTCCAAACTGTTCTCTATAGTGGTTGTATTAATTTACATTCCCACCAAGAGTATACGAAGGTCACATTTCTCGTTGCCTCTGGGGTACTGCTCAAGAAGTCGTTGCCCAGGTCAATGTCTTGCAGAGTTTCCCCAATTTTTTGTAGTAGTCTCATATTTTGAGGTCTTAGATTTGTTTTTAATCTATTTTTTTGGATTTTTTAATATGATGAGAGATACCAGTCTAGTTTTATTCTTCTGTATATGGATATCCAGTTTTCCCAGCACCACTGATTGAAGAGACTGTTATTTCCCCAACGTATGTTCTAGGATCTTTGATAAAAATGAGTTCGTAGTAGATGTATGGATTTGTTTCTAGGTTCTCTATTCTGTTCCTCTGGTCTATGTATCTGTTTTTATGCCAGAATCATGCTGTTTTGGTTACTATAGCTTTTTAGTGTAATTTGAAATCAGGTAATGTGATTCCTCCAATTTTGTTGTTTTTACTTAGGATAACTGGCTCTTCTGGGTATTTTGTGGTTCCATATAAATTTTAGGACTCTTTTTTCCTTTCTGTGGAGAATTTTGATAAAGATTGGATTACCTCTGTAGATTGCATTGGGTAGTATGGAGATTTCAATAATATTGAGTCTTCCAATCCACGAACATGAAACATCTTTCCATGTTTTTCCTCTTCAATCTCTTGCATCAATGTTTTACAGTTTTCCTTGTAGAGGTCTTTCACTTGTTTAGTTAATTCCTAGTTATTTTATTTGTAGCTAGTGTAAAAGGAATTACTGTCTTGATTTCTTTTTCAGATTGTTTACTGTTGGCATATAAAAATACTGATTTTTGTATGTTGATTTTGTACCATGCAACTTTACTGAATTTGTTGATGAGTTCTAATAGTTTTTTTTTTTTGTTGTTGTTGTTGGAGTCTTTAGGTTTTTCTAAATATAAGAATTGAAACCCAGTAATATGCATTTTAAAATGGTCTCCACATAATTCTGCATTCCAGCCTGGGCAACAGAGAGAGACTCTGTCTCAAATAAATAAATAAATAAATAAATATAAAATAAAATAAAAGCAGGTTGGGAACCTATCCAACCTATTTAGATATTTCAAGGTATATAAATTCTGTGTGTGTGTGTGTGTGTGTGTGTGTGTGTGTGTGTGTGTGTGTGTGTTTAGACTAATAAGTTTTTTCCATGTAGAGTCATATTTTGAAGACTATTTCTTTTAATTCAGTATTTCTTCAACTGTGAAGCAGAAGGTATTTTACCCCATAGCCATCGCAGCTGGGAATGTGCCGAGTCTCACCTGAAGCCAACAACGCTCAGAGGCTCACCCAAGACCCTCACTGTAGTACTTGGGTGTTGTTGCTGGTTATTTGGAGACCAAGGGCTCTTCAGTTCACGTGTGATCCCGCCAAAACTGGGGCCTTTCATTACAGGCAACAGGCCCTTCTGGCCCAGGGTGTGTCTAGAAATGTCATCTGGGAGCTGGGGCCTGAAAAATGGGCCTCACAACTCTAACTGTTTGTTGCCCTGTCTTGCTGTGCTTGAGGTAGTATCTAAGATGCAAGACAAAGTCCTCCTCAGTCTTCTCTCTCCTCAAATGGAAGGATAGGGTCTCTTTTTGAGCCATGAACTGTGCAGTGTGAGGTTAGTGGAGGGGTGATGCCAGCACTCCCTTGGTGGCCCCAGCTCGTGTCTCAGTAGGTTGCATTCCCCTGCTTAGTCCACTGACTCTGAACCCAGTTCAGCATTCTACCCATCAAGTATCATTTAGGGCTCAGAGCACTCCAGCCTACGGTAGTAAAGTTTGCCAGAACTCAAGTGCTGACCATTGGGACAGGTGATTCCTTTCTGGCTTGAGTTGGTTTAAATACCCACTCCGTGGGCAGGTACCAGCTGGGTTTGTTCTGGTTTTGCTTTCCACTATAACAGCATAGCACTGAATTCCATGCAGAATTCAATGAATTCTCCCTGTCCCGAGTGTGTAGATTCTCCCTCTGCATCACGTAGCCACTACCTGGGAAATGGAGGAAGTGTGGTGTCTGCGATTCAAGACTGATTTTCATGCCTCTTCAGAGCTTCTTTCAGCAATATGAAGATAAAACCAGGTACTGTGAGTACTCGTCTGATTTTGGGTTCCTATGAAGTGCTCTCTTGGTGTAGATAGTTCTTAATTTGGTGTCCTTGAATGGGGGACAGTCAGTGGAACCTTTTACCATCTTGCTGATCCTTATGTTCCCCTCCTGGTATCCTGAGGCAGGAGATCAGAAATAGTAGATTAGAAAGTGGACTCAAGCTGCCACCTGTCCAGGTGGTCAATTAAAAAAATAAGCCACAGTGAAAGTAACAATCAAGTTTTTATTTACTTCCTGTTAAAGTGCAAACAAGAGGCAAAAATGATGCCAACTCCCTAATGTTCCGTTTCTCCCTTGGAATGGCTCCGGGCAAGGGTCAGATGGATGCAGTACAGATGAGGGTAGTTCTCACTGCAAAAGAGCCACAAACTAATGGTTTCCTCCTGTTTATAGACCTGTGAGCTGGAGATAAGGAGAGCAGGAAGGGCTAGGAGTGCAAAGGTACTCAGTCAAAGCAGAGAAAAGTGTTTCAGCCAAGACCTAGGCAGAGATGCCTGTAAGTGCCTCAGTTGAAACCCCCAATAAGGAGGTCTCCAAATAGAGATGCTTTAGCTGGGCATGGAGATACATGTGAGCATGGAAGGCTTGAAGGGGTCAACCTGAGCCTTGACTGTAACTGCCCACAGAAAATTGTAAGGCCCTGGCTGTGGGGAGGGCAGCTTCTCTCCATGAGGCTTGCAAGCAAAGTTTTACAATTGCCTATGGTCAGGCATGAAAGAGCAACATAGAATTTTGCTCTGGAGCTAAATTCCTCAAGGACTAGACTGTAAACCAGGAGATAGAGTTCTAGGCTGAATTTTGCCAGGTTTTCACTGGGCAAAGTCACCTTTCATTTTTGGGCTTCTGTTTCCTAATTTGTCGAGTAGGCTCTAATTCAATAGCCTCATGCTCAGCCTGTAAAGATCTTTTCAACTCTGATGTATTGCAGTTTTATTTCTGAGAGAAAGTGGTAAGTTTCCATAGGTGACTATCCTGTCACAAGAGTGGTTCTCATGTAAACTGGGAAAAAACAGTTAATGACCACTAGGCAGCTGTAGTGAATTCTTATAATTTAATATTGCCTTGGCATCCATTTTGAATGCAGGTTTAACTCTCTCCTACAAGAAGCAGGGCTTAGTCACCCTTGCCACAGTTTCTAGCTCTATACCACACTCAAATTGCTCCAATAGGTGGCCAGAGATAAGAACTTAGATATATTTCTCCTGTCTAGCAAACTGGGCTCCTGACTTTCCCACTGCTTCCTTTAAACACACTATTAAGGCATTTGCCCATGAATTTAAAGTGACCCACACCCTGTTCCCTTCTCTCCCTCTGCCTCTTTCTTCTTGCCTTGTGTGATTTTGGGGAGACAGTACTGCTCTTCTGACTCATTATGCCTTCATTGCCTAGGCAACTAAAAGTCTTTTAACTTATTTCCTACTGTGGTGGTGGATTGAATGTGCACCTTCCATTTGAAGAACTAGAGGCTACCCCAGGCTGGGTTTCCTCTGGGACCCAAAGTTGGTTTTTAAACACTAGAGGAACACCGGTCAGGCAGGCGTAACCTAAAAACAGGTCAGACAAGACCCAGGAAGGAATCTGCCAGCATACAGTTTTACATGTGAGGTACCTCCTAATCACGGGTGGAACAAGTAGTCATTAGGCTGTCTACCAAGTAAAAGAAGTATACCATGAAAGGCACACTGTAAACACCCATGTCCAACTCCCTTTCATTTTCCATTAGGGCATAGTGGCCAGCTCCTTTGGGGGCTCTCAAAACAGCAGCTGCATAACTGTCAGCCTGAGGATGGTGGCAGCTTCCTTATCTTAGAAAACTAGAGAGGTTTTTGAACACCTTTTTGCTTTCTGGAGATTCTCTTTAGCAAATACTAGGTAAAGGTCAAAGTGAGTAACAGCTCCATTAGAGGTGATTCTTAGATTCTCCAATCTGGCTTGCTAGGCTGTACCATTTATAATCTGAAGGCAGAAAGCCAATTTGTTATTGTGGGTAGGGTTGCTAAAACACAAAAGCTTCCATAGATGGGGACTTATATTTAGCAGGTCTTCTCAGCAGCAAGTTTCACATGGTTTTAGCCATCTGAGGTGGAGATAGATAGATGATTAACTGCTCCAGATTAGGTCTGTGGCTTACACAACTTTGGATCCCCAGCCCATAACTTGTAGTATGTAAGAAAATATGTAGAATTCATGTTGTTGTTATCAGTAGCCAGTGATTATTGAGAGCTTACTCCATTTCAGGCATTTTAAATATATTTTTTACTTGTTTAATCTTCACAAGTAACCCTATGAGGTAAACACTATTATCATTCCCATATTATAAATGAGAAAACTGAGCTACATGACCTATTTGAGATCACATAGATAGTAACCGGCAGAGCCATGATTCAAATCTAAGTGTGTCTGGCTTCAGAGACTACATTCTTAGCCACTACCCTATACTACCACCTTCAAGTCAGGTTAATTCAGTGAAGGCTGACCACATCCTTGGGTGTGGCAGATAACTACTTAGGTCATGTTATTTGTGACTTGCTACAATATGCAGCCAAGTCAACTTTTAGCATTTCTTTCTCTGTTAGACTTTAAAAGTGGATTCATACATAGTTTGATAAAGATATGTAGTTTTCCATAGAAACAAATAACCTGGGCCCATGTGCCTGTATATTTATTAATGTCCTTTTTTTCCTTCCAAGGTTCCATGCAATGGGATGGTCCAGGTTCAATGACACAATCTTGATAGGTCAAGAGCGTAAGATTCAGTTTTGAAATATGACCACTGAAAGACCTTAATGATACCCAAAGGTACAATACTAGGGAAATTGGCTACTTTTGTGCTAGAAATATATTAATAGTAATTTGTCATACAAATGAAAAATTACTATTAATTTGTCTGTCAGGATAAAAAGGCTGTTCTAGGTGTTGAATGTGGGTGGAACAGAGCAGCCCTCTATGGATATGTGTGCATCATGTACAAGAGGAGATGAGATAAATCTGTACTTTCTCCAATCTTTGTCTCTTTGTTTGGATCTGTGCTTAATTACAATGTGGGAAACTAAGGTAAGTTAGACAAATTTCTAGGGCATGGTATTTTTAGAAGTTTATTGTTAAAGTGCCAGTGCCCTTTGGGAAAGGTGTTAGATGTCATTGGTTCCTTAGCTGTAGCTATATACTAAGGTGAAATCTGAGGAAGCCCCAGTTTACTCAATTTTACTCTGAGCTTAAATATGAAACATGGGATGGAAGAGAGAGGGGCCCTATTTAGGGGGTGATGGGATGGCAGAGATGGAGGGTAAGGTTAATGCTTGGGTTCTGGGTAACTGAGGGAGATTACCTCTAACTTTTGGGGAGAGGCAGAGGCAGGCAAGAGAGTCAAAAACTAGTTTTACCTCTCTTTAATTCACAGCCTGACTCAGAGCACCTCTATCCTGACAGGGACAGAATTTCTGAAAAGCCAGTTGGTTTTGCTTTTTTAGCATTGATTATTCCTCCTCACCTCAAATACACTGCTACTTGAATTCTGAACAGTGATACAAGGAGCCATAGTCGAATGCTCAGCAGTCTGAACAAAGTCCATAGAAAGTTCTCTAAATAAATCTAAGACTTCATAGTGAGAAAAGAAAGTGCTTGCTTTCAGAATGTTTTTCTAACTTCAGAAACACAAAACAACACTTTCCTCACAGTGGGAATTAATTGGTTAATGAATTCATTTTACAAAAGATTTCATCAAGGTGTTCTTAAATAAGAACTCTGGTAATGGAAAAATATGAATGCTTCCAGAAAATTGAGAAAATATGGTGCAACAGAAAGACCACGGGCTTTGGAAAGCGACAACCCTACTTTGTAGTCTTGGCTCTTCCACTTACTACCTGTGTGGTCTTGGGCAAGTTACTTAATTTTGCTTTGCCTCAGTTTCAGTTCTCTGATCTATAACATAAGGATGATAACAATATAAAACTCTGCTTCAGAGTTGTGAAGCTTTAGTATGATAACATATGTAAAGTGCATAATACAGTTCCTGGAACATAGATTTTGGAAAATCCTAGTTCCATTCCTTCTCCTGGATGGAAGAGGCTACATTGGGGTATAAATTCTAGAGGGACGGGAGCCACAACCTATGAAATATTGATCCTAATGAAGATATAGCAGCACCAAAAACATGATGCACTTCTGTAAACAAAGATGATACAGTCTCTACAAATGGCTTGTGCACAATGTCTCAGATAGAAACTTTCTGCAGTGCCTGGAAGAATAGTATGGACACCAAAACATGATGGCAGCATCAAATGCAGTTGGCACTGGCACTCTAATCACTATCAAATATGACAAAAGGTCCTTCAGTATGCTCCTACAGAGCCATTCTTGTGCACCAAGAAAGTGGCTACTTAGTTAGGTGAGATTTTCAATGTGAGTTGTCACTAGCAGTTGGGGAAAAGTTCCCATTCCCAGCCAAGACTACAGTACCACAATACCATTTTAGCTATTCAAATGGAGAAAAAATAAGCACTTATAAATGTTGGAGAGGATGTGGAGAAAATGCACTTATATACACTGCTTGTAGGACCATAAATAGGCACAACCCTTCGGAAGATAGTTTGACAGCTTCTATAAAATATTAAAACAGACCTTTGTATCCACTCAGCACTTCCACTTCTATGTATATGTGCCAGAAACATACTGCTATGTGCATTTGGAGACATACAAAAACTGATTATTGGATAGTTAGTTGTAATAGACTGACTGTAGAATGGTTAAGCATTAAAGCACATTCATGTGATAATTATACAGCCATTTAAAAATGAAGTGTATTAGGTGCAGAAACATGGAAGTATTCCAGTGATTCATTGTTGAGATCTAAAATCAAGTTACAGTAGAGTACATGATATCAATTTTAATACCCAAATGGTATATACTTATATTTGCATTAAAAAATCTGGAAGGATATGAGTGTTGGTAGTGGGGGGAGATTTGAAGGGTCACATTACCTATTCAATTTCTAGATGTCTGCATTACTTGCAATTATTTAGATGAAAATGTTTTACTGTTGCAAGCTTTTAAGTAAATCATAAAATAATAAAACAAATGTAAGTAATAGATTGGCTTAATCATTTCTAGCCCACATGTGCTTTTACTCAGTTTTCAGATGTTAAGATAGTAATAGTAGCTAACATTCATTAAATACTTATGTACCGGGCAATATTTTAAGTTCTTTACTAATAAATCTTCATGTATACTTATCTTCATATTATACCTATAAAATCTTCACAAGATCCTTATGAGTTAAAAATTATTTCCACTCACATTTTTGTGGATCAGAAAACAGAATCTCAGAGAAGTTCAATATCACATTAAATCCCATACATCTTGTAAGTATTCATCTGGTATTTGAAGCCAGAGGGCATGGCTTCAGAGCCAGTATGCTTAAGAAGTATTTCATAATGTCACTCAGATGAAAGTGGTAGACTACACCAGTCTATATTCTAAGAAGTTGAGAGACTGCTTGGACAGATTCTCACTCTCGCTCGCTCTCTCTCACACACACACACAAACAGAAAGAGAGAGAGAGAGAAATACACACGAAAAATGCAATACAGGCTGGGCACAGTGGCTCACACCTGTAATCCCAGCACTTTGGGAGGCCGAGGTGGGCAGATCACAAGGTCAAGAGATCGAGACCATCCTGGCCAATATGGTGAAACCCCGTCTCTACCAAAAATACAAAAATTAGCTGGGTGTGGTGGCAGGCACCTGTAGTCCCAGCTACTCAGGAAGCTTAGGCAGGAGAATCTCTTGAACCTGGGAGGCAGAGGTTGCAGTGAGCCAAGATTGTGCCACTGCGCAATCTGCACTCCAGCTTGGGTGACAGAGCAAGAGTCTGTCTCAAAAAAAAAAAAAAAAAAATGCAATACAAAGGTATGTACTATAGAGTGCTAAAGAGATTGAATGCTACAGGAAGCATCTAGGAGAAAGGATGGTCATTGTAGGCTCAGGAAATCATGATCCATACTTGGACTTGAACCTACACCCCTCCTTTTCTTTTCTTTTGTTTTTTTTATTTTTTTTATTTATTTTTTTTTATACTTTAAGTTCTAGGGTACATGTGCATAACGTGCAGGTTTGTTACATATGTATACTTGTGCCATGTTGGTGTGCTGCACCCATCAACTCGTCAGCACCCATCGATTCGTCATTTATATCAGGTATAACTCCGAATGCAATCCCTCCCCCCTCCCCCCTCCCCATGATAGGCCCCAATGTGTGATGTTCCCCTTCCCGAGTCCAAGTGATCTCATTGTTCAGTTCCCACCTATGAGTGAGAACACGCAGTGTTTGGTTTTCTCTTCTTGTGATAGTTTGCTAAGAATGATGGTTTCCAGCTGCATCCATGTCCCTACAAAGGACGCAAACTCATCCTTTTTTATGGCTGCATAGTATTCCATGGTGTATATGTGCCACATTTTCTTAATCCAGTCTGTCACAGATGGACATTTGGGTTGATTCCAAGTCTTTGCTATTGTGAATAGTGCCGCAATAAACACACGTGTGCATGTGTCCTTATAGCAGCATGACTTATAATCCTTTGGGTATATACCCAGTAGTGGGATGGCTGGGTCATATGGTACATCTAGTTCTAGTTCCTTGAGGAATTGCCATACTGTTTTCCATAATGGTTGAACTAGTTTACAATCCCACCAACAGTGTAAAATGTTCCTATTTCTCCACATCCTCTCCAACACCTGTTGTTTCCTGACTTTTTAATGATTGCCATTCTAACTGGTGTGAGATGGTATCTCATTGTGGTTTTGATTTGCATTTCTCTGATGGCGAGTGATGATGAGCATTTTTTCATGTGTCTGTTGGCTGTATGAATGTCTTCTTTTGAGAAATGTCTGTTCATATCCTTTGCCCACTTTTGGATGGGGTTGTTTGTTTTTTTCTTGTATATTTGTTTGAGTTCTTTGTAGATTCTGGATATTAGCCCTTTGTCAGATGAGTAGATTGCAAAAATTTTCTCCCATTCTGTAGGTTGCCTGTTCACTCTGATGGTAGTTTCTTTTGCTGTGCAGAAGCTCTTTAGTTTAATTAGATCCCATTTGTCAATTTTGGCTTTTGTTGCCGTTGCTTTTGGTGTTTTAGACATGAAGTCCTTGCCCATGCCTATGTCCTGAATGGTACTACCTAGGTTTTCTTCTAGGTTTTTTATGGTATTAGGTCTAATATTTAAGTCTCTAATCCATCTTGAATTAATTTTTGTATAAGGAGTAAGGAAAGGATCCAGTTTCAGCTTTCTACTTATGGCTAGCCAATTTTCCCAGCACCATTTATTAAATAGGGAATCCTTTCCCCATTTCTTGTTGCTGTCATGTTTGTCAAAGATCGGATGGCTGTAGATGTGTGGTATTATTTCTGAGGACTCTGTTCTGTTCCATTGGTCTATATCTCTGTTTTGGTACCAGTACCATGCTGTTTTGGTTACTGTAGCCTTGTAGTATAGTTTGAAGTCAGGTAGCGTGATGCCTCCAGCTTTGTTCTTATGACTTAGGATTGTCTTGGCAATGTACAGCCCTCCTTTTCACCTGGTTCTTCTTGTGGCCCAGAATATGCTTAGTGGAAAAGTTGACAAGGGTACTGTAACAACTTGCAGCTAAAGAATGAAACAAAGCCTATAAACCTATCCAGACCCCTGCATATATGTTACTTCTCATAGTAGAGCTTGGGCAGTGCAGCAGCCCTGAACCCAACCATGGTAACTGAAGTAGGTCTATTAGCCTGTACTGCAGTGAGATCTGCAGAGTAGGCCAGGAGAGCCATTGTAGCATTTTCTGCCTCAGCCTCATCTCTCATTAATATGGAGGAATTCCGATCTAAGATTACATGAAACATCACAACCAGAAGTCTTTTGATACTCTCTATTCACTCTTTTTATAAATGAAGAAACTGAAGCTCAGAAAACTGAATTAACTTGTTCAAGATCACGTTGCTGTTTTGGTAACATATATGGCAGAATATTACTTTCCTTTGAAGCAAAACATATTTTTTGACTAAAGGATTTCTTTTGCCTTGTGATTTAGAAAAAGGATTCGGGGGCTTTCATATAGGATTTACTTTCTCCCTCTTTCTCTCTCTAAATACACACATATGCATGCACACACACACAAACACACGTACATATACAACAATTTCACTTCTTGATGTTTTTGTTTGTGCTTTTCACTGTAGGTTACCTACCCTCTATATAACATGTGGATGAAATTTGGGTCAGACCTTTTATCTCTAAACATGAAGGGAAAGGGGAAAATGTTTGTTCTTCCCAGTCACCACTTTTCAAAGGGTATCATTATCATGGCCAGAGAATAAATAATGGGACTTCTAATAGAATTCTGAGTACTGGCCCAAGGTTTTGGAGTGCCATTTCACATGCTTTCTTGGAGGACACAGAGTTAGTACCTCTGAGACATGATCAATTATAAAGAGCCAGGGTTAGAGTTACATAACAGGCTAGCCTACAGGAAAAACTTTATAAAATAGGGGGATGGAAAAAATGTGCTGTGCCATTGCATAATAATCTTGTGAAAAACAAAATGCCTTATTCATTTTAATATAAACACTGGAAAAAAATGTTGAGTCTTCACTCTGTCTAATCACATGCAGGGCTTTGCAATAAAAGTGAGGCTGCTTTTCTCCACTAATAAGCACAAAATCAATCTTCAAAAGAAACATATTTTATTGCACCTATTCTTGGCTCTTCAACCTCCCAATTTATAAATGATTTTTTCCTAAGTTGGGTGGAGGGGTGGGGAAGAGCAGACCAGGACTCATTAGGTGACTATAGCTTTCTGAGCTATGTGTCATGGGGCTGTGTTCAAAGTCCTTCCCAGTTCAATAGCAGCATCTATGCTCTCGGGGCCTTTATCCTCAGGCCCAGAAAGGTTAATTTGGGGGTTTATTCATGTAGGGTATACGCACACAAAAAGGTATGGCAAAAAAGTTTCTTGATGCAACTCTGCTTTGGATAAGCTCTGACCCTTGGCAAAATGGTTATCCATGCTTATTTTAGGCCCAACCAAGCCCATCATTCCTTGATCATCTCTGGGATATTTCATACCTGCCTACACATAAAATCTCATCCTTAAATTTTATTTCCCCATCCAAATACCCAAACAATATCCTGTCTCTTCTTCCTTTATGCTGAAAGAGCTCTTGCCTTTAGCCTACTTCTTGTTCTAAAATTTTTTTAAGGTGAATTCTTCCAAGAAACATTTCTTAGCACCCCTCCCATAGGCCTTGCCTTCCAATATAGATCTAGATGTTTCTCTTCAGGATTATCTTGATACACCTTGCTTTATCTGTCATCATCTACTTACATGGCTTTCTTACCCCATTCTCAGAATGCTCAAAGATAGGGAACAGGTATACTTTGGTTCTGTATCTGCATCAGGTGGCACAGTGCTTGGCCCAGAGAAAGGGCTCAGACAGCCATCCCTTAAATCAAACTAAGTGCTGCTTTACCTGATATCATGAAATAAGAGGGGGCAGTAATAAGATAATTAGGAAAAATGCCCCCAGTAGAGTAGATTTTGAGAAGTAGCTGTATTCAAAGAGCCTAAAAGCAAAAAATATGGAGGCCGTAAGTTGCAGCAAAACTGCAATCAGGGATAAAGAGCTTGAATCTGTGACCTGGACATATTTACCTTCAGTTTGTGTCCTTAGAGCCAACCATTGCCAGGATTATTTACTCAGAGAGGTGTCTTCATTGAGTCATATTTATCTTATTTACCTAAGTTGAGTTGTATTTCATGGGTAGTTTACCTAGTCCAGAGACTCTCAGTAACATTCAGGAAACACTATGTACCCATGATGAGCAGCAAGAAACAGCTATCTTGATTGATAGAGCTGCTTATTTGCTGATCAGGAAGGCAGGTGGTACCGGGCCAGGACCTGCCATCATTATTATGGAAAAAGAAATAGCTTTGTTTCAGTAGAAGCTCTACTAGTCAAGGTGGTATTAAAAAATGAGGAATGAGGGCTTTTCTAAGATGAAGAATGTCAGTGCAAATGGAGAGGAGGAATAGGAGTGTGAGGTTGGGGAGGAGAGAAAAATTACTTGATACCTATAAATTAGAATTGCATCTTAAAATAATAGCAAATACTTACAAAGTATTTACTCTGTGCCAAATATGATATATGGATGATCTTATTGAATTTTCACCACCACCTTATGATGTAGTTCTATTATAAACTTGTTTTATACATGAAAATAACAGGGCTTATGTAAGTGAAGTGACTTACCAAACATCACAGAATTGATAAGTGGCGGAAATGGGAATTTAAACTTAATTTGTTTGATTCCAAAGTTCAGTTTTTTCCTCTAATTAAAGGTACGATATACATGAAGTAAAAAGCACAAATCTGAAGGGTATAGCTGTATAACATTTTACTTGTATATGTAGCTACATGATCACCACCCTGAGTCAAAATATAGAACACTTACAACATCCCAGCAAGTTCTCTCGCACTCCTTCCCCATCAAAACCGCCTGCCCTCCACACACAAACAGATAATCACTGTTTTGACTTACATCACCATCTGTCAGTGGCTCTCACATTGTAGATCCCGAACCAATAGCATCAGCATTATCTGGGAACTTATTAGAAACACAAATTCTCTTTGTTATTTACCCATTAGTCATTCAGGAGCAGGTTGTTCAGTTTCCATGTAGTTGCGCAGTTTTGAGTGAGTTTCTTAATCCTGAGTTCTAATTTGACTGCACTGTGGTCTGAGAGACAGTTTGTTGTGAACACTTGGACACAGGGCAGGGAACATCGCATACCAGGGCCTATCGTGGGGTGGGGGGCTGGGGGAGGGATAGCATTAGGAGAAATACCTAATGTAAATGACGAGTTAATGGGTGCAGCACACCAACATGGCACGTGTATACCTATGTAACAAACCTGCACATTGTGCACATGTACCCTAGAACTTAAAGTATGTGTATATATATATATAAAAGATATCACCTAGCCCAATAATAGCCAAGAAAACTTATAATAATAATAATAAAGGGAACTTGGACTACCAGATGTTAAACAGTGTTAAATAATGTAAAACTAGAAAGAAATGACAGATATATTTAAAAAAAAAAATTCTCAGCTCCCACCCCAGACCAACTGAATAAGAAACTCTGTGAGCAGGGCCCAGAAAATTGTGTTTTAACAAGCTCTCCAGGTGAAACTGTTGCACAGTTGAGTATGAGAACTGCTGCATAGAGCAGTTCTGCATGTTTTAGAAATTCGTATACATCAGTAGAATCATGTAATATGTACCTTTTCGTATCTGGCCTTTTTTCTCAGCAAAACGTGAAATTTATTCACATTGCTACATGTATTAAGTTGATGCAAAGCTGATTATTGTGTTTTTTTGCCATTACTTTGGCAAAAACTGCACTTAACTTCCTTTTGCACCAACCTAAATATCAGTAATTCTTTTTTTTTTTTTTTTTTTTTTTTTTTTCTGTTTTTGAGACAGAGTGTTACTCTGTCGCCAGGCTGGAGTGCAGTGGCGCATCTTGGCTCACTGCAACCTCAGACTCCCTGGTTCAAGTGATTCTCTCGCCTCAGCCTCCAGAGTAACTGGGATTACAGGCATGCACCACCACGCCCAGCTAATTTTTTTCTTTTTTTTTCTTTCTTTCTTTTTTTTAGTAGACACAGGATTTCAACATGTTGGCCAGGATGGTCTCGATCTCCTGACCTTGTGATCTGCCCACCTCGGCCTTCCAAAGTGCTGGGATTACAGGTGTGAGCCACCGCGCCCAGCCAATTATTTCATTTTAAATTGCTAATTAGCAATCCATTGTATGAATATACAATATTGTCTTTCTCAGAGATCATGAGTGGAACTTTTGTTAAGGGAAGTATGTTTTCTTACTTTTTTATTTATGGCAAATAAAATTGTGGAATCACAAAATTAAGGCCCAAGTTATGCAAGGGAACAGATCATTATGTCATAATTTCAGAAAGGCAATGCAGCCCTCACAACAAAATCTTTCTTACTTGCTTCCTGATGCCAGAAATTTATTTAATAGGGAGCCAAGACTTTTATTCCATAATAAGCATTAATATTTAAAAGGCATGTGTGTATTCCAAAAATAAAAAAAGATTTAAAATTATACTGAAGTGTTAATGACCTATATTTTCCTGACAGTAGAGTATGTATGCTATCACTTACTTATCCAAATCCTCAACTGACATTAATAATCAATCATGCTACTTTTATATTTTGATTTCCAATGGAATCTCAGGATTCCTCTCATCAAATTATCCCAGGCAGGAACTATCAATCCATCACAGCTGACATACCATCTCTGGCTTAATTCCTCTGTGTGTGTGTGTGTGTGTGTGTGTGTGTGTGTGTGTGTGTGAGAGAGAGAGAGAGAGAGAGAGAGAGGAGAGAAGAGAGAGACTTTGGTGGGGCTTAGAACTAGAGAGAGGGGATGTATGGATCAAAAGGAGAAGCAAGGTCACATTTTCTCCTGCAATTACATTTGAAAGCCTATGAGGTTTGGGTAGCCAGGATGCAGTCAATTCCTTTCTTTTTCTTTTCCTTTTCTTTTTTTTTTTACTTTTAGTTTTATTTATTTATTTATTTATTTATTTATTTATTTATTTAACTTTTAATAACATAAACAGGAGCCACTCAGAATGCATCCTCTCCTCTTACTCTCTCAGAGAAAGAGAACAATCATCATCAATGGCAAATGGCAGTTGCATTGAGGCAACACACTGCCTAGGGCCGGCTTTCTGCTCAGGAGAGAACACTGCACCTCCTCCTCGTGGTTTCTGGTGCTCTACACATTCAGATTAACTCCTTTAGTAATAAGCTATAGAAATGATCCCTGAAAGTATAGCCTTAGTAAATTATTAGTTAACTGAAGCTGTGAGATCAATGTAGTAACAACAAACAATGACAACAACAACTATTACTACTACTACTTTTACTGAGAGCTTTGTGTTGGGCTTTATGGCCGGTGATTCACCTGAATTGTCTCATTTAATCCTCAAAACCATTCCAGGCCAATATTATTATTCCCATTTTAAATATTAAATTGATGTTTAGATGGGTACCCAAATCCACATGAAAGAACTGAGATCCAAATCCAGGTTATCTGATTTTATATCCCGAGTTCTTTGGAAACCACTACTCTTTACTGACACTGAGATAACTGAATTTCTTTAAGGCTACATAGAAGCCCTTCCCAACTCTTATAAAAAGTGTCTGAGTCCACTTTCCTGCCCTAATAAGAATATAGTGACCACCACTGAAGATCTTAAGGTTATCATTCTTGCCATCAGTGGTAACATGATAGAATGATTAATATAATAGAACTGTCAGTGGCATGGGTGTAAGAAATTAGTTATAGGTGATTCATCTCCCCCATGGTGTCTTCTCCCCTCTTTAGTTCTAAATACTGTATGATTACAAAAACACGCACACTCAGAGTTACATTTTGAATTATGTATGAAACTAAATGTATCAATAAATTTATCAAACATGTAACACATGTCTACTATGTACTCCAGGAGAGAAAAGACCCATCTTGTTCTCTTCGATATTCCCATCACCATACACCTGGTAAAATGTAGGTGCTCAACAAATATTTTTTGAATGGATGGAGGGATGAATGTATAAATGTATGCACAGCTGCCATTATACTGAACTATGGCATAGGCGCTTGATGTCTAATGTTGGTAATTTGCCTAAAATGGTGGCGTTAGTACAGGGATCTTGTGCAATGGGTAAAAGTTTTATGTTTCCGCCTATTAGACATCTGGAATTACCGTGAACAATATGTAAGGAATAAACAAAATTTGGTTTTCTATGTGTATCTGGTATTTTCCCCCAATAACTTAATGGTTAAGGTTTTATTTTCAACAGAAGCTTGCTTCCTTTTTTAGAAAAGCTGAATATATTGACATTGACAGGATAATATAAATACTGTGTCCTTTGTGATTTTTACATTGCATGCTACATTTTTAAAAATGCAAAATAACAAAAGGAGGAATGGAATTCCCAACCATCCATTGCATGGTTAAAATGCATTACATGGTAAGGTAGTCTTTTTCAAAAATAAGTCAGTGTTGGTTCAGTATTGAGAAAATGCTTCAGTGGTTTTGTAAAATTGAAAGTAGCACGTTCCTAATCTAGTGAAAGTGAACTTTCAAATATGTCTCATTTTCTCCTGAAATTATGCACAGAACCTGGGACAATGGCAAGCAACTTACCCAAGCATATTTCTGTGGTAGCTCAGATTTCCTATTTTTCTGCCTCACACCAAAGCAGTACAAATGGCACACTTTCAAAGTTGGAATGGTGCCCATGTCCACTCAGCATCAAATGCAATTGGATGCTGTTGAGCAGGAACTAGGAGGCTTGCATTGCTCATAAGAACAGTGCCAGTCACTCAATTGGAACCATCCTTTAGGCCCAGATGGGTGAAGCAGATTACTTTTCCTTAAAGGGTAAAGGGAATGATGAACATTTTTCTTGCTATCTCTTGCAGCCCCAGAGTGAAAATCATCTGTGAGGAAGGTCACAAATACCAATACAAACTTTTCCTTTTGGTTCATTCTAGGATTATGTTCCAAGAAATGTTACCAACAATAACAATCAACGGCTTGTGTTCCAGAGTGACACCATGATTTGGAAGAGGAATTCAGGTGGGTTTTTTGATAGTTTATAGGTAATGATTGCTGTGGTGCCCAGGTATGAAGATATTTGATGATACCAGTCCTAAAGCTGATCTTTTGAAAGATTTTGACAGCTTGCTGAATTCTTTTAACCAAGTCCAAATTTCTTAGTTTTCTATTGCTATTTTAACAAATTGCCACAAACGTACTGGCTTACAACAACACTAATGTATTATCTTACAGTTCTGAAGGAAAGAAGTCTTTGAAGTCAAGGCATCCATAATGCTATGTTACTTTTAAAACTCTGGGAGAGAATCTGCTTCCTTGCCTTTTCATACTTCTAGAGGTCACCTGCATACCTTGGCTTATAGTCCCTTCCTCCATTTCCAAAGCACATTACTTCAACCTCTGTTTTTGTAGTCACATCTCCTTTTTCTGTTTTTGACCTTATTGACTCCCTTTTCTAAGGACCCTTGTAATCACTTGGGGCCCAACTGAATAATGCAGGATAATCTACCCATCTCAAAATCTTTAAGTTAATCACATCTGAAAAAGTCCCTTTTGCCATGTAGGGCAACATATTTATATGGCTTAGGATGTAGACATCTTTGATGGGCCATTATTCTGTCTACCATACCAATCTATCTGTAATGATACAATGCTTTACGCTTACAGTTAAGGCACTTGTGTCCATGAGGCCAAAACTGCTTGCCTGATGTTCATAAGTACCATTCTTATAAGTATATAATAAGATTATCAAGGGTTTACCATTTAATCCTAATAACAACTATATTAGGTAGAAATTATTATAATCCTCATTATGAAGATGCAGTTGTGGAGCTCAGAGAAATTAATAAACTTTTCTAAGTTCACAGAGCTAGTGAGTGTCAAAGCCAGGACTCAAATCCAGGTGTTACTCTAAAGCCCATGAAATTTCTAGTTCTTTACTCTGCCTTATTAGTTTTTTGTTGAGTTTATTTGCTTCACTTTCTGGCCATAGTATATACCTAAACCTTGTCCATTAATACCACAATTGGGTTGCTTTGGGCCACATGTGGCTAAATCAGGGCAAATTCAACATTGCCACTGCAAGTACAATTCTGTTTAATTCAAGAAACATTTATTGAGAATCAATATATGCTCTACCCAGTGCAAGGCCCATGCCTCACTAATAGTGATGACTCATTTGAGCCATGTTGATATGTTATATTACTGCCAGAGAATTAGGCTGCAGCCAAACTATTTCATGGTTATCTCTCAGGATGAAAGAGAGCAGATACGTCTTGAGCAGTTCAGTATAAAGGCCATGCCTTGCCACTGGGAAATTGTCAAGTTTTATAAGCTCCTTTAACACTGAAATCCATCTACCTCCAGGAGATAAGAGATAGTTTTCTGCATTTTTTAACGTTCAAAAGATAGTCCCTAAGATAAGCAGTGTCCCTGGGCTTATGAAGGTAGAAATACAGCCGTGGACCATTGCAGGCTGGTTTACCCAAAGTTAACATGACTATATTTGAAATTTTTCCTTCTACATTTCTGTTAATATTATGTGACTTTATCTTTTCAGGGACAGTGGAAAGTCAAACCCAAAGATGATGCTAAGGTGACATTAATCTGATTGTTATGTTGGCCAATGAATGCATTACTCTTTCAGAAGCCACCCTTTAAGCAATCCATCTCAGGCTTTGTAACTCCCCCACATTTCATACACCACCTTGCCCAGATGCTGTATATCCTTTTGTACTCTAAGCTCAAACTGATTGCTCTTGTGTCTCAGTGCCCCATGAAGCTTTATTTTTTATAGTTATAATAAACATTTATCATTATTAAAATATATAACTTTGTTTTCCCTCCAAAACAATGATTTTACCTGTTAAAGGATTGATGGAGAGTATATTAGTCAGGGTTCCCTAGAGGGACAGAACTAATAGGATGGATATATGTAATATATATATATATATAATAACAAGGTCCCACAATAGGCTGTCCCAAGCTTGAGGAGCAAGGAGAGCCAGTCCGAGTCTCAAAACTGAAGAACTTGGAGTCTGATGTTTGAGGGCAGGAAGCATCCAGCACCGGAGAAAGATGTAGGTTAGGACACTAGGCCAGTCTCGCCTCTTCACGTTTTTCTGCCTGCTTTATATTCGCTGGCAGCTGATTAGATTGTGCCCACCAGATTAAGGGTGGGTCTGCCTTCCCCAGCCCACTGACTCAAATGTTAATCTCCTTTGGCAACACCCACATGGACACACCCAGGATCAATACTCTGCATCCTTTAATCCAATCAAGTTGACATTCAGTATTATCCATCACGGGGGGGGGGGGGGGGGGGGGGGAAGAGACCGAGAGAGAGAGGAGAGAGAGGAGAGAGAGGAGAGAGAGGAGAGAGAGAGAGAGAGATTGAGATTGATGAAGATTCAAATATCTCACTCCTGGAAATTTTTTTTCCTTTCCCCCTGAATCTGCTCCTTTATCAGAACTTCTTATTTTGCCATATTCTCTTAATATTCCAAATACAGAGTAGGCTCAAGAGCTGCTTTTTCTCCATTTATCAAAAGTTACCTAGATAAACTATTGATTTTTGGTTTAGTTTTACACTTTTAAAAATGTTAATATGTGTCAGGCATTTTGCTAGGTTCTAGAGAGACAAAAGAAATCAGACAAATCTCTGGCCGGGCGCGGTGGCTCACACCTGTAATCCCAGCACTTTGGGAGGCCGAGGTGGGCGGATCACAAGGTCAGGAGATCGAGACCACAGTGAAACCCTGTCTCTACTAAAAATACAAAAATTTAGCCGGGTGCGGTGGCAGGCGCCTGTAGTCCCAGCTACTGGGGAGGCTGAGGCGGGAGAATGGCCTGAACCTGGGAGGCGGAGCTTGCAGTGAGCCAAGATCGCGCCACTGCACTCCAGCCTGGGCAACAGAGCGAGACTCCGTCTCAAAAAAAAAAAAAAAAAAAAAAAAAAAGAAATCAGACAAATCTCATAACCTGGCAGAGCTTTTAGAGTAAGAAGAAATAGATATGGTAACAGAATGTTTTGGTGTGTCTCAGTATAGACAAATACACATAAAGCTATGGAAGATTAGAATTCTTGATAAGCTAACTTATTTTGCTGGATGTATACAATGTCATTGGGCAAAAAATTGGCTTACTGCCTTTCCTTTCCAGGTGTGTGGTCCCACCCTGATTCAAACTTGCATCAACTTAACCTCAGACTATATTACAAGTCTCCCAGCTAATTTTCATGTTTCTTCTCTGGTGTTTTAATTGCCCTACTATCCGTTGGCCCTTTCCATCCTCTACACTGAACAGAATAATCTTTATGAATTAAATATTTATTTGCAAAAATCATTAACTGTCTCTCCACTTACCTCTCCCAGTTCTGAAATCTTCATCGACTTTCTACTGCTTTCAAGATAAAATATACAGCCCTTCATCTGGCATTTAGTACTCTCCATAATGCAATCTTCATCCATGGGCTCAGCCCCATCTCCTATAATTTCTGCCATAACCAACTTTCTACTCAAATTAAATCTGTGTGTAATTGCTCAAGCTTTCAGATATATTCTGCCTCTGTAATTTGCTCACATGACTCTTGTCAGAATGTTTTCTTCTATCTAATCCCTAGGCAGAACTAAGTCTCACTCTGCCCTCAAGAACTAGCTGAAGTCCCATATCCTCTATAGATCCTTCCTAGTCCACCACATCCCTCTGTGATCGTGGCTTTCTCCAACAGACTTCAGTCACCTAGCCTTTATCATTTGCATATGTAATCCTCTCCTGCACTTACTCATCATGTACAATTCCAGTCTCTCTTACTGGGCAATAATCCTGTTATGGACAGGGACTCTATATTGTGCCCTTAGTATCACCAGAGTTTAATTAGCTTGGAAGATTTTTATGATGATTGTAATGAGTCAGTCATTGGTATATTTATATGAAAATAGAACTCTTTGGAATCTCTTATTTTTAGCATGTATGGAGGGGCCACACACATTGCTTACATGAAAGGCCAAGATGAAAGCTTTCTTACAGATAAAATTAAACCAAAAGTATGAGCCCAAATGCTTATAGGGTCCAGGGAGAGAACATGATTAGGCTGGAGATAAACCAATATTTATTTAACAAACCTTTACACAGTGCTTACATTACCCAATCTGCTTAGCATTATTTTAATTGCTCTACGAGTTTTAACTGATTTAACTCTCACTGAAACCCTACCATTACTATCCTCATTTTAGAAGTAAGAAAACCATTACACAGAGATTAAGTCATTTTCCCGGGGTTATGTGGCTAGTAGGTGATAGGTACTGAATTTTAACTCATACACTCTGACTTCTAGAGTCTGTATTCTTAATAACTGCATGGAGCCGAACTTTCAAAAGAAAATGGTATGTACGATGGTGTACTGGAGAGTGTATAACTTAAAGGACATTTAAATTTATTTAAAAGGAAATCATGAGCCAAAATAAACAGGTCTGTGGGCCAGATCAGCCAAAGTACTCTGAGTTTGCAATCCCTGGACTGAATTAAACAATGACAGGCAAAAGTTTATTCTTCTATCCTTAGTAACACCACTTATATTACAGGGCAGCAGGAAGTATTTCTGATTTTATCCTCTTTACCTTGACATAAGTCACATACCCATTATGGGGATTTGTCAAAGAAAAGGAGATATCAGTGTTCACTGTTATCACTTTATATGTTTAGGTTTGCAGATACAACTTGCCAGAGATTTATGAACCTTTCAAAGGAACTAATGGCTCCCCTGCATTTGCTCCCATAGCATTTTTTTATACCTTTACCAAGGTATTTATCAAATGTCACTCCCTTTTTGAAATGAAGAATTTTCACTTTTTCTTAGTGTAAAAGATCATCCAAATGCTTACTTACAGATTTTAACAGCTTCCAACAATTTTGAAGTGTATTGATTTAAAATATATTTAGCAAGTTTCTATTAGTGTCTAACTTGAACATTTTGCTAATACAGAACATATTCTTTTATAGTGCCTCTAGATGTAAATTCAGACTTTTACCAGTCCAGAACTTTAAAAAGTAACATACATTAATCTGCATCTTTGACATGTTTACAGCTTTATTTCAATGTTTGTTTTGATTGGGTTCAAAGAAAGAAATGCAAACATGGCATACATTTGAGATTTCTACACAGCTTACCAAATATAGGAAGTAGAAAACTTCACTCACAAACTCAAATGTAAAAGAGTTATTTATTTCTCTTCAACTGAAATTCACCTAGCTTTTAACCTGCATTTCAACTTTCTGCAATAAACTTAATCCTACAATATAATATAACTTAAGTATTTCTGATTTTAAACTCAGTGCATTATGATTCTCACTGCTCAACTCTTCCTTCTTCCCTTCTCTTCTGGGCATTCTAATTTCCTTTGGGTCTGAATGTCAATCTGCTATTCTTATTGACTTTATAAGATTATTCTGCTGCACAAGGAAATAAAAATCACCTGTAATTCTAAATCCCAGGAAAACATTAATAATATTTTAGGACATTTCTTTTTTTTTCTGTGCATACAGATCTGCATAGAAAAACATGAAATATATGTTTCTGTGTGTGTATAGGTAGGCTCTTTATTTTTTTAGCCCATATATCTTTAGATATTCTCCAGAGAGGAAGAGATGAAAGGCAAATTTTCTGGGTGAATTATTGCCTCTTTGGCATATCTCCCCAAGGCCTCATAGACCATTCCTTGCCCTCCTGTGGGAGTGGGAGAGATTAGTCTATCTAATACCAGTTATTATCTTGTGACCCTCACAAGTAAACATCACAGAAATAAATTCAAGCTGGTTTTTGCTCAAATCCTCTGGTGATTAATCCAAACCATACAGAGTGGTGCTGGTAGACAGTGCATTTAAAAATTGATTAGTGAGTCCCTGATTTTTCTCTCTTGTCCCATCTATTTACTGAGGGTGTGTTCACTGTACTTTCTCATTTTCCCATGAGGATTTTTTCTCTAGCTCTGTGAAGAAGGATGCCTACTCTCTTTTCTTCATGCCACCCTCTTTTCTCTTCAGTTCATTTGTTCTTGTTTCCTTTTATTATTTTATTTTCCTTTATCCTGAAGTCCCTGCTTCCCATTTTTTCTGTGCCTGTTGTCATACCATCAGATATATGCAAGTCCTACATCAATGTCAGTTTTCTCTCCCCACTCCTTCCTTGTATACCATTGGTTTCCAGCATGGATCGTCAGGTAAAGCTGCTTCTTTTTCCTGGTAGAAAGAGTGGGGAGTTCTGAGTCCTATAATTGGAAATGGGGATGGGGTAAGAAGAATGTCAGGGTGATTCTCCACTCTGGATTACAGTCTGCTATTTAATATTTTTATATTCTTGAAGAAAAACTAAAATAAAAATAAACAAAAAAGTACATCTCACACAAGGAGAATTTCTTTGCTGCTAAAAATCCTTCATTGAACCATCATAAGACATTAATTGATTCCTTGCCAGCATAACCATGACCTTATTATTATAGAAGCAGTTTGTCCCCTCCTCAAGTTGGATTACATTGCACAGCCTTTTTCCATTAACTTGACATTACATGGCATCATTGAGCTATCCTTTTTATTCTTAACAATCATATAGCAAACACTTTCTTTTGTGATTATTTTTGAAATATATTTTTTAAAATCATCACATTACTCCACCATGTTTATGTACCACAATATATTTAATTATTCACCAATGTTTAGTATTTACGTTGTATCTATGTGTATTATAAAATTTACAAAAATTTTCTGGCATATCACTTGTGCATGTCTAATAATTTCCATAGAATGATTTCCTTAAAAGTAGAATTTGGGGCCAAAAGATAAAATGGGTTGCTTTTTATTAAAATAATTTACATGAAAAAGTAATTATAATTTTAAATTATAAAAGTAATACAAACCAGGTACTAAAAAAAGAGAAGGGTATAAAATAGAAACTATAAGTCACTTCTGTCATCTCACTCCTTAGAGATCATCATTTTATCAGGTTAATGTCTATTTTTAGTATGAACAATTTTAATACTCTTTTAAATATTGTCAGCTGGTATCCACAAAGGTCAACCATTTAAAAATCCCACTAGCAGTTGACAAAAGTGCTGATTTCACTATATACTCATTAACCTTATGGAATTCACATTTATTAATATTCAACATTTGATGAAGATTTAGATTTTGAAAGTACTTTTTTTTTACATTAACAATACTGGATATATGTATACTTATCATTTATACACACGTATTACAAATATTTGCTCTGTCTTGTAACTAAATTTTTTGATGTGTTTTTATGTAGTTTTTGCATTTTTATGTAGTCATATTTATCAGCCTTTACTTTTGTGATTTATTTTTGCTTTTATATTTAAATGGTCTTCTTTTTTCCCATGAGCAAATAAATGTTCACCTATATTTTCTTACAACCATTTAAAATTTGAAATTCTAATATAATTTTAATTATAATATGTTGCAAACATAAGAAAACTATATAAGTTGAATATATTCAATATCTATGAACCAAACGTAGATTTAACTGATGCTAACATTTTGCCATGTTTGTTAAATTTTTTTTGGCAAACAATTACAGCTATAGCTAAAGTCGCACCTCTATCCCTTTGCTCTCCCTTTCTCTGCTGAAATTTGCATAACTTTCCTGCATGTTTTTATATTTACTACATATATTTATAACCATATGCACTACAAATTATTGTTTTGTGTGCTTTAACATTCTGCTAGATACAATCCGTTTCCAACAGATCTTTGTCCTCTAACATTATACTTTTAAAATTTATCCAGATAGGTGCTTCTATTTCTAATCTATACATTTCTACTACCTTAGCACATGTAATTGTATAAATGTGGAGTTCTTTGTGAATTACTGGTTCATACCACTTATATATTTTTAAATTATGTTGTTTGTTTTTTAAAAATTATGGATATTTGGAAAGCTCTTTATATTCTTGATCCAAATCCTTTGTGTGTTATATATGTAAAAAGTATCTGTTACAAATCTGTAATTTTTCTTTTAAATTTATAATTTGTGACATACCCAAGTTTTATTTTTGTTTTATTTTTTATTTTTTGAGACGGAGTTTAGCTCTTGTTGTCCAGGCCAGAGTGCAATGGCATGATCTCGGTTCACCACAACCTCCGTCTCCCGGGTTCAAGCGATTCTTCTGCCTCAGCCTCTCGAGTAGCTGGCATTACAGCCATGTGCCACCACGCCCGGCTAATTTTGTATTTTCAATAGAGACGGGGTTTCTTCATGTTGGTCAGGCTGGTCTTGAACTTCCGACCTCAGGTGATCCACCCGCCTCAGCCTCCCAAAGTGCTAGGATTACAGGCATGAGCCATTGCACCTAGCCTATTTATTTCTTTTTTCAACTTTTATGTTAAGTTTAGGGGTATAAATGCAGGCTTGTTACATAGGTAAACTTGTGTAATGGGGGTTACATAGATTATTGCATCACCCAGGTATTAAGCCTACTACCTATTAGTTATTTTTCCTGATCATCTGCCTCCTCCCACCCTCCACCTTCTGAAAGGCCACAGTGTGTGTTTTTCCTTT
The DNA here is from genome assembly GCF_007565055.1 of Rhinopithecus roxellana. Lineage (NCBI taxonomy): Eukaryota > Metazoa > Chordata > Mammalia > Primates > Cercopithecidae > Rhinopithecus > Rhinopithecus roxellana. Next base: position 109,283,970 of record NC_044555.1, on the reverse strand, counting down.
CTATGTGTCCATATGCTCTCATCATTTAGCTCCCACTTATAAGTGAGAATATGCAGTATTTGGTTTTCTCTTCCTGTGTTGGTTTGCTAAGGATAATATCCTCCAACTCCATGCATGTCCCTGCAAAGGACATGATCTCGTTTCTTTTTTATGTTTGCATAGTATTCCGTGGTGTATATGTACCACATTTGATTTATCCAGTTTATCATTGATGGGCATTTAGGTTGATTTCATGTCTTTGCTATTGTGGATAGTGCTGCAATGAACATACTTATGTGGTGCCTTTATAATAGAATGATTTCTATTCATTTGCATGTATACCCAGTAATGGGATTGCTGAGTCAAATGGTAGTTCTGCTTATAGGTCTTTGAGGAATTGTCATACTGCTTTCCACAATGGTTGAACTAATTTACGCTCCCACCAAGACTATAAGCATTCTTTTTTGTTGTTTTTTTTTATTTGACAGCCTTGCCAGCATCTATTATTTTTTGGCGTTTAAATAATAGCCCTTCTGACTGGAGTGAGGTGGAATCTCATTGTGGTTTTTATTTGAATTTCTCTAATGTTGAGCTTTTCTTTTCATATGCTTGTTGACTGCATGTATGTCTTCTTTTGAAAAGTATCTGTTCATACCTTTGCCCACTTTTTAATGGGGTTGTTTCTTTCTTGTAAATTTGTTTAAGTTCCTTATAGAAGTTGGGTATTAGGCCTTTGTCAGATGCATAGTTTTTCAAAAATTTTCTCCCATTCTTTAGGTTGTCTGTTTATTCTGTTGATTGTTTCTTTTGCAATGTTCTTTCGTTTAATGAAATCCCATTTGTGAATTTTTCCTTTTTTTGCAATTGCTTTTGGCGCCTTTATCATGAAATCTTTGACTGTGCCTATGTCCTGAATGGTATTGCCTAGGTTGTCTTCTAGGGTTTTTATAGTTTGAGGTTTTATATTTAAGTTATAATCATACTTAAGTTTTAAATTTTAATACAGCTCTATTTATCCACTATATCCTTTATGATTTTTTTTTGTAAAAAGATTATCTTAATTCAATGGCATACAAATATTTTCCTTGCTCTAGAAATGTTCAAACTTGGATTATCAACTTTAGGTATTTGATTCACATGAAATTACTTCTGTGTATGGTGTGGGGTAGGGCTGTCTTTAAATAAATATCAAATGGGCACAGCACCATTTAAGTAATGATATAGTAAGGGAACCTCTGCCATATACTAAGTTGCCATATAAATACTGGTCTTTTTCTACGCTTTCTATTCTGTCCCATCATTTTATTTCTTTATTGCTGGCTCAAAACCTGCTTTTTAAGTCACTATACCTTTATGATGAATCTTTATGTCTGGTAGGGCAAGTTTTTTTATTATTATTCTTTGACATTTTATTATTTTTAAGCCTTTGCCATCTCCAAATTAACTTAAGGTCAGTTGGCCCATTTCTATGAAATACCTTTTCAAAATTTTAATTGGAATTCTTTTTTTTTTATTATTATACTTTAAGTTCTAGGGTACATGTGCATAACGTGCAGGTTTGTTACATATGTATACTTATGCCATGTTGGTGTGCTGCACCCATCAACTCGTCAGCACCCATCAATTCATCATTTATATCATGTATAACTCCCCAATGCAATCCCTCCCTCCTCCCCCCTCCCCCCTCCCCATGATAGGCCCCAGTGTGTGATGTTCCCCTTCCCGAGTCCAAGTGATCTCATTGTTCAGTTCCCACCTATGAGTGAGAACATGCGGTGTTTGGTTTTCTGTTCTTGTGATAGTTTGCTAAGAATGATGGTTTCCAGCTGCATCCATGTCCCTACAAAGGACGCAAACTCATCCTTTTTTATGGCTGCATAGTATTCCATGGTGTATATGTGCCACATTTTCTTAATCCAGTCTGTCACAGATGGACATTTGGGTTGATTCCAAGTCTTTGCTATTGTGAATAGTGCCGCAATAAACATACGTGTACATGTGTCTTTGTAGTAGAATAATTTATAATCCTTTGGGTATATACCCAGTAGTGGGATGGCTGGGTCATATGGTACATCTAGTTCTAGATCCTTGAGGAATTGCCATACTGTTTTCCATAATGGTTGAACTAGTTTACAATCCCACCAACAGTGTAAAAGTGTTCCTATTTCTCCACATCCTCTCCAACACCTGTTGTTTCCTGACTTCTTCATGATTGCCATTCTAACTGGTGTGAGATGGTATCTCATTGTGGTTTTGATTTGCATTTCTCTGATGGCAAGTGACGATGAGCATTTTTTCATGTGTCTGTTGGCTGTATGAATATCTTCTTTTGAGAAATGTCTGAAATTCTTTTGAATTTGTTGATAACGGGAACAACTGTGAACTTTAAAGTATTTTCTCTGTGTTAACAAATATGGTACATCTGTCTTTATGGTTTGTCTTTTATAGCATTATCATCTGTGAATGAGAGCAATTGTAGTTCTTCATGTTTAGTTCACAGGCCTTTAACTTATTTTTCTTTTCTTTTTTTTCTACCAACTGGAACCTCTGCTATATGCTCAATAGAAGCAGCAATAGTGGTCATTCTTGTCATTTTCTCAATTTGAAAAGGAATACTGGATTTTCCATAATTTTTCACCATCTATGAGAAACTTTATTTGTTCGCATGTTTTTTCATTTATTTTTTAAAAGTTTTCATTCAGGGGTACATGTGCAGGTTTGTTACATGTATATATTACATGATATTGAGGTTTGGGGTATGATTGATTCTGTCACCCAGGTAGTGAGCATAGTCACCAGTAAATAGTTTTTCAGTTCTTGCCCCTCTTTTCTCTCCTGTTTTGAATTCCCCAGTGTCTGTTGTTCCAATCTTTATGTTCATGTGTACCCAATGATTAACTCCTACTTATAAGTGAGAACATGTGATATTTGTTTTTCTTTTTCTACGTTAATTCACTTAGGATAATGGTCTCCAGCTATATCCATGTTGCTGCAAAGGACATGATTTTGCTCTTCTTTATGGCTTCATAGTATACCATGGTGTACATATACCATATTTTCTTTATGCAATCCATCTTTGATGAGCACCTGGGTTGATTCCATGTCTTTGCAGTTGTGAATCATGCTGCAATAAACATACAAGTACATGTGTGTTTTTGGTAGAACTGTTTATATTCCTTTGGGTATATACCCAATAATGAGATTGTATTTTAAACATTTTACCAGTAAGCACCTCATTTGCTGTGGGATATGGAATCAACCTAAATGCTCATCAATGGTAGACTGGATAAAGACAATGTGGCACGTATACACCATAGAATATTATGTAGCCACCAAAAAGAATGAGATCATGTCTTTGCAACAATATGGATGGAGCCAGAGGCCATTATCCTAAGCAAATTAACACAGAAACAGAAAACCAAATACTGCATGTTCTCACTTATGAGTTGGAGTTAAACGTTGAGTACATATGGACATAAATAAGGGAACAATAGATACTGGAGTCTACTTGAAAGTGAAGGGTGAGAGGAGGGTTAGGATTGAAAAACTATCCTGTACTATGCTTATTACATAGGTGATGAAATAATCTGTTCGTTAAACTCCCATAACACTCCATTTACCTATATAACAAATTTGCACATATGTATCTTTGAATCTAAAATAAAAGTTTAAAAAAGTAAAAAGTAAAAAAAAAAAAATTCCTTTTTTTTTCTTCTTGCACTTTATTGGATTGTTTAAATTTCCTTTTTTCTCAAGGATTTGGGGTCAACTTACGTGCCTATTGCCTAATGCTCTTTGCTCTGTCAGTAGTTCCTTTCTCTTTCTTGAGAGTACTTATATGCATTTAAAAAATTCTTGTTTCATTTTGTCCGTGAAATTAGTATACTATCTTGCTAGAAATGGAAGTCTGGAATTAATATTTTTAGTCCATATGGAATTTATCTTAGAGGGTTGTATAAACCAAAAAATCCACTTCTAAAAATTTGCTAAGTTGCCAACCAACAGTTCCAGTGTCATTATTGAAAAATTCCTTCTTTCCTTATTAATTTGGAATGGTGCCTAATCATATACTCTTCTTCTATGGGTTAAGATCTACTTCTGAACAGCGGAAGCAGCGGGGGCCGGTGCAGACGCGAACGACTCTGTCTGACAGCTTTGGGGAGAGCCGTGGATCTCCCAACGCGGAGGTTGAGATCTGAGAACGGACAGACTGCCTGCTCAGGTGGGTCCCTGACCCCTGAGTAGCCTATCTGGGAGACATCCCCCACTAGGGGCAGTCTGACACCCCACACCTCACAGGGTGGAGTACACCCCTGAGAGGAAACTTCCAAAGGAAGAATCAGACAGGTACACTCGCTGTTCAGCAATATTCTATCTTCGGCAACCTCTGCTGCTGATACCCAGGCAAACAGGGTCTGGAGTGGACCTCAAGCAATCTCCAACAGACCAACAGACAGTCCTTCTGACTGTCAGAAGGAAAACTAACAAACAGGAAGGACACCTATACCAAAACCCCATCAGTACGTCACCATCATCAAAGATCAGAGACAGATAAAACCACAAAGATGGGGAAGAAGCAGGGCAGAAAAGCTGGAAATTGAAAAAATAAGAGCGCATCTCCCCCTGCAAAGGAGCGCAGCCCATCACCAGCAACGGATCAAAGCTGGTCAGAGAATGACTTTGATGAGATGAGAGAAGAAGGCTTCAGTCCATCAAACGTCTCAGAGCTAAAGGAGGAATTACGTACCCAGCGCAAAGAAACTAAAAATCTTGAAAAAAGAGTGGAAGAATTGACAGCTAGGCTAATTAATGCAGAGAAGATCATAAACGAAATGACAGAGATGAAAACCATGACACGAGAAATACGTGACAAATGCACAAGCTTCAGTAACCGACTCGATCAACTGGAAGAAAGAGTATCAGCGATTGAGGATCAAATGAATGAAATGAAGCGAGAAGAGAAACCAAAAGAAAAAAGAAGAAAAAGAAATGAACAAAGCCTGCAAGAAGTATGGGATTATGTAAAAAGACCAAATCTACGTCTGATTGGGGTGCCTGAAAGTGAGGGGGAAAATGGAACCAAGTTGGAAAACACTCTTCAGGATATCATCCAGGAGAACTTCCCCAACCTAGTAGGGCAGGCCAACATTCAAATTCAGGAAATACAGAGAACGCCACAAAGATACTCCTCCAGAAGAGCAACTCCAAGACACATAATTGCCAGATTCACCAAAGTTGAAATGAAGGAAAAAATATTAAGGGCAGCCAGAGAGAAAAGTCGGGTTACCCACAAAGGGAAGCCCATCAGACTAACAGCAGACCTCTCAGCAGAAACTCTACAAGCCAGAAGAGAGTGGGGGCCAATATTCAACGTTCTTAAAGAAAATAATTTTCAACCCAGAATTTCATATCCAGCCAAACTAAGTTTCATAAGTGAAGGAGAAATAAAATCCTTTACAGATAAGCAAATGCTTAGAGATTTTGTCACCACCAGGCCTGCCTTACAAGAGACCCTGAAGGAAGCACTAAATATGAAAAGGAACAACCGGTACCAGCCATTGCAAAAACATGCCAAAATGTAAAGACCATCGAGGCTAGGAAGAAACTGCATCAACTAACGAGCAAAATAACCAGTTAATATCATAATGACAGGATCAAGTTCACACATAACAATATTAACCTTAAATGTTAATGGACTAAATGCTCCAATTAAAAGACACAGACTGGCAAACTGGATAAAGAGTCAAGACCCATCAATCTGCTGTATTCAGGAGACCCATCTCACATGCAGAGACATACATAGGCTCAAAATAAAGGGATGGGGGAAGATCTACCAAGCAAATGGAGAACAAAAAAAAGCAGGGGTTGCAATCCTAGTCTCTGATAAAACAGACTTTAAACCATCAAAGATCAAAAGAGACAAAGAAGGCCATTACATAATGGTAAAGGGATCAATTCAACAGGAAGAGCTAACTCTCCTAAATATATATGCACCCAATACAGGAGCACCCAGATTCATAAAGCAAGTCCTTAGAGACTTACAAAGAGACTTAGACTCCCATACAATAATAATGGGAGACTTCAACACTCCACTGTCAACATTAGACAGATCAACGAGACAGAAAGTTAACAAGGATATCCAGGAATTGAACTCATCTCTGCACCAAGCGGACCTAATAGACATCTATAGAACTCTCCACCCCAAATCAACAGAATATACATTCTTCTCAGCACCACATCGCACTTATTCCAAAATTGACCACATAATTGGAAGTAAAGCACTCCTCAGCAAATGTACAAGAACAGAAATTATAACAAACTGTCTCTCAGACCACAGTGCAATCAAACTAGAACTCAGGACTAAGAAACTCAATCAAAACCGCTCAACTACATGGAAACTGAACAACCTGCTCCTGAATGACTACTGGGTGCATAATGAAATGAAGGCAGAAATAAAGATGTTCTTTGAAACCAATGAGAACAAAGATACAACATACCAGAATCTCTGGGACACATTTAAAGCAGTGTGTAGAGGGAAATTTATAGCAGTAAATGCCCACAAGAGAAAGCAGGAAAGATCTAAAATGGACACTCTAACATCACAATGAAAAGAACTAGAGAGGCAAGAGCAAACACATTCAAAAGCTAGCAGAAGGCAAGAAATAACTAAGATCAGAGCAGAACTGAAGGAGATAGAGACACAAAATCCCTCCAAAAAATCAATGAATCCAGGAGTTGGTTTTTTGAAAAGATCAACAAAATTGACAGACCGCTAGCAAGACTAATAAAGAAGAAAAGAGAGAGGAATCAAATAGACGCAATAAAAAATGATTAAGGGGATATCACCACCAACCCCACAGAAATACAAACAACCGTCAGATAATACTATAAACGCCTCTACGCAAATCAACTAGAAAATCTAGAAGAAATGGATAATTTCCTGGACACTTACACTCTCCCAAGGCTAAACCAGGAAGAAGTGGAATCCCTGAATAGACCAATAGCAGGCTCTGAAATTGAGGCAACAATTAATAGCCTACCCACCAAAAAAAGTCCAGGACCAGATGGATTCACAGCTGAATTCTACCAGAGGTACAAGGAGGAGCTGGTACCATTCCTTCTGAAACTATTCCAATCAATAGAAAAAGAGGGAATCCTCCCTAACTCATTTTATGAGGCCAACATCATCCTGATACCAAAGCCTGGCAGAGACACAACAAAAAAACAGAATTTTAGACCAATATCCCTGATGAACATCGATGCAAAAATTCTCAATAAAATACTGGCAAACCGGATTCAGCAGCACATCAAAAAGCTTATCCACCATGAACAAGTGGGCTTCGTCCCTGGGATGCAAGGCTGGTTCGACATTCGCAAATCAATAAACGTAATCCAGCATGTAAACAGAACCAAAGACAAGAACCACATGATTATCTCAATAGATGCAGAAAAGGCTTTTGACAAAATTCAACAGCCCTTCATGGTAAAAACGCTCAATAAATTCGGTATTGATGGAACGTACCTCAAAATAATAAGAGCTATTTATGACAAACCCACAGCTAATATCATACTGAATGGGCAAAAACTGGAAAAATTCCCTTTGAAAAGTGGCACAAGACAGGGATGCCCTCTCTCACCTCTCCTATTCAACATAGTGTTGGATGTTCTGGCTAGGGCAATCAGGCAAGAGAAAGAAATCAAGGGTATCCAGTTAGGAAAAGAAGAAGTCAAATTGTCCCTGTTTGCAGATGACATGATTGTATAATTAGAAAACCCCATTGTCTCAGCCCAAAATCTCCTTAAGCTGATAAGCAACTTCAGCAAAGTCTCAGGATACAAAATTAATGTGCAAAAATCGCAAGCATTCTTATACACCAGTAACAGACAAACAGAGAGCCAAATCATGAATGAACTTCCACTCACAATTGCTTCAAAGAGAATAAAATACCTAGGAATCCAACTTACAAGGGATGTCAAGGACCTCTTCAAGGAGAACTACAAACCACTGCTCAGTGAAATAAAAGAGGACACAAACAAATGGAAGAACATACCATGCTCATGGATAGGAAGAATCAATATCGTGAAAATGGCCATACTGCCGAAGGTTATTTATAGATTCAATGCCATCCCCATCAAGCTACCAATGAGTTTCTTCACAGAATTGGAAAAAACTGCTTTAAAGTTCATATGGAACCAAAAAAGAGCCCGCATTGCCAAGACAATCCTCAGTCAAAAGGACAAAGCTGGAGGCGTCACGCTACCTGACTTCAAACTATACTACAAGGCTACAGTAACCAAAACAGCATGGTACTGGTACCAATCCAGAGATATAGACCAATGGAACAGAACAGAGTCCTCAGAAATAATGCCACACATCTACAGCCATCTGATCTTTGACAAACCTGAGAGAAACAAGAAATGGGGAAAGGATTCCCTATTTAATAAATGGTGCTGGGAAAATTGGCTAGCCATAAGCAGAAAGCTGAAACTGGATCCTTTCCTTACTCCTTATACGAAGATTAATTCAAGATGGATTAGAGACTTAAATATTAGACCTAATACCATAAAAACCCTAGAAGAAAATCTAGGTAGTACCATTCAGGACATAGGCATGGGCAAGGACTTCATGTCTAAAACACCAAAAGCAACGGCAGCAAAAGCCAAAATTGACAATTGGATCTAATTAAACTAAAGAGCTTTTGCACAGCAAAAGAAACTACCATCAGAGTGAACAGGCAACCTACAGAATGGGAGAAAATTTTTGCAACCTACTCGTCTGACAAAGGGCTAATATCCAGAATCTACAAAGAACTCAAACAAATATACAAGAAAAAAACAAACAACCCCATCAAAAAGTGGGGAAAGGATATGAACAGACATTTCTCAAAAGAAGACATTCATACAGCCAACAGACACATGAAAAAATGCTCATCATCACTCGCCATCAGAGAAATGCAAATCAAAACCACAATGAGATACCATCTCACACCAGTTAGAATGGCAATCATGAAGAAGTCAGGAAACAACAGGTGTTGGAGAGGATGTGGAGAAATAGGAACACTTTTACACTGTTGGTGGGATTGTAAACTAGTTCAACCATTATGGAAAACAGTATGGCAATTCCTCAAGGATCTAGAACTAGATGTACCATATGACCCAGCCATCCCACTACTGGGTATATACCCAAAGGATTATAAATTATTCTACTACAAAGACACATGAACACGTATGTTTATTGCGGGACTATTTACAATAGGAAAGACTTGGAATCAACCCAAATGTCCATCTGTGACAGACTGGATTAAGAAAATGTGGCACATATACACCATGGAATACTATGCAGCCATAAAAAAGGATGAGTTTGTGTCCTTTGTAGGGACATGGATGCAGCTGGAAACCATCATTCTCAGCAAACTATCACAAGAACAGAAAACCAAACACCGCATGTTCTCACTCATAGGTGGGAACTGAACAATGAGATCACTTGGACTCGGGAAGGGGAACATCACACACTGGGGCCTATCATGGGGAGGGGGGAGGAGGGAGGGATTGCATTGGGGAGTTATACATGATATAAATGATGAATTGATGGGTGTTGACGAGTTGATGGGTGCAGCACACCAACATGGCATAAGTATACATATGTAACAAACCTGCACGTTATGCACATGTACCCCAGAACTTAAAGTATAATAAAAAAAAAAAAAAGCCAAATCAGGGTACTGTAATATGTTTTAGAAAGCAATTCTCTCATCTCTTCTGAATGAATAACTGAAAATAAGTCTCATTTAACAAGCCCAAAATAGCATCATTTCCCTCGTAAAATTATCAAAAAGTATTGATTTAGAATGCTTGATTTAAGGTTTTGTGCTCGTAATATGGATGCTAGTAATAGACAATGCTAACAGATGTAGATAATATAATACTGCTACAGATAATGCTAATAGTCTACATTTTACAATATTCATTTTTGATAGAAAAATAATAAATTCTGTATTTAGATATTCTATGATTAAAAAAAGATTTGCTTAATTATATCATGTTTCTCAAAGCTTTGAAAAAAAAAGATCTACTTCTGAGACATCTATAATATCATGTAAATATGTTTGTCTATTCTTATATTTATATCTTATTCTAATGATTATAATTGTAGAATACATTTTAATGTCAGATAATGTAGCAGCCTCTTCGTTACTCTTTCTTTGCAAAATTTTGTTGACGATTTTATCTGTTTTTTCTGATGAATATTTTAAACTTTTGGTAAATTTTACATAAAAATATGTTTCAAATTTTGTTTTCAAATAATTAAACTCTTTTAAAGTCACCTTATGTGAATATGTTATTTTAGGTACTTCAGTAAGGTCCATATGTTTGTTACATATATTCTACATTCTTATTTATTACTAAGCATTTTTGGTTAATATTTTCTAGATTAAAAATAAACAATGTAAGATAGTTACATGGCAAAACATAATAATACAAAAATGCATACAGTGAGAAGTATATCTTTCCCATATGCCATGTCTCTTTGTCTGACAGTATCATTTTGGAATGCATTTGTTTGCAAATAACAAAATACAACACTAATGATGGGTAAATACATAAGGAATTTGCTCATTCTATGCAGCAAGATCTCCAGGAGTAGGCAATCTGGAGTTGGTATGACTGAGAGAAGGCATCAGGGACTCAGGCGTCTCTCATCTTTCTACCCTGCTGCCCTTAGCACACGGACGTTCATCTTCATGTTTGCCACCTTATGGTATTAAACTTCCAGTCATGAGTTCGTGTTCACAGCAGAAACAAGGAGAAAGAGGTATGACTGCTGCAATGGTCAATGTTCGTGTTTTCCCCAAATTCACATGTTGAAATTCTAACTCCCAAGGTTATGATATTAGTACGTAGGGCCTTTAGAAGGTAACTAGACCATGAGGGCAGAGCCCTCATGAATGGGATTAGTGTAACTTAAAAAAGAGGCTCATAGACACTCTCATCCCTTTCACCATGTGAAGTAACAGCGAAAGGATGGACGTCTGTGAACCAGGAAGGGGGCCCTCACTAGATACTAAATCTGCCTTAATCTTGGACTTGCCAGTCAACAGAGTTGTGAGAAATAAATTTCTGTGGTTTGTAAAATACCTTGTTTATGGCATTTTTTGATAGCAGCCCCAGACCAAGACAACAGCCAACCAAGTCTTTGTAATTTAAAATTTTCCTATAAGTGTCATCTAGAAAGTTGCTCTTAGACCTAATTGGCCAGAACTTGGTCTCATGTCTAGCCAGGCCAAAAGTGTGAGAAAGCGAATACTTTTAACTGGACATGTTGCTTTCCCAAATAGAATTTGTGTTATGCTAGTAAGGAAGAAGCAGTGAATAGACATTGATAGGCATCTAACTACCAGTTCCTGCCTCCTCCCATCACCTGTCACTTTTAGCTGTTTCTGTTTTTTGTTCACTAGTTTATCTGTATTTATGTAACCATATATTTTGTGTGTTCTGTAATTCCACTTGTCATTAAATTTAGTTCTATATTTAAGTAAATTTAGTGCTCACTAACATTCTTTTCATATTGTTTTTTTTTCCCCCCATTCTTGTCTTGTTTGACTTCATTTTAACCTCAAGTATTTTTTTTCTGAGAATTGCTAAGGTTTACTCTATTTCTGCATTCTTGTATGTTAAAAACAGCTATCAGTTACCTTTATGGTTGAAGGATAGATTGAATAGACATAGCATTCTTGGGGCATAATCTCTTTCTCTGAGGATTTTCTGAATATTGTTTTACTGTATTTTAGTGGGAAGATTGAGATCAGCCTGAGGGATTTTGTTTGTTTTGTTTTTTGTTTGTTTTTTGCTTTCAGTATGTTTTTAATGCCATATGTTTGTTGTTGTTTTTTATTTAACTTTTCAGTTCGTGGTACATGTGCAGGATTTGCAGGTTTGTTGCATAGGTAAATGTGTGCCACGGTCAATTGCTGCACACAGATCAACCCATCACCTAGGTATTAAGCACAACATCCGTTAGCAATTCTTCTTGATGCTCTCCCTCCTTCCACCCACCCCCAACAGACCTCAGTGTGTGTTGTTCCATCCACTGTATCCATGTGTCCTCATCGTTTGGCTCCCACTTATAAGTGAGAACATACGGTGTTTGGTTTTCTGTTCCTGTGTTAGTTTGCTGAGAATAACAACTTCCAGCTCCATTCATGTCCATCCAAAGGACATAATCTTTCCTGTTTATGGCTGCATAGTATTCCATTGTGTGTATGTAGCACATTTTCTTTATCCAGTCTGACATTAATGGACATTTGGTTTGATTCCGTGTCTTTGCTAAGGTGAATAGTGCCACAATGAACATACATGTGAACGTATCTTTGTAATAGAATGATATATATTCCTTTGGGTATAAACCCAGTAATGGGATTGCTGGGGTCAAATGGTATTTCTGCCTCTAGATCTTTGAGAAATTACCACACTGTCTTCCATAATGATTGAAGTAATTTACATTCGCACTAACAGTGTAAAAGCATTCCTTTTTCTCTGCAACCTCACCAGCATCTGCTGTTTCTTGATTTTTTAATAATCACCATCCTGACTGGCATGAGATGGCATCTCATTGTGGTTTTGATTTTCAATTCTCTAACAATCAGTGATGTTGAGCTTTTTTTATATGCTTGTTAGCTGCATGTATTTCTTCTTTTGAAAAGTGTCTATTGGTGTCCTTTCCGCAATTTTTATGGTGTTTGTTTCTTTCTTGTAAATTTGTTTAAGTTCCTTGTAGACTCTAAATATTAGACCCTGGTCAGGTAGATTGATTGCAAAAATTTTCTCCCATTCTGTAGGTTGTCTATTCATTCTGATGATAGTTTTCTTTTTTGTGTGCAGAAGCTCTTTAGTTTAATGAGATTCCATTTGTCAAGTTTTGCTTTTCTTGCGATTGCTTTTGGTATTTTCATCATGAAATATTTGCCTGTGCCTATGTCCTGAATGGTATTCCCTAGATTTTCTTCTACAGTTTTTATAGTTTTGGGTTTTACATTTAAGCCTTTAATCCATCTTGAGTTAATTTTTGTATAAGGTATAAGGAAGGGATTCAGTTTCAATTTTCTGCATATGACTAGCCAGTTCACCCAGAACAATTTATTAAATAGAGGACCCTTTCCCCATTGCTTGTTTTTGTCAGGTTTCTGGAAGATCAGATGGTTGTGGATGTGCAGTCTTATTTCTGAGTTTTCTATTCTATTCCACTGGTCTATGTACCTGTTTTTGTAACAGTACCATGTTGTTTTGGATACTGTAGCCTCGTCATATGCTTTGAAGTCAGATAGTGTGACACCTCCAGCTTTGTTCATTTTGCTTAAGATTTTCTTGGCTATATGAGCTCTTTCTTGGTTCTGTGTGAGTTTTAAGATAGTTTTTTCTAATTCTGTGAAGAATGTCAGTGGCAGTTTAATGGGCATGACATTGAATCTATAAATTACTTTGGACAGCATGGCCATTTTCATGATATTGATTCTTCCTATTCATGAGAAGGGAATGTTTTTCCATTTTTCTATCCTCTCTGATTTCCTTGAGCAGTGATTTGTAGTTATCCTTGAAGAGGTCCTTCTCTTGCCTTCATAGTTGTATTCCTAGGTGTTTTATTCTCTTTCTAGCATTTGTGAATGGGAGTTCATTTGTGATTTGGCCCTCTGCTTGCCTGTTGTTGGTATATGAGAATGCAAGCAATTTTTGCACATCGATTTTGTATCCTGAGACTTTGCTGAAGTTGCTTATCAGCTTAAGAAGCTTTGGGCCTGAGACAATGGGGTTCTCTAGATATAGGATCATGTCATCTGTAAACAAAGATAATTTGACTTCTCTTCCTATTTGAATACGCTTTCTTTCTCTGGCCTAATTGCTCTGGCCACAACTTCCAATACTATGTTGATTAGGAGTGGTGAGAGAGGGCATCCTTGCCTTGTGCTGGTTTTCAAGGGAAATACTTCCAGTTTTTGCCCATTCAGTATGATCTTGGCTGTGAGGTTCTCATAAATGTCTCATTATTTTGAGGTATGAGTCATCAATACCTAATTTATTGAGAGTTTCTTTTTTTTTTTTTAATTTCTATAAGTTCTAGGGTACATGTGCATAACGTACAGGTTTGTTACATATGTATACTTGTGCCATGTTGCTGTGCTGCACCTATCAACTCGTCAGCACCCATCAACTCATCATTTACATCAGGTATCACTCCCAATGCAGTCCCTCCCCCTTCCCCCCTCCTCATAATAGGCCCCAGTGTGTGATGTTCCCCTTCCTGAGTCCAAGTGATCTCATTGTTCAGTTCCCACCTATGAGTGAGAACATGCGGTGTTTGGTTTTCTGTTCTTGTGATAGTTTGCTGAGAATGATGGTTTCCAGCTGCATCCATGTCCCTACAAAGGACACAAACTCATCCTTTTTTATGGCTGCATAGTATTCCATGGTGTATATGTGCCACATTTTCTTAATCCAGTCTGTCACAGATGGACATTTGGTTTGATTCCAAGTCTTTGCTATTGTGAATAGTGCCACAATAAACATACGTGTGCATATGTCTTTATAGCAGCATGATTTATAATTCTTTGGGTATATACCCAGTAATGGGATGGCTGGGTCATATGGTACTTCTAGTTCTAGATCCTTGAGGAATCGCCATACTGTTTTCCATAATGGTTGAACTAGTTTACAATCCCACCAACAGTGTAAAAGTGTCCCTATTTCTCCACATCCTCTCCAGCACCTGTTGTTTCCTGACTTTTTAATGATTGCCATTCTAACTGGTGTGAGATGGTATCTCATTGTGGTTTTGATTTGCATTTCTCTGATGGCCAGTGATGATGAGCATTTTTCATGTGTCTATAGGCCGTATGTATGTCTTCTTTTGAGAAATGTCTGTTCATATCCTTTGCCTACTTTTTGATGGGGTTCTTTGTTTTTTTCTTGTAAATTTGTTTGAGTTCTTTGTAGGTTCTAGATATTAACTCTTTGTCAGATGAGTAGATTGCAAAAATTTTCTCCCATTCTGTAGGTTGCCTGTTCACTCTGATGGTAGTTTCTTTTGCTGTGCAGAAGCTCTTTAGTTTAATTAGATCCCATTTGTCAATTTTGGCTTTTGTTGCTGTTGCTTTTGGTGTTTTAGACATGAAGTCCTTGCCCATGCCTATGTCCTGAATGGTATTACCTAGGCTTTCTTCTAGGGTTTTTATGGTATTAGGTCTAACATTTAAGTCTCTGATCCATCTTGAATTAATTTTTCTATAAGCAGTAAGGAAAGGATCCCGTTTCAGCTTTCTACTTATGGCTAGCAAATTTTCCCAGCACCATTTATTAAATAGGGAATCCTTTCCCCATTTCTTGTTTCTCTCAGGTTTGTCAAAGATCAGATGGCTGTAGATGTGTGGTATTATTTCTGAGGACTCTGTTCTGTTCCATTGGTCTATATCTCTGTTTTGGTACCAGTACCATGCTGTTTTGGTTACTGTAGCCTTGTAGTATAGTTTGAAGTCAGGTAGCGTGATGCCTCCAGCTTTGTTCTTTTGACTTAGGATTGTCTTGTCAATGTGGGCTCTTTTTTGGTTCCATATGAACCTTAAAGCAGCTTTTTTTTTTCCAATTCTGTGAAGAAACTCATTGGTAGCTTGATGGGGATGGCATTGAATCTATAAATTACCTTGGGCAGTATCGCAATTTTCATGATATTGATTCTTCCTATCCATGAACATGGTATGTTCTTCCATTTGTTTTTGTCCTCTTTTATTTCACTGAGCGGTGGTTTGTAGTTCTCCTTGAAGAGGTCCTTTACATCCCCTGTAAGTTGTATTCCTAGGTATTTTATTCTCTTTGAAGCTATTGTGAATGGAAGTTCATTCATGATTTGACTCTCTGTTTGTCTGTTACTGGTGTATAGGAATGCTTGTGATTTTTGCACATTGATTTTGTATCCTGAGACTTTGCTGAAGTTGCTTGTCAGCTTAAGGAGATTTGGGGCCGATATGATGGGGTTTTCTAAATATACAATCATGTCATCTGCAAACAGGGACAATTTGGCTTCTTTTCCTAACTGAATACCCTTGATTTCTTTCTGTTGCCTGATTGCCCTAGCCAGAACTTCCAACACTATGTTGAATAGGAGTGGTGAGAGAGGGCATCCCTGTCTTGTGCCAGTTTTCAAAGGGAATTTTTCCAGTTTTTGCCCATTCAGTATGATATTGGCTGTGGGTTTGTCATAAATAGCTCTTATTATTTTGATATACATTCCATCAATACCGAATTGATTGAGAGTTTTTAGCATGAAGGGCTGTTGAATTTTGTCAAAGGACTTTTCTGCATCTATTGAGATAATCATGTGCTTTTTTTCTTTGGTTCTATTTATATGCTGGCTTACGTTTATTGATTTGCATATGTTGAACCAGCCTTGCATTCCAGGGATGAAGCCCACTTGATCATGGTGGATAAGCTTTTTGATGTGCTGCTGAATCCAGTTTGCCAGTATTTTATTGAGGATTTTTGCATCGATGTTCATCAGGGATATTGGTCTAAAATTCTCTTTTTTTTTTTTTTATCTCTGCCAGGCTTTGGTATCAGGATGATGTTGGCCTCATAAAATGAGTTAGGGAGGATTCCCTCTTTTTCTATTGATTGGAATAGTTTCAGAAGGAATGGTACCAGCTCCTCCTTGTACCTCTGGTAGAATTCAGCTGTGAATCCATCTGGTCCTGGACTTTTTTTGGTGGGTAGGCTATTAATTGTTGCCTCAATTTCAGAGCCTGCTATTGGTCTATTCAGGGATTCAACTTCTTCCTGGTTTAGTCTTGGGAGAGTGTAAGTGTCCAGGAAATTATTCATTTCTTCTAGATTTTCTAGTTGATTTGCATAGAGGTGTTTATAGTATTCTCTGATGGTTGTTTGTATTTCTGTGGGGTTGGTGGTGATATCCCCTTTATCATTTTTTATTGCATCTATTTGATTCTTCTCTCTTTTCTTTGCTCGTTAGTTGATGCAGTTTCTTCCTAGCATCGATGGTCTTTACGTTTTGGCACGTTTCTGCAATGGGTTGGCACCAGTTGTTCCTTTGCATGTTTAGTGCTTCCTTCAGGGTGTCTTGTAAGGCAGGCCTGGTGGTGACAAAATCTCTAAGCATTTGCTTATCTGTAAAGGATTTTATTTCTCCTTCACTGTTGAAACTTAGTTTGGCTGGATATGAAATTCTGGGTTTAAAATTCTTTTCTTTAAGAACGTTGAATATTGGCCCCCACTCTCTTCTGGCTTGTAGAGTTTCTTCCGAGAGATCTGCTGTTAGTCTGATGGGCTTCCCTTTGTGGGTAACCTGACCTTTCTCTCTGGCTGCCCTTAATATTTTTTCCTTCATTTCAACTTTGGTGAATCTGGCAATTATGTGCCTTGGAGTTGCTCTTCTCGAGGAGTATCTTTGTGGCATTCTCTGTATTTCCTGAATTTGAATGTTGGCCTGCCTTACTAGGTTGGGGAAGTTCTCCTGAATGATATCCTGAAGAGTGTTTTCCAACTTGGTTCCATTTTCCCCCTCACTTCCATGCACCCCAACCAGACGTAGATTTGGTCTTTTCACATAATCCCATACTTCTTGCTTAAAGGCTTTGTTCATTTCTTTTTCCTCTTTTTTCTTTAGACTTCTCTTCTTGCTTCATTTCATTAATTTGGTCCTCAATCGCTGATACTCTTTCTTCCAGTTGATCGAGTCGGTTACTGAAGCTTATGCATTTGTCACGTATTTCTCATGTCATGGTTTTTATCTCTGTCAGTTCGTTTATGGCCTCCTCTGCATTGATTACTCTAGTTATCCATTCTTCCATTCTTTTTTCGAGATTTTTAGTTTCTTTGCGCTGGGTACGTAATTCCTCCTTTAGCTCTGAGAAGTTTGATGGACTGAAGCCGTCTTCTCTCAACTTGTCAAAGTCATTCTCCATCCAGCTTTGATCTGCTGCTGGCGATGAGCTGCGTTCCTTTGGATGGGGAGATGCGCTCTTATTTTTTGAATTTCCAGCTTTTCTGCCCTGCTTTTTCCCCATCTTTGTGGTTTTATCTGCCTTTGGTGTTTGATGATGGTGATGTATTGATGGGGTTTGGTGTGGGTGTCCTTCCTGTTTGTTAGTTTTCCTTCTACCAGTCAGGACCCTCAGCTGTAGGTCTGTTGGAGATTGCTTGAGGTCCACTCCAGACCCTGTTTGCCTGGGTATCAGCAGCAGAGGCTACAGAAGATAGAGTATTGCTGAACAGCGAGTGTACCTGTCTGATTCTTGCTTTGGAAGCTTCGTCTCAGGGGTGTACCCTGCTGTGTGAGGTGTGGGGTGTTTTTCTGCCCCTAGTGGGGGATGTCTCCCAGCCTTGCTGCTCCCTTGCGGTTAGATCGCAGACTGCTGTGCTAGCAATGAGGGAGGCTCCATGGGCGTGGGACCCTCCCAGCCAGGTGTGGGATATAATCTCCTGGTGTGCCATTTGTGCTAAGACCCTTGGTAAAGTGCAGTATTGGGGTGGGAGTTTCCCGATTTTCCAGGTGTTGTGTATCTCAGTTTCCCTGGCTAGGAAAAGGGATTCCCTTCCCCCTTGCACTTCCCAGGTGAGGTGATGCCTCGCCCTGCTTCAGCTCTCGCTTGTTGGGCTGCAGTAGCTGACCAGCACCGATTGTCTGGCACTCCCTAATGAGATGAACTCGGTATCTCAGTTGAAAATGCAGAAATCACCCATCTTCTATGTCGCTCGAGCTGGGCGCTGGAGACTGGAGCTGTTCCTATTCAGCCATCTTGCTCCGCCTTCCGAGAGTTTTTAACATAAAGGGATGTCAACTTTTATCAAAGACCTTTTATGTATCTATTTTGATAATCATGTGGTTTTTGTCTTTAGTTCTCTTTATGTAATGAGTCACATTTATTGATTTGCTTATGTTGAACCAGCCTTGCCTCTTGGGGATGAAGCTGACTTGATCGTGGTAGATAAGCGTTTTAATGAGCTGCTGGATTCAGTATGCCAGTATTTTATTGAGGATTTTTGCATAGATGTTCATCAGGAATATTGGCCTGAAGTTTTCTTTTTTGTTGTATCTCTGCCAGGTATTTGTGTCAGGATGATGCTGGTCTCATAAAATGGATTAGAGTGGAGTCCCTCCTTTTCAATTTTTTGAAATAGTTTCAAAAGAAATGGTACCAGCTCCTCTTTGTACTTCTGGTAGAATTCAGCTATAAATTCATCTGTTCTTGGACTTTTTTGGTTGGGAGGCTACTTATTACTGCCTCAGTTTCAGAACTCATTATTGATCTATTCAAGGATTCAATTTCTTCCTGGTTCAGTCTTGAAGGGTTTTACGTGTCCAGGAATTTCTCCATTTCTTCTAGATTTTCTTGTTTATGTGCATAAAGGTTTTTATTGTGTTCTCTGATAGTTGTTTTTATTTCTGTGGGGTCAGTGGTGATATCCCCCTTTTTATTTCTGATTGTGTTTGATTCTTCTTTTCTTCTTTGTTAGTCTATTAATGGTTTCAAAAAAGCAGCTCCTGGATTCATTTATATTTTTAAGGTCTCTATCTCCTTCAGTTTCACTCTGATCTTGGTTATTTCTTGTTTTCTGCTAGCTTTGAGGTTTGTTTAATTTGATTCTGTAGTTCCTTTTGTTGAGATGTTAGGTTATTAACTTGAGATCTTTCTAGCTTTTTGATATGGGTGTTTAATGCTGTAAATTTCCCTCTTAACACTGCCTTAGCTGCATCCCAGAGATTCTGGCACATTATCTCTTTGTTCATATTAGTTTCCAAGAACTTATTGATTTCTGCCTTAATTTCATTGTTTACCTGAGTTATTCAGGAGCAAGGTGTTCAATTTCCATGTGGTTGTGTGGTCTTTAGTAAATTTCGTAATCTTGAGTTCTAATTTGATTGCACTGTAGTCTGAGAGACTTTTGTGTGACTTCAGTTCTTTTGAATTGGCTAAGGAGTGTTTTACTTCTGATTATGTGATCAATTTTAGACTAAGTATGACACTATGAAGTAGTGTAATTTGTGGTAATGAGAAGAATGTATATTCTGTTGTTTGGGAGTGGAGAGTTCTGTAGATATCTATCGGGTCCACTTGATCCAGAGCTGAGTTTACATGCTGAACATGTCTGTTAATTTTCTGTCTCGATGATCTGTCTAATATTGACAGTGGGATGTTGAAGTCTCCCACTCTCCCACTATTATTGTGTGGGAGTCTAAGTCTCTTTGCAGGTCTCTACAAACTTACTTTATAAATCTTGTTGCTCCTGTATATGGGTCTTGATTCTTTATCTAGTTTGCCACTTTGTGTCTTTTTAATTGAGGCATTTAGCCCGTTTACATTTAAAGTTCGTATTGTTAGGTGTAAATTTGATCCTGTCATCATGATGCTAGCTAGTTATTTTGCACACTTGTTTATGTGGTTACTTCATAATGTCACTGCTCTGTGTATTTCAGTGTGTTTTTATAGCAGCTGGTAATGCTTTTTCCTTTCCATATTTAGTGCTTCCTTCAGAAGCTCTTACAAAGCAGGCCTGATAGTGATGAATTCCCTCAGCATTTGCTTGTCCAAAAATGATCTTATTTCTCCTTTGCTTATGAATCTTAGTTTGGTCGGATATTAAATTCTGGTTTGGAAATTATTTTCTTTAAGAATGTTGAATATTGGCCCCCAATCTCTTCTGCCTTGCAGGGTTTCCGCTGAGAGGTCGACTGTTAGTCTGATGGGCTTTCCTTTGTAAGTGACCTGGCCTTTCTCTTTGGCTGCCCTTAACCTTTTTTCTTTCATTTCCACCTTGGAGAATCTGATGATTATGTGTCTTGGGATTGATCTTCTCAGGGAATATCTTACTGGGGTTCTCTGGATCTCCTGAATTTGAATGTTGGCTTATCTGACCAGGTTGGAGGAATTCTCCTAGATGATATCCTGAAATATATTTTCCAACTTTATTCCATTCTCCCTGTCTCTTTCAGGTACCCCAATCAGTCATAGGTTTGGCCTTTTTATATAATCCCATATTTCTTGGAGTTTTTATTCATTCATTTTCATTATTTTTCCTCTATTCTTATCTGCCTGTCTTATTTCAGAAACATAGTCATCAAACTCTGAGATTCTTTCTTCTGCTTGGTCTATTCTGCTATTGATAATTACAATTGCATTGTGAGGCTCTTGTGTTGCGCTTTTCAGCTCCATCAGGTCATTTATGTTCCTCTCTAAACTGGCCATCCCGGTTATCAACTCCTGTATTGTTTTATCATGATTCTTAGCTTCTGTGCATTGGGTTAGAATATACTCCTTTAGCTCAGCAAAGTTCGTTATTACCTACCTTCTGAAGTCTACTTCTGTTAATTCATCCATCTCAGCCTCTGCCTCCTTCTGTGCCCTTGATGGATAGGTATTGCTGTCATTTGGAGGAGAAGAGGCACTCTGGTTTCTTGAGTTTTCAGCATTTTCCCACTGATTCTTTCTCATCTTTGTGGTCTTATCTGTCTTTGATTTTTGAGGTTGCTGACATTTGAATGCGTCTTTTGTGGGGTCGTTTTATGTTGATGCAGTCATTATTGTTGTTTTGTGTTTTTCTTTTAACAGTCAGGCCACTCTTCTGTAGGGCTGCTGTGGTTTGCTGGGGGTCCACTCCAGATCCTAGCTGCCTCAGTTCTCCTGTACCCGGAGGTATCACCAGTGAAAGCTGTGAAACAGCAAAGGTGGCAGCCTGCTCTGTCCTCTGGAAGCTCCATCCCACAGTGGCACTGACCTGTTGCCGGACTGAACACTCCTGTATGAGGTGGCTGCAGACTCCTGCTGGAAAGTCTCACCCAGTCAGGAGGAATGGTATCAGGGACCTTCACAAAGAAGCAATCTGGCTTCCCTTTGTTAGAACAGGTGTGCTGCAATGGGGGAGACCCTTCCTCATGGAGACTATTGGTATTCTCCAGAGCTGGCTGACTGAAAAGGCTGAGTCTACTGAACTGCAGAGATGGCAACTGCCCCTCCCCCTAGGAGCTTTGTCCCAGGGAGAGATCAGAGCTCTGTCTGTATACCCCTTGCTGCAGGGGTAGGGGTGGTAAGTTAAGCCCCCACAGAGAGGTCTTGCCCAGTGAGGAGTTAGTGTTCTGCTTAAAGAAGCAGTCTGGCCACAGTCTGGCAATGCTGCTCTGCTGCACTGTGGGAAACCCTTCCTCATCCAGACTGCCTGTATTCTTCAAAGCCAGCAGGCTGAAATGACTGAGTCTACTGAATAGCAGAAGGTGGCTGCCCCTCCCCCTGGGCACTTAGTCCCAACTCAGGCAGTCTCCAGCAGGCTGGTGGCAGAGGGCTGAATTCCAAGCCAGTGGTCTCAATCCACGAGGCACCATGCAAGTGGGGCCCACAGAATGATGCCCCTTGGCTCCCTGGACTCGGCCCTTTTCCTAGAAACATACACAGATGGATCTCCCACCTTGCTATGGATCCCAGGTATGTATGCAAAACTCCTGGGTGTGCCTGAGTGGCCACTCTGCCAAAACTCAACCCCACTCTGTTGATCAGACCCAAGGCCCTAGTGGTGTGGGTTCACAGGAGATCTACTAATTCACAGGTTGCAAAGATCAAATAAGAGAAGCATAGGTTCCCAGGTGGGGTCCCATGATCACTCACTGCTTCCCTTGGGTGGGGGTGGGAGTTCCCTTGGCTCCGTGCCACTTCCAGGTTGGCTGTTGCTCCACCCTCCACCCTCTTCGCTGTCCATGGGTCGAGCTGTTTGCCTAGTCATTCCCAATGCAAAAACCCAGATATCTCAGGTGCACGTGTTGAATTGACTCATTCCTTTCATTCCTCTCCATGAGCGCCACAGACCACAGCTGCTTCCAATCGTCCATCATCTAACCACTTCTTTAGCTGCCCAGGTGGAGCTCCCAGAGAGGCAGGACACAGGGAGCCAGTTCCTCTTGGGTTGACATGGTGCTGGGGTCCAGGGCTCTGTATGCATCCAGTTCGGACGCCAACTTCTCTGGGTGGCTGTCGGTGGCAGCAGCTGGGGCACGAGCCCAGATGGAGAGTGCTGCCTAGCTGTGATGAAGGCACTGCTGACTTGGCCCCTGAGCAGGGCCGGAACTTGGCCCCATGGTCCACCAGCGGGGCTGTACAACCACCTTCCTTCCATCTGCCGGCTACCAGCAGTGGCTACTGCTGTAGCCAAAGCTAACACTACAGCTGCCGCCCAGCCGGGAGTATGTCTTGGCATAATGTCATCAGCTGCATTGCCGCCTTTCTGGGCATCCAGAGCTGTCAAAGTCCTTTACCTGAGTTCTTATTTCTATACGTAAGTGATTGTTTTGCATCATGTCTATAGAATTCTTTATTTGATTTTGAAATTAGCTAATTTTACAAAGATTTGTCTTTTTATATTTGTCCATCTTTTCTAGAACATTTTGAGTTCATTCAGTTTGTATATTCTGGTCTTCTTTTATATAACTAAGGTGTCAAATGGGTCGGATTTTATTAATACAATAATCAACTTTATCTGTCTTTTACTACTTTCCTTCAAGCATGCTTTGTTGCACGTTTCTTGCTCCTGAGTGACATGCTGGATAGATCTCATAGCTTCTTGGTAATTTTCAGTTATTCATTAAAAATATATTTTTAGATATCACAAACTCAATCTAATCTAAGTAAAAATTTTTTTCTTACATGTGATCTAAAACTTATCCTCTTCTTCCACCTCAGACCTTGGTCAGTTTTGGAAATTTGCATTCAGAAGGAAGTTATTCTACTACTTCCAGTGGAGCAAACATAGACGCACACATACACCTTTTTACTAAATACCAGTAATATACCTCTCCATCACTGTGACAGTCAAAAACATCCACACACATTTACAAATGTCCTTTGTCAGTGGTGTCAGCCAGGATGATTTTGTTTCCTAAGGGACTGTGATGGTTAATTTTAGATGTTAACATGACTGAATTAAGGGATACCTACATACCTGGTAAATCATTATTCCTAGGTGTGTCTGTGAGGGTATTTCTGGAGGAGATTAGTGTTTGAGTTGGTAGACTGAGTGGACAAGGTCAACCCTCAGTGTGGGTAGGCATCATCCTACTAGCTGGGGGCCAAAATGGAACAGAATGGAGGAGGAAATGTAAATTTGTTCTCTCTCTTGTAGAGGTGGGACAACTTTCTTCTCTTGCCCTTGGACATCAGAACTCCAGGCTCTCTGGCCTTTGGACCCTAGGACTTACACCAGTGCCCATATCCCTACCCTTGATTCTGGGGCTGATTGTGAGGCTTTCAGACTTGGACTTACTGAGTCATACTACTGACTTCCCTGGTTCTCTAGTCTATTATGGGACTTTTCAGTCTCCATAATAATGTAAGCCAATTCTCTTAATAAATCATCCCCCCAAATATATCTATATATATCTATAGATATATTTTATTATATATATAACATATATAATATCTATAAAATAGATATTATATACCATATATAATATCTATAAAATAGATATTATATAATATATAATATCTATGAAATAGATATTATATAATATATAATATCTATAAATGTATACATATATATATAAAATATCCTATTGGTTCTGTCTTTCTGGGGAAGCCTGACTAACACAGTAACATTTGGCAGTATCTAGAGGCATTGTTGGTGGCTACAACTGAGGAGGCCAGGAATGCTGTTAAACATTCTACAGTTCACAGGACATCCCCCACAAAAGGAATTATGTCGTCCAAAATATCAGTAGTGTTGAGGTTGAGAAACCTACCCTAGAAGGTAAAATATTTTACCACATCCAGCTGAGAACCACTGAAAAACTGACCAGCAATGAAGTTTTTGTGTTATAGAATTTCTTTGTAATTATATTGCAGAGCTGATTGCTAACAACCCTTTCCCCCACCTCATTCATTGATAAATGACATATCTGTGCATTCTCACATTCATCCCTTATTCTTCTGCCATTCTATAGTTTTAAGAGAGCTCAGGCACAAATCTTTAAGAGATTATTGATGTGGCCCCTAAGGATGTACATCCCCTTTTTATAGAACCTTCTATGTTACCAAAGATCTGCTGAGATCTGTGTTCTACTCTTGGTTTCCTCATTCAGTGAGGTCAATTGTTTTCCACATTGGACAACCTTGTGCATAGATTGTCACTTGAGAGTATTTTTTAAAATGTTTCATTGGGGATGTAGCTTTTCTCTATTTTTCATTCTCCTTGTCGTTTTTAGCTTGTTTTAGAGAAGAGCAAAAGACATAGTCACACTTACTTTGACATCTGTGATTTGAAGTTATTTATACCTAATTATTACATGTTTTTTCTCACTACTTGAAATAAATATACTTTATAGTCTACCTTCTAATGTGTTATTTCTGATAGAAAAATTCTTTTATCCTTTTAATTTGAGACTAATTACCTTGTTAAACCATCTTAAAGCTTCTATCAAATTTTCAGTGCAATCTCATTGTTTTTCTTGGTAAACAGTGAACAAATGCTAAGAATTTTCCACCTATTTTTCAATGATTAAATCTCTTGAAACTTCTATTATGTCCTATTGAATTGGCAAAAACTTTGAGGTATACACTGTATTTAATGATTGAGGTAATAAAGGACATTCTTTTCTTAACACTGAGAATACCACTGATGTTTTATCTTTATATATTTATGCGTTCATTCCTTCATTAACTATTTTAAGTACCTGCAATGTACTAGCACTGTGCTAGGTACTGCATGTACAATAATGTATAAAACAGTGGTCCCTTTACTCATGGAGTGAACAATCTCATGGTAATACAGATGTTAAATAAGCATTCATGAAAATACATTTATAATCACTACTTATGAGGAGATCTAATTTAAATTATAGGTTAGGAAAAATCTACTTTGAATTAAAAAAACACATAAGCTGAATTCTGAAGTATAACTATGAGTGAAGGTGAAAGAGAAGAAATAATATGTGCCAAGGCCTTGAGATATATTTGAGGAACTTAAAGAAAACCAGTGGGGCTGGATCTTAGTGGGCAGGGAAGTGTACTGGCCAAAGACAAGAATAGCAGAGATTGGTAGTTCAGGATGTTGTTAAGGTTTTGGTATTTTGTTTGAAATTCATGAGAAACAGGTGGATGGTGGTATGATTTAGAGGAATGAGGAACACTGAGAAATGGGGAGCCTTCTTTTGGTGGGATAGGGAGATTGAGTGTAGTTCTGGACTGTTAAGTTCAAGAAACTTGTGAGAAATAATGCAGGCATACCTTGGAGATAGTGTAGATTTGGTTCCAGACCACTATAATAAAGTGAATATTGCAATAAAATGTTACACAATTTGTTTGATTTCCCAGTGCATACAAAAGTTATGCTTACACTATACTGTAATATATTAAGTATACAATAGCATTAAGTAGAAAAAGGAACAAAATACATAACTCGATTTAAAAATACTTTATTTCTAAAAATGCTTATCTGAGCCTTTCAGAGAATTGTCACCCTTTTTAAGGTGGAGAGTCCTGCCTCCATGTAGATGAATGCTGATTGATCAGGGTGGTGATTGCTGAAGCCTGGGGTGGCTGTAGCAATTTTTAAAAATAAGACAACAATGAAGTTTTGTCACATCAATTGACTCTTCCTTTCACAAAAGTTTTCTCTGTAGCATAAAATGCCATTTGGTAGCATTTTATCCACAGTAAACTTCTTTCTGCATATACTTTATACTCTCCCAAATCTTAATTACAAATAACCTACAGTTGACCAGAAGCTTTACTGGAAACATAAACAGCTGATTAACACATATTTTGCATGCTATATTTATCATATGCTGTATTATTTTAATAAATTAAGCTAGTGAAAATAAAATGTTATTAAGAAAATCATAAGAATGAGAAAATATATTCAGTATTTATTAAGTAGAAATAGATCATAATAAAGGTCTCCATGCTTGTTATCTTCACATTGAGTAGACTAAGGAGGAGGAAGAAGAGAAGGGGTTGGTTGTGCTATCTCAGGGGTCAGAGGCAGAAGAAAACCTGCATATAAGTGGACTAGTACACTTCAAACTTCTATTGTTCAAGGAACAACTGTATTCTAAATTCTTTGTTTTCATTCTGATAATGTCCACAGTATTTTCAGGAGTAGATTCAATCTTAATAAATCACTTTATTTGCTTTATTCATAAGAAACAACTCCTCATCCATTCACATTTTATCATGAGATTTCAGCAATTCAGTCACATCTTCAGGCTCCATTTCTAATTCTAGGTCTCTTGCTATTTCTACATCTGCAGTTACCTCTTCCACTGAAGTCTTCAGGCATCAAAGTCATCCATGAGGGTTGGAATCGACTTCTTTCAAACTCTTGTTAATGTTGATATTTTGATCTTTTCCCATGGATCATGAATGTTCTTAATGCAAATCCTTTCCACGGGGTTTTCAATGTACTTTTCCCAGATCCATCAGAGGAATCACTATCTGTAGCAGCTATTGCTTCATGCAATGTATGTCTTAAATATAAGACTTGAAAGTCAAAATTAGTCTTTGAACTGTGGGCTGCAGAATGAATGCTGCATTAGTGGGTATGAAAACAACACTAATCGCCTTGT
Organism: Rhinopithecus roxellana; assembly: GCF_007565055.1. Classification (NCBI taxonomy): domain Eukaryota; kingdom Metazoa; phylum Chordata; class Mammalia; order Primates; family Cercopithecidae; genus Rhinopithecus; species Rhinopithecus roxellana. The sequence goes on along the minus strand of NC_044555.1, from coordinate 109,256,390 downwards.
CATTTGAGCTCTCAGGTGAACAGGTGCATTGTCAATAAACAGTGATTTTTTGAAGCGTCTTTTTTACTGAGATGTAGATCTCAATGGCAGGCTTAACATATTCAGTAAACCATACTATAAACATAAGTACTATCATCCAACCTTTGTTGCTCCACTTATAGAACACAGAGAAGAGTTGGCATAAATCTTAAAGGCCCTACGATTTTCAGGATGGTAAGTTAACATTGGCTTCAACTTAAAGTCAGCATTAACCCCTAACAAAAGAATTCTTCCTTTGAAGTTTTGAATCCATGCATTGACTTCTCCACTCTATGAAAATCCTCAATGGAATCTTTCTTTCCATAGAAGGCTGTATTGTTTACATTGAAAATCTGTTTTTAGTGTAGACATCCCCATCAGTTATCTTAACCATAACTTATGGATAACTTGCTGTATCTTTTACATCAGCACTTGCTGTTTCATCTTGTGCTTTTATGTTATGGAGATGACTTCTTTCTGTAAAACTCATGAACCAACCCTGCTAGCTTCCAACTTTCTTCTGCAACTTCCTCACCTCTCTCAGCCTTCACAGAATTAAACAGAGTTAGGGCCTTGCCCTGGATTATTCTTTGGCTGAAGGGAATGTTGTGGCTCATAAAATCTTCTGTCCAGACCACCAAAGTGTACTCCTATTAGCAGGAAGGCTATTTTACTTTATTATCATTTGTGTGTTCACTGGAGGAGTACTTTTAATTTCCTCCAAGAAATTTTCCTCTGAATTCACAACTTGACTAACTGATTCAAGTAGCTTTCAGCCCATCTTGGCTTTTGACATGCCTTCCTCACTAAGATTAATCATTTCTAGCTCTTGATTTAAAGTGAGAAATGCGCAGCTCTTTCTTTCCCTTGGACACTCAGAGATCATTGCATGGTTATTAATTGGTCTAATTTCAATATTGTTCAGTTTCAGAAAACAGAGAGGCCTGAGAACAGAGAGATGGAAGAATGGTTGGTTAGTGGAATAGTCAGAGCATACACATTTAGCTGTCTTATAAGGGCACGGTCCATGGTGCCCTAAAACAATTACAAAAGTAATATGAAAGATCAATTTCTACTGTAACAGGTATAAGAATAATGATAAAATTTGAAATATAGTGAACATCACCAAAATGTGACACAGAGATATGAAGTGAGCACATGTTCTTGGAAAAATGGTGCCAGTAGACATACTGGGTGCAGGCTTGCCACAGACTTTCAGTTTGTAAAAAATGCAATTATCTGCGAAGTTCAATCAAGCAGGGCACAATAAACTGAGGTATGCCTGTAAGTGCCAAGTAAGTACATAAATATTCTGTACCCATCTGAAGCTCAGAAAAGAAGTTGTTATAACAGAATAAGGAGCCTAAAAAGAGGCAGCCAGTAAATTGGAAGGAAATTTAAGGAGTTTGAAATGTAGAGAGGTAAACTCAGTCAAATACTGATGTCAAAAAGTCAAGTAAGATGAGAACTGAAGAGTCCACTAGACTTAGCAACATGGAAATCCGCTAGATTTAGCAACATGGATATCAACAGACTACTTAGGTAAGAGACATTTCAATGATCTGATAAGGACTAAAGCCATGGAAAAGGGAATGGAAAGTATGGAGGTGGAGTTAATATACAGACAACTCTGAGGAAATTTGCTTTTGTTGAGAATGGATATGGAAAGGAAGAATATGTGATAATGAAAATTTTATTTTAGATGGAAGATAATGAAACATCTTTGGACACTGATTATAAAGATGCTATAGAGAGGTGGGAAGATATCATAAGCATAGCACATGCAAAAAATCTGATCTTTGACAGCATGATGGCTACTTTTCTATTATAATTAAAAGGCAGTGGGCGAATATGAACACAGATGCAAGTAGGTTTGAAGATTTGGTATAAGAAGATAGAATAATGCCTGATGCTGTTTTCTATGTGAGATATGAGGCACAATCATTCACAAGACAGATATTAGCAGGTGGAAGGTAAATTGGTTGAGTTAGAAGAAAGAAAAAAAATGAAATCTTGTCCTTGCTGAAACAGAGAACCGACTTACTAGAGAAACATAAGATTTCTGAAGTATTGGTACCAAGTTGATAATGTTTCATAAATTTATAAGTAATGCCTAATTTCTTTCACTGTGGAATTTTCTGTATTAAATAAAACTTACAGTTGTAGTCACAAATTATGGGGGTGATGGGGTTCATCCAGTGTTGGTATTTTACTGGTAGCATAAAATAAGAAAAGGAAAAGAGCATTAACAGCCTTTGTGAAAGTCTGATTGGATAATGAACCATCAGATATAATCTAAACAGAGAGAAAGTAAAGCAGGAGGGGAGTGAAAGACTAAGAGAAAATGGAGAGGAGGTCTTGATGACATAGAAGACCTGTTTCAGAGAAGCTATATGGGCAAGCAAACTGGAAGAACAGAAAGTTGTGTCACAGAGTGGGATGTCTGAAATAGTGATTTCAAGAGGGATGCAACTTTTGATGACAATGAGGAGTAAGTCTAACGTGTTTGGGAATGGGTGGCTAAGATATAATGGAGAAGAGTGTTTTTCTGTTTCTTTTGCAAAGACAAAGTAAGAGCTCTACAACTGTCCCTTTATGAGTGGTAAAAGATGCTCTAGCCACTTGCATTTTGCCAGCCAGTCATTTTACAGTTGCTTTAAGTGGAAACAAGTGCCTTTGTTCCTAGATTTCTGGTCCAGGTACCTTCAGTAGGGTACTTCAGATTATGCAGAAAATTGCCCCAATTTATCATTTTCTATTAAGACCTTGAAATGATGAGTCATTTGCCTGATTTCCTACTTTGAGTCCTCTGAAATCTGCGCTCCAAATCTTTCTATACTTCCATGGACATCTCCTTGCTCCTTCATTTCTTAATTGACCTGTTTTACAAAAGCTGAAAAATGGAAGCAAATATTTGTTATTTTTAATCTATCATGGCACGTACAGATTCAATATAAAAATGGATTTTGCGGCCGGGCGCGGTGGCTCAAGCCTGTAATCCCAGCACTTCGGGAGGACGAGACGGGCGGATCACGAGGTCAGGAGATCGAGACCATCCTGGCTAACACGGTGAAAACCCGTCTCTACTAAAAATACAAAAAAACTAGCTGGGCGAGGTGGCGGGCGCCTGTAGTCCCAGCTACTCAGGAGGCTGAGGCAGGAGAATGGCGTAAACCCGGGAGGCGGAGCTTGCAGTGAGCTGAGATCTGGCAACTGCACTCGGAGTTAATTTTCTTCTTTTGCTTAGCATAAACCAAGTACTGCAGACTGGTGGGTGTCCTGGCAACAAAGTATAGAATTAGGAATTCAGAGAAATTTCTCTGATCCAGCAAAGCAAATCACAGAACTTGAACTCTTTCTGAAATCATGTTGTTTCATAAGCCCACACATGACAGTTCCTGGGCCTACAGTTTGTTAATTTTGCTAATTTTCTATTAAGGCTAAAACTTTTTAGCTCTTCCCCATTTCTTTTTCAAAGTAGCCTTAAAACAGATAGCAACAGGATTCAAGATGGATGGTTCTGCATACCTTAGCTTGGGTGAGCTCCAGTTCTCCTCCCTAGCCCAACCTGCTTTGTTTGTGATCCTGCCCACATAAAGGGTTTTTTTTTCTTGTCCCCACTCTGATCTTTCTGATACTTGACTTTCCCCTGGTGCATTTATGTACATAGTTGGCACCTTTATATAATTGTTCTCATCATTTTTTTTTTTTTTTTTTTTTTTTTTTTTTTTTTTTTTTTTTTTTTTTTGAGACAGAGTCTCGCTCTGTCGCCCAGGCTGGAGTGCAGTGGCCGGATCTCAGCTCACTGCAAGCTCTGCCTCCCAGGTTTATGCCATTCTCCTGCCTCAGCCTCCTGAGTAACTGGGACTACAGGCGCCCGCCACCTAGTCCGGCTAGTTTTTTTTTTTTTTTTTTTTTTTGTATTTTTTAGCAGAGACGGGGTTTCACCGTGTTAGCCAGGATGGTCTCGATCTCCTGACCTCGTGATCCGCCCGTCTCGGCCTCCCAAAGTGCTGGGATTACAGGCTTGAGCCACCGCGCCCGGCCTCATCATTCTTAAATGGTTAATTTTAGTTGGTTTTGTGTCAAACCAATTTCTATATCTCAGTTGGAAAATCCTCAAGGACAGAGTCCATGTTGTCTATATTTTGAATACCCTATGCAGTCAAACCAAATAGAAATTTTGTTATTTTCTTATTAATGTTCTCTGTGCTTTGAGGAGAAAGAAGCAAATAATTAGAAAACTAGTTAACATGAGGGAATTAGTCAAACTCACAAATATGAAACCCTACAAGCTCTGTTTTAGGCTAAATTCGCAATAAGCCCAATTTGAAACTATATTCCTCTTCCTCTGTACTGTCAACAAAAGTAGCTAATGGAGAATGAAGTCAAGTTCCCACTTGAGATGTCAATCTTTAACTTTGGCTTTATTACTGGTCTTGTTGGGTCTTTTTTAAAAATTTAAATTTAAGGCGGAGTGCAGTGGCTCACGCCTGTAATCCCAGCACTTTGGGAGGCCGAGGCGGGTGGATCACGAGGTCAGGAGATCGAGACCATCCTGGCTAACACGGTGAAAACCCGTCTCTACTAAAAATACAAAAAAACTAGCAGGGCGAGGTGGCGGGCGCCTGTAGTCCCAGCTACTCAGGAGGCTGAGGCAGGAGAATGGCGTAAACCCGGGAGGCAGAGCTTGCAGTGAGCTGAGATCCAGCCACTGCACTCCAGCCTGGGCGACAGAGCGAGACTCCATCTCAAAAAAAAAAAAAAAAAAAAAAAAAAATACTTATTGTAGTAAGAACGCTTAACATGGATCTATTAGAGTGTACAATTTAATGTTAACTGCCTGCACAAAGTTGTACAGAAGGTCTCTAGAAGTGACTCTTCTTGTATTACCAAAACTTTAAACCCATTGATTAGCAATTCTTTATCACCCCCTTTCCCCTACCCCTGGTCACTAGTGTTTATCTCTCTGCTTCTATGTGTTTGACTATTTTAAATACCTCATGTGAGTGACATTATGCAAGATTTTTCCTTATCTGAGTGGTTTATTTCACTCAGTATAATGTCCTCAAAGCTTATCCATGCTGTCACATACTTCAGAATTCCCTTCTTTTTCAAAGCTGAATATTCCTCTCTCTCTCTATATATATATACACACACACACATACGTATACATATATATACACATATACACATATATACACACACACATACATATATATATACACACACATATACACACACACACCATGTTTTTCTCATGCATTCATCCATCAATTGACATTTAGGTTGTTTCTATATCTTGGCTGTTGTGAATAGTGCTGCACTAAACATTATGAGTGCTAATATCACTTTGAAATTCTAATTTTAATTACTTTAGATAAATATCAAGAGGTGGGATTGCTAAATCATATGGTAGTTCTATTTTCAAATTTTTAAGAACCTCTATACTGTTTTCCAGAGCTGCTGCACAATTTTGCATTCTGATCAACAGTGTATTAGGGTTCCTATCTCTCCACATCCTCACCAGCACTTTTTGTCTTTTGTGTTCTTTTTTTATAATAATAGCTATCCTACCAGGTTTGAGGTAATATCTCATTGTAGTTTTGATTTGCATTTCCCTAATGATTAGTGACTTGAATATCTTTTCATATACCGGTTGGCTATTTGTATGTCATATTTGAAGAAATGTTTATTCAAATTCTTTGGGCATTTTTTAGTCAGGTTATTAGGGTTTCTTTTTTCTTTTGCTATTGAGTTGTTTGAGTTCCTTATTTATATATTTTAGAAATTAACCCCTTATCTGATATATGGTTTGCAAATATTTTCTCCCATTCTGTACATTGCTTTTTCACTCTGTTGTTTGCTGTGCAAAAGCTTTGTAGTTGAATGTAATCCCACCCATCTATTTTGGCTCTTGTCGCCTGTGCTTTTGGTGTTGTAACCTTAAAATCATTGTCAAGTCCAGTGTCAAGAAGCTTTTTCCTTATGTTTTCTTCTAGGCATTTTAGATTTTTTACTCTTACATTTAATTTTTCAGTCCGTTTTGAGTTGATTTTTGAGTATAATGTAAGATAAGGGTCCAGTTTCATTCTTTTGCACTGGGATGATATACAGTCTCTCCAACATCATTTAAGGAGACTATTCTCCCATTATGTTTTGGCACTCTAGTCAATGATCAGTTGATTGTGTATGTGTGGATTTATCTCTTGTCTCTCTATTCTGGTGCATTCCACTGTTCTATATGCCCATCTTTATGCCAGTACCATACTACTTTAATTACTGTAGCCTTATAATATGTTTTGAAATCAGCAACTGTTGTTCCTCCTGTTTTGTTCTATTTTCTCAAGGTTTCTTTGACTATGGTATTAGTCAGTGTTCTCTAGAGGGACAATACTAATAGGATATATATATATATATATATATCCTATATATATCCTCTATAGATATCCTATATATATATCCTCTCTATATATATAGAGTTTATTATAGAGTATTGACTCACATGATCACAAGGGGAAGTCCCACAATAGGCTATCTGCAAGCTGAGGAGCAAGAAAGCCAGTCTGAGTCCCAAAACTTCAAAAGTAGGGATGCAGACAGCACAGCCAGCCTTAGTCTGTGGTTGAAGGTCCAAAAGCCTAAAAGCTGAAGAACTTGGAGTCAAATGTTTGAGGCCATGAAGCATCCAGCATGGGAGAAAGATGTAGGCTGGAAGACTTGGCCAGTTCTCCTTCCATGTTCTGCCTGCTTTTTATTCTAGCCATGTTGACAGTCGATTAGATGATGCCCACCCAGATTGAGGGTGGATCTGTCTTTCTCTGTCCACTGACTCAAATGTTAATCTCCTTTGGCAAAACCCTCACAGACACACCCAGGAACAATACTTAGCATCCTTCAATCCAATCAAGTTGACAATATTAACCATTATAGCTATTCATGGTCGTTTGTGGTTACATATGAATTTTAGGATTGTTTTATCTATTCTGCAAAAAAAAAAAAAAAAAAAAAAAAAAAAAAAAAAAAAAAAAAAAAAGAGCCAATGGGATTTTTATAAGAATTGCATTGAATCTTTATATCACTTTTGGTGGCAGTATGAACATTTTAAACAATATTAAACCTTTCAATCCATGAACATGGGATGTCTTTATATTTATTTGTGTCTTCTTTAATTACTTTCATGAATGTTATATAGTTGTTTTATCCTTCTCAGATTTGTGAGGCAGAGTCTAGAAAATGCTGTGGCTGCACACAACAGCCTTATTTTTCTTTGTTGCAACTTTTTTGATGGCTACTATAATGTATAGAGTAATTAATGTCCAATCAGTTTTAAACTTGTCTAGATATAGGACAACTATTTGTCTCATGTATTAATAGCTATTCACTAAAAGTCACCTAGAGCATGTTCAGTAAATTAGATTTACTTCAAGTAATTTTTGTTGTGTGCCTACTAGATGCTAGGTACAGTTTAAAGGCTCTGTACAGAAGAGCAAATAAGATAGGCAAAATTCTTTTTTTATTGTGTAGGAATAATATATTTTTTTTAATTATACTTTAAGTTCTAGGGTACATGTGTATAACGTGCAGGTTTGTTACATAGGTATACATGTGCCATGTTGGTTTGCTGCACCCATCAACTCGACATTTACATTAGGTATTTCTCCTAATGCTATCCCTCCCCCAGCCCCCACCCTCTGACAGGCCCTGGTATGTGATGTTCCCCACCCTGTGTCCATGTGTTCTCATTGTTCAACTCCCACCTATGAGTGAGAACATGCAGTGTTTGGTTTTCTGTCCTCGTGATAGTTTGCTGAGAATGATAGTTTCCAGCTTCATCCATGTCCCTGTAAAGGACATGAACTCATCCTTTTTAATGGCTGCACGGTATTCCATGGTGTATATATTTTCTTAATCCAGTCTGTCATTGATGGACATTTGGGTTGGTTCCAAGTCTTTGCTATTGTGAATAGTGCCACAATAAACATACATGTGTATGTGTCTTTACAGTAGAATGATGTATAATCCTTTGGGTATATACCCAGTAATGGGATCACTGGGTCAAATGGTATTTCTAGTTCTAGATCCCTGAGGAAGTGCCACACTGTCTTCCACAATGATTGAACTAATTTACACTCCCACCAACAGTGTAAAAGCATTCCTATTTCTCTACATCCTCTCCAGCATCTGTTGTTTCCTGACTTTTTAATGATCACCATTCTAACTGGCATGAGATGGTATCTCATTGTGATTTTGATTTGCGTTTCTCTGATGACCAGTGATGATGACCATGCAGTCTGCTGGCTGCATGAGTGTCTTCTTTTGAGAAGTGTCTGTTCATATCCTTTGCCCACTTTTTGATGGGGTTGCTTGTTTTTTGTTTGTTTGTTTGTTTTTTCTTGTTAATTTAAGTTCTTTGTAGATTCTGGATATTAGCCCTTTGTCAGATGGGTAGATTGCAAAAATTTTCTCCCATTCTGTAGGTTGCCTGTTCACTCTGATGATAGTTTCTTTTGCTGTGCAGAAGTTCTTTAGTTTAATTCGATCCCATTTGTCAATTTTGACTTCTGTTGCCATTGCTTTTGGTGTTTTAGTCATGAAGTCTTTGCCCAAGCCTATGTCCTGAATGGTATTGCCTAGGTTTTCTTCTAGGGTTTTTATAGTTTTAGGTCTTACATTTAAGTCATTAATCCATCTTGAATTAATTTTTAATTTTTGTATAAGGTGAAGGGATCCAGTTTCAGCTCTCTACATATGGCTAGCCAGTTTTCTCAGCACCATTTATTAAATAGGGTCTGCTTTCCCCATTGCTTGTTTTTGTCAGGTTTGTCAAAGATCAGATGGTTACAGATGTGTGGTGTTATTTCTGAGGCCAAGAGAGGCAAAATTCTTAATGAGGGATACAGTTAATAAACCAATTACAATGTAGTATGGTAAGTTCTGTTAATGAAAAACACAGAGTGCCTAGGGATGACAGACAGTAGTCATCTAATCAAGTCAGGGAGAGATGGTAGGACATGGAAGTATTTCAGGTAGAAAGTTGACAAACTCTATAAATTTGTGTTAACCCAATTCAGGCTCCACCAATAAAATTGTGTGACCTTAAGAAAGTTATGTAATCACTGTCTGTGTTAGCTTTCTCTTCCATAAAACTAGCCACTAATATCCTCTCTGAATGAATCAAGTGAAAGAGGTATATGAAGTTATGTTGGAAAGTCAAATTACTACTAAAGGTAATTACCTGAACTGGTAGGAACATGGAATGAGTGCATATTTCAGGCTCTGTAGTCAGGTATTTCTGGATTCAAGCCTGGTTCTGCCAATATGTGACCTTAGGTAAGTTCGTTAATCTCTCTCACTTTTATTATTTATAAAATGAAGACTTCATAGGATTGTTGTGTGAATTAAACAAAATAATATGTTAAAGTTGCCCGGAACAGTGCATAGTGCATATAATCATTCGATGACTGTTGGATAATAATAATTATGATGATGTTTGCAATGCTGCTACTGCTTATGATGGTGATAATGATGATGTAGAGTAATAAATGCAGAATTTGACAAATAGAGGTTATTATTGTTATTATTATTTGTGATATGGACTCCTGGATAAGACTTTGGTAGTTTTATTCTTTCTGTGGTCAGAGGCTGCATCCTTAACCCCAGTTGTCAATCAGCCACTATTTTCTCATAGCCAGTGAGTGGACAGGAGTCCTTCAAGGGTCTGTCCCCTATTATTATCTTATTATACCCGCTAAGTAATTGTCAAAACCCTAGTAACTTCAGTCATCATCTCTCTGTGTATTAGTCTAAGTTTTCATCTTTAATCTCTATTTCTCTGCCTTTGTAAGTGGTTCCCAAAAATTGATACACATTAGGATCACTTACGGAACTTGTAAAATTTCCAGTGCCAAATATGTACAAAATGCTAATTAAATAACGTCTGTGGATAGGAACCAGAGATTATTATTTTTTAAATACCCCCAGGTGATTCCAATATTCAACAAAGTTTGAAAATCACCTGGCCTAGGTCTAAGTCCATGATTATAACTTTATATTAGAGATCTAGATGGCTTATTAAGTTTTCAAACTCAATTTGTCCAAGACTCATCTCATTATCTCTTATCTCCCCAACTGCTGACCCAATCAGCTTTTTCTGCCAAATTTTATATTTTTATATTAATCCTGTTGCCCAGACCTCAAATTTAAGAGTTAGCAATCAGCCAAAGGGCTACTGTAGATTATATTTCTGATATAGAAATCATTTTGGTATCTCTTTTTCTACTACCAGGCTCATTCAAGGACCCATTACATCTCACTTGGGTTATAACAATACACTAACATCACAAATTTAAAATATTTTAACTTTAATTTTAATTTTTAATTTTTGTGAGTACATAGTAGATGTGTTTATAGGGTACATGAGATAATTTGATACTGGTGTGCAATAGGAAATAAGTACAACATGGATAATGAGGTATCCATCCCCTCAAGCATTTATACTTACAAACAATCCAATTACACTTGTTATTTTAAAATGTACAATAAAGTTATTGATGACAGTCACCCTATTGTGCTATCGAATAGTAGGTCATATTCAGTTATTCTATTTTGTACCTATTAACCTTCCCAACACTGCACTACCCTTCCAAGCCTCTAGTAACCATCCTTCTACTCTCTGCTTATGAGTTAAATTGATTTGATTTTTAGTTCCCACAAATAAGTGAGAACATGAGATGTTTGTCTTTCTGTGCCTGGATTACTTCACTTAACATAGTGATCTCCAGTTCCATCCATGGTGTTGCAAATGACTGGATCTCATTCTTTTCTATAGCCAAGTAATACTCCATTGTGTTTATGTACCACATGTTCTTTATCATTCATCTGTTAATGGATGCTTAGTTTGCTTCCAAATCTTCGCTATTGTAAGCAGTGCTGCAACAAACATAGGATTGCAGATATCTCTTTCATATACTGATTTCCTTTTAGGGGAGTATATACTCAGCAGTGGGATAGCTGGATCATATAGTAGCTCAATTTTTAGTCTGTCAAAGGACCTCCAAACTGTTCTCCATAGTGGTTGTACTAATTTACATTCCCACCAACAGTGTATGAGGGTTCCCATTTCTCCACATCCTAACCAGCATTTGTTGTTGTCTGTCTTTGGGATGTAAGCCATTTTAACTGAGGTGAGATGATATCCCACTGTAGTTTTTGTTTGAATTTTTCTGATGATCAATGATGTTGAGTACCTTTTCATATGCCCATTTGTATGTCTTCATTTTAGACATGTCTATTCAAATTATTTGCCCATCTTTTGATTGGATTATTAGATTTTTTTTTATTTTAGAGTCCTTTGAACTCCTTATATATTCTGGTTATTAACTCCCCATCAGAAGGGTAGTTTGCAAATATTTTCCCCAATTCTGTCGCTTGTCTCTTCACTTTGATAACTGTATCCTTTGCTATACAGAATCGTTTTAATTTGATGTGATCCGATTTGTCCATGTTTGCTTTGGTCGCCTGTGCTGATGGGGTATTACTCAATAAATTTTTGCCCAGACCAATGTCCTGGAGAGATTCTGCACAGTTTTCTTGTGGTAGTTTTATAGTTTGAGGTCTTAGATTTAAGTATTTAATCCATTTTGATTTTTTTTTTTTTTTTTGTAGATACCAAGAAATAGGGGTGTCGCTTCATTCTTCTGTGCATTGATATCTAGTTTTCCCAGCACCATTTATTGAAGGGACCACCCTTTCCTTTGCTTGGCACTATTGTAAAAAATGAGTTCATTTTAGGTGTGTGCATTTATTTATGGATTCTCTATTCTGCTCCATTTGTCTATGTGACTGGTTTTATGTCAGTATCATGCCATTTTGGTTGCGATAGCTCTGTAGTATAATTTGAAGTCAGGTATTGAGATTCCTCTAGTGTTTTGTTCTTTTATTATTATTATTATTATTATTATTATTATTATTATTCTTCTTTAAGTTCTAGGGTACATGTGCATAACGTGTAGGTTTGTTACATATGTATACTTGTGGCATGTTGGTGTGCTGCACCCATCAACTCGTCAGCACCCATCAATTCATCATTTATATCAGGTATAACTCCCAATGGAATCCCTCCCCCCTCCTCCCTCCCCATGAGAGGCCCCAGTGTGTGATGTTCCCCTTCCCGAGTCCAAGTGATCTCATTGTTCAGTTCCCACCTATGAGTGAGTACATGCGGTGTTTGGTTTTCTCTTCTTGTGATAGTTTGCTAAGAATGATGGTTTCCAGCTGCATCCATGTCCCTACAAAGGACATAAACTCATCCTTTTTTATGGCTGCATAGTATTCCATGGTGTATATGTGCCACATTTTCTTAATCCAGTCTGTCACAGATGGACATTTGGGTTGATTCCAAGTCTTTGCTATTGTGAATAGTGCCGCAATAAACATACGTGTGCATGTGTCTTTATAGCAGCATGATTTATAATCCTTTGGGTATATACCCAGTAGTGGGATGGCTGGGTCATATGGTACATCTAGTTCTAGATCCTTGAGGAATTGCCATACTGTTTTCCATAATGGTTGAACTAGTTTACAATCCCACCAACAGTGTAAAAGTGTTCCTATTTCTCCACATCCTCTCCAGCACCTGTTGTTTCCTGACTTTTGAAGAATGATTGCCATTCTAACTGGTGTGAGATGGTATCTCATTGTGGTTTTGATTTGCATTTCTCTGATGGCCAGTGATGATGAGCATTTTTTCATGTGTCTGTTGGCTGTATGAATGTCTTCTTTTGAGAAAAATGTCTGTTCATATCCTTTGCCCACTTTTTGATGGGGTTGTTTGTTTTTTTCTTGTAAATTTGTTTGAGTTCTTTGTAGATTCTGGATATTAGCCCTTTGTCAGATGAGTAGACTGCAAAATTTTTCTCCCATTCTGTAGGTTGCCTGTTCACTCTGATGGTAGTTTCTTTTGCTGTGCAGAAGCTCTTTAGATTAATCAGATCCCATTTGTCAATTTTGGCTTTTGCTGCCGTTGCTTTTGGTGTTTTAGACATGAAGTCCTTGCCCATGCCTATGTCCTGAATGGTACTACCTAGTTTTTCTTCTAGGGTTTTTATGGTATTAGGTCTAACATTTAAGTCTCTAATCCATCTTGAATTAATTTTCGTATAAGGAGTAAGGAAAGGATCCAGTTTCAGCTTTCTACTTATGGTTAGCCAATTTTCCCAGCACCATTTATTGAATAGGGAGTCCTTTCCCCATTTCTTGTTTCTCTCAGGTTTGTCAAAGATCAGATGGCTGTAGATGTGTGGTGTTATTTCTGAGGACTCTGTTCTGTTCCATTGGTCTATATCTCTGTTTTGGTACCAGTACCATACTGTTTTGGTTACTGTAGCCTTGTAGTATAGTTTAAAGTCAGGTAGCGGGATGCCTCCAGCTTTGTTCTTTTGACTTAGCATTGTCTTGGCAATGCGGGCTCTTTTTTGGTTCCATATGAACTTTAAGGCCGTTTTTTCCAGTTCTGTGAAGAAACTCATTGGTAGCTTGATGGGGATGGCATTGAATCTATAAATAACCTTGGGCAATATGGCCATTTTCACGATATTGATTCTTCCTATCCATGAGCATGGTATGTTCTTCCATTTGTTAGTGTCCTCTTTGATTTCACTGAGCAGTGGTTTGTAGTTCTCCTTGAAGAGGTCCTTTACATCTCTTGTAAGTTGGATTCCTAGATATTTTATTCTCTTTGAAGCAATTGTGAATGGAAGTTCATTCATGATTTGGCTCTCTGTCTGTTACGGGTGTATAAGAATGCTTGTGATTTTTGCACATTGATTTTGTATCCTAAGAATTTGCTGAAGTTGCTTATCAGCTTAAGGAGATTTTGGGCTGAGACAATGGGGTTTTCTAAATATACAATCATGTCATCTGCAAACAGGGACAATTTGACTCCTTCTTTTCCTAACTGGATACCCTTTATTTCTTTCTCTTGCCTGATTGCCCTAGCCAGAACTTCCAACACTATGTTGAATAGGAGTGGTGAGAGAGGGCATCCCTGTCTTGTGCCAGGTTTCAAAGGGAATTTTTCCAGTTTTTGCCCATTCAGTATGATATTGGCGGTGGGTTTGTCGTAAATAGCTCTTATTATTTTGAGGTACGTTCCATCAATACCAAATTTATTGAGCATTTTTAGCATGAAGGGCTGTTGAATTTTGTCAAAAGCCTTTTCTGCATCTATTGAGATAATCATGTGGTTCCTGTCTTTGGTTATGTTTATATGCTGGATTACGTTTATTGATTTGCATATGTTGAACCAGCCTTGCATCCCAGGGATGAAGCCCACTTGATCATGGTGGATAAGCTTTTTGATGTGCTGCTGAATCCGGTTTGCCAGTATTTTATTGAGGATTTTTGCATCGATGTTCATCAGGGATATTGGTCTAAAATTCTGTTTTTTTGTTGTGTCTCTGCCAGGCTTTGGTATCAGGATGATGTTGGCCTCATAAAATGAGTTAGGGAGGATTCCCTCTTTTTCTATTGATTGGAATAGTTTCAGAAGGAATGGTACCAGCTCCTCCTTGTACCTCTGGTAGAATTCAGCTGTGAATCCATCTGGTCCTGGACTTTTTTTGGTTGGTAGGCTATTAATTATTGCCTCAATTTCAGAGCCTCCTATTGGTTTATTCAGGGATTCAACTTCTTCCTGGTTTAGTCTTGGAAGAGTGTAAGTGTCCAGGAAATTATCCATTTCTTCTAGATTTTCTAGTTGATTTGCGTAGAGGTGTTTATAGTATTCTCTGATGGTAGTTTGTATTTCTGTGGGGTCCGTGGTGATATCCCCTTTATCATTTTTTATTGCGTCTATTTGATTCTTCTCTCTTTTCTTTTTTATTAGTCTTGCTAGCGGTCTGTCAATTTCGTTGATCTTTTCAAAAAACCAACTCCTGTATTCATTGATTTTTTGGAGGGTTTTTGTGTCTCTATCTCCTTCAGTTCTGCTCTGATCTTAGTTATTTCTTGCCTTCTGCTAGCTTTTGAATGTGTTTGCTCTTGCTTCTCCAGTTCTTTTAATTGTGATGTTAGAGTGTCAATTTTAGATCTTTCCAGCTTTCTCTTGTGGGCATTTAGTGCTACAAATTTCCCTCTACACACTGCTTTAAATGTGTCCCAGAGATTCTGGTATGTTGTATCTTTGTTCTCATTGGTTTCAAAGAACATCTTTATTTCTGCCTTCATGTTGTTCTGTACCCAGTAGTCATTCAGGAGCAGGTTGTTCAGTTTCCATGTAGTTGAGCGGTTTTGATTGAGTTTCTTAGTCCTGAGTTCTAGTTTGATTGCACTGTGGTCTGAGAGACAGTTTGTTATAATTTCTGTTCTTTTGCATTTGCTAAGGAGTGCTTTACTTCCAATTATGTGGTCAATTTTGGAATAAGTGCGATGTGGTGCTGAGAAGAATGTATATTCTGTTGATTTGGGGTGGAGAGTTCTATAGATGTCTATTAGGTCCGCTTGGTGCAGAGATGAGTTCAATTCCTGGATATGCTTGTTAACTTTCTGTCTCGTTGATCTGTCTAATGTTGACAGTGGAGTGTTGACAGTGGAGTGTTGAATTCTCCCATTATTATTGTATGGGAGTCTATGTCTCTTTGTAAGTCTCTAAGGACTTGCTTTATGAATCTGGGTGCTCCTGTATTGGGTGCATATATATTTAGGATAGTTAGCTCTTCCTGTTGAATTGATCCCTTTACCATTATGTAATGGCCTTCTTTGTCTCTTTTGATCTTTGATGCTTTAAAGTCTATTTTATCAGAGACTAGGATTGCAACTCCTGCTTTTTTTGTTCTCCATTTGCTTGGTAGATCTTCCTCCATCCCTTTATTTTGAGCCTATGTATGTCTCTGCATGTGAGATGGGTCTCCTGAATACAGCAGACTGATGGGTCTTGACTCTTTATCCAGTTTGCCAGTCTGTGTCTTTTAATTGTAGCATTTAGTCCATTTACATTTAAGTTTAATATTGTTATGTGTGAACTTGATCCTGCCATTATGATATTAACTGGTTATTTTGCTCGTTGGTTGATGCAGTTTCTTCCTAGCCTCGATGGTCTTTACATTTTGGCATGTTTTAGCAATGCCTGGTACCGGTTGTTCCTTTCCATGTTTAGGGCTTCCTTCAGGGTCTCTTGTAAGGCAGGCCTGGTGGTGACAAAATCTCTAAGCATTTGCTTATCTGTAAAGGATTTTATTTCTCCTTCACTTATGAAACTTAGTTTGGCTGGATATGAAATTCTGGATTTAAAATTCTTTTCTTTAAGAACGTTGAATATTGGCCCCCACTCTCTTCTGGCTTGTAGAGTTTCTGGCGAGAGATCTGCTGTTAGTCTGATGGGCTTCCCTTTGTGGGTAACCCGACCTTTCTCTCTGGCTGCCCTTAAGATTTTTTCCTTCATTTCAACTTTGGTGAATCTGGCAATTATGTGTCTTGGAGTTGCTCTTCTCGAGGAGTACCTTTGTGGTGTTCTCTGCATTTGCTGAATTTGAATGTTGGCCTGCCCTACTAGGTTGGGGAAGTTCTCCTGGATGATATCCTGAAGAGTGTTTTCCAACTTGGTTCCATTTTCCCCCTCACTTTCAGGCACCCCAATCAGACGTTGATTTGGTCTTTTTACATAATCCCATACATCTTGCAGGCTTTGTTCATTTCTTTTTCTTCTTTTTTCTTTTGGTTTCTCTTCTCGCTTCATTTCATTCATTTGATCCTCAATCGCTGATACTCTTCTTCCAGTTGATCAAGTCGGTTACTGAAACTTGTGGATTTGTCACGTATTTCTCGTGTCATGGTTTTCATCTCTGTCATTTCATTTATGACCTTCTCTGCATTAATTATTCTAGCTATCAATTCTTCCACTCTTTTTTCAAGATTTTTAGTTTCTTTGCGCTGGGTACATAATTCCTCCTTTAGCTCTGAGAAGTTTGATGGACTGAAGCCTTCTTCTCTCATCTCGTCAAAGTCATTCTCTGACGAGCTTAGATCCGTTGCTTTCGATGAGCTGCGCTCCTTTGCAGGGAGAGATGCGCTCTTATTTTTTGAATTTCCAGCTTTTCTGCCCTGCTTCTTCCCCATCTTTGTGGTTTTATCTGCCTCTGGTCTTTGATGATGGTGACGTACTAATGGGTTTTTGGTATAGGTGTTCTACCTGTTTGATAGTTTTCCTTCTAATAGTCAGGACCCTCAGCTGTAGGTCTGTTGGAGATTGCTTGAGGTCCACTCCAGACCCTGTTTGCCTGGGTATCAGCAGCAGAGGTTGCGGAAGATAGAATATTGCTGAATAGCGAGTGTACCTGTCTGATTCTTACTTTGGGAGCTTCTTCTCAGGGGTGTACTCCACCCTGTGAGGTGTGGGGTGTCAGACTGCCCCTACTGGGGGATGTCTCCCAGTTAGGCTATTCAGGGGTCAGGGACCCACTTGAGCAGGCAGTCTGTCCATTCTCAGATCTCAGCCTCCGTGTTGGGAGATCCACTGCTCTCTTCAAAGCTGTCAGAGTCGTTAGCATCTGCACAGGCCTCTGCTGTTTTCCCTGTTGTTTTTTTGGCTGTGCCCTGTCCCCAGAGGTGGAGTCTACAGAGACAGGCAGGTTTCCTTGAGCTGCTGTGAGCTCCACCCAGTTCGAGCTTCCCTGCGGCTTTGTTTACCTACTTAAGCCTCAGTAATGGCGGGCGCCACTCCCCCAGGCTCGCTGCTGCCTTGTGGTTAGATAGCAGACTGCTGTGCTAGCAGTGAGGGAGGCTCCGTGGCCATTGGCCCCTCCCAGCCAGGTGTGGGTGTAATCTCCTGGTGTGCCCGTTTACTTAAAGCACAGTATTTGGGTGGGAATTACCCGATTTTCCAGGTGTTGTGTGTCTCAGTTCGCCTGGCTAGGAAAAGGGATTCCCTTCCCCCTTGCGCTTCCCAGGCGAGGCAATGCCTGGCCCTGCTTCAGCTCTCGCTGGTCGGGCTGCAGCAGCTGACCAGCACCGATTGTCCGGCACTCCCCAGTGAGATGACCCCAGTACCTCAGTTGAAAATGCAGAAATCACTGGTCTTCTGTGTCGCTCGCACTGGGAGTTGGAGACTGGAGCTGTTCCTATTCGGCCATCTTGCTCCGCCCCTAGTGTTTTGTTCTTTATGCTTAGGATAGCTTTGGCTATTCTTGGTCTTCTCTGATTTCATGTAAATATCAGGACTGTTTTTTTGTATTTCTGTTGAGAATGTCATTCATATTTTGATAAGGATTGCAATGAATCTGTAGATTATTTTGTATAGTATGGACATTTTTAACAATATTGATTTTTCCAATCTGTGAACATAGAATATTTATCCTTTTTCATGTCCTCTTCAACTTCTTTAATCAGTTTTATAGTTTTCATTATGGATATTTTTTCACTCCTTTGATTACTTCCTAGGTAATCAATTTTATGTGTGGCTATTATAAATGAAATTACTTTTTGATTTCTTTTTCACATTGTTCACATTGTTCACTGTTGGCAAAATACAGTTGCAACTGTATTTTGTATGTTCATTGTGTATCCTGCAAATTTACTAAATTTTTTTTATCGTTCTAATTGTTTTCTTTTGGAGTTTTTAGGTGTTTCTGAGTATAAGATTATGTAATCTGCAAACAGGGCTAATTTAAATTCTTCCATTCCAATTTGGATGTCTTTTAGTTCCGTTTCTTGTCTGATTGCTCCAGCTAGTGGGACTTCCAATACCATAGTATTGAATAACAGTGATAACAGTGGGCATCCTTGTCATGTTCCAGATCTTAGAGAAATGCTTTCAGTTTTCTGCCATTGAATATGACACTAACTGTGGATTTGTCCTATATGGCTTATTTTCTTTCTATACCCCGTTTTTTGAGAGCTTTTATCATGAAGTCCTGTTGAAATGTATGAAATGCTTTTTCAGTATCAACTGAAATGATCATATTGTTTTTATCCTTTATTCTGTTGATATAAAGTCTCATCTTGATTGATTTGCGTAACTTTAAGGCCAATACCTCTTAGATTTGCCCTTTTAAGGCTAATTTCTAGATTCTGTAGACATACTTGTTTTCTATTCTTTTATTTTTGTCTCCCCTGTGTATTTTCAAATAGCCTGTCTTCAAGTACACTAATTCTTTCTTCTGCTTGATCCATTCTGCTATTAAAATATTCTGTTGCATTCTTTAGTATGCCAACTGCATTTTTCAGCACCAGAATTTCTGCCTGATTTTTTTCATTATTTCAATCTCTTCGTTAAATTTTTCTGATAGAATTTTGAATCCCTTCTCTTTGTTATCTTGAATTTCTTTGAGCGTCTTCAATACAGCTCTTTTGAATTCACTGTGTGAAAAGTTACATGTCTCTGTTTCTCCAGGATTAGTCCCTGGTGCCATATTGAGCTCATTTGGTGAGGTCATGTTTTTCTATATGGTGTTAATGCTAGTAAATATTCTTCATTGTTTGGGCATTGAAGAGTTAGGTATTTATTGTGGTCTTCACTCTGAGTTTATATGTAGTCATCTTTCTTGGGAGTAGTTTCCATGTATTTGAAAGGAGTTTGGTGTTGCGATCTAAGTTGTATCTGCTTTAGGGGACACCCTAAGCTCAGTAACACTGTGGTTCTTGCAGACTTGTAGAAATAACGCCTTGACGGTCTTAGATAAGATCCTGAAGAATTCTCTGGATTACCAGGCAGAGACTCTTGTTCTCTTCCCTTACTTTCTCTGAAACAGAGTTTCTTCTGAGCCACCTAAAGCTGGGAGTAGGGTGACCACCATCACTATGACTGCTGGGTCAGACCTGATGCCAGCACAGCACGAGGTCTCTCCCAAGGTCAGCTGTAACCACTCCCTGGCAACTGCCTATGTGTGCTTTAGGCCTTGGGACTCTATAATCTATAATCAGCTGGCAGGAAAGCCAGGCCCGCCTGTGTCCTCTTCAGGGCAGCAAGGTCTCCCCAGCCCCAGGTGTGTCCAGAGGTGCTGTCGGAGAGTCAGGGACTAGAGTCAAAAACCTACCTGATGTTCTATTGTATTGCAGCTAAGTTGGCAGTCAAATGATGGAATGTAGGCCTTTTCACTCTTACTTCCCCTTTCCAAAGGCAGAGGAGCCTCACCACATAGCCACCACCACCCTAGGCCATGAGAAGTACTGCCAGACTACTGCCAATGCTCCCTTAAGGCCCAAGGGCTCTTAGGTCAGCTTCTGGTGAATTCTACCTGGCTGGGACTCACCCTTCAGGGCAGTAGACTCCCCTCTGGCCCAAAGAAGGTCCAGAAATGCCATCCAAGAGTCAGGTCCTGAAGTCAGGGACCCCATGAGCCTGCCTGGTGATCTACCCCTCTGTGCCCATGCTGGTACCTAAGGTGCAAGACTAAGTGTCCTTTACTTTTCCCCCTGCTTTTCCTAAGCAGAAGGAGTTTCACCCTGTAGCCACTATATCTGGTAATATGCTGAGTCTCACCTGAAGCCAGCAAGTCTCAGAGGCTCACCCAAAACACTTGATATAGTACCTGGGTATGGCTGCTGGTTATTCAAGTCCCAAGGGCTCTTTATTTAGCAGGTGATGAAGGCTTCCAGGACAGGGCCCTTTTCTTCAAGGCAGTGGGTATCCTTCTGGCCCAGAGTGTGTGTAGAAATGTCATCTAGAAGCTAGGTTCTGGAAAGGGGGCCTCACGACTCTTAACGGTACCCTACCCTGTTGTTGCTGAGCTATTATCTAAGGTGCAAGATAAAGTCCTCCCCACTCTTCCCTTTCTCCTCCTCAAGCTGAAGGAAGGGCTCCCTCTTTTAGCCCCCAAGCTGTGCAGCTTGAGGTAAAGGGAGGGGTTATGTCAACACTCCCTCGGCTGCCTCAGCTGGTGTCTCAGTATGTCACGTTCCCCTCTGTACCCCCAGTCTACTGTCTCTGGGCCTAGTTCAGCACTAGGACTTGCTTAAGAGTTGCAGTCCTTATGGCCCATCCTGCCTTTCAAGTTTACTTGGAGACAGAGCACTGTCACCATCTCTGGCAAAGTTTGTGGGAAATCAAGTTTTGATCACTGTGATCTGGGATTTCCCTCTGGCTAGGGCTGGTTTATATGCTTCCTCTGTGGGTGGGCATGAGCTGAGTTTGGATTGGTTTTCCTTTCTGCTCTAACAGGACAGCACTGAGTTCAATGCCTCACATTTGCTTTGTTCTCCCTCTTCCTGTTCCCAGAGATGCTTTTTTCACCATACTGCCGCTGCCAGGGTCAGGGAGGGGTAGCATCAGCAATTTAAGACTGATGTTTTCTATCTCTTCAGTGCCTCTTTCAGTGATACAACGTTAAAAACAGGTATTATGTGTGCACACCTGATTTTTGGTTCTTATTAAGTGTTTTTTTCTGTGTAGATAGTTGTTAACTTGGTGTCCTTGTGGAAGGGACAATCATTAGAGCCTCCTATTCCACCATTTTGCTCTGCCTTCTTCACAATTTTTTTTGAGATAGGGTCTCACTCTTTCACCTGGGCTACAGTACAGTGGCACCATCATAGCTCACTGTAGCCTTGAATTCCTGGGCTGAAGTAATCCTCCCATATCAGGCTCCCTGGGATTACAGATGTGCACTACCATAGTCAACTAATTTGTCATTTTTGTAGAGACAGGGTCTTGCTGAGGTCTAGTTTCAAGCTCCTAGCCTCAAGTTATCCCCCTGCCTTGACCTCGCAAAGTGCTGGGATTATAGGCCACAATTTTTATAGAGTTTAGAGTTTAAACATCAGTGCAAAACTCTTAGGAAGGTATCACTTAGGAAAATGACATTGTATTGTAATGATTCAGTGCAGACAATGGTTTCTCTAGGTTTGAAATAGATATAACTCTTTTTTTCAGCAGTAGATAAAGTAGTTGGTTTGAGTTTAGGAACAATAGTATACCAAAACAAAATGCACATATTTTAATTGTAGAACCACACTTAGCATGGCAAGATACTCACAATATTAGAGTACCATAGGAACTGAGAGATCAGCTGTGGAATAACATACCATGCTCCTATCTCATGCTCACTCCAGCATGTAAGGTTTTTGAGTGGAATAGTGGACCCCCAAAATCACAATTTTTTAAAATGTTATTTTTCCTTTGCTACTGAATGTATATAATTAAGTATGTGTTGGTAAATGTGTGTGTGTGTGTCAGTGTTTGTGTGATGTGTCTTCACTTTAGTTTATAATGATTCTCCCCTACCCACATTCTTACCTCTAATCCATTATGCACAGTGCTACCAGGTTGATCTCCCTAAAGCACAGTCTCATCATATGCCTTTCCAGTTCAAAAATTATCAGTGGCATACCATAATTACTGAATTAAGTCAAAATTCCTCAGTCTGTCATTCAATGCCCTTTGTGATCTGGCTCTGAATCCACCTTTCTAGTTTTATCAAGCACTGCTCTCTTTTACGAATTGTATGCCCCAGCCAACTTGAAGTATTTATATTCATTTTGCCACCTTGATACTTTTTGTTCATGCTATTTATTTCTTTTGCCTGAAATACTTCATTACCTTCTTATCTAGATCTGATGAGATGCTATTTATATGTTGAGGCACAACTTGAATGGAAATTTGAAAGTTTCTTTAAAAGCTCATTCCTGTTGCATCAGTATCTGTCTATCTATCTATCTATCTATCTATCTATCTATCTATCTATCTATCTACATACATGCATATATATCTGTCTATATATCTTATCTCATACTATATTATCTTCTAACTTCTTATAACTCCATGTCACTATGTCTAGAATTGCATGTCACCCATAATAGACATTCAGTGACTGAATAAGAAATTAAAGCATTATAATTAAACAAAAATGGTTTCATGATTTCCCCTCCTCCCTCTCCCTGACCCTTGCCATGTTATTATACAGTGTTTCTCCATGTTATTTTAACAATCGTGTTAGTAGTTCCTTTGTGAGATGACTCAAATTTTATGAGGATAAAATGGGATCTCAAAGCACAGCAATTGTATGAAACATTGGGGGTTGGGATGAAGTGGGGAAGAAACTAAAATTTACTTAATTACAACATAAGAAAAAACATGAATTAAACACCACTAGGCACAAAAATACTGGATAATTTTGAAGGAAGTCTAAGAATTGAACATTATTTCTTTGGCTTGCCCAATGGGAATGGTCATGTAGCTAAAGGACTGCAATAAATGTGCCAATTTACACTTGAGAGTAAATGAAAGACAAAGAAATGCACTCTAGCATGTTCATCTTCCAGTACAAAACACTGTGATGTTTCTGCATTACATTTACAAGTATGCATTGGAATTTCTTTACCAAAAACTTCTGGGACAATGCATAATATCCAGCTGCCTGGGAAAGCTCTTGATGCCTGAATGGAAGTAAAATGCTCAAGAGATGTTCTATTTCTGTATCATTAGCAGAAGATATTTGTTGCATCAGTGTCGGTGCTGTGTAGAAACAGAAAAGTCAAAAACAATTCAGAGAAAGAGTAATTATAGGTAAACAAAGCCTGACCTGTGAAGAAAATGTAGATTCAGGGGTTTGATCAGAGTTATACACTGTGATAAGAACAGAAACCATCACACTTGAGTTGGTAAAGTCCATGAGTGAATATAACAGATGTTACAGAATGAATCCAAGACCAGGAGTTTGGGGGTTAAGCCTCTCTGCTGTGTGTATGTCTCTGGAAACCCTTAAAGATATGATTCTCAATCCATGGAAGTATGTTTTCTTTCAAAAGAAGGGTAAAAAAGAATGTTGTAAAGGAAAATCAGTAGGGTAATAACTATAGCATCTCTATAACTTGACCAACAGTGTCTGAACAGTTTGAATCCTGGCTGACAAAGATGTTTTAAATTTTCTCATCAGGGAAGTGGCTTGAAAAAGGCATAGCCTATCGTGATATTTCAAAAGCATGGGCTTTTAATGGATAGATAAATGAATTAGTGTTAGAACATTTTTAAAACATTACTCTATGGAAGTTCCGGCATGGATTCAAGTATTGCTACCACAGGAGGGCAGTTTTATCAGTTCATCTGTAGTTTGACTGGATCTTGTTATCTTAATAGTTAGAGTATGTGAGAACAAGTTCTAGAATACATATATATCCAGTCTCCACATAGGCTTAGCTTTTTACCCTGATCACAAATTTCAGCTCTAATCTTGACCAGCCTCTGGAAAAATATGGTCATAATCATAAAGAACATTTAAGATAACATGGGATGTTTCACTATGGCACATCCTTACAACTTCAGAAATATTTTAAGATATATGACTTGCAGATGGCAGAGCCTATGTTAGATAGAATAGGCTAAGTATATTGCAGTAATAAGCAAGATCCCAAATATCAGTGGCTTAACACAACAAAAGTCTTTCTTATTTTGACAGAGTGTGCTGTGGGTCCCACATGACTCCTAAAGGTAGCTGTCCCCCATATGATTATTCTGGAATACAGGGTGCATTGGTCTTTGTCCTTGTCATTTCAAGGCCCACTTCATGATTGCTATAGCAGGGCAGGAGAGGTAGTGGAGAATTGCATATGACCTTTTAATTACCTTCAACCAGAAGTGACAGGATATTATTGTCCACATTTTATTTTCGTATAGCTCTACTTTACTACACAATAGCTAAGACATTCACTCTTCCCCTTAAAAGTAGTATAGTAGACACTTGTTCCACACAAAATACCCTCAGCCCATCTCATTTCAGTGCAGTTGTAGTAAACAGTTCATTCCATCTCAAGCACTCTGTAGTGACTCTCAGTTTTTGTGTCTTAGTACTATCTCCAAAGTTTTGGAAGGCTGTTCAACCCACACAAAAGTACAGCCTGGTAAGGTGATGAAGTTAAAGTGCTTGAGGCTAATACTCAACAAATTGGGGACAGGAAGTCAGTGGATAAATGCCTCAATCATCCCATCCTTCAGTGGAAAAATTCTGAAGTACTTTCTAAATGCTTTCATTCAAGGTCTCCACCAGGATTGAGTTCCAGTTGTTCACAGAGTAACTAACTCAATAGCACTTAGTTTATTGGCTTCTTTCCCTTCCCAGTCTCCCCACTTACTTGGGCTTCTTAGGATCGCTTGTCATATAAACTATTTGTATTCAAGTTATTGTCTCAGAATTCCTTATCAGGAGCACACAAACTTATACAACTAGTAATGTTTATCACAGATCCAGTGCTTTACAGAATGATTTCATGGCAGAAGCAATGGGTTGGGAGCCAGGAGGCCATCTGCCATTCACTATTTTCACAACTTCAGGCCGTTAATTCTCATGTTAATTCTCATGACAACTTCATATTTTTTTCTTCAAAATGAGCTCTTTGGACTAGCAAATCTCTAACACCATTTCTAGATTTGATGTCCACAATTCTGTGATGAAATTTTGGCTCTGTTAGAGGTTATTAAAATAATCATGGAGATTAGCGGTTCTTCATCTTCAAAGATTAAAGAGAAAGTTATTTTCAATACTAGTCAAAGAGTTTTCAATTAGATCCAAGAAAAATTGCTTTAATGCAGAATTCTTCATTGGTGATTTTTAAGTCCAAGTTTACTGCATATATCTGGAATTACTTCTAACAAGGTGATTATTAAATGCTTTGCTACTTTTGATTCTATATAGCTGTTGTGAGAGTAGTGAAAATAATTCACTGGTATATTTGGTGACTTGGTTGCTCTGTAATGGCTCCTACATTCACCATTTTTAATGAAATAAAAGAGGTAAATATCAATACATAAATTTATATCAAAAACTTAGTTAAAATAACTTTTTGGAGGCTCTCCATGCTTACCTCCGGCTGCAATACTAATAAAAATTAGCTAACATTCAGTAAACACTATTATGCCAGATGTTTGCCTAAGCACTTAACATAATCTCATTTAATCTTCATAAGAATAATTAAAATAAACACTGTTATAAGATGTATTTTTGCTAGTGAAAGAACTAAAGCCCAGAGGGGGTGCGTTTATTTTCCCATGACCACTTGCTAGTAAGAGCCATAGCAAGGACCCAAACGAAGGTCTGAGTTTGTTGCTTGAGGATCTAACAATATTGCCGCCACTGTCTTGCCACTGTAGAGTAATAATTTATGTTCCTGGTATAAACTTTGAGGTTTTACAAGAGCATTAACAACAACAATAAAAAAAGAAATTTTAAAGATTTCACTTATTGAGGCAGGAAAGTGCACCATTAATTTAGGAAACTCTTTAACAGAATTAAGCAGAAATGAGGAGAATTTCTCTTCTCTACTCACAACCTTCTGACTAAATGTAAGTTTACTAATATAAAAATTTCAAAATTCTAATGGCTTGAAGTTGGGGTGAGTCTTGGAAAAATTTCCCAAATCCTTCATGAAAGCATTCTTCAAGTTTATACAATTATTTAGTCATTCCCTAAATGTACATTTATGTTCAGGTCAAATTCTCATTGCTGTCCATTTGATTCCATAAATACTGAGGAATAAAAGGATTATTCTTTGTTTACTTAAAAAAATCTAAAAATACAAGTCAACAAAGAAAGAGGAGCTTACTGATGTATTTGCTTCTGTGGTTTCAGACTATATGAATGTCAAATGGGCCGAAGCTCTTACCTTCCTTGGAGACTATATTCTAGAAAAAGAAAACGTGCTGAACAGGTTGTCCAAGGAAAGAGTGGTTGGATGAGGTTTGTGGGATGCAGACCTTCTGTGTGGTCTTACAGAAGTCTATTATGCATAGAAACCACCTTTTTATGAACTGCTTCTAAAGTAAATGTGAATATCTTATTTTTAAACCCAAAGCAGGCTGGTTGTGTGGTTGTGTATGCCTTTGTTTTGAAGACTGTAGAGAAGGCATTGCATTTTGAGCCTGTCTAGAGTCCAGAAGAGACATCTGGTTGAGATCTTTGTGCAAATACTTTGGAAAGTGGAAATTTATGTTTATAAATATTAGCCAAGGTTATTCTTTCTGTTGATGAGACAATTTTCCTCTCTTTTGGCGTAGTATGTGCCTAAGAGAGGTCCCAAATTTTGGTGGAATGGTAAATGTCTCTTCAACTTTTAAAGATCATCTCCTTTATGGAGGTATTGAATCAGAAGCACAGAAGAATGGAAGAAAATGGCAAAGACAGACACTTTTCATTGCCAGTAAAAGTGGAGCCTTTTATCTTTTTTATGGTCAATTTACATTTAAATGGAGAAACCCCTTAGTGCTGATGGAGGTGATGGAGAAAATGGTGTCTGCATCATGAATAATAAACATCAAGGGGAAATGTCAGTTTTTCAGCCAACTAGCACATTGTGTTGCTATGACAACAGAATACAAAGTGTTCTCTTAAAGGGAAACATTACAATTTGCTGGAAATATAAAAAAGCTCAATTAACACAATATATTTAAATATAATCTTAGATTCATAAAACCAAGGGTATACTGAAAAGTATGCATTGTTTTCTGATTTTTGAGGAGGTATAATTATGAGAAGACCCATGCTGAGGGTAGTGAGGGGAAACATTAAAATTGAATTTTTCCATCCCTTCAACTCCTCTTAAAACTCATAGGACCACAGCCACTCGTAGGCCCATCTGGTGTAGAGCCAGAAATTGGCACCAAATAAAGATAGATTCTTTTAGATCTCAGACATTTAAGCAGGCTGTGTTTTAACATTCTCACTGCATACATAATTTTTCAAACTGAGCCCATGTTAATTATTTTTTAAACCATTAAACATGGCTTGAACTCAACTAAACTGAAAATTAAAATTTTCCATGTTATAAGATGGTTCCTGTCTATCTGTTAAAAGAGGTAATGCTGAGAAATAGTTATGGAGATTCCCTATTTAAAATTATGTAAAAGTAGGGAAATGAATTTCCCAGATGTAGGGAGAATATATACTATTGATTTATCTTAGTTCAGGTGGGGTTCAGATGTTTGAGCTTATCTTTATCAGCTCAGAATTGCCTTTGGAGGGTTCTTGCTTCCATACTCGGATAAGATTGTTATATCCCTTAGCAAATATCACCAAACTGATCATGACACTCTTTTATGCCAACCCTGGAAGCACTTTCAGCGTGCTTCTCAACAAGGTGCTCCAGACACCACTATATATTGTGTGGAACTGGCACAAGAGATGAAACCAATTTGTGAACTATGCTTGACCCCATAGAAGCCACTACCACTACTGTATCTCATTTTGGGTTTGGGAACTCAAAAAGTGAGCTCAAGTTTTTCATCTTCCAGTAAGCTTCCCTTATTGTTCCAGCCCCCACTCATTTCTTCTTCAATGGAAATTTTATTACCTTTAAAACTAGTATCATATATTTTAGTATTTACTTGTCCCATGGATCTTAATTCTCTCCCCAAATATGTGTTGGAGAGGCATTTCCAAATGACAGGGGCAGGACTTTAATCTGAACACTGATTTTTGCCTCCTTCTACATTGGCTATGACACTGGAATGCCAAGTCTCCTGGTCTGATTTTCTGTCTGCAGCTGGAGGGGTTCCTGGCTATTAGGGAAAAGGAAAAAGAAGGAAATCAGTGGGGGCATTTTTCATTTGTTTTGTTTTGTTAGTTTTTTGTTAGTTGGTGATCACAGTCAAATTGGGAAGTGAAGTTTCTCTTTGGTGTCCTGCAGAAGCCCATTATCCCAATCCCACATGTGAGAGTCCATTCCTCTAATCATGGAAGAAAAGTTCTGACAAATTATGGTGAGGGATTGTGTATGTGACTCTTCTGAAGGTATTTTTGCATTTCTAAATTGATGTCTATAGAGGGCAGTACTTAACCCAAAGAACATAGCTTCAGTGGAAGAATTGTAGGTGCTATGATTTCTTAGGGAAGAGAGGGAGAAGATATTTAGGGGCAGGATGGTGCAAATCATGATATTTGGGCAACCACCTACTGTAACTACACATAAGGTTGACACTGGTGAATGAATGGCAGCTGTACTCATTCATTTTGATCCATGTTTGCATAATGTATAAGCTCTCTCTGTGACTTGGCCACCAGTATTTGGTAATCGAGTGCTGTTGTCACATCCGGAACCAAAATGAAAAGTTCCTATTAAAAGACCACTGGTCACACAGGAAAGAGCAATAGGAACAAATTTATTACCTCCATTTGCAGCTAGTCATTACGTAGTAGTATACAAAAATAAAACTGTGGCCAGGTGAGGTGGCTCATGCCTGTAATCCAGCAATTTGGGAGGCCGAGGGGGGCTGATCACTCGCAGCCAGGAGTTCGAGACCAGCCTGGCCAATATGGTAAAATCTTGTCTCTACTAAAAATACAAAAATTAGCCCGGTGTGGTGGTGGGCGCCTGTAATCCCAACTACTTGGGAGGCAGAGGCAGGAGGATCACTTGAACCTGAGAAGCAGAGGCTGCAGTGAACAGAGATAGTGCCATTTCACTGCAGCCTGGGTGACAGAGTGAGATTCTGTCTCAATAAATAAACAAATAAATAAAATAAAACTGTATGTTGAGAGATCAGGCAGTAAAAGTGCTGCTCTCCTTGACAGGTTTTCAAGTCTAGTCAACCATAAGCAAAATTACAATGTAGACTTTTGGGGGAGCTCTAGACTCCCTGAATATTTCCATTTTTTCAGACATCTCAAGCATTTACCTGTTTCTCTTCCGTCACTGAAATGGCACAGAAGAGGATTTCTTAAGCTGGCATTCTGCAAAACAAATTTGGTAAAGCAGATTCCTGTGAAACGATACATTTAGGGAAACTGTGTTTCCATAGTGCCTCTTGGAACTTTGCCGTGCATATTAACATATTAAAAGCTTGGAAAAATTCGACAGTGAAAATATCTGTTTATCTGTGTTTAACCCTGTATCTTACTGAACTAATTCAACTTCTTCTCAGATAACAATCCTTAAAAATTTATCAGTATTAATGTTCTATATAGCAAACTTTGGAGAATTCTGGCCCAAGAGTGTATTTTTTAGGTTTCTCTCCTTTTTTTCCTTTTCCCTGGCATAAAGCATAAAAAGAAAATGACATATTCGTAAAGGTAGATTTTAAACACTCCTTCAGGGGTTCAATTGATGTTCTTCTCTTTTTTCCTTTATTTTTCCTTATTTCTTTTTTTTAAACCATCAAAAGTATCCCAGTGACCTTTAACTTTGAAATAGATAAGTGGATAATGATTGTGGAATAGCATGATGTATTAAAGATATACAGGTTTTGGAGCTGGACAGACCTGCTTTTAAATTGAATTAATTTACTTATTAGTTGCCTGGTTTTTGTAACTAAATTACTGTTTTCATAACCTCACGTTCTTCACTTGTGAAATAGGGTTAATATAAATAACAGGTATGTTTTGAGAATTAAATGACATAACATACATAAAGTACTTTACAAGTATGCTCTACTTGGAAAGGAGTGTTACATAAACTCTATGTTTGCACTTATACACTATTGATTTGATAAGGAAGGGTCTACCTTTTTACAGTACTAAAACAAACTTTTCCATGAGTTTCTATGTGCGTGCAAAGAGACATCCTTTCTTTCTGTATTACTAAATTATAAGCTTCCAAAATGAGTAAGATATTATAACCTTGCCAGCAGTAGCTCAAGTTCTTGCTTTTAAATGTGGAATGCCTCACATACCATTCCAAAATATTGGCTTTAGCAACAAATGAATTATTAAATGTCAAATTGTTATTTCCCGAGACAGTTTCCAAATGGACTGGGTCTGCACTAACAAGTAGTGAAATGTGCCTCCAGCTGCCTCACAGTTGTAGAAGAAATGGATAGCAACTCCAGTGGACTCATTTTACCTGGCAGCAGAGCACTGGAAGGCTCACCCATCTGTCAACACCAATTTCTCTTCTAATCTCTTTGACCTTCTTCTTGATTTGTTTCTTGTTTAAAGAGAAAATCAAGAGCTATTCAAAGTAGAGGCTTTTTCTAAGGACATTTCAAGTACAGTCAGCTCTTGATAGTTTGCTTATAGGATGTCCATGGTGTTGATTAAAACCATTGACCCTGTCTTCTTAACTTTATACCATTTTTTGTTTTACCCCTCAAAATAAGTAGATTGAAAAACAATAGATTTATTAATTAAACTAGTTATAAGTCAAACAGTATCTAATCTTTCCAAGAAAGGAAAAAATCACTTAGAAAATACTTTAACCTAAGGCCTGTTTGTGATTCAAGTAAAAGGTTAATAATTGTTTAGTTTGAGTTATATTCTTTATTATATGTATTGATGATAAAAGTTTTCTGAGGTGTAGGTCCTTCCTCTGAAACATGACATTATCACTAATTTATGGCTTTCAAATGATATGAATAAAGGTTCACATTCTACTTAATACAAGTAAATGATTACCCAGACCATTCTTGTTAATTGGCACCTGGGGATGAAATTTTCAATTATTTGCTATTGTAAACATTAGTCTTGTACAATTGCCTGTATCTATAGGCAGAAATATTTAATAGATGATTACTGAAACATATCCTTGCTAATGATCTCTTCCCATTACTCTTTCTAGGTAGGTATTGAGCTAGGAGATTTTGTTCAAGAACCATTTGCTGGTGATGTACCATCATGGGCACTTTAAGATTACTTCATTTGGTGGGCTGGAGGTGTTTAGCTTACTCAATAGCATTGCAGATTTTCCTCTATCTAATTTAAAACACAACTACATAAGTAATAATTACAAAACACGATGTATGAAGATGCAATTTGTATGACAAAAATGCACAAAGGATAAAAGCAAAATTTTTATTTTGTATATAAGTGATACCAAGTTGGTATTAATATGAACTAAGTTGTTACTATAAAGAATACTAATTGTAATCTCAAGAGCAACCACTAAGAAAATAATAAAATATACATAATTTAAAAAGCAAAGGAATTAGAATGGTACACTAGAAAATATATCTATTTGACACAGAAGATAACAGTAATGAAGGAGAGAAACTGAGAAGGACATCAGACAGACATATAAAAAACAAATAGCAAATGGCAGTGATAAATTCTACCTCATTAGTAATTGTCTTACATGTGCATGAATTAAGCACTCCAAATAAAAGGCAGACATTAGCCAAATGGGAAGAAAACATGAGTTAACTGTATGATGTCTGTAATAGACACATTTAGATTCAAAAATACAAGTAGATTGAAGGTAAAGGAATGGAAATATATAAAATGAAAATAGTAATAGAAGAGAGCTGGAATGGCTATACTAATATAGGCAAAATGAACTTGAAAAGAATTGTTAGTAGAGACAAAGGGTATTTTGGAATGATAAAAAGGTCAATCCATTAAAAAGATAAAATAATTATGAACATATGTGCACCTAACAACAAAGCTCCAAAATACATGAAACAAAAACAGAGAATTGATGGAGAAAACAGACGGGTTAACAATAGTAGTCTGAGACTTCAATGCCCCACCTTCAATAATGGATAAAACAACTCTGCAGAAGTTCAAAAAGTAAATAGAAAACTTGAACAACTTATCAGTCAACTAGATCTAAGAGAAATTCACAAATCACTGCTCAACAAGAACAGAATGTGCATTCTTCTCAAGTACACATGGAACATTCTTGAATATAGAGCATATGTTAGGTCATAAAACAAGTTATAATGCATTTAAAAGGTTGAAATTATATGACATGTCTTCTTTGATAATGATGGAATTAAATTAGAAATCAACAACAAAGGACATTTGACAAATTTGCAAATATGTAGAAACGTAAAAACACATTTGTAAATAACCAATGAATTAAAGAAAAAAAATCATAGAAGAAACTGGGCTTTACTTAAAAATAAATGGAAATGAAAGCACAACATATCAAAACTTATGGGATGCAGTGAAAGCAATGGTTAGAGGGAAATTTATGACTGTAAATACCAATATTAAAAAAAAGTAAGACCTCAGTAACCTATCTTGACTATTTGAGTAAATAAAAAATAAGAAAAAACTAAACTTAAAGCAAGCAAAATGAAGGAAATAATAAATATTATAGTAGAAATAAATAAAATAAAAAGTAAAAACAATAGAGAAAATCAAAATCAACAAAAGTTGATTTTTTGAAGAGATCAGCAAAATTGACAAACTTTTAATAAGAATAATCAAGAGTATGCTAAGAATTAAATAGGTTACTTATATGAAGCATGGAAAAAAAATCCTGGCTCCTGCTAAAGGATATATACATAAATATTGTTAAAGTTTGACAAATCCTTGTTATTGGCTTGGGCATCATAAAGGGTATTACATAATGGAAAATTGAGAAAAATACATTAATATAATATCTCTGAGACTCTGAACTAAGCTCTTTGTATAGGAGTTCTGTACTGGTTGCCACTTAGTAAAACTCCTAGACTTCTTGAACTGTGGAAAATCTGCCTTCCTCTTCCTCATCATTCAAGAGATATGTTTGTTACCTCTTTTCCACCAGGAAATATTAGATCCCTAGCCCCTTATGAGTATGCTTCCCAAAATAATTCCTGTTGTCAGTTGGAATTTCTTAACACTTCAAGATGTGCTCCACTCCTTACTCTCAAGGTTTGGCCTTTAGGATCTCTCTCCAAGAAAATCCATTAGAACAAAAGTAACCTGATAAGAAAATAAATATTTTTTTCAAACATAGTGTTATTTCAGATGCCAAATAGCTTAGTTGCATTAATGGATTTTTCTTTTTTTTTTTACTTTTCATTAAAGCTACTAGATAGTTGGGAGGTGTATAAACTACCAAATCAGGGATCTGCAAGAAAGTTGCTTTATGTCTTTTCAAATAAATGTTCAAACAGGATTTGACATATAATATATATATATACACATATATATACATATATATACATATACACATATATATATACGTATATATATGTATATATATACGTATATATATACGTACATATACATATATATACATATATATACATACATACATATATACATATATATATACATACATATATATATACATATATATATACATATATATATATATATATTTTAGCAGGGAGTGACAAAGAAAAGATGCAGCTGGCCTTTAGACCATGTTTCAGGTCTGATAACTGTAGAATGAAACAGGTAATGAAGGAGAAAGAGACTCAGATTAAAGAACATTTTTAAGAATGGATTGGTCAGGCTGAAGGAAGATGTTGGACCAAAGTTATTTGACAGAAGTCCCATCTTGTCAGAATAAACTTTCATTAGTACCTCTACTATGCTCAGTCATTTTCAGCAAGCAAACAGAAAAAAGTGTGGTTTTGGCCTAAGTACAGTGGTGACTCCATAGAGCAACAGCTGGGGCTGGGAGCCCATTATGCCTCCCACAGAAGGAACTCTAAGCAATGCACTTTTATGGCCACCACTGGCTAAAAAAACCCATCATGTTATAAAATTCATTTTTAAAGGAAACTACTTTTTTAAAAATTGGGGGAAATGTCCATGAAATAATATGTCTGATTAAAAGTTAGAGCCTATATTTGTTTTAGTTTGTTTGTTTCTTTGCTTTGGTTAGGGCAGTGGAACTATTTTAGAAGTGTCAACATATTTCTAAAAAATAATCAGGTTTAATGAGAGTCAGTGCCTAGAAAGGAACAAAGGACAACAGTTTTCTTAAGGAGAAAAATATTACCACCAATACAGATATAAATGATCTTCCATTTGAAATAACAATACTGTGGAATAATAAAAGATAAATATGGAGGAACAATTATCCATGAAAACTTCCAAGACAAAGAAGATTCTCATTAAATTTGGGCCCTGGATCATTTCCTTCCCTATAAGCACATGAGTGAATATGAATATCTTGACTCTAAAGCACTTAACCTTTGAGGTGTCAATGGAACAAAGATCAGCTAAGTAAGATGAGAGATGAGGTTTCAATTTTCTGAGCTCTTCAGAATTTGTCTTTCTACATGATTAATGCTTGAGCTTTTCTTTTCACTCTTTTGATTCCATTCCTTTCTTGATATCTTTGATTTCCATTTCCATTTTTCATTCCGTCTTCATTTTCTTGATTTCCATTCCTTTCTTTCTTTGGTGAAGGCAAGTTTCCCTAAGAATATCTGTATAATCTCAGATCATGGAAGCAGTTATTTTTAAAGAAACACTTACGGTAATCTCATCATACATTAGTCAGCGTAACCTATGTTTACTAACAAATCTTAATAACTTAATAAAACAAAAAATTTATCATTTATGCCACATGTCTAATGTAGGTTATTGTATGGCTTTGCTCCCCATCAGTAACTCAGGAATCCAGGTTGATGGAGGCTCCATCAATACAGAAACATTGGTCTTTTCGATTGCTCTAAGCATTAAGAAATCACCGAAGAGTTTCTCAATAGAAATTAAATGCCTCAGGATTGAAGTCAACATCCATTGTCCTGAACAAATCATATGTCTCTGTTTCACTATAGGGATCTAAGAAGTATGGTAGATCATGTCGATATTTGGAAAGCTGTAGATATGTATGCTACAGTGAACTTGTGGCATGAAATATCCCTTTGATCCTTTCTTCCTAAACATAGAACATATTAATTCCCTCATCAATCAAACTATTCCCAATTTCTATAAAGTTGTTCTATCATGTTTAAAACCAAGGGTCCCAGTGATGTGGAACTTTTTTATTGTGGTAAAAACACATTAAAAATGTACCATCATAAACACTTTTAAGTGTAGAGTTCAGTAATGATAATTATATTTACATTGTTGTGAAACAGATCTTTAGAAATACTTCACCTTGCAGATCTCAAACTCCATATCCATTAAACAACTTTCCTTTTCCTTATTGCCCCAGCCCCTGATACCCAACATTCTACTTTCTGTTTCCATTAATTTGACTAGTTTAGATACTTCATGTAAGTGGAATCATGCAGTATTTGCCTTTTGTGACTGGCTTTTTCACTTAGCATAATGTCCTTGTGGTTCACCCATGTTGTAGTATATGACAGAATTTCCTTCCTTTTTAAGGCTGAGTGATTATATATAACATATTTTACTTATCTATTCATCTGTCTATGAATAACTGGGTTGCTTTCACCACTTGGCTATTGTGAATAATGTTGCTTTGAACATCAATGTGCAAATATCTCTTCAGCACCCTGCTTTCAATTCTTTTGGGTACATACCAGAAGTGGGATTGCTCGATCATATGGTAGTTCTATTTTTAATTTTTTTTAGAACTTCCATTCTGTTTTCCACCACAGTGCTTACACCATTTAAT
Source organism: Rhinopithecus roxellana (assembly GCF_007565055.1). Lineage (NCBI taxonomy): Eukaryota > Metazoa > Chordata > Mammalia > Primates > Cercopithecidae > Rhinopithecus > Rhinopithecus roxellana. Next base: position 109,220,207 of record NC_044555.1, on the reverse strand, counting down.
AATTCTATCAACAGTGCACAAGGACTCCAATTTCTCTATATTCTTAGCAACACTTGTCTTTAGGTTTTTTGATAGTAGCAATTGTAACAGGTGTGAAGTGATAGCTCATTGTGGTTTTGATTTTCATTTTCCTGATGATTAGTGACTTGAATATCTTTTCATGTACCTGTTGGCCATTTGTATGTCTTCTTTGAAAAAAAAATATCTGTTAAAGTCGCTACCTCATTTTTTAATCAGGTTGTTAGTATTTTGCTATTGAGTTTTTGTTTTGTTTTGTTTTTTGTTTTTGAGACAGTGTCTCACTCTGTCACCCACGCAGGAGTGCAGTGGTGTGACCTCGGCTCACTGCAACCTCCGCCTCCCAGGTTCAAGTGATTTTCCCACCTCAACCTCCTGAGTAACTGGGACTACAGGCATGTACCACCATGCCCAGCTAATTTTTGTATTTTTTAGTAGAAATGGAGTTTCACCATGTTGGCCAATCTGGTCTTGAACTCCTGACCTCAAATGATCCACCCACCTCAGCCTTCCATAGTGCTGGGATTACAGGCATGAGCCACCATGCCTGGCCAGCTATTGAGTTTTAAGTCTGTCTGTCTGTCTGTCTTTCTTTCTCTTCTTTCTCTTCTTTCCTTCTTTCCTTCTTTCCTTCTTCTAGTTGTTGCCCAGGCTGGCGTGCAATGGCATGATCATAGCTCACTCCAGCCTCAAATTCCTGGGACCAAGGGATCCTCCTACCTCAGCCTCCTGAGGAGCTAGGACTACTGGTGCATGCAACCATGCCTAGCTAATTGTTTTTTCTTTTAGAGACAGGGTCTCACTATGTTGTGCAGGCTGGTCTTGAATTCCTAGACTCAAACAATCCTCCCACCTCAGCCTCCCAAAGTTCCGGGATTACAAGCATGAGTCACCACACCTGTCCTGGTGTTTCTTATATATTTTGGATGTTAACCCCTCATCCGCTATATGGCTTGCAAATATTTTCTCCCATTTGATAGATTGCCTTTTCCCTCTGTTGAGTGAGGTGATATCTCATTGTGGTTTTGATTTGCATTTCTCAATTAGCAATGCTGATCATCTTTTCCTATTCTTGGAAGTATATCATCTTTAGAGAAATGTCTATTTAAGTACTTTGCCCATTTTTTAGTTAGGTTATTTGATTTTGTTGAGCTGTAGGAGTTCTTTTTATATTCTGGATGTTAACCCTTATTAGATATATAATTTATAAATATTTTTCCTATTGTATAGTTGCCACTTCACTCTGTTGATTTTTTTCCTTTGCTGTGCAGAAACTTTTTAGTTTGACAAAATCCCATTTGTCTATTTTTGCTTTTGTTGCCTATGCTCTTGATGAAATTCATGAAATCATTGCCATGTCCTACATCATAAAGATTCTCCCCTATGTTTTGTTCTGAGAGTTTTATAGTGTTAGATCTTATGTTTAGTACTTTATTCCATTTTGAGTTATTTTTTGTCGTTCTTGTGCATGTGGATGATACCTTTTTTTTAACACTCTTTGTTAAAGACACTGCACTTTACCCATTAAATAATTTTGGGACACTTGTTGAAGATCATTTGGCATTGTTGATTAAAAAAAAAAAAAAAGCCAAACTCTAAATATTTGAAGAGATTTACTCTGAGCCAAATGTGAAGACCATGATCCATGTCACAGCCTCAGGAGGTCCTAAGAATATCTGTCCCAGGTAGTTGAGTTACAGCTTGATTTTAAACATTTCAGGAGGACAGAAGTTACAGCCAGACTACCTGGATATGGTGCCAGATCTCACAGGCTGAGGGCTTAGCTCCACGAGCCTTCCCCTCCACATGTTCAGCAACCCAAAAGCTCATCAAATCTTGTTGTCCAAGCATTGTTATAGAACTTGATCCACAGCACTCCTTCACATCCCAGAAGTTAGTGGTTGTGAATGAAAATTCTAACCCTCTAACCCTCTAATCATTTGGTCTTTCTGGTGACTGGCCCTGTCCTGAGACTATCCAAGAGACCCATCCTAAGTAACTTCATTATCATAAACTCCAGAGTTATCAAAGGGACTCATTATGAATAACAAAACATAATCCTATCATTCTGGAAGTTCCAGGAGTTTTAGGAGTTCTATGATAGGAACCAGGAACAAAGACCACATATATTTTACATTATACTACAGGGCACCCCCTGATTTTGACTATGGATCTCTTCTAATACAAGGATCATAGTGACAAAAAGATATTGACACATTACTACTGCTCTATTCAGTCATTAATAATTCATCTAGTCCTTTATTATATGTATGAAAATGTCTCCCAGAGTGAATTAACTCAGGTTTACAGACTTTCATTCGATCTTGTCAGGTTTCAAATGCAACAAACGTAGCTTCACAATTTCAGGCATCTGGTATAATTGAGCTAAGAGATAATGTTGTCTATTCCTCTGAGCCTCTTCTGAGGTATTAATATAATATTGGATTTTCCTCATTGTATAACTCATTTTTAATTTTTTAATCCTCAGCTATTATTCCTCTTTCTATTCATTAATACCCAAAATAATACCCTTAATGAAAAGTATATTAAGTTCAGCCACTGTGCTGGTCTAGATTGCAGGCAACAATATTAGTTTGGCAAGTATCTCTCCCTCGGTCCACTCTCATTCATATAAGGTAGGGTTGCATAAATACAGAACTAGTGAGCTACCTTGACCACTAGGCAGTACAGTTGCGTTTACCCTTAATCCCATCTTTTTTTTTCTGGACAGGTTAAAGACCCAACCCACCCCAACAGGCTCTTTGTAATTCTGACATAAAGATTTAAAAAGATGGGTACAGCTCCTTTGTTCGGAATCAACCTTTTTTTCTGACTTTTGTAGCTACTGCTTTGGTCCTGTGGCTACTGACTCAGTGAGAAAAAGGAAAGTTAAGCAGATGTAGGGAATAAAGAAAGAAAAATAAAGTATAGTCATCATACTGTCATCCTCCCTCCTTCTCCAGGGGGAAAACAGGTAATTTATCTACTGGAGACACTCCCTTTGCCTTCCTTCTGTTGTGTGTGAGCTCACACTCATGAAAACATGTAAGCCAGTCTTTCAGGCTTATATCTCCTATCTTAAATAACCAGTGTTTCAATTGCCCACTCTAATTTTCTGTCAAACTATTATTTTGAGGCAGACAAGTCTCTGCCCATGTGAGACATTATGGGCTATATAGTATGTTACTTGAAGAAATAGAAGTTCAAATTGGTGCAATATCTTCTATTTCAGTTCTGTTACAACATTCTGAACATTTTTGTCTTCTACCAGGTAAGCAAATCCCAGTCCAGATTCACTGTCTATTTCTGTTAAGACCCATTTGTAGCCTGCCGGGGCTACAAGCATCAGTCTCACTTGCCAGCTATGTTCAAAGTCTTCCAACAAGGGACTCTGCCACATAATCATCTGAGGTATCTATCTCTTTTGCTGGCAGATAGAAAAGTTTTCATTGACAATTTGTACCTCAGAGGCTATAAGATGAATATATGTAGATTCATCTTATTTCTGCATAGCTGTAGTACTCTCATATCCATTTATTTCATGGACCCAGATGGCCACCTCAAGCAAGCACATGGGGATATCTCTTTGTTGATTCCAATCATCTTCCATACCTGGAAGGGAGTTCTGATGGACATTGACATGTCCTACTTTAGTATACCCTTCAGATTTTTGGCCCTATCCCTGTATGTCATCCCTTTAATAGGCCAGGTTTCCATTTCCCTCCTCCCTAAATATGTGTCCAGGCCATTGGCCACTGTCCATGAGTAAGTAAAAACCCAAATACAGGGGCTTTTTACCACTGTTCAATTCTTCCATTACTGATAGGAAGACAGCATAAAGTTCAGCTCACTGAGTAGATTTCTTACCTTCTTCAATCAGAGTGGTGGCCTTCCAAGCAGAATGTTGTCCATTCATCTTAAAATTGCTGTCCAAAAATCAAATAGCTCTTTGTTGGTCAGTGGAGAGCTGTCATTCCAGATTCCATCCTAGGGGAAAAGAGGCTCCCTGCTTTTGAGTATCTTCTCCTTGCATTCTCCAGGTCACATGATCCTGTGTAAACTATTTTATTATGGAATTCTTTTGGGCACTGTCATCTCCATTAGAGTGTTGATCTGACATCACTCAAGACATCACGGGTATTTCAAGTTCCAAGATTATTTTATGTTCTTTATTCATTGAGGCAGTCTCAAAGCTCAACAGCAAGTCCATAATTACCTTTCTGATGGAAATTCTCTAGTCCATAATTCCAGTAGATGTCACTGGGAGGCACTCACAGGCTTTTACCATAAGCCCCAGTATACATTCCATACAGGGTTATCACACAGACTATTTGTTCATACCGCCATTCCAGCTTCTACTCTGTATTGTTTGGGCTTGGATAATCTTACTGATTCCCATTTAACTTGTCCAATTATTACTTGAAGGGCAGGTTTACATGTCTTCTGTTTTATGATACTAAGTAGGGGAAACATTCCACAGTAAGATACAATATCTATCCCATAATACCATTAGGTAAAAGCGACAACCACTTCACATAAAGCCAGTTCAATATATCAATTTTCCTACAAACATTTACCTTAATTCTATCAAGCCTTACATTCATGGCTATAGCCTTCATGAGGATTTTATCATCAGTTTTTGTTTTACAATATTAGGCAGAGGAAGTATCCCCTAGCTAGATATAACATTCAAATAAAACATTCAGGTAAAGGAGACACAACTTCTTTACATAAAGCAATAAAACCTTCCAACTTTCTTAATCCTATCAACATGCACATTTTTATGTTCTCTCAATCTAATTATAGCTCAAGTCAGATCTTCACCAATGGGTTTTGGTACCACAGTGCATGGAGCATCTGTATCAAGGAGTTCTAGAAACTCCTCTAAGAAAAAAAAAATCCTCAAAAAGCAAATAACAACAGTAACAACAACAACAACAACAACAACAACAACAAAGAAACTTCTCTTCTCCAACTCCTGATTTTTTTTTAACCTACTTTAGTAGGTAAAAAGCTACCTACCTCTTGTAGGTAAAAAAGGTATTTGATTTTTTTCTGCCTACTCTTGTGCACAAAGCTTTGGGTCTCCAGCAGGGAATTGAGCCAAGAGACTCTGGCCCTTTTGTCAATTGTTATCTTAATTAATCTGCCTCACTATTGTCCCAGGCAATTCAGATCAGATCCGGTCTCTTAGGCTCCGTTCATTTTTCTTTGTTCCTTTTGGTTCTCCTCCTCAAGATGGATAATTTCAATTGATCTGTCTTCACATTCACTGATTCTTTCTTCTACCTACTAACACCTGTTATTAAAATCTTCTAATAAAATTTCCATATCATCACTTATATTTTTAAGGTCCAGAACTTCTATTTGCTTTTTTTTAAAAAAAAAATTCAATCTTTTAACAGCATTCTCTATTTCTGGAGACATCATTTTCCTGGTTTTCTTTAGGTCTTTTTCCATGGTTTCCTTCTCTTCTGAGGATATTTAACATAATTGACTTAAAATATGTGTACAGCAAGTACAATAGATATGTTTTTTTCAAAGACAGTTTATGTTAATTTCCTTTTTTCATATGAGTAAGCTGTATTTTCTTTTTTAAAAAAATTGGCTCATATTTTTTGATGAAAATTGGACATTTTGCATAATGTGGCAACTGTGGATATCAAATTCTTCCCCCTGCTAAGAGTTTTTGTTATTGTTGCTTGCTGCAAGTTGTAGCAGTTTGATTAGTGACTTTTCTGAACTATTTTTGTATAGACCATATTCATTGTTCTGTGTGGTCTCTGCAATCTTTGTACTTTTAGCTTGTGATCATCTAGTTATTTGAAAAGTTCCTTTAAATGCCTGGAGTCATACAAAAGTAAGAAAATGAAAAAAAAAATCACCACATTTTTGCAGATTGGTTCTATGTTAAAGCACTCTTTCAATATTATTTATAATTCTGCTTTAGCCTTCAGCTCAGCAAAACCAAAAGTTGAAGGTCAGCTGGTAGTAAAGTCTAAGTTCTTACCAGTTCTTTTCCCAGCATGCATGTAACCACACAGTGGGTTCACTTTGCTTGCTACTTGGAGCCGACTTATCAAGACAGGGAAATTGCAATAGAGAAAGAGTAATTCATGCAGCACTAGCTGTGCAGAGACCAGAGTTTTATTATTACTCTAATCAGTCTCCAGAGTTAACTCTCAGTGATGAGAGTCAAGGACAACTTGGTTGGTGGGGGGAGGCCAGTGAGCCAGAAGTGTTGACTGGTTAGGTAGGAGATGAAATCATAGGGAAGTGAAGCTGTTTTCTTGTGCTGAGTCAGTTCCTGGGTGGAGGCCAAAAGACCAGATGAGCCAGTTAATAGATCTGGTTGGTGCCACTTGATACATCAAATGCAAGGTTTGAGAAATATCTCAAGTACTGATCTTAAGAGCAGTTTAGGGAGGGTCAGAATCTTGTAGCCTCCAGGTGTAGAGCTCCTAAACCATAATTTCCAATCTTCTGGCTCATTTGTTAGTTCTACAAAGGCAGTCTAGTCCTCAGGCAAGAAGGAGGTTTGTTTTGGAAAATAGCTGTAATCATTTTGGTTTCAAACTATAAACTAAGTTCCTCCTAAAGTTAGTTCAGCCTTTTTAAGCTATAAACTAAGTTCCTCTCAAAATTAGTTCAGCCTACACTCAGGAATGAACAAAGACAGATTGGAGGTTAGAAGTAAGATGGAGTTGGTTAGGTCAAATCTCTTTCACTGTTTTAGTTACAATTTTGCAGTGGCTGTTTCATGCATTCTGTCCTGGGCATGCGCCTAGCTTTCTAGATCTTTGGCATATATAAGAGCTTTTCAAAGCCCGTATTCCTCATTGTATTCCTCTTCAACTTTTCCTTTTAGCTTAAGATTTCTAATATTTGTCCAAACTGTATTCTTTTATTCCAAGTCTCCACAGAGTAAAAATGATATAAGGTGCCAGAGCAAAAAATAGAGAACATTTTATTTTATTGTGCTGCTAAAATGACCATTTTCAGGAGTACTTTTATCAGTTTCTATAGTATTGGAAGATTGTGGGAAAGCTAGAAACCTTGGCAAAAGAAAAATTTTGAAGGAAGTGATAACTTTTGGTGACTACTCTATCCTTTTAAATGAGAAGTGACGATGCCTTGTTCATTAGCCTATGTTTTTGAGAAAAGTCCTCTCCTTAGCCACTTTTCTACTGTCAGAAAGTTCTGTATAAGGCAAAAGATGGCAAACACCTTGTTTCAGTCCTTCAGGAAGTCTTCGGACAGGCCAGAAAAGTAAAACTTAATTCAATGAGAAGAAAGTTTACTCTTCTCCCTCCAGAACCAAGGACACATACCTGAAATTTGGGCTGCTGGCTTCAAAACTGCCACTGAGCAGAGAAGGGGATGGTAGGGTATATTATAAAGCCACAAAGCTCTCCTAAAATGTTTAAATCATCTTTTACTTTATTCAACATTGGCTCGGTTTCTGTAAAGCTTTAACTATTTTTCAGAGTTCCCACAAAGATTTTTGAGAGTTTTTTGCTTATTTTCCCATTATTCTTATGGACAGACAGGCCCTTAGAGTTCTCTGTTCTGCATTTTTCACTGATGTGATAAAGTTTTGTAACCTTTGGTATTTGTCAGCTTGGACTGCCATAACAATGCCAGATGCAAATGCCACAGAATGAGTGACTTACACAACAGAAATGCTTTTTTTTTTTTTTTCTCTCTCTCACAGTTCTGGAGGCTGGAAGTCTAAGATTAGAGTGCCAGCATGGTCAGGTTCTGGTGAGATCTTTCTTCCTGGCTTGCAGATGGCTGCCTTCTTGATGTGTCTACATATTGAGGAATGATGTCTATGTCCCTTTCTCTTCTTGTAAGAGCACCAGCCCTATTGGATTAGAGTCCCAAACTAATGACCTCATTTAACCTTAATTACCTCTTAAAGATCCTATCATCAAATATACATCACAGTGGTGGTTAGAGGCTGAATATGTAAATTTTGGTGGCACATAATTCAGCACATAGAATATTTTAATGGATTAATCCTACACAATCAAAAAAAGAAGGATAAATGGCTGTTACCCATGAACCAAGTAACATTCTCCTTATTCAAAAGGATGAGTAAAAGATGTGAAGCAAGAAAGACACCAGAAAAATTAGATTGTAGTGGATCTCACTGCACAGAAATCAAAAGAATGGGGAATAGTATTCTCTTCCATGACTGAATAATATATAATATATTTTGATCAAAATTTCATCATATAGGCTTCTAGTTTTACTCTTTTACCTAAAATGTCAACCCCTATTGTTAAGTGTCTGGTAGCAATGTGTTGACAAGTCTTTGCTCTGAAGGAAAAGGATGACAATAATCTTCATGATGCAGAAAAAAGAAACTTGTGAATCAGAGCTGTTAAATGAGTCACTCAAGTTTATAGATCTAGGAAAATATAGATGCATGAAATAAACTCAAGTTTCTGACCCTATGAAATTTTACTGTAGTACATTGCATTAATCATTTTTTAAGAAAGTTAAGCACTGTGTCATTTGTTTACGGGCTTAAAAAAGAGTAAGTATCCCTGTTGATTATAAAAATTCAATAAGAGAATTAGAAATTAATGATCAATTTGCAAATTGTATGGCCTTGTTGAAGATATCAGCGAAATCTGAGTATGAACTGTAACTCTAGTGGATGTTGGTATTAGCTTACCTAGCATCTATAATCATTCTCCTTTCTTGAATCTACATTTCATTCATCCTCCTTTTCTCTTGATGTACTTTGGACCGAGGGGAGCTGACACAATTCTAGTACTAGGAGCAGTGTAAGCCAATTTACATATTTCATAATCCTGGCATGGCCAGGTCATTGGTTCTGGGTTTGGCATGTCACTTAAGTGGACTAATAAGGATGAATCTCAATACTCTTCCTCGAAGTTCTCAAGAGATTAATTTTTTTTATAATCAAGTATGTTTTTCTCTTAGGTAGTACTATATAACTTTCTTCCTGGACTTACAGATCCATCAGCCAGTAAATCCTATAAATCCCCATACATTTAAACAAGCTTGAATTTTCAGTTATTTATAACAGAACACATACTATAATAGTTGATACAGAAATTTCCAGAAAATAAAGAAAAGGAATACACTATTTTTGTATGTAGAACAACAAATCAGACACAGACTATTTAGTTATGTAGTCTACATAAAGACAAACTTTCTTGTGACCCAAGGATCAGCATAATTTTTGTGGTATAGAATATTTGTCTAACATATAGTAATTCTTTACAAAAGCCTTTCAGAACATTCTAAAGAGAGTTTCTATTCATAACACCCAGTAAAACTTAAAAAAATTCTCTCTAGCCGTCTAACAGCTAAAATTCCATTTGTCTCAGCAAAGCAGATAACCCCAATCCCTACACCTTTCTTCACGAATACCTCAAACTTTTTCTCAAAGCCAGGAGATACTGGCTTTATCCTTTTTTAATATTGCATCTTACTTTTCTCTTTGCATTTATACTTTTCTCTTCCATAGAAAACTCTCAGCCCATTTAATAATTTTGATAAGTTAACTAATCTGGTTTTTAGTCCTTTCATTCACCTATTAGCCTAATCTACACAACAGTGGTCCAGAAATCTAGATATCAAAGAATCCTCTTTAGTTGGAAAAAGCCTTGAATATTCATTGGTCATTCTTCTCTGACATACTTGTATTTATAATACACAACTCTTATAATTAGAGAATTTTAGATATAAGTAGGATATTAGAACTTGATAAACTAATTCTAGTTGGCTGTTTGGTTTGTCTTCATATAGTAAAAATAAAGAGCCATGGTGAAAAAATGAAAGGATATCCACTTTTATTTGAGTGAGCTGTTAATGACCATTTGGTTCCTGGTCATTTTCTGAGTATTAGAGGTTTGGGGAAAGAAGCAAAACTGGTCAAAAGAAAAATTGTGAAGAAAATGGTAACTCTTGGTGACTACCTATTTCCCCCTTCAATGATTGCTATGAATCCTACTCCTAATACCATTTGTCATTCTTCTTTCCTCTCAGCACGTACTGGGTACTCTCATTTTACCACAGAAATATAAACTTCAAATATAGCACTCTACCTGGGCTAAGATTGTATGTTTTCTATGCAAGTGCTTAAGTAGCAGAGTTATATTACAGTATAACTCAAAGAATAAATTCTTGTAAATAATACAACTAATAAAGATTGCAATATTAAGCATTGTTTCCAGTTGTATGCCAGCTTTATCTAAACCAAATGCCAGTTGAGATCTCTGCTCTTCAAGAGCTAGGCAAGGGAGGAGTAACATCAGGAATATGGCAGACTAGAAAGTTCTAGGTCCTCATTTCCCCACAGAAATATAAAAAAAGAAAAACAAGAGAAAAAGACAAAAGTAAAGAAAAACCAAAAAGAGGGAAAAAAATATCCAATAATGGGCAGAGAGGTGTCCTCCTCAAAATAATAGTTTGATAGAGGATTAGGATGGGCAATGGAAACGTTGGTTACTTAAAATGGGGGGAGATACAGGCTTGAAGGGCTGGCTTACATGTTTTCGTGAAGTATGCACTCACACTCAACATGCAGAGGGCAAAGGGAGTATCCCCACGAGATAAAATTAATCTGTTTCTCCCCCATCCCCACTACTGCTGGGGAAGGTGGGAGGATGCTAGTATGATGACTATAATTTATTTTTCTTTCTCTGTTCCCTATATGTGCTTAACTTTGTTTTTTTCTGTCTGATGTAGTGGTCCCAGGACCAAGACTGCAGCTGCAATTGTCAGAAAAAGATTAATTCCAAAGCAAGGAGGTGTACCCATATTTTTTCATCTTTAAGTTGGAATTACAAAAGGCCTGATGGGGTGGGTTGTGTCTTCAACCTGTCCAGAAAATATGGAATCAAGAATAAATCCAGCTGTACTGCCTAGTGGTCAAGATAGCCTTTTAGTTCTGTATATATATAACCCTACCTTAAATAAGAGTGGGCTGAGGAGGAGATAGTTTCTATCTACCTCAAACTGGAGAGAGAGAAGTAAATGTTATTTGCAACATTCTAACCCATATTGGGGATGCTTGAGGAACTGGCCTCTGTTTCACCTAGCTTGAAGCTCAGACAGAAGGGTAACAGGCAGTGCTCACAAAAAGCTTCAGGAAGACTACAGACTTGTAGTCTGGGGCAAGAAATTATTGGTGGAGACATACAATAGACCATCTAAAGCACTGAGGAGAAGCAGGGGTAAGACATTCAGGGGATGAGGGAGAAAGGAATTGAAAATCAACTGTGTATATGAGGGAATTATAAAAGCAGCACACAGGCCCAAAGGAGACACATGACTTTAGAAGATACTAAGCTTTTGTGTCAGGCTGCTCTCAGGAGTAAGAACTTGCCTAGCTAATTAGTGCAGAGCTACCTGGCAGAGAGCCCAGTTTGCAAATGCTGAGAAATGTGGTGGTTTTTTCAAATACCCAATGTTCAATAACAATGAAAACCACAAGACAAAGAACCACAAAAATCTGGGCTATTCAAAGGAAGAAAATAAATCAGCAGAAAATGTCCTGAAAGAAGAATAGGCATCAGAATTACTAGAAAAATACTTTAAAACAATTATCTTAAATATGCTCAAAGATTTAAAGAAAAACTTAAAAGAAGACTAACGAAAATTAGGAAAAGTGTATATCAACAAAGTGAGAATCTCAACAAAGAGACCCAAATTATGAAAAGGAACCAAATAGATTCTGGAGTTCAATCTATATCCAACAAGTACATTTAAATATTCAACAGAAGTATTCAAGAGCAAATTTGAGAAGGCAGAAGAAAGAATCAGTAAACATGAAGATAGGACGTTTAAAATTATGGAGCATAAGGAGCAGAAATAAAACAATGAAGGAAAGTAAAATGAACCCTCAAGGAATTATGGTATGCCATCAAGTCAACTTACATATGCATTATAGAAATTCCAGAAGGCGAAGATAAAAGAAATGGGGTAGAGAGATTTTAAGACTGGTGGTGGAAAATTCTCCAAATTTGTTGAAAACATGACTATACAAATCCAAGAAAGTCACAGAACTCAGAACAGGATAAATCCAAAGAGACTTACACCAAGACATGATTATCAAACTGCTGAAAACCAAAGACAAAGAGATAATCTTGAAATTAACAAGAGAAAAGAGACTTATAACCTACAAGGGATCCACAATGAGATTTTTTGCTGATTTCTTAGCATAAACCTTGGATGCCAGAATGCAGTGGGAGTACTTATTTAAAGTGCTACAAGAAAAACAAAACCGTTAACTGAGAATTCTATATCCAGAAAATATATTCTTAAAAATGAAGAAATTAACATATTCCCAGGTAAACAAAAGCCCAGGGAGTCCATTATCTCTACACTTGCCCTACAAAACATGCAAAAGGAATCTTTCAGGGTGCAATGCAAATACACTAGATAGTACCTAATAGCCACTAGATGATATTAAAATTTTTGGTAAATACAAGTAGATGGGTAAATATGAAAGTCAGTATTATTGTAATTTTAAAAAGAAAGCATGCTTACATTTGGCTTTCATTGTTGAATTTCTGAATTTGTACTAATAGATCCCAATGGAGAAAGAAACGTGGTCTAATGACATCTTCTCAAGGTTAGTTTGGGAAGGTGTTTATCTGTCAAAAACACTTCCATTCCCTGAAAGATAACAGTTCATGATTCATCTTAAAGAAAGAATGCTTAAATTTCCTTTTATTGCAAGATTTCTCAATTTGTCTAATAGTGTTCAGTGGAGAAAGAAAAATGTTCAGGTAACATGTTATCAAGTTTGACTTATAAAGGTATTTTTCTGAAAAAAAAAATAGGTGTTTCTTTGTCAAAAATTTCCATTCACTGAAATAAAGCATATGATGAATTTTAAAAAATATACAGTTAGGGGATACAAGTCCAGTTTTTTTACGTGGATATATTGCATAGTTGTACAGTCTGGGCATCCAGTGTAACCATCACTTGAGTAAGTGTACATTGTACCCATTAGCTAATTCCTTTTCCTTCACACCCCCTCCCATTCTCCCACTTTTCAAATCTCCCCTGTCTATTATTCCACTCTGTATGTTCATGTATACACATTATTTAGCCCCCACTTTCCCACTTATAAGACAGAACATGTGGTATTTGATTTTCTGTCTCTAAACTGTTTCATTAAGGTAATGAATTCCAGTTCCATTCATGTTTCTGCAAAAGATATGATTTCATTCTTTTTTTATGGCAGAGTAGTATTTCATGCTACATATATAAGACATTTTCTTTATCCTATCATCTGTTGATGAGCACTTAAGTTGACTCCATATCTTTGCTATTGTGACTAGTGCTGCAATAAACATATGAGTGCAGGTATCTTTTTGATGTAATGATTTATGTTTCTTTTAGCAGATACCCAGTATTGAGATTGCTGGATCAAATGGTAGTTCTATTTTTAGGTCTTTACAATATCTCCATACTCTTTTACATAGAGGTTGTACTAATTTACATTACCACCAACATTATATAAGTGTTCCCTTTTCTCTGCATCCTTGACAACATCTATTTTTTTTGAATTTTTTTAATTAGCCATTCTGACTGGTACAAGATGGTATTTTACTGTTGTTTTAATGTGCGTTTCTCTGATGATTAGTGATGTTGAGCATTTTTCCACATGTTTTTTGGCCATTTGTATGTCTTCTTTTGCAAAATGTCTGTTCATGCCCTTTGCGCACTTTTTAGAGGGGTTATTTTGATTTTTGTTGTTGTTGAGTTGTTTGAGATCCTTACAGATTCTGGATGTCAGTCCTTTGTTGGATGCATAATTTGCAACATTTTTCCCACTCTACAGGTTGCCTGTTTACTCTGTTGATTATTTCTTTTCCTATGCAGAAGCTTTTTAGTTTAATTAGGTCCCATTAGTCTATTTTTCATTTTAGTTTTATTTACTTTTGAGGTCTTAGTCATATTTTTTTTGCCTAAGCCAATGTAAATGAGAGTTTTTCCTAGAATTTCTTTTAGAAATGTTATAGTTCTAGGTTTTTTAAGTGTTAATCCATTTGATTTAATTTTAATGTAGTAAAATATTAATATCAGTCCAGTTTTATTCTTCTGCATATGGCTATCCAGTCTCCCCAGAACCATTTATTGAATAGAATGTACTCTGCTCAGTGTATGTTTAGTCAACCTTGTCAAAGACCTGTTGGCTATACGTATGTGGCTTTATTTCTGGGCTCTCTATCAAGTTCCATTGATCTATGAGTACCAGTACCATGCTGTTTTGGTTACTGTACCCTTGTTGTATAATTTGAAGTCAGGTAATGTGATGTCTCCAACTTTGTTCCTTTTTGCTTAGGATTACTTTGGCTATTTGAGCTCGTTTTTTGGTTCTATATTAATTTTAGGTTTGTTTTATCTAATTTGTGAAAATGACATTGGTATTTTGATAAGATTTGCATTAAATCTGTAGATTTCTATGGGCAGTATGGTAATTATAATGATATTGGTTCCTCCAATCCATGAGCATGGAATGTTTTTCTATTTGTTTGCATCATCTAAAATTTCTTTTAACATTATTTTGTACTTTCCTCGTAGAGATCTTTCACCTTCACTGTTAAATGTATTCCCAGTTATTTTATTTTACTTTTGTAGCAATTTTAAATGAGATTGACATTTTGATTTTGCTCTCAGCTTGACTGTTGTTGGTGCATATAAACGCTACTGATTTATGTATATTAATTTTGTATCCAGAAACTTCACTGAATGCATTTGTGAAATCCACCAGTCTTTTGTCAGGGTCTTTAGAATTGTCTAGGTATAAGTTCATATCATCAGCAAACAGAAATTTTTTTTCTTATTTTCTAGTTAAAACGTCTTTTATTTTTTTCTCTTGCCTGATTGATCTTCCCAGGATTTAAAATACTATATTAAATATAAGTGGTAAAAGTGGTCATCCTTGTCTTGTTGTATTTCTTGGGAGGAATTATTTCAACTTGTCCCTGCTCACAATGATGTTTACTGTGGGTTTGTCTTATATGGCTTTTATTATCTTGGGGTATGTTCTGTGTCTAGTTTGTTGGAAATTTTTAACATGAAAGGATGATGAATTTTATCAAATGCTTTTTCTGCATCTATTGAAATGCTCATATGGTTTTTGTTTTTAATTCAGTTTATGTGATAAATCACATTTATTTATTTGCATATATTGAACCATCCTTACATACCTAGAATAAAATCCACTTGATTGTGGTGTATTATCTTTTTGTTAATACTGTTGGATTTGCCTTGCTAGTATTTTGTTGAGGCTTTTTGCATCTATGTTTATCAGGAACATTTGTCTATTGTTTTATTTTTTATTGTGTTGTTACTGGCTTTGGTGTCAGGATGATACTGGCTTTATAGAATTATTTCTGGATGATTCCCTCCCCCTCTATTTTTGGAACAGTTTCAGTAGGATTGCTACCAATTCTTTTTGTCTCTGATAGCTGTAAATCTAGTCCTGAGCTTTTCATTGTGGGGAGACTTTTTTGTTACTGATTCAATCTCACTCCTTGTTACGATCTGTTCAAAATTTCAATTTCTTGCTAGTATAATCTTGGGAGGTTATATGTTTCCAGGAATCTATCACTTTCATCTAGATTTTCTAGTTTGTGAGCATAGAGATGTTCATATGTTCATATTACTCCGATGATCTTTTGTATTTCTGTGGTATCAGTTGTAATGTTTTCTTTTCCATTTATGGTTGTGCATGTTTGAATCTTATCTCTTCTTTTCTTGGGTAGAAGACTAACATTCTATCAATTTTGTTTATCTTTTCAAAGCAGTAATTTTTCATTTTCTTGCTCTTTTGTACTTTTCTGGCCTCTTTCACTTATTTCTACTCTGATCTTTCTTATTTATTTTCTTCTGCTAGCTTTGGGTTTGTTTGTTTTTTTTTCAGTTCCTTGAGATGTGAAGTTAGGTTATTAATTTGTGATTTTTCCTTTTTTTAGAGGGAGTATAGGTACTAGATGCTATAAACTTCCCTCTTAGCAATGCTTTTACCATATCCTAGATGATTTGGTATGTTGTGTCCCCAGTTTTATTAATTTTGAAAACTTTGTAAATTTCCATCTTAATTTCATTTTTGACCATATGGTCTTCAGGACCATGTTGCTTAACTTTCATGTATTTGTATAGTCTTGAGAGTTCCTCTTCCAATTCACACCTAGTTTTATTGCACCATAGTCTGAGAAAATATTTTATATAATTTTAATTTTTTAAAATTTATTGAGACTTGTTTGGTGGCTTAAAATATGGTATCTTTGATTATGTTACATGTATGATAAGAAGAATGTATATTCTTTGGTTGTTTGGTGGAATATTCCTTAAATATTAATTTCATTTGGTCTAAAGACCAATTTTGGTCAAGTGTTTCTTTGTTGAAGTTTTACTGAATAATCTGTGCAGTGTTTTCAGTGGGGTGTTGAAGTCCCCTACTGTTATTGTCTTGCTGTCTATCTCTTTTCTTGGGTGTAGTAGCATTTTGTTTTATATATCTGGGTGCTCCAATGTTGGGTGCATGTATATTTAGAATTGTTATACCTTGTTTAATTGATACCTTTATTAATGTATAATGACCTTACTTATCTTGTTTTTACTGTTGTTTATTTAAAATCTGTTTTATCTGATATCGGTATAGTTATTTCTGCTCACTTTTGATTTCCTTTGGCATGCAATATCTTTTTCCATCCTGTTACCTTCAGTTTATAGCTATCTTTACCAACTTATGTTCAAAGTTATTATTGATATGTGAGGTTTTGTTCCTATCATAATGTTAAATGTTATCTAGTTGCTTTGTAGCATCATTTGTGTAATTGTTTTATAAGAACTGTGAATTTTATACTTTTACAAGTTTTTATGATCACAAGTATTAACCTTTTGTTTCCAAGTTTAAAATTCATTTGAGCATTTCTTGTAGGACTGGTGCAGTGATGATAACTACTCTCAGCATTTCCTCATCTAAGAAAGAGTTTATTTCTCCTTCTTCTATGAAGCTTATTCTGTAAGGGTGCAAAATTTGGTGTTGCTATTTCCTTAAGCACCTTGAAAATAGAATTCCAGTCTCTTCTGACGTACAAGGGTTTTATTGAGAAATCCACTGTTAGCCGAACGGGACTTCCTTTACAATTGCCTAGACATTTTTTTTCCTGCTGATTTTAGGATTTTTTTCCTTCACTTCAACCTTAGACAGTCCAATGACTCTATGTTCTGGTGAGGTCCATCTTGCAATGTGTTTAGCTAGAGTTCTTTGAGCTTCTTGTATCTGGATGTCTAAATCTCTGGCTAGACTAGAGACATTTTCCTCCATAATTTCCTCAAATAGCTTTTCTAGATTTTCTTTTTTTCTTCTTTCTCATAAATACCTATGATTCATAGGTTTGGATGTTTTACATAGTCCCATGCTTCTTGAAGGCTTTATTTTTGTTTGTTTGGGCTTTTTCTTTGTTTTTGTCTGACTGGATTAATTCAAAAGACCTGTCTTCTCAGATTATTTCTTCTGCTTTGGCTAGTCTTTTGCTGAAGCTTTTAAACTATATTTTGTAATTTATTCACTGAATTTTTCATTTCTGGAATCTCTGTTTTTAAAAAATATTACTTTGGTAAACCTCTCAT
Source organism: Rhinopithecus roxellana (assembly GCF_007565055.1). Classification (NCBI taxonomy): domain Eukaryota; kingdom Metazoa; phylum Chordata; class Mammalia; order Primates; family Cercopithecidae; genus Rhinopithecus; species Rhinopithecus roxellana. The sequence goes on along the minus strand of NC_044555.1, from coordinate 109,202,549 downwards.
TCATATCTTGGATTTATTTTCTCATTTCTTTGTATTGGTGTTCATATTTCTCATGGATATCATTAAACTTTTTTAAAATCAATATGCTGAATTCTTTATCTGATATTTCAACAATTTTATTTTAGGTAGGATCCATTGCTAGAGAGTTAGTGTGATTCTCTGGGGGACTTGTAGCCCCCTTTTTTATACCTTCAGAAGTGTTTTGCTGGTTCATTTTCAAGTGAAGCAACTGTCTCTTATTTTGAATTCCCTTTTATTTCTGGATATTTTTCCCCCTTGTGGATGTGAGTATAAAATATGTTGAGTTGGTTCATTTGGCTTTGCTTCTGGGTGCTTTCTGTGGCAAATACACTTTGAATCCCTTGGTTGTAGATAGTGTGGTGACTTCTCAAATGCCAGTTGCAGTAGTAATGTAGCAGGCATGTGAGTAGTGTCATAATCTTCTGTGAAGCAGGGGTGGTAAAGGTCTTAAGAAGCTTATCTCTTCCTCAATTGTTGTTCAGTTGTATTAGTGGATTGTTGTATTAGGTTGTGCAATTTAGCCTTCAGGCCAATAGGTAGTGCTTGTTGTAAGAGCTGGCTGTGGTGCTAGCAGAAGTATGTATGCTTGGTCTGTGTTTACCAGAGGAAACTCTCTGTCACTTCAAGCACTGGTCTGGTCTATGAAATGCCCAGTGACCTGGGCTCTACTCTCAGTTCCAAACTACTCTTATCCCTCAGTTCTGGCTTTGGAAGCTCTTCTCCCATTTGAGCGTAGAATTTAAATCTCTGTCTGGAAACTAGTCCAACCTGTGACTGCTACCCATGCTTGTTGATAGATTTCAGCAAATACCCCTCTGAGTTAGGGTCTGAAATGGCTACCTTCTATTGGATCTGGAGTCTGAGAGCACATGCTAAGCCCTTTCACTGCCACTCCTCTGGGACTCCTCTCTGATGATTAATATTAGGTGTCAACTTGATTGGATTGAAGGATGCCTAGACAGCTGGTAAAATATTGTTTTTGGGTGTGTCTATGAGGGCATTGCCAGAGAAGATTAACATTTGAGTCAGTGGATTGGGAGAGGAAGACTCACCTTAATGTGGGTGGGCACCATCCAATTGGCTGCCAGCGTGGCTAAGACAAAGCAGGTAGAAGAAAGTGGGATAAGCTGGCTTGTTGAGTCTCCTGGCTTTCATTTTTCTTCTGTGCTGAATGCTTCCTGCCCTTGGCCATCAGATTCCAGGTTCTTCAGCCTTTGGACTCCTGGACTGACAACAGTGGTTTGCCAGGGGCTTTCAGCCTTTTGGCCACACACTGAAGGCTGCACTGTTGGCTTCCCTACTTTTGAGGGTTTTGGACTCAGAGTGAGCCACTACTGACTACCTCCTCAGCTTGCAGACAGCCTATCATGGGACTTCATCTTGTGATCCTGTGAGTCAATTCTCCTTGATAAACACTCTTTCATATATACATATATTCTATTAGTTCTGTTCCTCTGGAGAACCCTGACTTAATACATCCCCATTGCTTCCCATGTCAGATACAGTGCTTGGTAGGGTCAAGTAGCTCCTTGTGGCCAGATTTTTCTGGCTCCCCAGTGGGAATGTGTATAATGCAGACATGCTATTTCCCTCTTATATACTGGGTACTTGCAATTTTCCAGCAGACCCACAGTGTGGGCTGCTGCCTGCCAAATTCTTCAATGTATCTGATGTTTTTATTCACTTTTATGTTACGATCCTATGTACCTTCTCTTATGAAAGTTTACGGTGTGAATCTCTATACACTATTTTGCTATTTCCATGTGGCTAAGGCATGCTAACAAAACCTCTAATCTGCCACATTGCAGAGAAAACTTAATTTTGGTTTTTAACTTCACTTGTTATTTTCTACAAGATTTAAAAAGGAAATGTTTAACAATAATTATAAATCTATATTAATAGGTACATGATGTATAAAGATGCATTTGTGACATTAATAACATCATGTATAGGCAAGTGAAGCCATATGCAAGTAGAATTTTTGTATATAATTAAAGAGTGATTAGTATCAATTCAGTCAATATAAGTTATAGATTTAGGATGTTATATATAATTCTCATAAGAAAAAATGAAATAGGTATACATTATACACAAAAGATAATACAAAGTGAATAAAATGTGTCACTACAAAATATTAAACACAAAGGAAGCCAGAAAGAGGAATTCAGACACTTGAGCAACTGAACCTAATAGATATCTAACAGAATAATCCTCCCAACAACCACAGAATATACACTCATTTCATCTACACATGGAACATATTTTTTATTTTTATTTTTTTATTTCAATAGGTTTTTGAGGAACAGGTGGTATTTGGTAACATAAGTTCTTTAGTAGTGATTTCTTCAATTTTGCTTCACCCATCACCCAAGCAGTGTACACTGTACACAGTGTATAGTCTTTAATTCCTCACCTCCTCCCACCCTTTCCCCCAAGTCCCCAAAGTCCAATGTATCATTCTTATGACTTTGCATCCTCACAGCTTAGCTCTCACTTATGAGTGAGAATATATGATGTTTGCTTTTTCATTCCTGAGTTACTTCACTCAGAATAATGGTCTCTAATTCCATCCAGGTTGCTGTGAATGTCATGATTCTGTTCCTTTTTATGGCTGAGTAGTATTCCATGATGTGTTTATATATACACATTATCTTTATCTACTCATTGATTGATGGACATTTGGGCTGGTTCCATATTTTTGCAATTGCGAATTGTGCTGCCATAAACATGTGTGTACAAGTCTTTCGTTGTATAATGACTTCTTTTCCTCTGGGTAGATACCCAGTAGTGGGATTGCTGGATTTAAAGGTAGATTTACTTTCAATTCTTTAGGAAATCTCCACACTGTTTTCCATAGTGGTTGCACTAGTTTACATTCCCACCAGCAGTGTAAAAGTATTCCCTTGTCACCACATCCATGCCAACATCTATCGATTTTTAATTTTTTGATTATAGCCATTCTTACAGGGTAAGATGGTATCACACTGTGGTTTTCATTTGCATTTCCCTGATAATTAGTGATGTTAAGCATTTTTTTCATGTTTGTTGGCCATTTATATATCATTTTTGTATTCAAATGGCCAAAAAACGTATGAAACATTTGTATTCATGTCCTTAGCCCACATTTTTATGGAATTGTTTGTTTTTTTTTTCTTGCTGATTTGTTTGAGTTCCTTGTAGATTCTAGATATTAGTCCTTTGTCAGATGTATAGATTGCAATGATTTTTTTCCCCACCCTGTGGGTTGTCTGTTTACCTGGCTGATTGTTTCTTTTGCTCTGCAGAAGATTTTTGGTTTAATTAAATCCCATCTATCTTGTTTCATGTTGCATTTGCTTTTGGTTTCTTGATCATGAAGTCTTTACCTAAGCCAATGTCTACGAGGGTTTTCCCGATTATATCTTCTAGAATCCTTATGGTTTCAGGTCTTAAATTTAAGTCTTTGATCCATCTTGAGTTGATTTTTGTATACTATGAGAGGTGAGGATCCAGTTTCATTCTTCTACATGTGCCTTGCCAGTTATCCCAGCATCATTTGTTAAATAGGGTGTCCTTTCCCCACTTCATGTTTTTGTTTGTTTTGTTGAAGATCAGTTGGCTGCAAGTATTTGGGTTTATTTTTGGGTTATCTATTCTATTCCACTGGACTATATTTGTTTGTTTATTTGTTTTTACCAGTACCATGTTGTTTTTGTGACTATGGCCGTATAGTATCCTTTGAACTCGGGTAATGTGATTCCTTCAGGTTTGTTCTTTTTGCTTAGTCTTGCTATGCAGGCTCTGTTTAAATTTCATATAAATTTCAGGATTGTTTTTTCTAGTTCTGTGAAGAATGACAGTGGTATTTTGATGGGAATTGCATTGAATTTGTAGATTGCTTTTGGCAGTATGGTCATTTTCACAATATTGATTCTACCTGTCCATGAGCATGGGATGTGTTTCCATTTGTTTTTGTCATTGATGGTATGCTAGGAACATATTTTAAGATCAACCACGTGCTTGGTTATAAAGCACATTTCAATATATTCAAAAAAATAAAATTGTAACAACCTAACTTTCAGACCATAGTGCAATAAAAATAGAAATATATACCAATAAAATCTCTCAAAACTACACAAAACATGGAAATTAAACAACTTTCTACTGAATAAGTTTTGGGTGAAAAATGAAACTAGACAAAAATAAAAATGGAAATTAATAAAAATAAAGTCATAATTTATCAAAGTCTTTGGCATGTAGCTAAAAAGAGGAAAATTTATAATACTTACGGCCTTCATCAAGAAGTTAGAAAGATCTCAAATTAATGTTCTAGCATTGCACATAGATAAACTAGAAAAACATAAATCAATCCCAAAGCTAGTGGGAGAAAAGAAATAACTGAAATCAGAGAAGAAATGAATGAAACTGAGATGCAAAAGTTCATACAAAAAGTCAATGAAGCCAATAATTCTTCAAAATAATAAACAAGATTGATAAACTGCTATGTAGATTAACAAAGAAAAGCAAGAAGATCCAAACAAGTGCAATCAGAAATGACAAAGATTACATTACAAATGATCTCATGGGAATACAAAAGATCCTCAGAGTCTATTGTAAACACTTCTATGCACAAAAATTAGAAAATCTAGAGGAAATTGATACATTTTTAGAAACACAGCATTTACTAAGATTGAACCAGGAAGAAAGTTATATAATGAAGTGATCAATGAAAAATTCTGAAATTAGATTAGTAATGAAAAACATATCAGCTGAAAAAAAGCCCTGGACCAGATAAAGTCAAGACTGGATTATGCCAGAAGTACCATGAAGAACTGCTACAAATTCTGCTAAAACTATTCCCAAAAATTGAGGGGAAGAGACTCCTCCTTAATTTATTCTATGAAGCCAGCATCATTCTGATTCCAAAATCTGGCAGAGACACATCAGAAAAGGAAACTTAAGGCCAATATCCTTGATGAATGTAGATACAAAAATTCTTAACAAACTATTAGAAAATTAAATCTAGCAGCACATGAAAAACTTAATTAACTAAAATCAAGTAGGCTTAATTCCTGGGGGTAAGGTAGATTCACCATATAGAAGTCAATAAAAATGATTTACCACATAAAGAGAATTTTAAAAACCCATACTATCATCTCAATAGATGTGGAAAAAAAACTTTTGATAAAATTCAACATCTCTTCATGACAAAAAACCTCAACAGACTAGGCATCAAAAAAAATCTCAAAATAATAAGAACCATCTATGACAAACCCACAGCCAACATCATACTAAATGGGTAAAAGTCAAAGACATTTCCCTTGAGGATTGGTCCAAGACAAGGATGCCCACTCTCACCACTCTTATTCAGCATATAGTACTGGAAGGACTACACAGAACAATTAGGAAAGAGAAAAAAAATTAAAAGGCATCCAAAGAGGTAAAGAATAAATCAAACTGGGGGGCGGAGCAAGATGGCCGAATAGGAACAACTCCAGTCTCCAACTCCCAGCGCGAGCGACACAGAAGACCGGTGATTTCTGCATTTTCAACTGAGGTACTGGGGTCATCTCACTAGGGAGTGCCGGACAATCGGTGCTGGTCAGCTGCTGCAGCCTGACCAGCGAGAGCTGAAGCAGGGCGAGGCATCGCCTCACCTGGAAGCGCAAGGGGGAAGGGGATCCGTTTTCCTAGCCAGGGGAACTGAGACACACAACACCTGGAAAATCGGGTAACTCCCACCCCAATACTGCGCTGTAAGCATACAGGCATTCCAGGAGAATATATCCCACACCTGGCCGGGAGGGTCCCACGCCCACGAAGCCTCCCTCACTGCTAACACAGCAGTCTGCCGCGATCTATCCGCAAGGCAGCAGCGAGGCTGGGGGAGGGGCGCCCGCCATTGCTGAGGCTTAAGTAGGTAAACAAAGCCGCTGGGAAGCTCGAACTGGGTGGAGCTCACAGCAGCTCAAGGAAGCCTGCCTGTCTCTGTAGTCTCCACCTCTGGGGACAGCGCACAGCTGAAGACCAACAGGGGAAGTAGCGGGAGCCGGTGCAGACGCGAACGACTCTGTCTGACAGCTTTGGGGAGAGCCGCGGATCTCCCAACGCGGAGGTTGAGATCTGAGAACGGACAGACTGCCTGCTCAGGTGTGTCCCTGACCCCTGAGTAGCCTAGCTGGGAGAAATCCCCCACTAGGGGCAGTCTGACACCCCACACCTCACAGGGTGGAGTACACCCCTGAGAGGACACTTCCAAAGGAAGAATCAGACAGGTACACTCGCTGTTCAGCAATATTCTATCTTCGGCAACCTCTGCTGCTGATACCCAGGCAAACAGGGTCTGGAGTGGACCTCAAGCAATCTCCAACAGACCAACAGAGAGTCCTTCTGACTGTCAGAAGGAAAACTATCAAACAGGAAGGACACCTATACCAAAACCCCATCAGTTCGTCACCACCATCAAAGACCAGAGACAGATAAAACCACAAAGATGGGGAAGAAGCAGGGCAGAAAAGCTGGAAATTCAAAAAATAAGAGCGCATCTCCCCCTGCAAAGGAGCGCAGCCCATCACCAGCAACGGATCAAAGCTGGTCAGAGAATGACTTGGACGAGAGGAGAGAAGAAGGCTTCAGTCCATCAAACTTATCAGAGCTAAAGGAGGAATTACGTACCCAGCGCAAAGAAACTAAAAATCTTGAAAAAAGAGTGGAAGAATTGACAGCTAGACTCATTAATGCAGAGAAGATCATAAACGAAATGACAGAGATGAAAACCATGACACGAGAAATACGTGACAAATGCACAAGCTTCAGTAACCGACTCGATCAACTGGAAGAAAGAGTATCAGCGATTGAAGATCAAATGAATGAAATGAAGCGAGAAGAGAAACCAAAAGAAAAAAGAAGAAAAAGAAATGAGCAAAGCCTGCAAGAAGTATGGGATTACGTAAAAAGACCAAATCTACGTCTGATTGGGGTGCCTGAAAGTGAGGGGGAAAATGGAACCAAGTTGGAAAACACTCTTCAGGATATCATCCAGGAGAACTTCCCCAACCTAGTAGGGCAGGCCAACATTCAAATTCAGGAAATACAGAGAACGCCACAAAGATACTCCTCCAGAAGAGCAACTCCAAGACACATAATTGCCAGATTCACCAAAGTTGAAATGAAGGAAAAAATCTTAAGGGCAGCCAGAGAGAAAGGTCGGGTCACCCACAAAGGGAAGCCCATCAGACTAACAGCAGATCTCTCGGCAGAAACTCTACAAGCCAGAAGAGAGTGGGGGCCAATATTCAACGTTCTTAAAGAAAAGAATTTTAAACCCAGAATTTCATATCCAGCCAAACTAAGTTTCATAAGTGAAGGAGAAATAAAATCCTTTACAGATAAGCAAATGCTTAGAGATTTTGTCACCACCAGGCCTGCTTTACAAGAGACCCTGAAGGAAGCCCTAAACATGGAAAGGAACAACCGGTACCAGCCATCGCAAAAACTTGGCAAAATGTAAAGACCATCGAGGCTAGGAAGAAACTGCATCAACTAACGAGCAAAATAACCAGTTAATATCAGAATGGCAGGATCAAGTTCACACATAACAATATTAACCTTAAATGTTAATGGACTAAATGCTCCAATTAAAAGACACAGACTGGCAAACTGGATAAAGAGTCAAGACCCATCAGTCTGCTGTATTCAGGAGACCCATCTCACATGCAGAGACATACATAGGCTCAAAATAAAGGGATGGAGGAAGATCTACCAAGCAAATGGAGAACAAAAAAAAGCAGGGGTTGCAATCCTAGTCTCTGATAAAACAGACTTTAAACCATCAAAGATCAAAAGAGACAAAGAAGGCCATTACATAATGGTAAAGGGATCAATTCAACAGGAAGAGCTAACTCTCCTAAATATATATGCACCCAATACAGGAGCACCCAGATTCATAAAGCAAGTCCTTAGAGACTTACAAAGAGACTTAGACTCCCAGACAATAATAATGGGGGACTTCAACACTCCGCTGTCAACATTAGACAGATCAACGAGACAGAAAGTTAACAAGGATATCCAGGAATTGAACTCATCTCTGCACCAAGCGGACCTAATAGACATCTATAGAACTCTCCACCCCAAATCAACAGAATATACATTCTTCTCAGCACCACATCGCACTTATTCCAAAATTGACCACATAATTGGAAGTAAAGTACTCCTCAGCAAATGTAAAAGAACAGAAATTATAACAAACTGTCTCTCAGACCACAGTGCAATCAAACTAGAACTCAGGACTAAGAAACTCAATCAAAACCGCTCAACTACATGGAAACTGAACAACCTGCTCCTGAATGACTACTGGGTACATAACGAAATGAAAGCGGAAATAAAGATGTTCTTTGAAACCAATGAGAACAAAGATACAACATACCAGAATCTCTGGGACACATTTAAAGCAGTGTGTAGAGGGAAATTTATAGCACTAAATGCCCACAAGAGAAAGCAGGAAAGATCTAAAATTGACACTCTAACATCACAATTAAAAGAACTAGAGAGGCAAGAGCAATCACATTCAAAAGCTAGCAGAAGGCAAGAAATAACTAAGATCAGAGCAGAACTGAAGGAGATAGAGACACAAAAAACCCTCCAAAAAATCAATGAATCCAGGAGTTGGTTTTTTGAAAAGATCAACAAAATTGACAGACCGCTAGCAAGGCTAATAAAGAAAAAAAGAGAGAGGAATCAAATAGATGCAATAAAAAATGATAAAGGGGATATCACCACTGACCCCACAGAAATACAAACTACCATCAGAGAATACTATAAACGCCTCTACGCAAATCAACTAGAAAATCTAGAAGAAATGGATAATTTCCTGGACACTTACACTCTCCCAAGGCTAAACCAGGAAGAAGTTGAATCCCTGAATAGACCAATAGCAGGCTCTGAAATTGAGGCAACAATTAATAGCCTACCCACCAAAAAAAGTCCAGGACCAGATGGATTCACAGCTGAATTCTACCAGAGGTACAAGGAGGAGCTGGTACCATTCCTTCTGAAACTATTCCAATCAATAGAAAAAGAGGGAATCCTCCCTAACTCATTTTATGAGGCCAACATCATCCTGATACCAAAGCCTGGCAGAGACACAACAAAAAAAGAGAATTTTAGACCAATATCCCTGATGAACATTGATGCAAAAATCCTCAATAAAATACTGGCAAACCGGATTCAGCAGCACATCAAAAAGCTTATCCACCATGATCAAGTGGGCTTCATCCCTGGGATGCAAGGCTGGTTCAACATTCGCAAATCAATAAACGTAATCCAGCATATAAACAGAACCAAAGACAAGAACCACATGATTGTCTCAATAGATGCAGAAAAGGCTTTTGACAAAATTCAACAGCCCTTCATGCTAAAAACGCTCAATAAATTCGGTATTGATGGAACGTACCTCAAAATAATAAGAGCTATTTATGACAAACCCACAGCCAATATCATACTGAATGGGCAAAAACTGGAAAAATTCCCTTTGAAAACTGGCACAAGACAGGGATGCCCTCTCTCACCACTCCTATTCAACATAGTGTTGGAAGTTCTGGCTAGGGCAATCAGGCAAGAGAAAGAAATCAAGGGTATCCAGTTAGGAAAAGAAGAAGTCAAATTGTCCCTGTTTGCAGATGACATGATTGTATATTTAGAAAACCCCATCGTCTCAGCCCAAAATCTCCTTAAGCTGATAAGCAACTTCAGCAAAGTCTCAGGATACAAAATTAATGTGCAAAAATCACAAGCATTCTTATACACCAGCAACAGACAAGCAGAGAGCCAAATCAGGAATGAACTTCCATTCACAATTGCTTCAAAGAGAATAAAATACCTAGGAATCCAGCTTACAAGGGATGTCAAGGACCTCTTCAAGGAGAACTACAAACCACTGCTCAGTGAAATCAAAGAGGACACAAACAAATGGAAGAACATACCATGCTCATGGATAGGAAGAATCAATATCGTGAAAATGGCCATACTCCCCAAGGTTATTTATAGATTCAATGCCATCCCCATCAAGCTACCAATGACTTTCTTCACGGAATTGGAAAAAACTGCTTTAAAGTTCATATGGAACCAAAAAAGAGCCCGCATTGCCAAGACAATCCTAAGTCAAAAGGACAAAGCTGGAGGCGTCACGCTACCTGACTTCAAACTATACTACAAGGCTACAGTAACCGAAACAGCATGGTACTGGTACCAAAACAGAGATATAGACCAATGGAACAGAACAGAGTCCTCAGAAATAATACCGCACATCTACAGCCATCTGATCTTTGACAAACCTGAGAGAAACAAGAAATGGGGAAAGGATTCCCTATTTAATAAATGGTGCTGGGAAAATTGGCTAGCCATAAGTAGAAAGCTGAAACTGGATCCTTTCCTTACCCCTTATACGAAGATTAATTCAAGATGGATTAGAGACTTAAATGTTAGACCTAATACCATAAAAACCCTAGAAGAAAATCTAGGTAGTACCATTCAGGACATAGGCATGGGCAAGGACTTCATGTCTAAAACACCAAAAGCAACGGCAGCAAAAGCCATAATTGACAAATGGGATCTAATTAAACTAAAGAGCTTTTGCACAGCAAAAGAAACTACCATCAGAGTGAACAGGCAACCTACAGAATGGGAGAAAATTTTTGCAACCTACTCATCTGACAAAGGGCTAATATCCAGAATCTACAAAGAACTCAAACAAATATACGAGAAAAAAACAAACAACCCCATCAAAAAGTGGGGAAAGGATATGAACAGACATTTCTCAAAAGAAGATATTCATACAGCCAACAGACACATGAAAAAATGCTCATCATCACTGGCCATCAGAGAAATGCAAATCAAAACCACAATGAGATACCATCTCACACCAGTTAGAATGGCAATCATTAAGAAGTCAGGAAACAACAGGTGTTGGAGAGGATGTGGAGAAATAGGAACACTTTTACACTGTTGGTGGGATTGTAAACTAGTTCAACCATTATGGAAAACAGTATGGCAATTCCTCAAGGATCTAGAACTAGATGTACCATATGACCCAGCCATCCCACTACTGGGTATATACCCAAAGGATTATAAATTAGTCTACTACAAAGACACATGTACACGTATGTTTATTGCAGCACTATTCACAATAGCAAAGACTTGGAATCAACCCAAATGTCCATCTGTGACAGACTGGATTAAGAAAATGTGGCACATATACACCATGGAATACTATGCAGCCATAAAAAAGGATGAGTTTGCGTCCTTTGTAGGGACATGGATGCAGCTGGAAACCATCATTCTTAGCAAACTATCACAAGAAGAGAAAACCAAACACCGCATGTTCTCACTCATAGGTGGGAACTGAACAATGAGATCACTTGGACTTGGGAAGGGGAACATCACACACTGGGGTCTATCATGGGGAGGGGGGAGGGGAGAGGAGGGAGGGATTGCATTGGGGAGTTATACATGATATAAATGATGAATTGATGGGTGCTGATGAGTTGATGGGTGCAGCACACCAACATGGCATAAGTATACATATGTAACAAACCTGCACGTTATGCACATGTACCCTAGAACTTAAAGTATAATAAAAAAAAAAAAAAAAAAATGTAAAATGGTATACCTGTATAGAGCACCTACCATGAATAAAATTTGCAGAAATGTAAAAAAAAAAAAAAAAAAAAAAAAAAAAAAAAACTAATGTGAATGGTTAGACAGGATGCAATATTTCAATTTTGTGTCTAATTTTGTTGAGTGATTTGGATAAAATAAAAACATTTGTGATGATCTAAAAAAAAAAAAAAAAAAAAAAAAAAAAAAAAAAAAAAAAGAATAAATCAAACTATCTCTACTTGCTGACAAAATGATTCTATACTTAGAAAACCCTAAAGATTCCACCAAAAGGCTACTAGAACTGATAAATGATTTTAGCAAGATTTCAGGATGCAGAATCAATGTACAAAAGCCAGCAGCATTTCTATACACCAATAACTTCTAGGCTGAGAGTCAAATGAAGAACACAATCCCATTTACAATAGCTGCAAAAAAATTGAAGTACCTAGAATAATGCTAACCAAGGAGGTAAAAGATCTCTACAAAAAGAATCACAGAACACTGCTGAAAGAAATCGTGATGACACAAATAAATGAAAAAAAAAAAAAAAAAAAAAAAAAAAAACAAAAACATTGCATCCTCATGGATTGGAAGAGTCAATATTGTTAAAATGGCCATTCTATCCAAAGCAATGGACAGATTCAACACTGTTCTTATAAACTACCTATCCTGATTATTCTTCATAGGATTTGAAAAAAAAAGAAAAACCTAATCTAAAATTCATATGGAACCCAAACAGAATCCAAATGGCCAAAGCAATTCTAAGCAAAAAGAACAAAGATGGAGGTATCACAGTACCCAAATTCAAACTGTATTATAAGGCTACATTAATCAAAACAGCATGGTACTGGTAAATAAACAGACACATAGACCAATGGAATAGAATACAAAACTCAAATAAAGCCACACAGCTATAGCCACCTAATCTTCAGCAAGGTTGACAAAAACAAGCGATGGGGAAAGGACTTTCTATTCAATAAATGGTGCTGGGATAACAGGCTAGTCATATGCAGCAGAATAAAACAAGAGCTTTGCATTTTACCACATAAAATTTAACTCAATAGGGATTAAATATTTAAATATAGGCCTCAAACTATACAAAATCCTAGAAGAAAACCTAGGAAATACCCTTCTTGACATCGGTCTTGGCAAATAATTTTTGACTAAGTTCCTTAAAGCAATTGGAATAATAACAGTGATTGACAAGTGGCACCTAATTAAACAGCTGTGCAGCTAAAGAAACTTTCTAGAGAGTGAGTGATATGGTTTGGCTCTGTGTCACTACCCAAGTCTCACTTTGAATTGTAATAATCCCCATGTGTCAAGGGTGGGACCAGGTGGAGGTAATTGGATCCTGGGAGCAGTTTCCTGCATGCTGTTCTCATCATAGTGAGTGAGTTGTCATGAGATCTGATGGTTATATAAGCATCTGGCATTTCCCTTGCTGGGCTGGCACTTTTTTTCTCCTGCCACCCTGTGAAGAAGTGTCTTCCACCATAATTGTAAGTATCTTGAGGCCTCCACAACCATGTGAAACTGTGAGTTAATTAAACTTCTTTTCTTAATGAATTACCCAATCTTAGTATTTCTTCATAGAAATGTGAGAATGGACTAATATAGTAAATTGTTACCACAGAGAGTGGGGTGCTGCTATAAAGATAGTTTAAAATGTCAAGTGACTTTGGAACTGGGTAACAGGCGGAGTTTGGAACAGTTTGAAGGGCTAAGAAGAGGACAGGAAAATGTGGGAAAGTTTGGAACTCCCTAGAGACTTGTTGAATGGCTTTGACCAAAATTCTGACAGTGATATGGACAATGAAGTCCAGGCTGAGGTGGTTTCAGATGGAGATGAGGAACTTTTTGGGAATTGGAGCAAAGATGACTCTTGCTATGCTTTAGCAAAGAAACTGGTGGCATTTTGCCCCTGCCCTAAAGATCTGTGGAACTTTGAACTAGGGAGAGATGATTTAAGGTATTTGGTGGAAGAAATTTCTAAGGGGCAAAGTGTTCAAGAGGAAGCAGAGCATAAAAGTTCAAAAAATTTACAGCCTGACAATGTGATAGAAAAGAAAAACCCATTTTCTGGGGAGAAATGCAAGCTGGTTGCAGAAATTTGCATACCAAGAAGCTGAATGTTAGTCACCAAGAGAATGGGGAAAATATCTCCAGGGCATGTCAGAGGCCTTCATAGTATCCACTCCCATCACAGTCCAGGAGGCCTAAGAGGAAAAAATGGTTTCATGGGCTGGGCCCAAGACCTCCCTGCTCTGTGCAGCACCGGGACATGGTACCCTACATCCCAGCTGTTTCAGCTCCAGCCATGGCTAAAAGGGGCCAAGGTACAGCTTGGGCCATTGCTTCAGAGGATGCAAGCCCCAAGCCTTGGTGGTTTCCAAGTGGTGTTGAGGCTGCAGGTGCACAGAAGTCAAGAATTGAGGTTTGGGAACCTCTGTGTAGATTTCGGAGGATGTATGGAAATGCCTGGATGTCCAGGCAGAGGTGTGCTGTGGTGGCAGAACCCTCATGGAGAATCTCTGCTGGAATAGTGCAGAAGGGAAATGTGGGGTTGGAGGCCCCACACAGAATTCCCCACTGTGGCACTGCCTAGTGGAACTAGGAGAACAGGGCCACCATCATCCAGATCCTAGAATGTTAGATCCACCAATAGCTTGTGCTGTGCCCCTGGAGAAGCCACAGATACTCAATGCCAGCCCATGAAAGCAGCCTGGAGGGGAGCTGTACTCTATAAAACCACAGGGACAGAGCTGCCCAAGGCCATGGGAGCCCACCTATTGCATCAGCATGACCTGGATATGAGACATGGTGTCAAAGGATATCATTTTGAAACTTTAAGGTTTAATGACTGCCCTACTGGAATTTGGACTTGCATGGGGCCTGTAGCTCCTTTCTTTTGATCAATTTCTCCCATTTGGAATGGGTGTATTTACCCAATACCTATACCCCCATTATATCCAGGAAGTAACTAACTTGGTTTTAATTTTAAAACCTCATAGGTGGAAGGGACTTGCCTTGTCTTAGATGAGACTTTGGGCTTGGACTTTTGAGTTAATGCTGGAATGAGTTAAGACTTTGGGGGACTGTTGGAATGGCATGATTGTGTTTTGAAATGTGAGGATATGAGATTTGGGAGGGGCCGGGGTGGAATGATATGGTTTGGTTCTGTGTCCCCACCCAAATCTCACCTTGAATTGTAATAAGCCCCATGTTTCAAGGGCTGGACCAGCTGCAGGTAATTGGATCATGGGAGCAGTTTCCCCCACTCTGTTCTCCTTGTCGTGAGTGGCATTTCCCCTGCTGGCACTCGTTCTCTCTGCTGCTGTCCTGTGAAGAGGTGCCTTCTGCCATGATTGTATGTTTCCTGAGGCCTCCACAGCCATGTGAAACTGTGAGTCAATTAAACCTGTTTTCTTTATAAATTATCCAGTCTCATTTATTTCTTCATAGCAGCATGAGAACAGACAAATACAGTAAAACATTTGTTAAAATGTCTAATATCCAGGATCTATAAGAAACTTAAAAAGCGAAAAACAAATAACCTCATTAAAATATTGGCAAAGGACAAGAGCAGATGCTTCTCAAAAGACATACAAGTGGCCAAAATCATTTGAAAAATGCTCATAATATTAATCATCAGAAAAATGTAAATCAAAGAGATATTTCACACCTGTCTGAATAGCTATTATCAAAAATTTAAAATATAACAGATGCTGGCAATGCTTCAGAAAAATGTGAATGTTTATACACTTATGGTGATGATGTAAATTAGTTCAGCCACTGTGGAAAGTGTTTTGAAGATTTCTTAAAGAACTTAAAACGGAGCTATCATTCAACCCAGCAATCCCATTACTGGTTATATACCCAAAGGAATATAAATCATTATACCAAAAAGACACATACACTTATATGTTCATTGTCATGCTATTCACAATAACAAAGACATGGAATCCACTTCAATGCTCATCAATAGTAGATTGGATAAAGAAAATATGGTACGTGTATACCATGGAATACTACACAGTCATAAAAATGAAAGAAATCATGTTCTTTGCAGCAACATGGATGGAACTGACCCCTGGCCTCTCCCAAATCTCATATCCTCACATTTCAAAACAAAATCATGCCATTCTAACAGTCCCCCAAAGTCTTACCTCATTCCAGCATTAACTCAAAAGTCCAAGTCCAAAGTCCCATCTGAGACAAGGCAAGTCCCTTCCACCTATGAACCTATAAAATTAAAACCAAGTTAGTTACTTCCTAGATATAGTGGGGGTACAGGAACTGGAGGCCATTATCCTAAGTGAGTTAATGCAGGAATTGAAAACAATATACTGTATGTTCTCACTTATAAGTAGAAGCTAAACATTGAGCATGCATGGACACAAACGTGGGAAGAACAGATACTGTTGACTACTACAGGGGAAGGTAGGTAGGGAGAGCATGGGTTAAAAAATTACTCATTGGGTACTATGCTCACTATCTGGGTGCAATATACCACATGACAAACCTACACGTGTATCCCCTGCATCTAAAATAAAAGTTGAAATTTAAAAAAAATTAAACATTAAAAACGTAATTCAATTATATGCTTCCATAAAATACTCATTTTATATTTAAGGACACAAATAGTTTGAAAATGAAAGGAGGACAAAAGATATTTTATGCAAATATCAGGGGACTTTGAAAAGTTTATGAAAAATGAAATTAAAAGACAAAAATAATACATATAAACTTTTTTTCTCAACATGAGCTCCATCAAGGCGAAGACAATTTTGTACATAATAATACCAGCCATTTAGTCCATTCCTAAGGAACTGAAAATTCTGGGACTGTAACCACATTGATGCAGACTTTTTCACATTGTTAACCAAACAAAAATGATTGACCTTTGTGTAGTTTCTATGATTGGAAAACAAAAAGTCAGAAGAAGCCAAATCAGCACTGTAAGGTGGATGCCTAATAATTTCCTATAGACACTCTTGCAAAATTACTCTTGTTTGAAGAGAGGAATGAACATCATCATGGTGGAAAAGGACTCTGGTAATTTTTTTCTGTTCATTTTTCTGCTAAAGCTTTGGCTAACTTTCTCAATACACTCATAAAAAGCAGATATCTTCATTTTTTTTTGGTTCTCTGGGAAGTCAACAAACAAAATGCCTTGGGACTCTCAAAGAACTATTGCCATGACCATTGGTCTTGACTGGTCTTGACTGTACAACTTCTACCTCTTGGTGGCCATTGCTTTGATTATACTTTGCCTCAGGGTCATACTGTACTTTGTCTTCAAGATCACACCATATTTTATAATCTCCTGTTACAGTTTTTTAAAGAAATGCCTCAGGATCTGGATCCCACTTCTTTATAATTTTCATTGAAAGCTCTGATCTTCTCTGCAACTGATCTGGGTGAAAAAATTTTGGCACCCACTGCGTGGAAAGTGTGCTCAAGTTTAATTTTTCAGTCAGAATTGTGTAAGTTGAACCAATTGAGATGTGTATGGTATTAGCTGCTGTTTGTGCTGTTAATCATCAGTACTCTTCATTTCGTACCCAAAGAAGATAATCTTTTTTTCACAAATAGATGTGAATGGTCTGTGGCTGTGGGCTTTATCTTCTACATCATCTCATCCCTTCTTTAAATGAGCTATTTGTAAACGCTGATACCTTTGGTTCACTGTCCTCCTAAGCTTTTCATAAAGGATCAATAATTTCACTATTTTCCCACCCAGGCTTCACCATAAATTTGAGGTTTGTTCTTGCTTCAGTTTTAGCAGAATTCATGTTGCTTTTATAGGAGCTCTTTTCTAACTGATGCCTTATTCTTCTTAGTGCCTCAAACTAGATCCTCTTAAGACATGCTATAAGTTAGTATGATTTGATTCTGGTGCAAAAAAATTGAAATCCATGCATAGGTTTTTTTTTTTTTTGATCATACGTACTTTTCATGATGTTTTTAAAGAGACTTTGCAGTAACCATAAGAGAACTGTAGTAACTGTATTGTTATCAGAAAAGAAAAACACTTTAATAACTGTTAAAAGAGACAAATAAGCTCATTATATATTGATAAGAAACTCATTATATATTGATAAGAGGTCAATTCACCAAAAGATGCAATAATTATAAACATATATGCACCGAAAATCAGAGTTTTAAAATATATGAAGCAAATATTGTCTGAAATAAAGGGAGAAATAGAGAAGGTCAAGAATGAAATACAGGACTTGAACATTTGAACAACACTATATACTAATTGGGCATAAAATACGTATACAAAGACTCCACCTAACAACAGCAGAATATACATTTTTCTCAAGTGCACATAGGACATACTCCAGAATAGACCATATGTTAATTACAAAAGAAGTTGAAATAAATTTAAACAAATTAATATCACACAAACAGTATTTTCTGGTCACAATAGAATGAAACTAGAAATCAACATAAGAATGAAAACTCAACAATTAAAGAATAGATGAAAATTAAATAACACTTTATTAAACAACCAGTGAGTCAAAGAAGAAATCAGAAAATGAGAAAATACCTTGAGACAAATTAAAATGAAAACCTAAATCACTAATTAGGATGCATTTTGGGATGCAGCGAAAGCCCGTGCCAAGTTGGATTCAGAGTGGAAAATGCTCACATCGAGAAGGAAGAAAGATTTTAAATTAATGACCTACCTTTATGGAACTACAAAAAAAATAACAGACTAAACACAAAGCAACAGAAGGAAGGAAATACTAAAGAATAGAGAGAGGATAGGGGGGCGGAGCAAGATGGCCGAATAGGAACAGCTCCAGTCTCCAACTCCCAGCGCAAGTGACACAGAAGACCGGTGATTTCTGCATTTTCAACTGAGGTACTGGGGTCATCTCACTAGGGAGTGCCAGACAATTGGTGCTGGTCAGCTGCTGCAGCCTGACCAGCGAGAGCTGAAGCAGGGCGAGGCATCGCCTCACCTGGAAGTGCAAGGGGGAAGGGGATCCGTTTTCCTAGCCAGGGGAACTGAGACACACAACACCTGGAAAATCGGGTAACTCCCACCCCAATACTGCGCTGTAAGCATACAGGCACACCAGAATATATCCCACACCTGGCCGGGAGGGTCCCACGCCCACGAAGCCTCCCTCACTGCTAACACAGCAGTCTGCCGCGATCTATCCGCAAGGCAGCAGCGAGGCTGGGGGAGGGGCGCCCGCCATTGCTGAGGCTTAAGTAGGTAAACAAAGCCACTGGGAAGCTCGAACTGGGTGGAGCTCACAGCAGCTCAAGGAAGCCTGCCT
The DNA here is from genome assembly GCF_007565055.1 of Rhinopithecus roxellana. Classification (NCBI taxonomy): domain Eukaryota; kingdom Metazoa; phylum Chordata; class Mammalia; order Primates; family Cercopithecidae; genus Rhinopithecus; species Rhinopithecus roxellana. The sequence continues at coordinate 109,183,593 of NC_044555.1, read as the reverse complement.
GTCTCTGTAGTCTCCACCTCTGGGGACAGCGCACAGCTGAAGACCAACAGGGGAAGTAGCAGGAGCTGGTGCAGACGCGAACGACTCTGTCTGACAGCTTTGGGGAGAGCCGTGGATCTCCCAACGCGGAGGTTGAGATCTGAGAACGGACAGACTGCCTGCTCAGGTGTGTCCCTGACCCCTGAGTAGCCTAGCTGGGAGAAATCCCCCACTAGGGGCAGTCTGACACCCCACACCTCACAGGGTGGAGTACACCCCTGAGAGGAAACTTCCAAAGGAAGAATCAGACAGGTACACTCGCTGATCAGCAATATTCTATCTTTGGCAACCTCTGCTGCTGATACCCAGGCAAACAGGGTCTGGAGTGGACCTCAAGCAATCTCCAACAGACCAACAGACAGTCCTTCTGACTGTCAGAAGGAAAACTATCAAACAGGAAGGACACCTATACCAAAACCGCATCAGTACGTCACCACCATCAAAGACCAGAGACAGATAAAACCACAAAGATGGGGAAGAAGCAGGGCAGAAAAGCTGGAAATTCAAAAAATAAGAGCGCATCTCCCCCTGCAAAGGAGCGCAGCCCATCGCCAGCAACGGATCAAAGCTGGTCAGAGAATGACTTGGACGAGAGGAGAGAAGAAGGCTTCAGTCCATCAAACTTATCAGAGCTAAAGGAGGAATTACGTACCCAGCGCAAAGAAACTAAAAATCTTGAAAAAAGAGTGGAAGAATTGACAGCTAGACTCATTAATGCAGAGAAGATCATAAACGAAATGACAGAGATGAAAACCATGACACGAGAAATACGTGACAAATGCACAAGCTTCAGTAACCGACTCGATCAACTGGAAGAAAGAGTATCAGCGATTGAAGATCAAATGAATGAAATGAAGCGAGAAGAGAAACCAAAAGAAAAAAGAAGAAAAAGAAATGAGCAAAGCCTGCAAGAAGTATGGGATTACGTAAAAAGACCAAATCTACGCCTGATTGGGGTGCCTGAAAGTGAGGGGGAAAATGGAACCAAGTTGGAAAACACTCTTCAGGAAATCATCCAGGAGAACTTCCCCAACCTAGTAGGGCAGGCCAACATTCAAATTCAGGAAATACAGAGAACGCCACAAAGATACTCCTCCAGAAGAGCAACTCCAAGACACATCATTGCCAGATTCACCAAAGTTGAAATGAAGGAAAAAATCTTAAGGGCAGCCAGAGAGAAAGGTCGGGTTACCCACAAAGGGAAGCCCATCAGACTAACAGCAGATCTCTCGGCAGAAACTCTACAAGCCAGAAGAGAGTGGGGGCCAATATTCAACATTCTTAAAGAAAAGAATTTTAAACCCAGAATTTCATATCCAGCCAAACTAAGTTTCATAAGTGAAGGAGAAATAAAATCCTTTACAGATAAGCAAATGCTTAGAGATTTTGTCACCACCAGGCCTGCCTTACAAGAGATCCTGAAGGAAGCCCTAAACATGTAAAGGAACAACCGGTACCAGCCATCGCAAAAACATGCCAAAATGTAAAGACCATCGAGGCTAGGAAGAAACTGCATCAACTAACGAGCAAAATAACCAGTTAATATCTAATGGCAGGATCAAGTTCACACATAACAATATTAACCTTAAATGTTAATGGACTAAATGCTCCAATTAAAAGACACAGACTGGCAAACTGGATAAAGAGTCAAGACCCATCAGTCTGCTGTATTCAGGAGACCCATCTCACATGCAGAGACATACATAGGCTCAAAATAAAGGGATGGAGGAAGATCTACCAAGCAAATGGAGAACAAAAAAAAGCAGGGGTTGCAATCCTTGTCTCTGATAAAACAGACTTTAAACCATCAAAGATCAAAAGAGACAAAGAAGGCCATTACATAATGGTAAAGGGATCAATTCAACAGGAAGAGCTAACTCTCCTAAATATATATGCACCCAATACAGGAGCACCCAGATTCATAAAGCAAGTCCTTAGGGACTTACAAAGAGACTTAGACTCCCATACAATAATAATGGGAGACTTCAACACTCCGCTGTCAACATTAGACAGATCAACGAGACAGAAAGTTAACAAGGATATCCAGGAATTGAACTCATCTCTGCACCAAGTGGACCTAATAGACATCTATAGAACTCTCCACCCCAAATCAACAGAATATACATTCTTCTCAGCACCACATCGCACTTATTCCAAAATTGACCACATAATTGGAAGTAAAGCACTCCTCAGCAAATGTAAAAGAACAGAAATTATAACAAAGTGTCTCTCAGACCACAGTGCAATCAAACTAGAACTCAGGACTAAGAAACTCAATCAAAACCGCTCAACTACATGGAAACTGAACAACCTGCTCCTGAATGACTACTGGGTACATAACGAAATGAAAGCGGAAATAAAGATGTTCTTTGAAACCAATGAGAACAAAGATACAACATACCAGAATCTCTGGGACACATTTAAAGCAGTGTGTAGAGGGAAATTTATAGCACTAAATGCCCACAAGAGAAAGCAGGAAAGATCTAAAATTGACACTCTAACATCACAATTAAAAGAACTAGAGAGGCAAGAGCAAACACATTCAAAAGCTAGCAGGAGGCAAGAAATAACTAAGATCAGAGCCGAACTGAAGGAGATAGAGACACAAAAAACCCTCCAAAAAATCAATGAATCCAGGAGTTGGTTTTTTGAAAAGATCAACAAAATTGACAGACCGCTAGCAAGGCTAATAAAGAAGAAAAGAGAGAGGAATCAAATAGATGCAATAAAAAATGATAAAGGGGATATCACCACTGACCCCACAGAAATACAAACTACCATCAGAGAATACTATAAACGCCTCTACGCAAATCAACTAGAAAATCTAGAAGAAATGGATAAATTCCTGGACACTTACACTCTCCCAAGGCTAAACCAGGAAGAAGTTGAATCCCTGAATAGACCAATAGCAGGCTCTGAAATTGAGGCAACAATTAATAGCCTACCCACCAAAAAAAGTCCAGGACCAGATGGATTCACAGCTGAATTCTACCAGAGGTACAAGGAGGAGCTGGTACCATTCCTTCTGAAACTATTCCAATCAATAGAAAAAGAGGGAATCCTCCCTAACTCATTTTATGAGGCCAACATCATCCTGATACCAAAGCCTGGCAGAGACACAACAAAAAAAGAGAATTTTAGACCAATATCCCTGATGAACATTGATGCAAAAATTCTCAATAAAATACTGGCAAACCGGATTCAGCAGCACATCAAAAAGCTTATCCACCATGATCAAGTGGGCTTCATCCCTGGGATGCAAGGCTGGTTCAACATTCGCAAATCAATAAACGTAATCCAGCATATAAACAGAACCAAAGACAAGAACCACATGATTGTCTCAATAGATGCAGAAAAGGCTTTTGACAAAATTCAACAGCCCTTCATGCTAAAAACGCTCAATAAATTCGGTATTGATGGAACGTATCTCAAAATAATAAGAGCCATTTATGACAAACCCACAGCTAATATCATACTGAATGGGCAAAAACTGGAAAAATTCCCTTTGAAAACTGGCACAAGACAGGGATGCCCTCTCTCACCACTCCTATTCAACATAGTGTTGGAAGTTCTGGCTAGGGCAATCAGGCAAGAGAAAGAAATCAAGGGTATCCAGTTAGGAAAAGAAGAAGTCAAATTGTCCCTGTTTGCAGATGACATGATTGTATATTTAGAAAACCCCATTGTCTCAGCCCAAAATCTCCTTAAGCTGATAAGCAACTTCAGCAAAGTCTCAGGATACAAAATTAATGTGCAAAAATCACAAGCATTCTTATACACCAGTAACAGACAAGCAGAGAGCCAAATCAGGAATGAACTTCCATTCACAATTGCTTCAAAGAGAATCAAATACCTAGGAATCCAGCTTACAAGGGATGTAAAGGACCTCTTCAAGGAGAACTACAAACCACTGCTCAGTGAAATAAAAGAGGACACAAACAAATGGAAGAACATACCATGCTCATGGATAGGAAGAATCAATATCGTGAAAATGGCCATATTGCCCAAGGTTATTTATAGATTCAATGCCATCCCCATCAAGCTACCAATGAGTTTCTTCACAGAATTGGAAAAAACTGCTTTAAAGTTCATATGGAACCAAAAAAGAGCCCGCATTGCCAAGACAATCCTAAGTCAAAAGGACAAAGCTGGAGGCGTCACGCTACCTGACTTCAAACTATACTACAAGGCTACAGTAACCAAAACAGCATGGTACTGGTACCAAAACAGAGCTATAGACCAATGGAACAGAACAGAGTCCTCAGAAATAATACCACACATCTACAGCCATCTGATCTTTGACAAACCTGAGAGAAACAAGAAATGGGGAAAGGATTCCCTATTTAATAAATGGTGCTGGGAAAATTGGCTAGCCATAAGTAGAAAGCTGAAACTGGATCCTTTCCTTACCCCTTATACGAAGATTAATTCAAGATGGATTAGAGACTTAAATGTTCGACCTAATACCATAAAAACCCTAGAAGAAAATCTAGGTAGTACCATTCAGGACATAGGCATGGGCAAGGACTTCATGTCTAAAACGCCAAAAGCAACGGCAGCAAAAGCAAAAATTGACAAATGGGATCTAATTAAACTAAAGAGCTTTTGCACAGCAAAAGAAACTACCATCAGAGTGAACAGGCAACCTACAGAATGGGAGAAAATTTTTGCAACCTACTCATCTGACAAAGGGCTAATATCCAGAATCTACAAAGAACTCAAACAAATATACGAGAAAAAAACAAACAACCCCATCAAAAAGTGGGGAAAGGATATGAACAGACATTTCTCAAAAGAAGATATTCCTACAGCCAACAGACACATGAAAAAATGCTCATCGTCACTCGCCATCAGAGAAATGCAAATCAAAACCACAATGAGATACCATCTCACACCAGTTAGAATGGCAATCATTAAGAAGTCAGGAAACAACAGGTGTTGGAGAGGATGTGGAGAAATAGGAACACTTTTACACTGTTGGTGGGATTGTAAACTAGTTCAACCATTATGGAAAACAGTATGGCAATTCCTCAAGGATCTAGAACTAGATGTAGCATATGACCCAGCCATCCCACTACTGGGTATATACCCAAAGGATTATAAATTATTCTACTACAAAGACACATGCACACGTATGTTTATTGTGGCACTATTCACAATAGCAAAGACTTGGAATCAACCCAAATGTCCATCTGTGACAGACTGGATTAAGAAAATGTGGCACATATACACCATGGAATACTATGCAGCCATAAAAAAGGATGAGTTTGCGTCCTTTGTAGGGACATGGATGCAGCTGGAAACCATCATTCTTAGCAAACTATCACAAGAAGAGAAAACCAAACACCGCATGTTCTCACTCATAGGTGGGAACTGAACAATGAGATCACTTGGACTCGGGAAGGGGAACATCACGCACTGGGGCCTATCATGGGGAGGGGGGAGGGGGGAGGAGGGAGGGATTGCATTGGGGAGTTATACATGATATAAATGATGAATTGATGGGTGCTGACGAGTTGATGGGTGCAGCACACCAACATGGCATAAGTATACATATGTAACAAATCTGCAGGTTATGCACATGTACCCTAGAACTTAAAGTATAATTAAAAAAAAAAAATAAAAAAATAAAAAAATAAAAAAAAAATAAAAAAAAAAGAATAGAGAGAGGATAAATGAAATGGAGACTAGAACAATAGAGAAATTCATCAAAACCAAGGGCACATTCTTTGAAAAGATCAAGAATATTGACAAACCTTTAGATTAAGAAAGAGGGACAACTCAAATGACTAAAATTAGAAATAAAATTGGGGACATTATCACTAATTCTACAGAAATCAAAAGGATTTTAATACACTACTATGAACAACTGTACCTAAATGTATTGAATAACCCTTATGAAATGAACAAATCCTGAAAGCACACAACCTACTAAGAATGAATTATAAAGAAATAGAATAAATGAATATACCTACAACCTACAACTTATAAGGAGATAGATCCTGTAATCAGAAACCTCCCAACAAAGAAATACCCTGGGCCAAATGGTTTCAGTGTTAATTTTTGCCAAACATTTAAAGAAGAATTAACACCAATGTTTCTGAAACCCTTCTAAACATGTGAAGCATAGGAAAGGCTTTCTTACTCACTTTATAAGGGTATTTTATAAGCATTGCCCTGATAAAAAGCCAGGCAAAGGTACTATAAGAAAACTATATACTAATATTCTTGAAAAATATTGATGAAAACATCCTCAATAAACTACTAATAAAGTGAATTCAGCAGCATATTAAGAGGATTATACAGCAATACAGGTGAGATTTATTTCTGTAATATAAGGATGGTTCAACATATGAAAATCTGTCAGTGTAATACACAATATTAACAGAATGAAAAAAAAACAAAACAATCAATTGGTAAAGAAAAAGCTTTTGAAAATATATGACAACTTTTCAGAGCAAAACATTCAACAACCTAGAAATGCCAGAAAATCTCTTCAACATAATAAAAGCTATATGTGCAAAACCCCACAGCTAACATCATACCCAATACTGAAATACTGCAAGCTTTTTTCCTCTGATGAGAAACAAGACTAGGATGCCTGCTTTTGCCACTTCTATTCAATGTATTGTTGGAAGTTTTTCCTAGAACATTTCAGCAAGAAAAGGATAAAAACCATCCAAATTGGAAAGGAAGAATTGAAAATTATCACTTTGCAGATTATATAATCTTGTATGTGGAAAACCTCAATTATCCCAGCAAAAAAACCATTAAAACTAATAAACAAATTTAGCCAATTTGTATACAAAATCAACACACAAAATTCAGTTGCATTTATGTACATTAATAATCTGAAAAGGAAATTGAGAAAACTTTAGAAATATTGTCTATGCAAGGTTAACTCCATGTGCCATCTGATATTTCTAAATTAAAGGGAAGATCTCCATCTGGTGATTTGCAGGCCACTGTGGACCAGAACCTGTAACCAAGAGAAAGGGAAAATATGATTGGCCTGACCTGGGTCGTATACCACCTCTGTGACCAGGTGAAGTGGGATAGAGTATTGTCACTAACCCCAAATAACAATAAGAAAATGGGGAAAGGCAAATTCCCTGGAAGAAGAATGGGATGGGCTATCAGAATCTGAGAAGAAATAATTTGGTAAAAAGATGATTATTGCTTGGTATTTTGTTTTTGTTTTTTTCTGTACTGATTTCTAGCTTCAGTCTAGATTCTGTTCTTTGTATCTTACATACCTATCTTAATCTCTGCTCCATGCTGGGTCAGATTTAGAGCTTAGTCTCTTTTCCTTGATTTTCATACAGACCCCATTCATACAGGTCTTCATAGAAACATTTTTGGAAGAGTTGTAGGAAGGGAGGAGCATCTCATTTCAGCAGTGCAAGGGATATTAAATTGAGTAAATGATAACCCTTTTCTTAAACGATTTCTGGATTGTTTTGAGCAGCTCAAGTTTCAGCCTCCCACTTTCTTTATAGTTTCTTCTACTTCCTCTCCTCTCTTCAGACTATTCACCTTTTCCTATTTAGTCACTATAAAAATAGTATTTCACATTTTATATTTCAGAGCAATTTATTACTCCTTTTATACTGTTACAAGGTGTAGCCACTATCTCAGGCTTATCCTTTTAATCCTAAATGGACTTTCAAAGTATTTTGCCTCTGGTTTATGACATTAAAAAATATGTTACTTGCTGAGCATGGTGGCACTTTGGGAAGCCAAAGCAGGTAGATCACGAGGTCAGGAGTTCAATACCAGCCTGGCCAACATGGTGAAACCCTGTCTCTACTAAAAATACGAAAAATTTGCAGGGCCTGGTATCAGGCACCTGTAATCCAAGCTACTCGGGAGACTGAGGCAGGAGAATCACTTGAACCCGGGAGGCGGAGGTGGCAGTGAGCTGAGACCATGCCACTGAACTCCAGCCTGGGCAAGAGAGCAAGACTTCATCTCAAAATATATATATTACTCTTATCAATATGTTGATTAGTAAATGCTATTTTTTTGCTGTAAAAAAGTTTTGTCTATTACAGAAAAAGGTTTACTGGTTTGAAAATTATATGATCTGTGATGAATTTGTCTTTATCCAATCCATAATAAATCTTACTTTTGGGTCCATAATCTTTTCTTCTGGAACCATTCGTTGCCTGGTAGCACCTTCCCAAATGGCACACATAGTAGCTCAAAGAAATTGCCTCAAAAGTTCTATATCTATAAATGCAATCCTATAAAATGACAACAAATACCAGAAATTCCGTGAGGGTCTCTGAAATACTCAAAAGTTGCATTGCTGCTATGTTGCCAGAGTGAATGCTTGTAGTTTGGCTTCTGGAAATATATATCCCAGTTTATACTTCAGTAACTGCCTAATGTCCAAATGTAGTCAGAATAATAATGTCTCCTGTCTTCATCATTCTTTACCCAAATAAAATGGCTTGTTTGAATTAGTTTCTTCTTTACCCAAATAAAATGGTTTCTTGAATTAGATTCTATTAGCTCATCACAGAAGAATAGATTAGGCTCATGGAATATTACAGCTGAAAAGGACATTAAGAATTATCTAATACAATTGCTCTCAATTTATACCTGAGAAAAGTGAGACCCAGAGAATTTTGGTGACTCCTCAGTTGTTCTGTTCATACCAAATTTGATCTAAAATCCAGATCTCCTCACTCTTAGTTTATTGTCTTTCCAATTCTAGCCAGGAGATTACTTCTCCTAAAGTTAGTTTTGCCCAGAGCCTTTGTTTCAAATACTTCTGACATCTTGGGACATTTTTATTGTGACAACCAACACATTTTCAAGGGCAATAAAGTATTTTTTTTACATCAATTTAACAAAAATACACTATGAAAAGGTTAACAGTTTTACAGTTTGTCATTCTGCTATTTTGTCTTTAAGTAAGTAGAAGAGCCTGTGGGAGCAACTTGGGGTAATAAAGGTTAATCACTGGGAGCTTAAGGGTGCTTATGCTTAATTGGTGGGTGATTAAAGATGCTCAAGGTTAATAGCTGTGTTTTTAAAGCCAGTAATTCCCTTCATAGAAAGCTTTCCTTGTGGGATTTGCCAAACCTATCAATCAGTTCCAGCCACCAGCCAATTGGATAGCAAATTTAGGAGTTTAACCCAAAAGGGATTTAGGAGTGAGGTAGACTATCTTTCCGGTGGCTATAAATTTAATTATCTTTAAAAACAGTTTGGTCATCTTCAATGTACTCTATTGTTTCCTTGTTTTACGTCCAAATGGCTTTGGTTTTGTCATATAGATGAAACCCAAAATGGTACTTTTTCTAAGGTCCATAAAGTTGATAAAATACGTTTACTGAAGGCTACTTGCTAGTTTTAAAAACTACTTGGTTAAGTGTTTCCAAGATTAGGAGGTACAATCAAAACTGATTTGTTTTGATACTAGTTAGATACTAGTTAGTGATCAAGACATGTTCAATATATAGAGTAAAAATGTTAAATAAATATTTAACTTGGAAGGGAACTTAAAGACTCCACTCATTTTACAGCTGGTGAAGTGAAGAGATTGACCTGCCCAAGGTCATATACCTCAGCTAAGTCTAACCTGTCTTTTTATGCCTGGCAACCATTTAGTTACCGCTGGCCCACAGCTGTTTTTGGGTCAAATATTGCATTTTCAATTTAATGTTTATATAAAAAGATCACCTAGGGGAAGGCTGGTAAGTCAGGCTTGTATTCACATGGCAAGCTTGTGTTTTTAAAGTCTACAAAGAAGACTTATAACTGAATACAATTCCATTAATTTGAGACATGGAATAAATTTTTCCTGTTGTACCTTTCTCATGTGTGATAGAACTTTTTAAGTCTCATGTGGAACTAGAGTCATGTATACTTCTCATCAAACCCCAATTGCATTATTCCTTGCGAATGAATCATTATTTGATAAATTATTCTAGAGAAATCAGACATGAATGACTTTGAGGACTATTGTACAGGTGACTATAGAGATTGTTTACACCACCCATTGAGAAATATTATCATTGAATGTAGTTTGGGGTGTCTGTGCAATTGTCATTTATCTTCTTTTGTCAATAATTACTTTTTCCTGCAGTAAATGAAAATTGATCCCAAAGATTTATTTATTTAAAATCATTCAGTGGGGAAATTCATTCCCACATGCCAATTGCCTCCTTTTAATTCTCTTACCTTGTTGTGTCTTGTAAAAGAAAAAGAGATAAAATATACTGCATTTTTAATGCAACATTTTGGTAATATGTTTAATTAATGAAAATCGATTCATCATTTTATTCTGATTATCCAGAAGGTTTAAGCAACATGGGATTTATGCAAAACATGAAATTGGTGGCATGACCCAGAGAGGTTTATCAGAAAATGCTATCAGCAGATCTTGGCAGGATGTTTCATGGCAACCACAGGGTTCTTAGTATATGGATGTGTGTAAGGATTTCCAGTAGGCTGAAGCCATAACTCCTAGGTATGCTTTCACAGTAATTCTTGTAATTAAGTAGCAAATTACTACAGAAAGACCAAAGTGTTACTTTAAAACCAAACCCATTAGTTTTTGGTTAATCATGATGAAATAATGATCACTGTGAGCAATTTCCCATTTCCTAATCTCAGCAGTGTTACTTGATCCTTAGATTTGTTTATGACGGAGTAATGATCACCACTTATAACCCAGTCAATAATCAGAAAGGGCTAATAGCCTAGGATTTAAAACTACTGGATTTTTCCTAGTTTGATTGCCTGAATATTTAACTCTCACTTGACTTAAATTTTCTTTTCTTTTCTTATCTTTTCTTTTTCCTTTTTTTTTTTTTTTTGACGGAGTCTCATTCCATCGCCCAGGCTGGAGTGCGGTGGTGTGATCTCACCTCACTACAACCTCCGCCTCTCGGGTTTAAGTAATTCTCCTGCCTCAGCCTTGCAAGTAGCTGGGATTACGGGTGCATGCCACCATGCCAGGCTAATTTTTGTATTTTTAGTAGAGATGGACTTCACCATATTGGCCAGGCTGGTCTCGAACTCCTGACCTCGTGATCCACCTGCCTCGGCCTCCCAAAGTGCTGGGATTACAGGCATGAGCCACTGCGCCCGGCCTGAAACTCTTTCTATTGTCTAAGAAGATCATTGAGAAAATGTATCTTTCCATACTTTGAAAATTAATCATAGAAAAAATAAAGACTGGAGAGGGTCATTCATCTTTGCTGAAAATGGACTCTGGTGGCTACTCAATGTTGGTTTAACATTACATTTATTAAAAAATGTAGACATTGAAGTAAATTCTCATGTAAAATGGTTACAATGAGGCTTATTCTTTGTTGCTCCAAAATTTTTACATGGAATGAGTCAGTGGAAGATACAGAGAGAGAAAGCTGTAGTTTGGCTTGGTGGAGAGAAAAAATACCTCATATTTTGAGTCAAAGGCAATGGATTAGGCTAATTCCTGAAGCAATGGGCTTTCTTCCAATGACAAGCTGAGGGGATGGAGGCTGGATGGTCCGACTTCAGATATGCTATAAAGAGCAAAATCCCTGCATTAGAAACAAAGCTGGACTAGATAACTTTTATGGCTTTTCTTGACTGTAGATTTCTAGATTTCAGATTCCTTTTCTCAGCTTTGCCCAAATTCACACCAAAATTTGCTATCCACTACATCCTAGGTAATACACTGTTCTCATATCAATTTAGGATATGTGATTCTGAATGGGTACTCATCGTACCCCAACATTATCAGGTTTACATTTAGTAAGTAACTTCCATGTTTTGATTTGATAAAGAGACTGAGATGCAGAATTCTGTGCATCGTAACAGGCTATCATATGTCATAGTTTGGACAGATCTTTTTCCTGGGGCTTCCCTGCAGCACCTGGAAAATTATATTGGTGGATCAGAAACCCGAGGATTTAAAATTTACTGTTTTTTGTATGTAATTTTCCAATCTAAGATTTGATACAAATGAAACACAGTGAAATACAGTGGGTGCATGTTTGGGGGGTGAGCAATCGATTAAGTAAAATTAAGTCATCAATCAGGTGTCCAAAGAAAAACAAAAATTCACCTTTTATGCTCCCGAAATGTCTCCTAAGTATTGATTTGTACAGTAATTAAATACGTATGAGAGGGGACTCATTTCGTTAATGCCCCATTGAATGTTTTAAAAAACCATTTGTTGAAGTATGATTATATACAAAAAACTGTACATAACTAATGCATATAAATTGATGAATTTGGAATATATTCATATGAAACTATCATTATAACCAAGGTCATAAATATAATTACCTTACAAAGTTTCCTGATGCCTCATTCCTTTAATTAGTTAAGTAATTTATTCTTTTGGGGTAAGAAAATTTAAAGTATACCTTTAAGATATACCTTGCCTTATTAGCAAATGTTCAAGTATACAATACAGTATTTTTCTATACACTATGCTGTGCCATACAATTCCAGAAGTTGATCATATTATGTGGGAATATTATGTATCAATTAATACATTTTTGTAGTTACGGTTATATCTAATACTTTTACCTTTTGACTTTTATAATAGGGTTAAAATGTCTTAATGTTTCACTGATACAGTTTTGATCTGTGTTCCTCCATTCAAATATCATGTCGAATTGTAATCCCCAATGTTGGAGGTGGGGCCTGGTGGGAGGTAACTGGATTATGGGGGACAGTTTCTCATGGTTTAACACTAACCGCCTTGGTTGTGCTGTGGGGAGAGTGAGCTATTGCGAGATCTGGTTATTTAACAGTGTGTAGGACGTCCCCACCTCGTTTCCTCCTGTTGCAACCATCTAAGATGTGCATGCTTCCCCTTCACCTTCTGCCATGTTGTTAAGTTTCCTGGGGCCTCCCTGGAAGCTGAGAGACCCATGCATCATGCTTCCTGTATAGCCTGAAGAACCATGAGTCAATTAAACTTCTTTTCTTTATAAATTACCCAGTTTCAGATATTTCTTGATAGCAATGTGAGGATGGGCTAATACTGCCACCATTACAGTATTACTATACTCTATGTTCACCTATGTTTACTTTTACCAGTGAGAATTATGCTTTCATGTTGCTGTTTTGTGTCTTTTCTTTTCAACTTATAGAACTCCCTTTAGCACTTCTCATAAGAAATGGGTAATGGTGATAAATTTCTTCAGTTTTCATTTATCTTGCCTTTGCTTATAAAGGGAAAGTTTGTCAGATCTAATATTCTTGGTTGGCAGTTCTCCCGATGAATCTATTTGAAGTAGAGTCTAATCATAGATAAGAAGTGACCTTGGGTCAGGCATGGTGGGTCACACTTATAATCCCAGCATTTTGGGAGACTGACGCAGTATGATTACTTGAGGCCAGGAGTTTGAGACCAGCCTGGGCAACATGGTGAGCCCCTGTATCCACAAAATAAATAAATAAATAAAAAGTAGCCAGACATGGTGGTGCACACCTCTAGTCCTAGCTACTCGGGAGGCTGAGGCAGGAGGATTGCTTGAGCCCAAGCACTCAAGGCTGCAGTGAGCTATGATCATGCCACCACACTCCAGCCTGGGTGACAGAGAGAGACTCTGTCTCAAAAATAAAATAAAATAAAAGGAGATAACTTTAAACTTCTTTGATAGCTCTCATTTAAAAAAACAAAACAAAAATAATAACAAAAAGTCACTGGCTTTACTCATCATTTTAGCTTATAAGTATGCCCTGATATCTCAACATGCAAACAAATAATGAAAAGTTTGGTGAACATTCATTAGGAAATTTGAGGAACTTCTCCTACATATGAGGGTGCAAAACATCTTGATGTTGGCTATGGAGGCCAGATAGATTATACCATTGAATGTAACAGGTTGGGTTTGTTAGATTTTCTATTTCTCTGAACAAAATGTTACCCTCTTGGTCTTTCATTTCCTACTTTTCTATTTCTTTCTTTCTTTTCTTTTCTTTTCTTTCTTTTTTTTTTTTTTTTTTTTTTTGAGACAGGGTCTTGCTCTGTTTCCCAAGCTGGAGTGCAGTGGTGCCATCTCAGCTCACTGCAACTTGAACCCTCCTGGGTTCAAGAGACTCTGTTCCCTCAGTCTCCCAAGTAGCTGGGATTACAGGCATGCACCACCACATCCAGCTGATTTTTGTATTTTTATTAGAGATGGGATTTCACCTTGTTGGTCAGGCTGGTCTCCAGCTCCTGACCTCAAGTGATCTGCCCACCTTGGCCTCCCAAAGTGCTGGAATTACAGGCATGAGCCACCATGTCCAGCCCATTTGTTACTTTTCTTTCTTTCTTTTATTTTGAGACAGAGTCTCACTCTGTCACCCAGGCTGGAGTGTCACTCAGGCTGGTGTGATCTCAGCTCACAGCAACCTCCACCTCCCAGGCTTAAGCTATTCTCCTGCCTCAGCCTCCCAAGTAGCTGGGACTACAGGCGTGTGCTACCACGCCTGGCTAATTTTTGTATTTTTAGTAGAGACAGGGTTTCGCCATGTTGGCCAGGCTGGTCTGGAACTCCTAAGCTCAAGTGATCCACCTGCCTTGGCCTCCCAAAGTGCTAGGATTACAGGTGTGAGCCACCATGCCCAGCCTCTTACTTTTCTTATAACCTAGTGTACAAAAATAATTCTTAATTATTTGAAAAATCAGGCTGGGCGTAGCACTTTGGGAGGCCAAGGCAGGAGGATCACAAGGTCAGGAGATTGAGACCATCCTGGCCAAACTGGTGACACCCCGTCTCTACTAAAAATACAAAATTTATCAGGGCATGGTGGTGTGTTGCCTGCAATCCCAGCTACTAGGGAGGCTGAGGCAGGAGAATTGCTTGAACCAGGGAGTCGGAGGTTGCAGTGAGCTGAGATCGCACCACTGCACTCCAGCCAGGCGACAGAGCAAGCCATACCAGTTCTAACTACTAGTAGCTGGTTTTGCGTCTATCTACTCCGTGGGCCTGGGGACTCAATAAAATGTTCACCTGTCTTTGAAAGAGAGAAAAGTCACATTTTTCAAAAAAGGAAAGGAAGGCTAGGGGAAACTTCTATTCACTGATATTATTTGCTTGGTAATTGCTACTTGTTGAGCACTTAGTGTGCTCAGGGGATCTTTCAGAAATTATTTGTTTGTCATGGGAAATTTATAAGGTAAACACTATAATTCTTATTTGTTGTTTCTCTCTACAGAAACATGGTGGACTCTCATCCAAAATTTCATCCAGATGTAGAGGCTAATAATGACACGCACATACACATACATACCAAGAGGTTATAAAAAGGTTTATTAGTTACACAATGAGGCTTCCTGGAAACATCAGGGTAAGATTCCCAAGTTGGTGTGAAAATGAGAGAGTGGGGAAAGGAGATTGACTTAGGATTTTTACTGTGGTTAGTGGTGGCGCTGGTGGGAGTGTTCATATTCACAGGCAGGAGTTTGCATTATTTGAATCTTTTCACCAGCACCAAGTTTCCTTATCAGCTTTCCCATATATATATTTCATATATATATATATAAATATATATGTTACATATATTTATATAAAACTACCTGGAACTGAATACAGGCTGCCCCTTTAGATGGGACATGAACTCTTCAGTTCATGCCAGTTCCCACTACTTCTAATTGCCTTTAAACACTGTGGCAGAATATTGCTTGACATTTCTTCTCACACCTGTGCTATTGCTCTTCAGAAGTTGAATTGTTCAGCTGGGCACGGTGGCTCAGGCCTGTAATCGTAACACTTTGGGAGGCCGAGGTAGGTAGATTGCCTGAGCTCAGGAGTTTGAGACAAGACTGGGCAACATGGAAAAACCCAGTCTGTACTAAAATACAAAAGAAATTAGCTGGGCGTGGCAGCGTGCACCTGTATTCCCAGCTACTCAGAAGGCTGAGGCAGGAGAATTGCTTGAGCCTGGGAGGCAGAAGTTGCAGTGAGCCAAGATCGTGCCCACTGCACTCCAGCCTGGGCAGCAGAGCAAGACTCCATTTCTACCAAAAAAGGAAAAAAAAAAACAAGAAGAAGAGAAGAAGAGAGAAGGAAGAAGGAGAAGGAAGAGAAGAGAGGAAGGAGGAGGATGAGCCTGAGGAGAAGTAGAAGAAGAAGGCCATAAGGACGAAGAAGACTATAGGAGGATTCTTCCGCCTCCCCTCCTCCTCGCTATCTTCTTTTCCTCCGCCCTCCTCCCTTCCGCCGCGTCAGCTCCGCCTCCGACTTTTCTGCCTCCTCCGCTTCTCCTTCTTCTTCCTCCGTCCTCCTCCCCTCCGCCCTCTTCTTCTTCTTCTTCCTCTCCCCCTCCCCCTCCTCCTTCTGCTTTCTCTTTTCTTCTCTCCTCTCTCCCCTCCTTCCTCTTTATCTCGCCTCCTCCTCTCTCCCTCCTCCTCTCTCATTCTTCCTCCTGCTTCTCTCCTCTTTCTTCTTCCTCTCCTCCCCCTCCCGCTCTCTCTCCTCCTCCTACCCCTCCTCCCCTCTTCTTCCGTCTTCTTCGTTCTTTAGTCTCTTCTTCTCCTCCTCCTCCCTCCTCCTCCCTCCGCCTCCTCCCCCTCCTCCTCCTCCTCCTCCTCCTCCTCCTCCTCCCCTCCTCCTCACCTCCCCTTTTCTTCTATCTTCCTCCTCCCCTCCTACCCCTTCTTCTTCTCTCTTCTTCTTTTCTTCTCCCCTCTCCTCTCCTCCTCCTCCTCCTCCCTCGCCCTCCTCCTCCTCCTATCCTCCTCCTCCTCCTCCTCTCTTCCCCCCTCCGCATCCCCTTTTCCTCTCTCTCTGCCTCCCCTCCCCCCTCCCCTTCTTCTTCTCTTTCTTCTTCTCTTCTTCTCCTCCTCCTCATCCGCCCTACTTCTCGTATCTTCTTCTTCTTCTTTTTTTCTCCTTCTTCTCCGTGCTGCGCCCGGCTCCTCTTCCTCCTTTTTCCTTCTGCTTTGTTTGGCATGGATTTCTTTGGGTCTATCTTGTTTTGGATTTATTTTAGCTTCTTTAATGTGAAGGTTTAGGTATTTTGCCAAATTTGGGATGTTTTCACCCATTATTTTTTCAAATACTTTCTCAGTTCCACTATCTCTTCTCCTTCTGGGACTCTGATGATAGGAATATTGGATATTTTTGTCATTATCTGTCATATCCCTGCAGATACATTCATTTATTCTCAGTTTATTTCCTCTCTGTTAATCGGATTGGGTAACTTCTGACCTCAAGTGGAGTGATTTTATCCTGGGTCATCTTCATTCCACTACTGAGCCAATCTAGTGAGTTTTGTATTTCTCCATTCTTTGTATGATTTCCATTTTTAAAAATTCTATTCATTTGGTAAAATTTTCTATTTTAACATGTATTTCAAGAGAATTTATAGTTGTTTATTGAAGCACTTTTATGTTGGCTAGTTTAAAATCATTGTCAGACCATTCCAGCATCAGATTCATCTTGGTGTTGGCAGAAGTTCATTGTCTTTTCTCACTTAACTTGTGATTTTCATGATTATTGGCATTATGAATGATTGTATACTACAATTTTGGACATTTTGACTATTACGTTAGAAGACTGAGTACTTTTCAATGTTTTATTACAGAAGGCGATCACACTTTTCAGGTTTAGCACACAGGTCCTGGCTTACTTTTGTGGGCTGGGGTTCCAATGACAATTTCTTTTTCTGAATGTTTGCAATATTATTTTGGTCTGTTTGGTTTGTCTGATATCACTGGGGCTCATAATGATCCCTGCTGGTGCTGCCTTGAGGGGCAGAAAGAGCCTCTCTACATCGGAGAAAGAATCCTCTAGCCTGCAAAGATAAGGAGAACTTCCCTGGCTGGGTGCTTGTAGTGCCATCAGCTGTCTAGTGTTTTTCAGTGACAGGAGACAAAGACCAATTCTTGACTGGGTGCTTGTAGCAGGATTCCTCCTGCTGGTGCTGCCTGGCTATCTGATTATTTCAGTGTGTGGGAGAGAGAAATATCAGGTCCAGCAAGGTAAGAGAAGTTTTCCTCTGGATGCTTATTGTCAGTGGGGCTCCTGTTCAATCTCCTTTTCTGGTGCTACCGAAAGTGCCTGCTGTTGTTAGCAGGATTGCTGTTCAATCCAGGGAAGGAATGAGCCTACCTGAACCACTTTCTGTTGCTGGGTTGGAGGTGGTAGATGCTGGACCTGGATTGCCTTTTTCTGTTGGGTAGTGTATTAAGATAGTCTGCTGCAAAGATGCTTCTTCAGTCTCTGTGTTCATCACCAGTCTACCTTCCTCTTCCACATTTTGGTTTTCTGTTTTGGTTCCATCTTACATTGTTTCTAGGGTGTCTAGTTGTACATTAGTTAGGGGAGACCAGAGAGAGATGAGTCTACATGATCTTGTCTTCACTGTACATTGATTTGCTAATCTGGATCTGCTTCATTTATGTATGTTAACCTTCCTACCACCCATGACCATTATGATTTTATCTTCTGTGTACTAAACTCTCTATTATAAAGGCAAAACCTGTATACTAGAGTGCCATTTATGCTGAGATGCATATATCTCAACTCTACTTCCTTCATTCTAATTCCTTCAGCAATCACCTGTGATTTCCTTTATTTGAAAGGGCTTTGGCAGATTCAGAGTTCCCCCCCCCCCCCCTGTGATTTCCTTGAGAAAAGGGCTTTGTCCTCAAAACAGTGCATTCTATCACTGGTGATATGGTACTGTGCTATGCAACAGAACACTTCTGAAAATTTAAAATTTATGTATGAAGTAATGTTTGGGACTTTTTTCCCCCATCTTTTTCTAGTCAACTGTATTAAAAAACAATCTCAAGAAAACTTCTCCTGTCTCCCCCGCAAAAGTCTCCAGTCAGAATGTCTCCCAATGACCCTTTGCCAGTAAGCCAGACAAAAAAAAAAAAAAAATTACTTTCCCTTATATGCCATGAGATTTTTACAAGCCTCCTTTCAAATATTTATTTCTCAGAAGGACCATTATTCTCTGTATCCAGCTTGCACTTCCAGTTTCATTGCTTACCACTGCTCCCTTTGTACATTCAGTTAGTCAAATCTATCATGCTCCTCTTTCTTGCCTCCAAGCCTTCATATTCTCTGCTCCCTTCATCTGGAACATTTCACCGCCACCACATCACCTCACCTAAAATGATTTCTTCTTCATATTCTAGTTTATATGTCAGTTTCTCTGGAAAGTATTCTCTGATACTTTCTTCTACCCAAGAGATCAGTCATACTTGTTATGTGCCCCTTGTCCTGTTTTGTATGTAAGAAAGTTAATATTTCAGAGCTGGGACAGGTATTTAAAGCCATGCCTTTGAGTATTTACTTCTTAGGAGAGATTTGATTCTTAAATAGTTGTCTTATAATTTTGAGTCACATAAGCTGAATTCATTCAAGTTCCCTCTTCCTTTCTGCCTCTCCACAACTCTGTGGGATACCACTACAAATTTAGGCCTTCATTTGTGCACCTCAGAAATGTTATAAATGTGATACTTGTGCTTATGGCTCCATTTGGAGAATAAATTATGTGGTTCTACACTGAGATTATTGTTCCATTGCTCATTTGTTAGAAAGTTTGCTAGCCTGAGGATTCACTAGGTAGTGGCACATTCAGTGGATTCTATTCTTGAACAATCAACGGTTCTTGTGTTTCTTAAAGTTCCAATTTCACAGAGACGTTGCATACAAGAGTTGAGTGCTGGCTTTGGTCAAAAAAATGATAGGCCTCCAAAGTAGAATTCCTCTGCTTCAGTGAAACCCTGGTAGACATGGGCTCACTTTAAGAAGACGTCACCAGGCAATGGAATGGAGGACCCATTAGGCAACTTGATGGAAACCTTTCTTTTTTTTAATTAAATAAAACCCTACCATGTTTTATTCCACATACATTTAAACCTTAACTACATCAAGATAAAGTTCAAATCTTTATAATTAGGATGGAAACCTTTCTTAAGAGGTTATAGTAATGTGATTAAAGCTACTCTGTTTTTTTTGGCAGTCATTATTATTACTATGATTGCTACTATTTTTTGAAACTCCAACGAAGCCATGGATTATCTTAACAAACTACAAGAGGTTTGAAATTCATTTCATAGACGAGAAAACTGAGGCCCAGGGTAGTCAACTAACTTTCCAAAGGTTACATAAGAAATATAGGATTTAGTTCAAGCTAATACATAGACTCTTGGACTCTTACCATTTAGAACCCTTCATACTGCTCTCCACATTAGAGCATGAATACTTTGGAAATGCTACCCGGGTCTGTATCAGATGGATAAACCATTATCTATGCTACCACCAATTTAAAAAGTACAAGATGGCCCTTGATCCTCCTACTTCCCTTTCTTAATAATAAAATACATGTTAAGATTATGTGATTTCTGTCAACTGGGGATGATACTATTTTTATTTTACCTGTTTCACCTTTAGAGAAAAAATATGCTTATTCTTTATTGTGAGACTTAGAATTCCTTGAATTTGTCACCCATCATTCTTGTAAACTTTGAAGATCATTTTTCCCATATCCTGTCTTGTGCTTAGCATTAGATCTGTAAATGTCACATAAGTATTTATCACTTCCAGTCATGTTAGAATTGACCTATAATCTCTGATGTTCTATAGCAGGTTTTCAATAGTGGACACTCCTTCCTTATTTCCATTCTTTCCCCTTGCCAGAGCCATCAGCTGTCTAATGCTCAAAAAATTTTGGGTTTGGAGCTTTTTGGATTAGCGATGCTCAACTTGTATCTCTCAGTGTTTTCTTTCTGATCCAATCACTTCATTATTCTCCCTGCCAGATATACTGAGATTCTTTCCAGGACAAGAAGAGAACCAGCATCTGATTCTATATCCTCCTCCTCCCCTAGGGTAAGATATTGTTCTACTGCTTCATGAACTCCTCTAGCCCATTTTATTCATATTGTGAAAATAATAACTCATATTTATTGGGTGTCCATATGCTTGGAACTTTCCTAAGTGCTTCACCAATGCTATCTTGTTTACTTCTTTCAATAACTTTCTGAAATAGGCACTATCATTAGTTTTATTTTATGCATGAGGAAACAAGGTTAGAGTAATCAAGTATCTGGTTTGAGGCTACATGGTGTCAGACATGAGATTTGAACACAAGTCTGAGTTCTGAGTCCTTTCTCTTAACCATTGTATTATATACTGCTTCCTATTTCCTTGTGAGCTTTGATATCAGTCAGGGCCAAGACTTGAAATTATAGGGGCTCAAAGGATGGAAGCAGAGAGCAAACATTCCCTTATTCAGTGCTTTATTAAGGTGGTAGTTTTCCCCAGAAGGCAAATAGAGCAGTAGGCTGAATCAAGAGTCTCCAGATCAAGAGAAATATTTTCATTTCATTTTTATTTTTTTTTCTTTCCAACTTTTAGGTTCAGGTGATACATGTACAGGTTTGTTACATGAGTAATTTGCATGTTGTGGGGGTTTGGTGTACAGATTATTTCATCACCCAGGTAATAAGCATAGTACCCAATAGATAGTTTTTTAATCCTCACCTTCCTCCTACCCTCCACCTTCAAGTAGGCCGTGATGTCTGTTGTTCCTTTCTTGGTGTCCATGTGTACTCAATGTTTAGGTCCCACATATAAGTGAGAAAATGCAGTATTTTCTTTTCTGTTCCTGCACTTATTTGCTTAAGATAACAGCATCCAGTTCCATTCACATTACTACAAAGGACATTATTTCATTATTTCTTATGGCTGTGTAGTGTTCAATGGTGTATGTGTACTACATTTTGTTTTCTTTAACTTTTATTTTAAGTTCCAGAGTTACATGTGCAGATCTGTTATATAGGTAAACATGCGCCATGGTGGTTTGCTGCATAGAACAATCCATCACCTAGGTATTCAGCCCAGAACGCATTAGCTATTCTTCCTGATGCTCTCCCTCCCTCTGCCTCCCCGTGATAGGCCCCAGTGTGTGTTGATTCACATGTGGTATTTGGTATTCTGTTCCTGTGTTAGTTTGCTGAGGATAATGACTTCTAGCTCCATCCATGTCCCTGTCAAGAACATGATTGTATTCCTTTTTATGGCTGCATAGTGTTCGATGGTGTATATGTACCACATTTTCTTTATCCAGTCTGTTATTGATGAGCATTTTGGTTGATTTCACATCTCGGCTATTCTGAATAGTGCTGCAATGAACATATATGTGCATATTTATAAAAGAATAATTTATATTCCTTTGGATTTATACCCAGTAATGAGGTTGCTGGGTCAAATGATATTCCTGCTTCTAGATCTTTGCAGAATTGCCACACCATCTTCCACAATGGTTGAAGTAATTTGTATTCTCACCAACAGTGTAAAGGCATTCTTTTTTCTCCGCAACCTCACCAGCATCTGCTCTTTCTCGACTTTAATAATCACCATTCTGACCAGCATGAGAGGGCCTCTCATTGTAGTTACGATTTGTGTTTCTCTAATGATCAATTATGTTAAGTTTTTTTCATGTTTGTTGATCACATGAATGTCTGCTTTTGAGAAGTGTCTGTTTATGTCCTTTTCCCAGTTTTTAATAGGGTCGTTTGTTTTTTTCTTGTAAATTTGTTTAAGTTTCTTGTAGACTATGGTTGTTAGCCCTTTGTCAGATAGATTGCACAAAACTTCTCCCATTTTGTAGGTTGTCTGTCCTCTCTGATGATAGTTTCTTTTGCGTGCGGAAGTTCTTTAGTTTCATTAGATGCCATTTGTCTATTTTTGCTTTCGTTGCAATTGCTTATGGCATTTTCATCATGAAATCTTTGCTTGTGCCTATTTCCTGAATGGTATTGCCTAGATTTTCCTCTAAGATTTTTATGGTTTTAGGTTTTACATTTAAGTCTTTAATCCATTTTGGTTTCATTTTTGTATAAGTTGTAAGGAAGGGGGTCCAGTTTTTTTTTTTTTTTTTTTTCTATATCTGGCTAGCCAGTTCTTCCAGTACCACTTATTAAACTGGGAATCATTTCCTCATTGCTTGCTTTTGTCTGGTTTGTGAAATATCAGGTGGTTTGCAGGTGTATGGTCTTGTTTCTTAGTTATCTATTCTGTTTAATTGGTCTTTGTGCCTTTTTTTGTAACGGTACCATGCAGTTTTGGTTATTGTAGCCTTGTAGTAAGTATAGTTTGAAGTCAAGTAGCCTGATGCCTCCAGCTTTGTTCTTTTTGCTTAGGATTTTCTTGGCTATATGGGGTTTTTGCTTCCATAAGAACTTTAAAATAGTTTTTTTTTTTTTTTTCCTAATTCTGTGAAGAATGTCAATGGTAGTTTAATGGGAATAGCATTGAATCTATAAATTACTTCAGGCAGTATGGCCATTTCACAATATTGATCCTTCCTATCCATGAGCATGGAATGGTTTTCCATTTGTTTGTGTCCTCTCTGATTTCCTTGAACAGTGGTTTGTAGTTCTCCTTGAAGATGTCCTTCACTTCCTTTGTTAACTGTATTCCTAGGTGTTTTATTTCTTTGTAGCAATTGTGAATGGGAGTTCATTCAGGATTTGGCTCTCTGCATGCCTATTGTTGGTGTATAGGAAGGCTAGCAATTTTTACACATTGATGTTTCATTCTGAGACTTTGCTGAAGTTGCTTGTCAGCTTCAGAAGCTTTTGAGTTGAAACCATGGGGTTTTCTAGATATAGGATCATGTCATCTGCAAAGAAAGATAATTTGACTTCCTCTCTTCCTATTTGAATACTCTTTATATCTTTCTCTGGCCTGATTGCCCTGGCCAGAACTTTAAATACTATGTAAGGAGGGATGAGAGAGGTCATCCTTGTGTTGGTTTTCAAGGGGAAGGCTTCGAGCTCTTTCCTATTCAGAGTGATATTGACTATGGGCTTGTCCTACATGTCTCTGTTTATTTTAATTAGGCATTCCCCCAATGCCTAATTTATTGAGAGTTTTTAACATGAAGGGATGTTAAATTTTATTGAAGGCCTTTTCTGTGTCTGTTGAGATAATCATTTGTTTTCCTTCTTTAGTTCTGTTTATGTGATGAATCACATTTATTGATTCATGTATACTGAACCAAACTTACATCCCAGAGGTGAAGCCAACTTGATTGTGGTGGATAAACTTTTTGATGTGCTGCTGGATTTGGTTTGCCAGTATTTTATTGAGGATTTTTGCATTGATCTTCATCAAGGATATTGGCCTAAAGTTTTCTTTTTTGATTTTATCCGTCAGGTTTTGGTATCAGGATGATGCTGGCCTCATGAAATGAGTGAGGGAGGAGCCCTCCTTTTCAAATTTTTGGAATTGTTTCAGAAAAAATGATACCAGTTCCTCTTTGTACCTCTGGTAGATTTCAACTGCAAATCTGTGTGATCCTGGGCTTTCTTTGTTGGTAGGGTATTAATTGCTGCCTCAATTTCAGAACTCATTATTGGTCTATTCAGGGATTCAATTTCTTCCTGGTTCAGTCTTGGGAGCGTATATATGTCCAGGAATTTATCCACTTCTAGATTTTCTAGTTTATGTGTTTCTAGTATTCTCTGATGGTTGTTTATATTTCTGTGGGGTCAGTGGTGATATCCCTTTTATCATTTCTAATTGTGTCTTGAATTTGAATGTTGGCCTGTCTTGCTAGGTTGAGGAAGTTCTCCTAGATGATATCCTGCAGTATGTTTTCCAACTTGGTTCCGTTCTTCTCATCTCTTTCAAGTACCCCAATCAGTCCTAGGATTGGTCTTTTTACATAATCCTATATTTGTTGGAGGTTTTGTTCATTTCTTTTCGTTCTTTTTTCTCTAATCTTCTGTGCCTGTCTTATTTCAGAAAGATAGTCTTTAAGCTCTGAGATTCTTCTCTCCACTGGTCTATTTGGCTACTGATACTTGTGATTGCATTCTCGTATTGAGTTTTTCAGCTCCATCAGATGGGTTATGTTTCTCTCTCAACTGGTTATTCTGGTTAACAGCTTCTGTAACGTTTTATCATGGTTCTTAGCTTCTTTGCATTGGGTTAGAACATGCTCCTTTACCTCAGTAAAGTTCATTAGGGCCCACCTTCTGAAGCCTACTTGTCAGTTCAGCCATCTCAGCCTCACCCCGGTTCTGTGCCCTTTCTGGAGAGGTGTTACAGTCATTTGGAAGAGAAGAGGAACTCTGGGTTTTTGAGTTTTTGGCATTTTTTTCAATGATTCCTTTTCATCTTTGTGGACTTTTCTGTCTTCTATCTTTGAGGTTGCTGACCTTTGAATGGGGTTTTTGTTAGGTCTTTTGTTGCTGCTGTTGTTGTTGTTGTTGTTGCTTTCTCTTTGTTTGTTTCTCTTTTAGCAGTCAGGACCCATTTCTGAAGGACTGCCGCAGTTTACTGGGTGTCCACTTCAGGTTGTAGTCACCTGGGTCTTTCCTGCACATGGAGGTATCACCAGTGGAGGCTGCAAAACAGCAGAGATGGCAGTGTGCTTCTTCCTCTGGGAGCTCTTTCCCAGAGGGTCAGTCACCTGATGCTGGCCTGAAAGCTCCTGTAGGAGGTGTCTGGAGACCCCTGTTGGGAGGTCTCACCCAGTCAGGAGGAACCGGATCAGGGACCCACTTAAAGAAGTAGTCTGTCTTCCCCTTGGTGGAGTGGGTGTGCTGTGCTGGGGGTTACCCCTTGTTTAGACTGCCTGGACTCTCCAGAGCCAGAAAAGGTTAAGTTGGCTGAACTGCAGAGACTGTGGGTGCCCCTCCCCCCAGAAGCTTCCTCCTAGGGAGATCAGAGTTCTGTCCATAAAACTCTGACTGGAGTTGCCGAAATACCTGCAGGGAAGCCCCGCCCAGTGAGGAGGAATGGATTGGGGTCCCACTTACCGAAGCAGTCTGGCCACGATCTGCCACAGCAGCTGTGCTGTGCTGTGAGGAGTTCCTCACAGTCTGGACAATCTACACTCTCTGGAGTCAGCAGGTCAGTATGGCCAACTGGAGCCGCAGAGATGGCGGCTGTCCCTTCCCCGCAGAACTCTAGCCTGCTGCCACTGGCCAGCTGGAATTCTAAGCCAGTGGTTTTTATCTTATGAGGTGCCATGGGAGTGGGGCCTGCTGAATGACACTACTTGGCTCCATTGCTTCAGTCCCCTTCCTATGGGAACGGACAGATCTCCTGCTTCACTGGAATTCCCAGGGTGGGAGTATGTAAAATCTCCTGTGTCTCTGTGTGTGACCGAGTGGCTGCCAAGAGTCTGCACAGCTCTGTGCTTCGGACCCAAGTCCCTGGTGGTGTGGGCTCACAAGGAGATCTTCTGATCCGTGAATTGCAACGATCCATGGGAAAAGCATGGTTTCCCAGGTGGGAGTCACACAATAACTCACTGCTTTCCTTGGTTGGGGTTGGGAGCTGCCCTTGCTCTGTGTTGCTCCTAGGTGGGCCGTCGCCCCACCCTACTTTTCCTCACTATCTGTGTGTCATTCCAAGTGCCTAGTTAGTCCCAATGCAACAATCTGGATGCCTCAGTCCACTTCTGATGTGCATTTAGTTTGATTCCATGTCTTTGCTATTGTGAATAGTGCTGTCATGAATATACACGTGCATGGGTCTTTACAGTAGAGCAATTTATATTCCTTAGGGTACATAACCAGTAATGGGATTGCTAGGTTGTTTTAAGTTATTTGAGAAACCTCTAAACTACTTTCCATGGTGGCTGAACTAGTTTACATTCCCACCAGCAGTGTATACGCTTTCCCTTTTCTCTGCAATCCTACCATCATCTGTTATTTTTTTAACTTTCTAATAATAATCATTCTGAGAGTGTGGAATGGTATCTCCCTGTGGTTTTAATATTCATCTCTCTAATGTTTAGTGATATTGGGCTTTTTTTCATATGCTTTTTGGCCACATGTATGCATGTATGTCTTCTTTTGAGAAGTGTCTGTTCATGTCCTTTGCCCATTTTTAAGTGGGATTGTTTTTTGCTTGTTAATTTAAGTTCCTTATGGATTCTGGATACTAGACCTTTGTGGGATGCATAGTTTGCGAGTATTTTTTCCTATTCTGTTGGTTATCTGTTTACTCTGTTGATAGTTTCTTTAGCTGTGCAGAAGCTCATTTCTCAGTTTTGGTTTTTTTGTTGACTTTGTTAAAGATCAAAGTGTGTGGCTTTATTTCTGGGTTTTCTAACTTGTACCATTGGTCTATGTGTCTGTTTTTGAGCCAGCACTATGCTCTTTTGGTTACTGTAGCTATGTAGTATAGTTTGAGGTTGGGTAGTGTGATGCCTCCAACTTTTTTATTTTTGTTTAGGATAGTCTTGGCTCTTCAGGCTCTTTGTTTTCATATGAATTTTACTATCATTTCTTCTAATTCTTCTAATTCTGTGAACAATGTCATTTTGGAAGAAATAACATTGAATTTATAAATTGCCTTAGGCAGTAAGGCCATTTTAATCATATTGATTCTTCCTTTTCATGAGCATGGAATATCTCTGATTTCTTTCAGCAGTGTTTTATAATTCTAATGGTAGAGCAATTTCACTCCCTTGGTTGGGTGTATTCCTTAGTATATTATTTTATTTTTTGTGGGTATTGTGATGGGATTGCCTTATTGATTTGACTTTCAGCCTGGATGATGATGTTGTGTAGTAACGCTACAGATTTTTGTACATTGATTTTGTATCCTGAAACTTTGCTGAAGTTGTTTATCATAGCAAGAAGATTTTGAGCAGAGATTGTGGGGTTTTCTAGATATAGAATCATATTGTATGCAAACAGGGATAGTTTGACTTTCTGTTCCTTTCTGGATGCCTTTTATTTTGTTCTCTTGCCTGATTGCTCTGGCTAGAACTTGCAGTACTATGGTGATTAGCAGTGGTGAGAGTGGGCATCTATGTCTTCTGGTTTTCAAGGGAAATGCTTTCAGCTTTCATCTATTCAGTATGATGTTGGCTATGGATTTGTCATAGATGGTTCTTATTACTTTAAGGTATGTTCCTGCAATGCCTAGCTTTTTGAGAGTTTTCAACATGAAGGACTGATCGTCAGATAATATCCAAAACCTTTTGGGCATCTATTGAGATGATCATGTGGTTTTGTTTTTAGTTCTGTTTTTTGTTTTGTGTGTGTATGTGTGATGAATCATTTTTATTGATTTGCATATGTGGAACCAACCTTGCATCACAGGAATGAAGCCTACTTAACCATAGTTGATAAAATTTGGCTCTGTGTCCCCACCCAAATCTCACGTGTCCGGGGAAGGACCTGGTGGGAGGTGATTGGATCATGGAGGCAGATTTTCCCCATGCCGCTCTCCTGATAGTAAGTTCTCACAGCTGATCATTTAAAAGTGTGGCACTTCCCCCCTCACTCTCTCTCTCTCTCTCTCTCTCCTACCACCATGTAAAATGTGCTTTGGTTCCCCTTCACTTTCTGCCATGATTGTAAGTTTCTTGAGGCCTCCCCAGGTATACCAAACTGTGAGTCAATTAAACCTATCTTTAAAAAAATGTTTTTTTTACACTTTAAGTTCTAGGGTACATATGCACAATGTACAAGTTTGTTACATAGATATACATGTGCCATGTTGGTATGCTGTACCCATTAACTCATCATTTACATTAGGTATTTCTCCTAATGCTGTCCCTCCCCCTGCCCCCCGCCCCATGACAGGCCCCCATGTGTGATGTTCCCCACCCTGTGTCCAAGTGTTCTCACTGTTCAATTCCCACCTATGAGTGAGAACTTGTGGTGTTTGTTAACCTATCTTTTTAAAAAATAAATTACCCAGTCTCAGGTAGTTATTTCTGGCAGTGTGAAAATGGACTAATACAATGGTGGATGGGCTTTTTTATGTGCTGCTAGATTCAATTTGCAAGTACGTTTTGGAGGATTTTTACATCTATGTATATTAAGGATATTGACCTGAAGTTATCTTCTCCTTTTTTTTTTGTATCTATGCCAGTTATTGGTAATAGAATAATCTTTGAGTTAGAGAGGAGTCCTTTCTCAATTTTGGGGAATGGTTTTAGTAGGATTGGTGCCAGCTCTTCTTCATATGCCTTTTAGAATTTGGCTGTGAATCTATCTGGTCCAGGTTTTTTCTGGTTAGTAGGCTTTTCATTACTAATTTAATTTCAAAACTCATTATTGGTCTGTTTAGAATTTCAGTGTCTCCTTTGTTCAACCATAGGAGATTGTATGTTTCCAGGAATTTATCCATTTCTTCTAGGTTTTCTTGTTTGTGTGCCTAGCAGTGTTCTTAATAGTCTCTGTGGGTTTTTTTTTTTTCCCTGTGGAGCCAATGGTAATGTTTCCTTTATCATGCCTGATTCTATTTTTTGGACCTTCTGTTTTTTTTTCTTATTAGTTTAGTCATCTATCAACCTCATATATTCTTTCAGAGAACCAACTTTTGGTTTTGTTGGTCTTTTGTATGGGTCATTCAGCTCAGCTCTGGGTTGGTTATCTCTTTTCTTCTGCTGTTTTGGGGGTTGGTTTGCTCTTGTTTTTTTAGTCCCTTTAGGTGTGGTGTTAGGTTGTTAATTTGATATCTTTCGGCTTTTTTGATGTGAGCATTTAGTTCTTTAAACTTTCCTCTCAACACTACTTTAACTGTATCCCATAGATTCTCGTATGTTGTACATTTGTTTTCATTAGTTTCAAAGAATTTATTGATTTCTGCCTTAATTTCATTGTTTATGCAAAAGTCATTCAGGAGGTGGGCGGAGCAAGATGGTAGAATAGGAACAGCTCCAGTCTCCAGCTCCCAGGCCGAGTGCCCTGTTCCCAGAGGTGGAGTCTACAGAGACAGGCAGGCCACCTTGAGCTGCTGTGAGCTCCACCCAGTTTGAGACAGGTGATTTCTGCATTTTCAACTGAGGCACTGGGTTCATCTCACTAGTGAGTGCCAGACAATCGGTGCTGGTCAGCTGCTGCAGCCCAACCAGCAAGAGCTGAAGCAGGGCGAGGCATCGCCCCACCTGGGAAGCACAAGGGGGAAGGGAATCCCTTTTCCTAGCCAGGGGAACTGAGACACACAACACCTGGAAAATCGGGTAACTCCCACCCCAATACTGCTCTTTACCAAGGGTCTTAGCAAATGGGCAGACCAGGAGATTATATCCCAACCTGGCCGGGAGGGACCCATGCCCACAGAACCTCCCTCACTGCTAGCACAGCAGTCTGCAATCTAACTGCAAGGCAGCAGCAAGACTGGGGGAGGGGCGCCCACCATTGCTGAGGCTTAAGTAGGTAAACAAAGCCGCTGGGAAGCTCAAACTGGGTGGAGCTCACAGCAGCTCAAGGAAACCTGCCTGTCTCTGTAGACTCCACCTCTGGGGACAGGGCACAGCTAAACAACAACAACAACAACAACAAAAAGCAGCAGAAACCTCTGCAGACGCAAACAACTCTGTCTGACAGCTTTGAAGAGAGCAGTGGAGCTCCCAACACGGCGATCTGAGAATGGACAGACTGCCTGCTCA
The DNA here is from genome assembly GCF_007565055.1 of Rhinopithecus roxellana. Taxonomy (NCBI): domain Eukaryota; kingdom Metazoa; phylum Chordata; class Mammalia; order Primates; family Cercopithecidae; genus Rhinopithecus; species Rhinopithecus roxellana. The sequence goes on along the minus strand of NC_044555.1, from coordinate 109,153,212 downwards.
AGTGGGTCCCTGACCCCTGAGTAGCCTAACTGGGAGACATCCCCCAGGAGGGGCAGACCGACACTCCACACCTCGCATGGCAGGGTACACCACTGAGAGGAAGCTTTCAAAGCAAGAATTAGATAGGTACAGTTGCTGTTGAGCAATATTCTATCTTCTGCAGCCTCTGTTGCTGATACCCAGGAAAACAGGGTCTGGAGTGGACCTCAAGCAATCTCCAACAGACCTACAGCTGAGGGTCCTGACTGTTAGAAGGAAAACTAACAAACAGGAAGGACACCCACACTAAAACCCCATCAGTATGTCACCATCATCAAAGACCAGAGGCAGATAAAACCACAAAGATGAGGAAAAAGCAGGGCAGAAAAGCTGGAAATTCAAAAAATAAGAGCGCATCTCCCCCTCCAAAGGAAAGCAGCTCATGGCCAGCAACGGATCAAAGCTGGACAGAGAACGACTTTGATGAGATGAGATAAGAAGGCTTCAGACCATCAAACTTCTCAGAGCTAAAGGAGGAATTACATACCCAGTGCAAAGAAACTAAAAATCTTGAAAAAAGAGTGCAAGAATTGATAACTAGATAGTTAATGCAGAGAAGGCCATAAACGAACTGACAGAGATAAAAACCATGACACGAGAAATACGTGACAAATGCACAAGCATCAGTAACTGACTCGATCAACTGGAAGAAAGAGTATCAGCAATTGAGGATCAAATGAATGAAATGAAGCGAGAAGAGAAATCTAAAGAAAAAAGAAGAAAAAGAAATGAACAAAGCCTACAAGAAGTATGGGATTATGTAAAAAGACCAAATCTATGTCTGATTGGGGTGCCTGAAAGTGAGGGGGAAAATGGAACCAAGTTGGAAAACACTCTTCAGGATATCATCCAGGAGAACTTCCCCAACCCAGTAAGGCAGGCCAACATTCAAATTCAGGAAACACAGAGAATGCCACAAAGATACTCCTCGAGAAGAACAACTTCAAGACACATAATTGCCAGATTCACCAAAGTTGAAATGAAGGAAAAACTGTTAAGGGCAGCCCGAGAGAAAGGTCAGGTTACCCACAAAGGGAAGCCCATCACACTAAGAGCAGATCTCTCAGCAGAAACTCTACAAGCCAGAAGAGAGTGGGGGCCAATATTCAACATTCTTAAAGAAAATAATTTTAAACCCAAAATTTCATATCTAGCCAAACTAAGTTTCATCAGTGAAGGAGAAATAAAATCCTTTACAGATAAGCAAATGCTTAGAGATTTTGTCACCACCAGGCCTGCCTTACAAGAGACCCTGAAGGAAGCACTAAATATGAAAAGGAACAACCGGTACCAGGCATTGCAAAAACATGCCAAAATGTAAAGACCATCGAGGCTAGGAAGAAACTGCATCAACTAACGAGCAAAATAACCAGTTAATATCATAATGGCAGGATCAAGTTCACATATAACAATATTAACCTTAAATGTAAATGGACCAAATGCTCCAATTAAAAGACACAGACTGGCAAACTGGATAAAGAGTCAAGACCCATCAGTCTGCTGTATTCAGGAGATGCATCTCACATGCAGAGACATACATAGGCTCAAAATAAAGGGATGGAGGAAGATCTACCAAGCAAATGGAGAACAACAAAAAGCAGGGGTTGCAATCCTAGTCTCTGATAAAACAGACTTTAAACCATCAAAGATCAAAAGACACAAACAAGGCCATTACATAATGGTAAAGGGATCAATTCAACAGGAAGAGCTAACTATCCTAAATATATATGCACCTAATGCAGGAGCACCCAGATTCATAAAGCAAGTTCTTAGAGACTTACAGAGAGACTTAGACTCCCATACAATAATAATGGGAGACTTCAACACCCCACTGTCAACATTAGACAGGTCAACGAGACAGAAAGTTAACAAGGATATCCAGGAATTGAACTCATCTCTGCAGCAAGCAGACCTAATAGACATCTACAGAACTCTCCACCCCAAATCAACAGAATATACATTCTTCTCAGGACCACATCACACTTATTCCAAAATTGACCACATAATTGGAAGTAAAGCACTCCTCAGCAAATGTACAAGAACAGAAATTATAACAAACTGTCTCTCAGACCACAGTGCAATCAAACTAGAACTCAGGAATAAGAAACTCAATCAAAACCGCTCAACTACATGGAAACTGAACAACCTGCTCCTGAATGACTACTGGGTTCATAACGAAATGAAGGCAGAAATAAAGATGTTCTTTGAAACCAATGAGAACAAAGATGCAACATACCAGAATCTCTGAGACACATTTAAAACAGTGTGTAGAGGGAAATTTATAGCACTAAATGCCCACAGGAGAAAGCTGGAAAGATCTAAAATTGACACTCTAACCTCACAATTAAAAGAACTAGAGGGCCGGGCGCGGTGGCTCAAGCCTGTAATCCCAGCACTTTGGGAGGCCGAGACGGGCGGATCATGAGGTCAGGAGATCGAGACCTTCCTGGCTAATACGGTGAAACCCCGTCTCTACTAAAAAATACAAAAAACTAGCCGGGCGACGAGGCGGGCGCCTGTAGTCCCAGCTAATCGGGAGGCTGAGACAGGAGAATGGCGTGAACCCGGGAGGCGGAGCTTGCAGTGAGCTGAGAGCCGGCCACTGCACTCCAGCCTGGGCAACAGAGCAAGACTCCGTCTCAAAAAAAAAAAAAAAAAAAAAAAAAAAAAGAACTAGAGAAGCAAGAGCAAATGCATTCAAAAGCTAGCAGAAGTCAAGAAATAACTAAGATAAGAGCAGAACTGAAGGAGATAGAGATACAAAAAACCCCCCAAAAAATCAATGAATCCAGGAGTTGGTTTTTTGAAAAGATCAACAAAATTGATAGACTGCTAGCAAGACTAATAAAGAAGAAAAGAGAGAGGAATCAAACAGATGCAATAAAAAATGATAAAGTGGATATCACCAGCAACCCCACAGAAATACAAACTACCATTAGAGAATACTATAAACACCTCTATGCAAATCGACTAGAAAATCTAGAAGAAATGGATAATTTTCTGAACACTTACACTCTCCCAAGACTAAACCAGGAAGAAGCAGAATCCCTGAATAGACCAATAGCAGGCTCTGAAATTGAGGCAATAATTAATAGCCTACCCACCAAAAAAAGTCCAGGATCGGATGGATTCACAGCTGAATTCTACCAGAGGTACAAGGAGGAGCTGGTACCATTCCTTCTGAAACTATTGCAATCAATAGAAAAAGAGGGAATCCTCCCTAACTCATTTTATGAGACCAACATCATCCTGACACCAAAGCCTGGCAGAGACACAACAAAAAAAGAGAATTTTAGACCAATATCCCTGATGAACATCGATGCAAAAATCCTCAATAAAATACTGGCAAACCGAATCCAGCAGGACATCAAAAAGCTTATCCACCATGATCAAGTGGGCTTCATCCCTGGGATGCAAGGCTGGCTCAACATATGCAAATCAGTAAACGTAATCCAGCATATAAACAGAACCAAAGACAAAACCACATGATCATCTCAATAGATGCAGAAAAGGCCTTTGACAAAATTCAACAGCCCTTCATGCTAAAAACGCTCAATAAATTCGGTATTGATGGAACGTACCTCAAAATAATAAGAGCTATTTATGACAAACCCACAGCCAATTTCATACTGAATGAGCAAAAACTGGAAAAATTCCCTTTGAAAACTGGCGCAAGACAGGGATGCCCTCTCTCACCACTCTTATTCAACATAGTGTTGGAAGTTCTGGCTAGGGCAATCAGGCAAGAGAAAGAAATCAAGGGTATTCAGCTAGGAAAAGAAGAAGTCAAATTGTCCCTGTTTGCAGATGACATGATTGTATATTTAGAAAACCCTGTTGTCTCAGCCAAAAATCTTCTTAAGCTGATACGAAACTTCAGCAAAGTCACAGGATACAAAATCAATGTGCAAAAATCACAAGCATTCTTATACACCAGTAACAGATAGAGAGCCAAATCAGGAATGAACTCCCATTCACAATAGCTTCAAAGAGAATAAAATACCTAGGAATCCAACTTACTAGGGATGTAAAGGACCTCTTCAAGGAGAACTACAAACCACTGCTCAGTGAAATCAAAGAGGACATGAACAAGTGGAAGGACATACCATGCTCATGGATAGGAAGAATCAATATCGTGAAAATGGCCATACTGCCCAAGGTTATTTATAGATTCAATGCCATCCCCATCAAGCTACCAGTGAGTTTCTTCACAGAATTGGAAAAAACTGCTTTAAAGTTCATATGGAACCAAAAAAGAGCCCGCATTGCCAAGACAATGCTAAGTCAAAAGAACAAAGCTGGAGGCATCACGCTACCTGATATCAAACTATACTACAAGGCTACAGTAACCGAAACAGCATGGTACTGGCACCAAAACAGAGATATAGACCAATGGAACAGAACAGAGTCCTCAGAAATAATACCACACATCTACAGCCATCTGATCTTTGACAAACCTGAGAGAAACAAGAAATGGGGAAAGGATTCCCTATTTAATAAATGGTGCTGGGAAAATTGGCTAGCCATAAGTAGAAAGCTGAAACTGGATCTTTTCCTTACTCCTTATATAAAAATTAATTCAAGATGGATTAGAGACTTAAATATTAGACCTAATACCATAAAAACCCTAGAAGAAAACCTAGGTAATACCATTCAGGACATAAGCATGGACAAGGACTTTATGTCTAAAACACCAAAAGCAACAGCAACAAAAGCCAAATTTGACAAATGGGATCTAATTAAACTAAAGAGCTTCTGCACAGCAAAAGAAACTACCATCAGAGTGAACAGGCAACCCACAGAATGGGAGAAAATTTTTGCAATCTACTCATCTGACAAAGGGCTAATATCCAGAACCTACAAAGAACTCAAACAAATTTACAAGAAAAAAACAAGCAATCCCATCAAAAAGTGGGCAAAGGATGTGAACAGACATTTCTCAAAAGAAGACATGCATACAGCCAACAGACACATGAAAAAATGCTCATCATCACTGGCCATCAGAGAAATGCAAATCAAAACCACAATGAGATACCATCTCACACCAGTTAGAATTGCAATCATTAAAAAGTCAGGAAACAACAGGTATTGGAGAGGATGTGGAGAAGTAGGAACACTTTTACACTGTTGGTGGGATTGTAAACTAGTTCAACCATTGTGGAAAACAGTATGGCGATTCCTCAAGGATCTAGGACTAGAAGTACTATATGACCCAGCCATCCCATTGCTGGGTATATACCCAAAGGATTATAAATCATGCTGCTATAAAGACACATGCACATGTATGTTTATTACGGCACTATTCACAATAGCAAAGACTTGAAATCAACCCAAATGTCCATCTGTGACAGACTGGATTAAGAAAATGTGGCACATATACACCCTGGAATACTATGCAGCCATAAAAAAGGATGAGTTTGCGTCCTTTGTAGGGACATGGATGCAGCTGGAAACCATCATTCTTAGCAAACTATCACAAGAAGAGAAAACCAAACACCACATGTTCTCACTCATAGGTGGGAACTGAACAATGAGATCACTTGGACTCGGGAAGGGGAACATCACACACTGGGGCCTATAATGGGGAGGGGGGAGGAGGGAGGGATTGCACTGGGGAGTTATACATGATATAAATGATGAATTGATGGGTGCTGACGAGTTGATGGGTGCAGCACACCAACATGGCATAAGTATACATGTGTAACCTGCACGTTATGCACATGTACCCTAGATCTTAAAGTATAATAAAAAAAAAAAAAGAAAGAAAATGTGGCACATATACACCATGGAATACTATGCAGCCATAAAAAAGGATGAGTTTGCATCCTTTGTAGGGACATGGATGCAGCTGGAAACCATCATTCTCAGCACAGTATCATAAGAACAGAAAACCAAACACCGCATATTCTCACTCATAGGTGGGAACTGAACAATGAGATCACTTGGACTCGGGAAGGGGAACACACACCAGGGCCTATTATGCGGAGGGGGGAGTGGGGAGGGATTGCATTGGGAGTTATACCTGATGTAAATGACGAGTTGATGGGTGCTGACGAGTTGATTGGTCGTCATCAACATGGCCCAAGTATACATATGTAACAAACCTGCACGTTACACACATGTACCCTAGAACTTAAAGTATAATAATAATAATAAAAAAGAAGTTTTTCCAAGATCAAAAAAAAAAAAGTCATTCAGGAGTAGGTTGTTTAATTTCCATGTAATTGTATGGTTTTGAGAAACCCTGTTAGTATTTATATTTTTATTGCCCTGTGGTCTGAGAGTGTGATTGGTATGATTTTTTTTTTAATTTGTTGAGTTGTATTACAGTCAAGTGTGTGGTCAATTTTAGACCATGTATCATGGGCAGATGAGAAGAATGTATATTCTGTTGTTGGGTACTCTGCAGGTGTCTGTTAGGTCTATTTGGTCAAGTGTTGAGTTTAGGTCCTGAATATCTTTGTTAGTTTTCTGCCTTGATGATCTGTCTAACATTGTCAGTAGGATGTTGAAGTCTCCTACTATTATTGTATGGTTATCTAGTTCTATTCATGGTTCTCTAAGAACTTGTTTTATAAATATGTGTGCTCCAGTGTTGGGTACATATATATTTAGGATAATTAAATATTTTTGAATTGAACTCTTCATCATTATATACTGCCTTTCTTTGTCCCTTTTGAGCATTTTTAGTTTAACATTTGTTTTGTCAGAAATTAGAATAGAATAGCAACCCCTGTTTTTTTTTTTCAATTTGCTTGGTAGATTTTTCTCAATTCCTTTACTTTGAGCCTATGGGTGTCACTGCATATAAGATGGGTCTCTGGAAGATCACAGACAGTTGGGTCTTCCTTTTCCAGCTTGCCACTCTGTGCATTTTATGTGGGGTGTCTAGACTGTTTACATTCGAGGTTAATATTGACATGTACAGATTTGATCATGTCATCCTCTTGTTAGTTGGTTGTTATGCAGACTTGATTGCATTGTTGCTTTATAGTGTCAATGGGCTATGTACTTAGGTGTGTTTTGTGGTGGGTCAGTACTGATCTTTCATTTCCATATTAGCACTCCCTTAAGGGCCTCTTGTAAGGCAGGTGTGCTGGTAATAAACTTCCTTAGCATTTGTTTGAGAAGGATCTTATTTCTCCTTTCCTTATAAAGCTTAGTTTGGCCGAATATGAAATTCTTTGTTGGAATTTCTTTTCTTTAAGAATGATGAATATAGGACCCCAATCTGTTCTGGTTTATGTGATTTCTGCCAAAAGGTCTGCTGTTAGCCTGATGGGGTTCCCTCTGTAGATGAATTACCCCTTCTCTCTAGCTGTCTTTAATTTTTTTTCACTTTGACTTTGAAGAATCTGATGACTATATGTCTTAGTGATGATCATCTTGAATAGGACCTCACAAGGGTTCTCTGCATTTCCTGACTTTGAATGTTGACTTCACTAACAAGATTGGGGAATTTTTTGTGGACAATATCCTCAAATATATTTTGCAAATTGCTTGCTGTCTCTCTCTCTCTTTCAGGGACGCCAGTGAGTCAGAGATTTTGTCTATTTACATAATCCAACATTTCTTGTAGGTTTTGTTCATTCTTTTTAATTTTTTTTCTTTATTTTTGTTTCAGTTGACTTCAAGAATGAGTCTTCAAGCTCTGATATTCTTTCCTCAGCTTGGTCCATTATGCTGTTAGTACTTCTAATAATATTATGAAGTTCTTGTAGTAAGTTTTTCACCTCTATCAGATATGTGTGGTTCTTTCTTAAAATGGCTATTTTATCTTTCGACTTTTGTATAATTTTATTAGACTCCTTACATTCCTTTGATTGGGTTTCATTTTCTTCTGAATCTCAATGATCTTTATTGCTATCCAGATTCTGAATTCTATGTCTGTCATTTCAGCTGTTTCAGCCTGGTTACAAACTATTGCTGAAGAGCTAGTATGGTCATTTGGAGGAAAGAGATGCTCTGGCTTTTTGAGTTGTCAGAGTTCTTGCACTGGTTCTTTCTCATCTGTGTGGGATGATGTTCTTTTGGTGATTGAAGTTACTGTCCTTTGGGTGGGGCTTTTTGCTTTTATATTCTTTGATGCCCTTGAGGATTCTGACTGTGGTATTAGTTGGGTTTATTCAACTGACATTGTTTCTGCCTTACTTCAGGGGGTCACAACTCAGCTCAGCACTCCTGGGCTATGTGCTGTAACCCTGGAGGACTGGTACAAGGGCTAAGACTTTGTTCTCCAGCCCCTTGAGGTTAAGCTCCTGCTGTGCTGGAGGGGACAAGGGCAAGGACACTCTGATGACAAGTGCTGGCCAATCTGCTTTGTTCAGTCAGTGGCAGCAGCAGTGAGATGTATTTTTAAATTTCCAAAGTGGTTAATAGGGTTTGTATAAAGTAGCTGACACATTGAGTGTGTGCAACAAATAATACCTTTGATTGTTATTGCTATTTTAATAACAATAATGAAGATAGAGAAGCACTAAATACAGTGGAGGATGAATAAAACACACATTATTTAAAAAGGTAAGCTGAAAAACCAAAACCTGACTACTTTTAAAAATCAGTATTTTTTTTTTATTCCTACTGAGAGTGAGTGATGTAGCAGAATAGATAGTGCTGATGCTACTCTGGGAGTCCCTCTAAATAGAAATGCTGAACACTCAGCAGTGAGAAACCCCAGGTGTTAGGGTCAATGTTTCCTGGGATATAGATGGCTGGCTCCAGGGGTTTTACAATTATTCTAGATGGACCTACTCTGGAATGACAATAAATATGTTCTGGTATATATATACTATTCACAGATTGCTTTGCCTGAATTTGGTCAACTCTTCCCCTCAATAGACTAGATTCTATAAAAAAGGAAAAAATATTTTGGTGCTTACATAGTGACAAATAACCATCTTTCCCCCTTTTCTCCTTTATGCAGGTTTTAGCAAACTTTTATTAAGTGCTGCTTCTTTGCCAGGCCTCATGCTGTGGAGGTACCAATAAAACACTGAGGCTATAGCTGGCATAAGCAGTGAATGGTCCTCATTTGTCTCAACACCCTCCCAACATGACTTTAGATTGCCTAGAGCCTGAAATTCCCATCATTGAGTTCAATGAGCATTTATTGACTGTCAGAGTGTGTGTGTGTGTGTGTGTGTGTGTGTGTGTGTGTGTGTATCGTAAATGCCAAAGTACAGACGTGAATGACATTGCTCTGTCCTCACAGAGTTCACAGTCTGGTGGAGAAGGTCTACGTGTACAATTAACAACATTACACAACGCCAGTTACCCTACTTATGGTGTATACTACATGGTGGTATAAGAGCATGGACCCAAGTCACTCTGCCTGGAAAAGTTAAAGGAAAGAAACATCACATTTGAGCAAAAGTATGAAAGATGAGTAAATAGGTATTGGGATGAAATGACAAAGAGGGAAGAGTTGAGGAAAGACAGTATGAAAAGGCATGTGGGTGTTAATTCAGTAAGTAGCTCTATGTGAGTGTTAAGGGCATTTTGTGGCCTGTCAACTAGTGAAATGATCAGAAAGAAGGAATTGGGAGTGACTGAACTTTTATTGAGTGCTGCTTATGTGTCAGGCACTTTGCTAAATGTTTCGTAAACATTTAATCCTCACAATCATACAAGACAGAAATTGTTGTCACTTCACACGGCAACAACTGTTAGTTGCTAACCAAACATACATATACTACTGTACATTTTTCTAGACTCAGATACAGTAGATTGGAGCCATGAAACTGGATTTTGGCCAGTGGGATATGAGTATAAAATATATAAGTAACTTCATGGATTGATGGGATCCTTCAGTACTCTCTTTCCTTTCTATGTCACCTTAGAGACCGTGTATTTCATATGACATTAGCTACAAGACAGAGGAAGTTATTCTTGTCCACTCTGATGTGATGTGTGAGCAGTAAATACACTTTCACTATGTTCACTTTTTAAGACTAAGGGGGTTAATTTGCTAACACAGCATAGGCTATTCCAGGGGTCACCAAACTACTGCCAGTGGGTCAAAAATGGCTTGCTGTCTGTTTTTGCAAATAAAGTTTGGAAACACCACCACACCAAAGCATGTGCATGTTGTCCTTGGCTACTTGCATATTATGATTGCCGAGTTGAGTAGTTGTGATGGAGACCATATGGCCTATAAAGCCTAAAATATTTGCTACCTGGCCTTTTAGAAAAATGTTTGCTCAGCCTACAAAACTTAAACAAACCCTGTCATTACAAAAAATAAAAATAAATTAGCCAGGTGAGGTGACTTGTACCTTTGGTTCCAGATACTTGTGAGGCTGAGGTGGGAAGATCTCTTGAGCCCAAGAGGTCAAGACTGCAGTGAGCCATGATCATACCACTGCACTCCAGCCTGAGAGACAAAGCAAGATCCTGTCTCAAAAACAAAAATCTTTGCTGCCTATTGTTCTATTTTACAAACAAACAAACAAAAAGGGTGAAGCTTACTTTTGTCCACACAGCTAATCAGTAGCATTGGGATTTGAACCCAGACCTATTTTTGATGCTATATGCTGTTGCTTGCTTTTATTGCCATTGGTTCATTGACCTCCATTTGATTCTGTACTTCAGTTATTATAGTTCTCCTGTTCATCTACCCACACCACATGGGTTGACAACCCATTCTGGAATCACTCTTTTGACTCAGTAGTGATATCTCTTAAAAAATGACTTTCTTTGTTCCCTAATATTTAAATTACTTTACTACTTGCACTTCAGCCCTGAGGGACTGACAATGAGAGAATAAAGAATTAAGGATAACTCTCAGGACTCAGCTTATGCAACTGGCTAGAAACAGCATAAATAGGTTGAATGCTGATGCAAGGACAAGATTAGGATTGGAATGGGAGAGAAGTTTAATATTGCATACGCAGAGTTGTAGATTCCTGTAGGAAAGTACAGATGGAGATATTCTATATGCAGGTAGACAGATGAATCTAAAGCTCAGGAAAGAAGTCTGGGTTGGAGATAACAAATTATATTGAGTCATCTACCCACTCTCTTTTAAATCTTATTATGATTAGTGTTAGAACTACAAGATGGCTCACCAAGGTCAAGGCTCTCTCTGAAACCAGATTTGTATTCAATATTCTGTGATTATATGAAAACAAAATTAACAGACACAGCTGGGATCATATCTGTGATGACCTTTTAGGCAACAGACCTCTTTCTCCCTATAACAATACGTCTTATGTTTTTATGGCAGGACCAGTGTGCTTCATGTTTCCAGGTCTTATGAGACTCTATTTGGGACTAGGGGGCTCCCTCTTAGAAAGATGACAAAACCCTTACTCTTTCTACCAGTATTTCACAGAAACTATTATAGTAGCAGGCTCAGTATCTTAAGGCCATGTTTTTTCCCTGACAGAAACAATGTATGAAATTTTCAGGGTGCCACAGGAAGACACCTGTGTTCAAATAAAGTATTTGAGCATGGCACAGTTTAACTGTAGTTGAATCTAGGATTACCAATGCAGAATAGTGATTAAGCCTAAAGATGCACAAATATGGAGGTTTTTTTTTTTTTTTTCTACTCCTGTCTGGAGGGATTGTGGATCATGTGTATCAGTTCAAACTTATATTTGATCGTCTCACTACCCTCTTCAGAATAATTCTGTTTAAAGAATTAAGAACAACAATAAAAGTTAAACCAAAAATCTAACAACAATGGCAAAAACACAATGTATTTTTTCTTTATATCTTTCTTCTTTTTTTGTCCCCACTGCAATTCATTGCAAATAGATGATCTAAGGAAAAATACAGTCCTGAGATACTCACTGTTCAGAGGCATCTCCTTTAGAAACCCATATCTTCCACCAGAACCCACTTCATGGGTGAGTCTTGTGCTATCAAACAGAGCTCTATGCTCAGAAGAGTCCCATTTTTGGCTAAATGCTCTGCTATCACTGTCTTGAAATTCTTAACAATTTTTAAACAAAGGCCTCACATTTTAATTTTGGACTGGGACCCACTAGTTATGTACCTGCTTCTGTCTTCCACTTGACATTCCTTTCTTACTGCCTGACCTTAGCCATACCTGAGCCATTTAAAAATACTTAGCCTGAAAATGCTATGAAGATACTTGAAGAAATTTTGTGCTTTAATGTATATTGCAGTGAGTGGAGCTTTGCCGTTAATTGACTCACAGGTAGATATCAGGACTGTTTCTTCATCTTCCAATTTTGAGCTATGGCAAGATGGTACTTGGATAATTTCTGACACCTCAATATGAGAGGCAAAGAAAAAGTTTTACAACCTGCATATCCATATGTGTGTAGGTGCTTGGTCTCTCTCAATAGTGTGCATTACAGAAGGCCAGAGATTCTGCATAGAAGGCTGATCTCTGTTGGTCTTGCTGAAGGCAACACTGCTAATTGTTCTTATCTTTAGTCTCTTTTAGACATCTTTTAATGATTCCTCTATGTCCCTCCCACCTGTAGGCACTATTACTTTCTTTCTAAAAAGGTTTTTAGTTAATAATGAAAGACACAGCATGGACCACTCTTGAGAGAATTTGAGCGAATATGTTGCTTCACCCAGGGCTCTCCACATTTGTTCTTTTCTTTCCATTAGGAGGAAGAAATGTTGCCTGATGATGGTTGAGGAGGTGGGGGCAGTGGGCTTTCTAGAGTGTCCCTTAAAACCACATCTCTCGGCATTTTTCTGCTGCATCCAAGACCATGCTATATTATCTCAGCCTTCAGACACTGGGCAAATTTATGATTCTTTCCTGACCTTGCAACCCATATACACCAGAAGCCTAGTGCTATCTGAGTTCTAAAGGAACTTTGTTCATCACTGAACGTTCTCTACCCTTGGCTTCTTTTCTGAATACATTTTTCTTTTTTTATTTTAATGACCTTTTTGTAACCTTCTTTTGATGTCATGAGTAGCCAAAAATCCAGATATGGGACGAGCTAATGGTATAGATATTCACTGTGACTTGGCAGACTTTCTACTTGTCTGTTGGTGACCCAGGCAGGAGGGATAGGAAATATGCTGTCAGTGGCAGAATTGCTCCCTGTAATAAGGCAAATTAAAATTAAAATGATGAAGGAGAAAGGGACCATCCATACCTTCTTTATTTACCTGGTTAATGACTCAAGCTGTTCATTAGGTACCAAAGGAGCAATCTTTATCATTTTCCCACCTTCAAAAAAATGAAACACCTGCATTCAAATTACATCAACATGTTTCAAAGCCTCCTTAATTGAAAGTATATGACGGGATCTAATATAACACTTGTCTTGTTGCAATTGACATGAGAGGAAGAGGTATGGAGTTTTAAGCAAATTTTATTTTTCTTAAATAAGATTTTCTTAAATGGGGGAGTGATTGCCAGCTTGTCAGCTGACTCACTGGTGCCTAGAGCGAACTTTTTGTCATTAGTCAATCTGAATCCCAATATGGACCCGGGCAGCATGGTGAAGGCTCTGTCCCTCCTTTCTCCCTATCTCCCTAACTCATACCCTCTCTGTGGCAATTATTATCTTCATTACCAAATAAAATTAGTACTCAACACTTACTAGAAACATTCACTACAAAAGTGATTCAATAACAAGGCCTCTATGGAGGGCTTGCGTAGCAACAGACATGTATTTCCAGTTCACATACAAGTAAAGCATTTGTGTTTGCAGAAATCGATGGTATTATGGGTACAAGAAAAGAGCTTGCATTCAAAAATGAGCCACCGGGAGTGTAGAGGAAACATCCTGTTTAGCTTACTAGACTTAGCCCTGCAGAGCCCATTGTCTTGGTGAAAATAATTTTGTATTCTTGCTTTATCTATTATGGGAGAAGATAATCTTAGGGAGGGTCTAGGTAGGCCTAGTAGGATGATATGCAATACAGAAAGGATATGGGGGAGTCTTCCCAGATTAAGTAGGTTAATTCTACCTAGGAGTAGTTGTTGGCATGGCAGTCCCTCTCCTCATACACCCTAGTATTATGAAAGGATATGTCATCATGGTACATAAGAGTACAGTAATCACTTAGACAGGTTTGGCTGTGGCAGGAGAGGGGTGAGGAACTGGTGCATGGATGGGACAACCCATGCTCCATTTTAGTCATGGGCTTCCAGAACAGAGCCTGTCTTCTTAGAATCAGATATTTAGATAACAGTCGGTCTCTATAAATATCTCTGTGATGATCAGTCATTCCCTTTCACACTTATTTACTTCTTGAAGTAAGAATTAGAAAAGAAAACTTCTGTTAGACCATTCTTTCTCTGGGTCATGTACAGAAATTAAAAATCGCAGCATGGTTGATTTATAAATTCTGTCTCCTTCCAGGTCAAGATTCTCTTTATTTTCTATCTCTTAACTTCTATTAATTTCTTCATGTTTGCTCAAAAATTTGCTCATTACGGATTGAGTTTTTTAAACTTCTGTTTTTGAAATAATCATAGATTCAAAGGAATCTGCAAAAACAGTATGAGAGACCACATGTGCCCTTCACCCATATTCTCTAACTGTAGATTGAGTTTGTTCTGTTAATCAAATTTATTTGATATAAGACCTCTTCATTATCTTATTCTTTCACCACATCCTACACAGGGCATTTGGGAACATAAAAGTGATGCAGGACATTCCATGATAAAAGTATATAAATGGTTGGCTGAAATTTTGTCAATATTACCCACTACATGTTTTCAAGTCATCTTATGATTTCAGTTTGTACATAAATAGCAATAAATAGAGCAAATAACACACAAAAATATGAGAAATATCTTGAGGGTGAGCATTTTCAAAGATGATTATCTTTAGGGTTTGAATGTGTGTCTCTTCCAAAACTGATGTTAAAATTTAATTGCCATGATCTTTAAGAACTGATTTGGTTATGAGCGCTCCACCCTCATGAGTGGGATTGGTGCTGGTTTAAATGAAGAGTTCACCCCTCTCTCACTCTCTTGGCTCTTCATCTCTTTTGCCATGTGAAGAACAGTGTTTCCGCCTCCAGGAGATGCAGCATTTAAGGTGCCATCTGGGAAGCAGAGTGAAGGCCCTCATCAGACACCAGACCTGCATGCAAACCCACCTTGATTGTGGGCTTCCCAGTTTCCAGAACTGAAAGAAATATATTTCTGTTCCTTATAAATTACTAAGTCTCAGGTATTCTGTTACAGCTGCACAACACAGAGTAAGACAATTGTGTTACATGGAAACTCAACTTAAACATCATGTGAGTGGCCTATACATTATTATGACTATTATCCAGAAAGTAGCTGAAATTATTTTTGAAACTGAAATTATTTTTGAAACTCAGGATGATATAGCCTCTTAAAGTAGGAAATCCTATTAATTTATCCTCTTATTGCTATGTGATACAAGATTCCTTTCCTTGACAGCAGACTAAGTGGCCTCAAATTTCTTATTTACGTTTGTGCGTCTCTGCTCTAGTTTCATATTGTAGAAGCTTAATGATCAAGATCATTCACCTAACCTCCTTTATGAATTTATAACTTTCTACTGCTCCACTCATTCAGTCTTTGTTTTTCTAGATTAAATAGAAGTTATTCTATTAATAAGTCTTTGTGAGTAGGCTCCTTCTTGGTCAACTTGGATTTATTTCTGTAGGCCTACTTCAACCAATTAATGACCACCCCTGCATCCAAAGTAAATGGATGTATGGTATACTTGCTCTTTGGTTCAAAATATGTGATTAGAGAAATGTTTCTGAATATGAGCAGGAGTGTGTGTCTGTGTGTGTGCATGTGTATATGTATGTGGGTAGCTATGATGTGGGGAGGAGTCACTTTAAGTGTTAAAATATTTTTTAGGCCGAGCATGGTGCTCATGCCTGTAATCCCAACACTTTGGGAGGCTGAGGCAGGCAGATCACGAGGTCAGGAGATCGAGACCATCCTGGCTAACACGGTGAAACACCGTCTCTACTAAAAATACAAAAAAAAAAAAGTTAGCTGGTCGTGGTGGTGGGCACCTGTAGTCCCAGCTACTCGGGAGGCTGAGGCAGGAGAATGGCGTGAACCCAGGAGATGGAGGTTGCAGTGAGCCGAGATGGTGCCACTGTACTCCAGTCTGGGTGACAGAGCAAGACTCTGTCTCAAAAAAAAAAAAAAAAAAAAAAAAAGAAATATTCTGGTTCCTTAGGAAAATATAAAACATTAAGAAAAATTGTTTCACATTTTTTGCTACTTTGCTGAAAAATATATCATTTTATTGGAATTATTCAAATACATTTGAAAATGTTCCAGTATACACATCCAATTTTCACTCATGTAGAGATTGTGTATACATTTGTACTATGGAAAACTCAGAAAGATTGGTATGAGTGCACCACATGAGTAAGCCAGTCATCCAGTAGGAATCATTATCTGCTAAGATTCTATAATAGCAAATGTTGAGGAGATGAAGCAGGAATATGCAAGAGAATACTTACTCTTGATCTTTCCCATAGACATGCCTGCAAAATTAAACATAATAGGGCAAACATCTTTTGCTATTTCATTGAGGTTTGAAGTTTATGTAGACTTTGTTTAAAGTTTTAAAATGAAAATATAAAAAAGGAAATAAGTAATAAAAAATTCATTAATTGAGGTAGTAGGAGAACAAATGTTAAGATCTTTCTTTACTTTTAAATGTCCCATTATTAACAAATGTTCCTGAGATATCTCCATCCACCTCTGCATTTTTCAAGGATGAATATGTAAGGGAGGTTCCTTGGCACACTTACCTGCAGTGGTATAGCTCCTGTGAATATTTGTCTTCTCATCAAGAGCACAGAAGAATAAATTGGAAGCTTGGGGTTTAAATTTGGGACCAATTTTTCCAATTGGCAAAAGATTGGAGACATGAGGATTTCTTTGATGTTCTTGAGGACTTAGCAATCTACCCTTCTGCCCCTTCAAATCTTAGCATCTAACCCTCAGACATAAATCTCTTCTGACTTGATTATCTTTCTCCATTTTTAAAATTTTTGTTTTCCTATGGGTTATAAAAGTAATGCTTAGTCTTAAACATATTTTAGCTCCTTTGGTGTCCCCAAAGAACCAGTTGTGCACTCATGCCTTGGGACAAAAATCACATCTAGTGAGACTTCTGGAAGAAAAGTATGTAATTCTGAATTTAGGGTTCTGACTTAATATATGGTAAATCCTTAACTTACTGAAAAATTGGCTAGTATGTTGTAGTCATAGTGCTACTGAGACTAACGTCATGAGAATATAAATTGTGTTTTACCTATAAGAGATCCTAGAGATCAAGTAATCACTGTGTGATGATAGACTTTTAGAGTGGGAAAGGACCTTAAAGGTCCTCTAGTCCATGCTACCTAATTGGTGTTTGAATTCCTCCGTAACTTTTCTGACAAGAGTTCCTACTTAAACATCTTTTGTGATAGGGACTTCACTATCTACTGAATCTGTCGACACCTTCTTTGACTAGTCCTTGATTATCCTTGTAAACTTCTGCTTATGATATTTCCAAATCTGTTCTGTAGATTCCATCTATTATTCCCAGTGCTACCCACCTGAAGATACACAGAACACTCTGTTCTCTAACCTTCATGATAGTTCTTAAACTATTTGAAGACAACTTCCATCTTTTCCTTGAGTTTCCTCTTCTTGAGGCTCTGTTTCTTATATAATATTGGTTTATGTCTCTTGACTATACTTGTGATCATCTCCTTTTAAAAGCGTGAGACCCAATATTTTATTCTATTTTTTATAAAGAGGAAGGTAATGATATCATCTAAAATGAAAAGGTGAAGAAAAGAAGTTTACTAGGCACAGTTATACCTAAAAATAAAAATATGAGTAGCAGGGTGTTTTTTTTTTTTCTTTTTGGTATGGGTGGTGGTAGTGGGTGAGTAGGAAGAAAGTAGAAAAGTAGAATGAGCTAATCATGCATTGGCATAAAGCTAATATATTATCGTAAAGTTCGTAAATCAATAAAGAGCTAAATAAGCACAATATTTTGAGTTATGGCAATAACCAGCAAGAAATCCACAAAGATAAATGGTTAAAAATAATCAGCACTCTGAAACTGGGACTAGAGGTGGGGAGATACATTTTATTTTCTTTTTTCATCCTGCTGTATTGTTTGAATCTTTATTAATATGGGCATATACAATTCTGTAATGTCTTATATGTAATTCAGAAACAAACAAAACCCTGAAATTAAAAGCTTTCTTATATCATTTGGCCATTAAACCTCATTTAATATAAATATTTTGTCAACAAAGAGAACTGATGTAAAACTGTATATATAGTCTTCATTATTGCTAAATAGTATGTATATTCATGGATTTTGCTACAGAAATATTAATGTGTTTGATTAGAGGGTACTGTCCTAAAGTACACTGCATGTACTTACTGGTCATATACAGTGCATGACACTGCATTAGCTTTCTAAATCCTGAAAAAATAGAATTTTTGAAACAAATCCAGCCTTAAGTGTTCTAGATATGGTATTGTGAGCAAACAAAACCTTATTATAATAAAAAAGAATGGTATACCCCTCAGAATTTACACAATACTTTCGTATGTTCTGACCACAGCAGATCCCAGATAACCACCCCTCCAGTCTGGATATCGTATTTTTATTAATGCAGTCTAAGAATAATTATAGTAGTTTGGTGTTTGTGCCACATTTACTGAATCATTCTAAGCTATTCACTCCTGAAGTCTTTTAAATAAGAGTTACTGTTGCTACACCATGTTCCCAAGAGTAATGTAGAAGATAAATGTGTATTCACTACAGGGTTGTTATAAATAACAAGCTCCTGGGTGCATTTAAAATATCATTCAATATACCAAGACATGATTTCTAGACAAGTTATTAATAACACGATTACCACATTGTTACTCTTTTAATATAGTATACAATGCATTATGTATATTACAGTATCGAATTAAATTTGATTTTGAATCTTGAATCTAGTATTTACTAGAGATGTGACCTTGGAAAAGTCATCTTACTAAGTGACAAATTAATTTTAGCTTTTATTAGTATTATTGGAGTTGAAGAATTCCTCTATAATATGGGCTTTATGATACTAGGCACACCACAAAAAGTTGCCCTATATACTTTTCCCACAGTAGATGGTGCAATAAAGATTTTATTTTACAAAGAATAATAACACAAAGTAGTGGTTCTCAAACTTTGTTGCATATTAGATTCATATGGAGAGCTTTAAAAGATTCTAGTGCCCAGGTTGTATCCCATATTGATTAAATTAGAATAGCTGGAGGTGGGGGCCAGGTGATTCCAATGTGCAGAAAAGTTTCAGGACCACTAACCTGAACTAAAAAATCTTTACAGTTGTCACTGGAAGATAGATTTATTGTTTATCATACTAAATAATCTTATGCCTAATTTACTTGACTGCTAGAGTTACTAGGCTCTCTTGATAGCTTTTCCTAGTCCCAGCAAAATAAAGTTTTTGATTGTTTGATTTGTAATTACCTACAAATTTTTGGAAATTTTGGTTCCAGAAACATGACCCTTGCAAAAATGGCGAGGCCATTTTTTTATTATAAATTGGACCTCATATTGTGGATTTATATATAATTTTTATATGATTATGTATAGTTATATTTTTAATAAAACAATGGAGACTTTAAAACATTAGTTCCTTCAACTATTGCTCATTTAATGCAATATCAAGAACTTTCAATATTCTAGTCTTTCTTCTCTGGACATATTATATTTGCATATAGTTTTCTTATTTTTACATAGTCCTCTTAAAATGCAGTGCCCTGAAATGAAGCCAGTATTTATTCATGCCTTACATTGCATATTGAAATTTTAGTATGTAACCAAAAATCACTTTAACCTTTGATAGTCATATCTCATAGTTAATTTATGTTTAGTATATATTCAACCAGAACAACAGGTCTTTTTTTGATGCAATGATGTTATTCCAGGTCTTTTATATCTTACATGATTTCTACATAAATTACAGAAATTTACATATATTGCTAAATAAACCTTTGTTTTTTGTTTTTTCAAATTATGGATACATAACAGTTGTATATATTTAGGGGTTACATGTGCTGTTTTGATACAAACACAAAATGTTATGATCAAATCAGAGTAATTGGGATATCCATCACCTCAAGTATTTATAATTTTATTAAGTTAGGAACATTCCAATTCTATTATTTAAGTTATTTTGAAATATACAATAATTTGTTTTAAACAATCATCACCCTATTGTACTACTGTACAGCGGATCTTATTCCTTCTATCTACGATAAATTATTTTAAACAATAAGTCACCCTACTGTACTACTGAACAGTAGATCTTATTCCTCCTATCTAACTTTATTTTTATGCCCATTAACCATTCACTCCTTATTCCTCTCTTCCCACTACCCTTTTGCAGTCTCTGGTACCATCATTCTACTCTGTCCCTCTCTCCATGTGTTCTTTTTTTTTTTTCTGTCTCCCACATATGAGTGAGAATGTGACATTTATCTTTCTGTGCCTAGCTTACTTTACATAATGCCCTGCATTTCCAAACATGTTGTTGCAAATGACAGGATTTCATTCTTTTTGATGGTTAAATGATATTCCATTGCGTGTGTGTACCACATTTTCTTTATTCATTCATCTGCTAATGAACACTTAGGTTGATTTCATAGCTTGGCTATTGTGAATAGTGTCTCAATAACAAGGGAACACAGATCTCTTTGATATATTGATTTTCTTTCTTTTGGATACACACCCAGCAGTGGGGTTGCTAGGTCATATGGCAGTTCTATTTATAGTTTCTCATGGACTTTCTGTACTGTTCTCCATAATGGTTGTACTAATTTACATTCTCACAAATAGTGTACGAGGGCTCCTCATTCTCTGTACCCTTGATGGCATTTGTTGTTGCCTGTCTTTTGTATAAAAGCCATTTTAATTGTGGTAGGATGATAGTTCATTGTAGTTGTGATTTGCATTTATCTAAGTATTAGTGGTGTTGAACTTTCTTATATACCTGTTGACTATTTGTATGTCGTCTTTTGAGAAATTTTTTTTGGATCATTTACACATTTTTAAATTGGATTATTTTTCTTTTTCTTTTTCTTTTTTTTTTTTTTTCTTCAACTTTGATTTTAAGTTCCAGGTTACATGTGCAGGATGTGCAGGTTTGTTACATAGGTAAATGTGTGCCATGGTCTTTATTCTATTTAGTTATTTGGGTCCCTTATTTATTGTAGTTACTAATCTTTTGTCAGATAGGTAGTTTGCAAATATTATATCCCATTCTGTGTATTGTCTCTTCAGTTTCTTGATTGTTTCTGTTGCTGTGCAGAAGTCTTTTAGCTTGATGTGATCTCCTTTGTCTATTTTTGCTTTGATTGCCTTTGCTTTTGAGGTTTTACTTAAGAAATATTTGCCCAGACCATTGTCTTGGAGTGTTTCTGAATGTTTTCTTTCAGTATTTTTATAGTTTCAGGTCTTATATTTAAGTCTTTAATCAATTTTGATTTGATTTTTTATATGGTGAAAGGCATCTAGTTTCATCTTTCTGTATATGGATATCCAGTTTTCCCAGCACCATTTATTAAACATGCTGTCCTTTCCTTAATGTATGTTTTTGGCACTGTTGCAAACAATAAGTTGACTGTAAATGTGTAGATTTGTTTCTGGGTTCTCTATTCTGTTTCATTGGTCTATGGCAATACCATGCTGTTTTGATTACTACAGCTCTGCAGTATAATATAATTTGAAGTGAGGTAGTGTGATTCCTCCAGTTTTGTTCTTTTTGCTTAGAATAGCTTTGGCTGTTCTGGGTGTTTTGTGATTCCATATAAATTTTAGGATAGTTTTTTTTTTTTTTTTTTTTTGGTATTTCTGTGAAGAATGTCATTGGTATTTTGATACAGATTGCCTTGAATCTGTACATTGTTTTGGATGGAATGGACATTAAGAAATGTTGATTCTTCTAATCCATGCACATAAAATAGCTTTCCTTTTTTTGTGTTCTCTTCAATTTCTTTCATTAATGTTTTATGGTTTTCTTTGTAGAAACTGTCACTTCTTTGGTTAAGTTTATTCCTAGGTATTTTATTTTATTCGTAGGTATTGTAAATGGATTGCTTTCTTTTTTTTCCAGATTATTCGCTATTGGCATATAGAAGTACAACTGATTTTTTAATGTTAATTATGTATTCTGCAAGTTTACTGACTCTGTTGATCAGTTCTAATAGTTTTTGGTGGAATCTTTAGTTTTTTCTAAATATAAGATCATAAAATTTTCAAAAATGAATAATTGAACTTCTTCCTTTCCAATTTGGATGCCCTTCATTTCTTTCTCTTGTCTACTTGCTCTGGCTAGGACTTCCAGTACTATGTTGATTGGTGAGTGTGCATCCTTGTCTTGTTCCAGATTTTAGAGAAAAAGCTTTCAGTTTTTCTTTGTTCTGTATGATGCTAACTGTGAGTTTGTTATCTATAGCCTTTATCATGTTCAGGTATGTTCCTTCTATACCCAGTTTTTGAGAGTTTTTATTATGAAAGGATGTTGAATATCATCAAATGCTTTTTTTTTTTTTTTTTTTTTTTTTTTTTGGGCATCTGTTGAATTGATTGTATGGTTTTTGTCCTTTATTCTACTGATGTGATGTATCACAGTTATTGATTGGCGTATGTTGAACCATTCTTCCATCACTGAAATGAATATCACTTAACCATGGTGAAAGGCCTTTTAAACATGTTGAATTCAGTTTGGTAGTATTTTCGGTTTTTAATAAATATTATTTATATTTGAAGTTTACAACATGACATTATGGGATACCTATAGGGAGTACAATGGTTATTACAGTGAAGGAAATTGACATATCAATCATCTCATACACTTTTTTTGTGAGAGCAGCAGTAAAAATCTACTTATTAAACATTAATCTTTAATATAATACTTGTATAGTTTTTTTTTCTGTTCCATCACAATTTAAAAAATTTAATCCTTGCCATTTCTTTCAGTGAATAATTTATTTTATCATTATTTCTTAATTGAAAAATAATTATAGATATTCATAGGGTACAAAGTAGTGTTTTGATACATATAGTATATACTGATAAGGTCAGGGTGATTAGCATATCTGTCATCTCAACAATTTTTTATTGGGAACATTCAATATCCTCCTTCTAGCTATTTGAAAGTACACACACACACACACACAGAGACACTCACAGAGAGGGAGAAAGAGAGAGAGAGGCAGAGAGAGAGAGGGAGAGAGAACAGGGTCTCATTATATTTCCCAGGGTAGAGTGCAGTGGCATGATCATAGCTCACTGCAGCCTCAAACTCTTTGGCTTAAGTGTTCCTCCCATCTCAGCGTTCCAAGTAGCTAGGATTACAGGTGTACACCACCATGACTGGCTAATTTAATTTTTTTTTTGTAGACACAGGGTCTTGCTATGTTGCCCAGCTAGTCTTGAACTCCTGGTCTGAAGCACACCTCTCACTTCAGCCTACCAAAGTCCTGGGATTACATGCATGAGCCACTATGCACATCTAAAACTATATTTTATATATATATATATATATATATATATATATATATATATATACACATTATAGATTACATACACATACAGCTAACTATAGTCATCCCTCAGTGACATGGAACACTAGAACTTATTTGTCCTATTTAGCTTCAATTTTGTGTCTTTTAGCAGAACTGTCCCTATCCCTCCCTTAATTTTACCCTTCCCAGCCTCTGTTCTACTTTTGCCTCCTGAGATCAACTGCCTTTAGCTTCCACATATGAGTGAGAATATGTAGTGTTTAACTTTCTGTTCCTGGCTTATTTCTTTTAACATGTTCTCTTGTTTCATCCATCCATGTTGCTGTGACTGACATGGTTTCCTTTTTTATGGCTGAGTAATATTCCTCTTTCTCTCTCTCTCACACACACACACACATACACACACACACATCTCACAATATACACAATATTATATACCTATATACTATATGCCTAATATACACAACGCGCACACACACACACACACACACACACACACACACACACACATATATATATATATATATATATATATATATATATATATCACAATTTATCCATGCATCTGTTATTGGACACCTAGGTTCATTCCACATCTTGACTATTGTGAATAGTACTTCAATAAACACAAGGGTGGAGATGTCTCTAATATGATATTTTCTTCTTTTGGATAAATTCTCAGTAGTGGGATTGCTAGATCATATGGTAGTTCTATTTTTAGTTTTCTGAGGGACCTCCATACTTTTCTTGACAGTGCTTTTACTCATTTGCATTCTCATCAACAATGCATGATTACTTTTTTCCCTGCATCCTAACCAGCATTTGCTATCTTTTTGTCTTTTTGACAATAGCCATACAAGATGGGGTGGGATGATACCATACAGTATTATAGCTCCCTGAAGGTTAGTGATGTTGAGTATTTTTTTCCATATTTCTTGATCATTTATATGTTTTCTTTTGAGAAATGCCTATTCAAATCACTGGCCCATTTTTAAATTGGATTGTGTTTTTGCTTTTTTTGTGCTTCAGCTCTTTATGTAATCTGGATATTAATTTCCTGTTGGAAGATTAGTTTGCAAATAATTTTTCCCATTCTGTAGATTGTTTTTACACTCTGTTGATTGTTTTCTTTGTTGTGCAGAAATTTGTAGTCTAATATCCTATTTGTTTACCTTTGTGTTTATTGCCTGCACTTTTGAAGTCTTATTCATACAATCTTTCCCAGACCAATGTCCTGAAACATTTCTCCCATTTTCTTCTAGTAATTTTATAATTTTTGATCTTACATTCAGGCATGTGATTCATTTTGAGTTGATTTTTCTGTAGGACGAGAGGCGAAAGTCTAGTTTTATTCTTTTGCATATGGATATAGTTTTCCTAGCACCACTTATTAAAGGGGCTGTCCTTTTCCCTAATGAGTGTTATTGCTACCTTTGCCAAAAATCAGTTGGCTGTAAATATATGTATTAATTTCTGGGTTCTCCATTTTGCTCCATTGGTCTCTATGTTTGTTTTTATGCTAGTATCCTGCCATTTTATTCACTACAATTTTGTAGTATATTTTGTGATCTGCTAGTGTGATACTTCCAGTTTGTCTATTTTTGCTGATGATTGTTTTGGCTATTAGAGGCATTTCGTAGCTCCAGACAAATTTCAGAATCTTTGTTCTATTTCGGTAAAGAACATCATTGGTATTTTGATAGGGATTGCACTGAATCTGTAGATTGCTTTGGGTAGTATTGCCATTTTAACAGTATTAATTCTTCCAATCCATGAGCATAGGATGTCCTTCCATTTGCTTGTATCCACTTCAATTTCTTTTATAATTTTTATATAGTTTTCCTTGTAGACTTTTTTCAACTTCTTTAAAAAATTTATTCCTAGGTATTCATTATTTTATAGATATTTTAAATGGGATTACCTTCTTGATTTATTTTTCATCTATTTTATTGTACTTGTAAAAAAAAGTACTGATTTTTGTATATTGATTTTTTATCCTGCCACTTTAGTGAATTCATTTGTCAGTTTTAAGGGTTTTTGGTTGAGTCTTTAGATTTTTCTATAGATAGAATTATTCATCTACAAACAGGGATAATTTGGCTTCCTCTTTTCCAAATTGAATGCCATTTATTTCTTTCTCTTGCCTAATTACTCTGTTTAGGACTTCCAATACTATGTTGGATAAGAGTGATGAGTATGGCAATCTTTGTCTTTTTCTAGTTCTTAGAGATAAAGTTGAAAGCTTATCCCTGTTTAGTAAGAAGTTAGCTGTGAATTTTTCATGTGTGGCCTTCATTATGT
Organism: Rhinopithecus roxellana; assembly: GCF_007565055.1. NCBI lineage: Eukaryota > Metazoa > Chordata > Mammalia > Primates > Cercopithecidae > Rhinopithecus > Rhinopithecus roxellana. The sequence goes on along the minus strand of NC_044555.1, from coordinate 109,127,369 downwards.
TGTGGTACTTATATTCTATATCTAATGTATTAGACGTTTTTATCATGAAGCAATGTTGAATTTTATCAAAACATTTCTCTATATATTGAGATGATGGTATGCTTTTTTGTTCTACATTGTATTGATATGATGTATGACGTTTATTGATTTTCATTTGTTGAAGCATCCTTGCATTCCTGAGACAAATCCCACTTGATCATGGTGTATTATCTTTTTCATACATTGTTGGAATTGGTTTCCTAGCTTTTTTTGTTTTGTTTTGCTTTGAGACAGAGTCTCACACTGTTGCCCAGGCTGGAGTGCAGTGGTGCAATCTCAGCTCACTGCAACCTCCGCCTCCCAGGTTCAAGCAATTCTCCTGCCTTAGCTTCCTGAGTAGCTGAGACTACAGGCAGCCGCCACCACGCCCAGCTAATTTTTGTATTTTTGGTAGAAACGGGGTTTCACCAAATTGGCCAGGCTGGTCTCAAACTCCTGACCTTGTGATCCACTCGCCTTGGCCTCCCAAAGTGCTGGGATTACAGGTGTGAGCCACTGTGCCCAGCCCTAGCATTTTGGTTTTTTTCTCTATGTTTATCAGCAGTTTTAGTCTGTAGTTTTATTTTTTTGTGGTGTTCTTCTCTGATTTTACTATGAAGGTTATGCTGGCTTCATAGAATTAGTTAGGATGAATTCCTTCTGCTTTACATTTTTGGAATTGTTTGAGAAGAATTGTCAACTCTTCTTCAGAAGTTCACTAAAGTGCAACAGTGAATCCATCTGGTTATTCATATATTTCTTTCTTTCTTTTTTTTTTTTTTTTTTGAGACTGGAATCTTGCTTTGTCACCAAGGCTGGGGTGCAGTGGTGTGATCTCAGCTCACTACAACCTCCGCCTCCCAGGCTCAAGTGATTCTCCTGCCTCAGCCTTTCATGTAGCTGGGACTAGAGGCGCCTGCCACCACGCCCAGCTAATTTTTGTATTTTTAGTAGAAACGAGGTTTCACCATATTGGCCAGCCTGGTCTCGAAATCCTGACCTTGTGATCTGCCCGCCTTAGCCTCCCAAAGTGCTGGGATTACAGGCGTGAGCTACCATGCCTGGCCCCATCTGGTTTTGTACTTTTCTTCACTGGAAGACTTTATTACTGATTCGATCTCATTACTTGTTATTGCCCTATTCAGGTTTTTTGTTTATTTTTGGTTCAATCATGGCAGGTTGTATGTGTCCAGCAATTTATCCACTTTCTTTACTTTTTCAAATTTGTTGGCATATATTTGTTCCTAGTAGTCTCTAATGATCCTTTGTATTTTGATATCCATTATGATGTCTCCTTATTTATTTCTGATTTATTTGGGGTTCCTCTTTTTTCCTTATTCTAGCTAATGTTTCATCAATTTTGCTTATTTTTTTAAAAATTGTTTTCTTTTATTCATCTTTGGCAATTCTTTTAGTCTCAACTTTATTTCTGATGCATTCTTCATTCTTTCTTTTTTTATTATTATACTTTAAGTTCTGAGATACATGTGTAGAACATGCAGGTTTGTTACATAGGTATACATGTGCCATGGTGATTTGCTGCAATCATCAACCCGTCATCTACATTAAGTATTTTTCCTAATGTTATCCCTCCTCTGGCCTCCAACCCCCAACAGGCCCCAGTGTGTGATATTCCCCTCCCTGTGTCCATATTTTCTTATTGTTCAACTCCTATTTATAAGTGAGAATATGCAGTGTTTGGTTTTCTGTTCGAATGTTAGTTTGCTGAGAATGATGGTTTCCTGCTTCATCCATGTCCCTGCAAAGGACATGAATGCATCCCCTTTTATGGCTGCATAGTATTCCATGGTGTATATGTGCCACATTTTCTTTATCCAGTTTATCATTGATGGGCATTTGGGTTGGTTCCAAGTCTTTGCTATTGTGAATAGCGCTGTAATAAACATACATGTGCATGTGTCTTTATAGTAGAATGATTTACAATCCTTTGGGTATATACCCAGTAATGGAATTGCTGTCTCAAATGGTATTTCTGGTTCTAGATCTTTGAGGAATCACCACACTGTCTTCCACAATGGTTGAACTAATTTACACTCCCACCAATAGTGTAAAAGCATTCCTATTTCTCCACATTTTCTCCAGCATCTGTTGTTTCCTGACTTTTTAATGATTGCCATTCTAACTGACACGAGATGGTCATTATTTCTTTACTTCTACTATTTTGGGGTTTGATTTGTTCTTACTTTCAAACTTCTTTAAGATACATCATTAGGTCATTTATGTGAATTTTCTTTTACTTTTTTGATATAGGCATTAGTTGCTATAAGCTTTCTTCTTAGTACTGCATTTGGTGTATCCTATAGATTTTGTTACATTTTGTTTCCATTTTCCTTTGTTTCAATCATTTAAATTTTTTTCTTAATTTCTTTACTGACCCAATGCCCCTTCAGGAGCATATTGTTTAATTTGTGCTTATATAGTTTCCAAAGTTCCTATTATTATTGATTTCTAGTTTTACTCCATAGTCATCAGAAAAGATACTTGATATGATTTTAATTTTTTTGAATTTTTGAGACTTGTTTTGTGGCCCAATGTATGGTCTAATCTAGAGAATAATCCATGGGCTGAGAAGCTTATGTATTTTGCAGCTGTTTGATCAAATGTTCTGTACATTTTTGTTAGGTCCATTTGGTCCACAGTAAAGATTAAGTTTGATGTTTCCTTGTTGATTTTCTGTCTGGATGTTATGTCCAATGCTAAAAATAAGATGTTGAAGACTTCAGCTATTATTGTTTAGAGGTTTATTTCTGTATTGAGCTCTAATAATATTTACTTTATATATCTGGGTGTGCCAGTGATGGGTACATATATATTGAGAATCGTTATTTTCTCTTGTTGATTTGGTCCCTTCGTCATCATACAATTACTTCAGTTATCTTGTTTTACAGATTTTTATTTTGAAATCTAGATATACTTTGTGTGATACAAGTATACTTTGTCTGATACAAGCTACTTTTGGTCTTTTAAGTTTCTATTTCCACGTGATATCTTTTTCCATCCCTTAATTTTCAGACTGTGTATCTTTATAGGTGAAGTGAGTTTCTTGTTGGTAGTATATAGGTGGGTCTTGCTTTTGTATCCATTCAGCTATCTATGTCTTTTGATTGAAGAATTTGGTTCATTAACATGTAATGTTATTTTTGATAAGTACTTTTTACTGCCATTTTGTTATTTGTTTTCTGGTTGTTTTGTTGGTTTTCTCTTTCTTCCTTTCTCCCTCTTCCTTTGTGTAAAAGTGATTTTCTGTGGTAGTATGTTTTAATTGTTTGCTTTTTATGTTTTGTATATCAATTATAGGTTTCAGCTTTGTGGTTACCATGAGGCTTGCAAATAACATAACTGATTATATTGAACTGATAACAACTTAATTCTGATCACAAAGAAAAAATATAAACAAGCAAAGAGAAAACTAAAAACTCTACACTTTAACTTCATCCCTCCCCACTTTTTGACTTTGTTATCTCTATTTATATCTTTTTATATTGTCCATGTCTTAGAAATTTTTATAGTTATTATTTTTGATAGGTTTGTCTTTTAGTCTTTCTACTAAACATATGAGTTGTTTGCATACCACAATTTCAGTGTTAGAGTATTCTGCATTTGTTTGTGTACTTATTTTTACCAGTGAGTTTTACACTTTCAGATAATTTCTTGTTCATTATTAATGTCCTTTTCTTTCATTTGGAAAAACTGTCTTTAGCATTACTTGTAAAACAGGTCTGTTGTTGACAAAATCCCTCAGCTTTTGTTTGTATGGGAAACAAATTATTTCTCCTTTATGTTTAAAGGATAATTTAGCAGGATATAATATTCTAGTTTGGAAATTTCTTTTTGTTATTTCAACACTTTGAATATACCATCTCATTTCAATATGTTGGCCTGTAAGGTTTCTACTAAGTCTGCTGCCAGACGTAGCTCCTTTATATATCATTTCCTTCACTTCCTTTCCTGCTTTTAGGATCTGTTGTTTATGTTGACTTTTGAGAGTTTTGTTATTATATACTTTGAGGTAGGCTTACTTGGGTTAATTATGCTTGGCATTTTTTTTATCCATTTTTTATCCTTGCACCTAGATATTGCTATCTTTCTCTATGTTTGGAATATTCTTTGTTATTACCTTTTTTAGATCAACTTTCCATCCTGTTCTCTCTCTACATCCATTTTAAAGCCAAGAACTGTAAGATTTGTCCTTTTGAGACTATTTTCTAGATCTTGTAGGTATGCTTTTTTATTCTTTTTTCTCCTCTGTGTATTTTCATATAGCCTGTGTTTGAGCTCACTAATCCTTTCTTCTGCTTGATGGGTTCTGCTTTTGAGAGACTGATACATTTTAAAGTTTGTCAAATGAATTATTTTAGCTTCAGAATTGCTGCTTTTTATTATTTTAATTTTTATGATAAATTTCTCTGATAGAATTCTAAATTCCTTCTCTGTGTTATCTTAAAGTTTACTGAAGTTCCTCAAGACAGTTACTTTGAATTTTCTATCCGAGAGGTCACATGTCTCTGTCAGTCAAGAGTTGTTGACTGGTGCCTTGTTTATTTATTTTTGTTTTCTGGATGTTCCTGATGCTTGTGAACATTCCTCAGTGTCTGAGCATTAAAGAGTTAGGTATTCCTTCTTGAGAGGGCCTTCCAAGGATTCAGAAAGAATTGAGTGTCATGACCTAAGCTTGTGGCTACTGCAGCTGTTTCAGCACTAGGGGATGTCCTAAGCCCAGGAACTCTATGACTCTTGCAGACTTGGTTGACTTGGCGAAGATAAGATAATTCTCTGGGTTACCAGGCAGAGTCTCTTGTTCTCTTTCATCTCTTTCCCGTAATCAGAAGGAGCCTCTTCCCCTGCTGGGCTGCTTGGAGTCAGGGGATGGATCAGTCAGGGTTCTCTAAAGGGACAGAACTAATAGGATAGATGAATACATGAAGAAGAGTTTATTAGGAGAATTGACTCACATTATCACCAGGTGAAGACCCACAATAGGCTGTCTGCAAGCTGAGGAGCCAGGAAACCAGTTCGAGTCCCCAAATCTCAAAAGTGGGGAAGCTGATAGTTCAGCCTTCAGTCTGTGGCCAAAGGCCTGAGAGCCCCTGACAAATCGCTGGTGTAAGTTCACGAGTCCACAAGCTGACGAACTTGGAGTCTGATGTTCTAGGGCACGAAGCATCCAGCATGGGAGAAAGATGGGGGCCGTAAGACTCAGCAAGTCTGTTCTTTCCACTCCTGCTTTTATGATGGCAGTAGATTAGATGGTGCCCACCCAGGTTAAGGGTGAGTCTGCCTCTCCCAGTTCACTGACTAAAATGTTAATTTCCTTTAGCTACACCCTCACAGACACATCCAGGAAATATACTTTGCATCCTTCAATGTAATCAAGTTGCCACTCAATATTAACCATCACAGGGGAGGTGTGATGGGGGTACTCCCATGACCATTATAGCTGTCACTGCTCTGGGTTCTTATCTGAAGCTTGTGGCCTTACAGTTCATTACTGGGGCTACCCAGGGCCCAGAGCCACTAATACTTGCCTGCTGCTGCTGTTAATTCACTGCCCAAGGCCATTTTAGTTAGTAGATAGTGAATCTTGCTGGAACTGTGTTTATCCTATCAGGGCAGTGGATTCTTTTTTGGTCTAGGGTGGGTCTAGTATGTCATCCAGTTGCAAAGGCCTGGAAGTGAGGGCTTCAAGAATATGCATAGTGCTTTATTTTATTGTGGCTGAGCTGGTACCCAAGTTACAAGAAAAAGTTATTGTACTCTTCACTCAAATGGAAGGAGTCTCTCCCCAAGCTTCCCTGCTTGGAGTTGGGGAAGGGGTGACACAGGTACTCTCTTGGCCACTGTAACTGGTGTCACACAAGTTGTACTCCAAGCCTACTGCCTCCAAGACCAGGGCAGCATCAGGGCTTGCCCAATGACTGCAGACCTTGTGGCCTGATTTCCACTCAAATTTGTTCAGGTCCCCAGGCCACTTTAGTTAGCTGGTGATGAATCTGGCTGGGACTTGAGTTCTTCCCACTGGGGAAGAGGATTTCCCTCTGGCCCAGGGCTGGTCAAAATGCCTCCTCCATGGGCATCAGCAGAATTCTGCCCTTGGATGTATTCTGCTGTGACAGGACAACACTGAATTCCAATGCAAATTTCATACTTTGCTCTTATTTTCCCAAGCACACACAGATTCTCTTTTTGTTCTGCAATACCTAAGGTTGGAGAAGGAGGGGTGTACTCTATACAAGACTGTCCTTTCTATCCTCTTCAATGTCTCTTTCCTTGCTATTTTGTTAAAACTGGGTTCTTTGATTTGATACTTTCATTCTTATAAAGGTGTTTCATTGTGTAGATAGTTGTTCAATTTGGTGTTCCTGTTGGGGAACAATTGTTGGGGGGTTCTGTTCAGCCATTTTCCTTCACCTCCTTTAAAGTATATTTTTGGGCCAGGTGCGGTGGCTCATGCCTGTAATCCCAGTACTTTGGGAGCCTGAGGTGGGCAGATCACAAGATTAGGAGTTCGAGACCAGCCTAGCCAACATAGTGAAACCCCGTCTCTACTAAAAATACAAAAAAAAAAAAAAAAAAAAAAAGTCAGATTCATTGTTTCAGTCAGTTGATAGTTTTTAAAAGCTGATTCTGTCATTCAAATTTGGTAACTATGTTTTTAAACAAAAATATAATGAGAGTAAACTGATATAGATGGTACTTTTGAATTAGTAAGAAAGATTAAATTATTTCTAGGAAGATTTTCTTTATTGTTTTTCAATGAAGTTTGCTTTTTCCATATAATATTTAAGCATTGAAGTGTGGATATTGTTTATACTTTGGATTCCTGATAAGAAAGAATAAGTGGATATATGTGCTGACATTTCTTCATCAAACAAAATAGATGTTGAGAAGTGACTGTGTGAGAGGGGCTAATGCTAGTTCTTAGGGATAAATAGAGTAGTAAAATAAGTTATAATTGCTGAAAGGACTTCTTGGTTTGGTAAGGAGACAATGCAATGTGACAAGTGGTGTAATGGTGACAAGCTCAGAGGAGTGTGAGAGTATAATTGAGGGACTGCAAAGCCATCCTGAAAGTTCCAGTAAGGCCTCTTGGAGGACACAAATCTGAACAGGCAGAAAGCTAGGTGAAAAGTGGAAAAGAAGGGAAAAGAATTAGTCAAGATAATACGCTCAATGTATGTAGGAATTTTTCCTTACCCCTTTCTCTACGTATGACAATTTTAAATAAAGTCATCATCATCAAAACTGGTGAAGCTTAAAAATAAGAAAAGAGAATGCAGCCATCCCTTGGTATATGTGAGGGATTGGTTCTAAGACTCCTCCCCTGTGAATACTCAAATCCTTAGGTGCTCAAGTTCTTGAAATATCAACTATGCACATTCTCCCATATACTTTAAATCATATTTAAACTACTTATAATACCTAATGCAATGTCTATATATAACCTTACTTATGTGAATTCAACACAGTACTTGGCATGTGACAAAATTAAGTCTTGATTTTGGGAACTTTGTAGACTTAAAAAAATATTTTTGATCGGTGGTTGGTTGAATCCACAAATGTGGAACCCACATATATGGAGATGTGCCTGTATGTATGTGGTAGAATCATGAGTGGAACTCAGAGTATTTAGTGGAAGATGAAAGTAAGCAGCTCAGGGATGTTATGATTAAGCTTTAAGGCTGAGAGGATAAGTTAGAGGACATGAGAACCCCAGACAATAAAGTAGGGGGTTCTACATAAGATGGAGTCAGAAAGGGCCTACCCAATCTATAAATGGGTTGTAGCACAACTTTTTGTTTTATTTTTTTGAGACGGAGTCTTGCTCTATTGCCCAGGCTGGAGTGCAGTGGTGTGATCTCGGCTCACCACAACCTCTGCCTCCCAGATTCAAGCAATTCTCCTGCTTCAGCCTCCTGAGTAGCTGGGATTACAGGCACGTGCCACCATGCCCGGCTAATTTTTTGTATTTTTCATAGAGATGGGGTTTCACCGTGTTAGCCAGGATGGTCTTGATCTCCTGACCTCATGATCTGCCTGCTTTGGCCTCCCAAAGTGCTGGGATTACATATGTGAGACACCGCGCCTGGCCTGTAGCACAACTTTGTACTCCATGTTAAGCATAGAAGAAATAGGAGAGCCATTGGACACATGCAATACATAAAAAAAGAGTGACCTAGAAGCAATCAGAATATTAAGCCATTTGTGGATATTGGCAATATATGGTAAATACCAACATATTGTAAAACTAGAGCAGAGAAACTAATGTTAAAACTGGTCCAAAAAGATAAAACATATAGGGCCTAAGAAAGGCAAGTTCAAGATTACATACAGAAAACTCTATGAGCCAGAACATGAGCATGACTCCTAAAAAAAAAAAACCCACAATATCTTCTGAAAATGAGTTCATAGAACAAACACACAAGAGTTTAAGCAAACAAGCAAACAAACAAATAGGTGGACAAACAGGAAACTTTCCCTATGACAGATAATTTACAAACTCAAGAAACATAATAATCCATACTCTCATGGCACTACAGATAATACAACCATTGAAAATGATTTATAACATATGATAAAAAATATAAAGGAGAAGAATTTTATATTGAGATGTCAGTGTATAGAGCTTTATGAGCCTCATCCCCAGAGAAATAAGCATAAATAGTGAAACTTATGAAAAAGATTAAAATAATGATATATTGTCCCGAGGCCATAAAGTAAAGAAACATTTTATTCAAGAAAACCTATTAAGACTTATTACAAGCCACAAGAGACTGTGGTATTTGAATTTTGACCTGCTTCCCAGCTGAGTGCGACAAAATCTCTAGTCTGGGTAGGTATGGCCAACAAGATGGGGCTCTCTCTTCTCTCAGTTTTAAATCAAGTAACATGGTATCTCTCCACAAGGGGCCTACTGACATCACTTTTTGACCCAACATCTTCAAGTTTAACAGGTTAAATTTCTGAGCATTGTATCCAAGATGCTAGGGCCCACCTTCTTTCACTGAGTCCTCATTCATAGGATGAAGGCTATACCCTAGACTTGATCCAGCTCATTCATAGGACTAAAATTCCACAACAAGAGAGGCAAGCAAAAAATACTAGAGGTTATCACCTTACCCAGTGCCTGGAGTAATGGCTCAGGAACTTTTTACATGAGGAGTAATAGTACATACGAATAGAGAGTTCTGAAGCTCTCCTAACTTCTTCCAGTTCTCCCAGCCTCAGAACTCCTAGTGAGTCAGAAACTGACTTTATTTTAATGACAGCATGGGGAAACTTAAGCCTAAATGTGCTCTTGAAAACAATAGCTGTTCTTAAGTGAGAACAAGAAGTTACCTCATAGGGTCAACTAGTTTTTTAGAAAGAACAGGGAAAGAAATCGCTAAGAAGAACCCTCTTGGGATCAGAACAAACCTCAGACTGACATGAAAAACAATCACTGCCCAAATGTAATTGAATTATACTAGGCACAATTTATGGCCCAAGGCATTGCTGGAAACAAAATAGCAACCAGCCAGCAATTAATGGGCCCAAGGGCTGGGTGTTAATACCACCTGAAGTAAACAGGTTAATAGAGATCAAAGAAAGATGCAATAATAGCTCTGATAAAACCACTGTCATTCCAGGGTGACAGTGTGCACCTACTGAGAAACAACATCAAAGGCTTCACACTAAGTGAATAAATTAAACTTCATTCAAACAGTCTAGCCGAGTCATTAAACAAGGAATAAAATAACAACTAAAACAAGCCTTAAATGTGGGGAGAAGAATCACCATCCAGAGTTGCTGTATTACCTAAAATGCTTAGTTTTTAACAACAAATTACAAGACATGCAAAGAAAATGGAAAGTGCAATCTGTACACACACACAAAAAGTAGATAGCAGGCCGGGTGCTGTGGCTCACACCTGTAATCCCAGCACTTCGGGAGGCCGAGGTGGGCGGATCACCTGAGGTCAGGAGTTTGAAACCAGCCTAGTCAACATGGTGAAACTCCGTCTCTATTAAAAATACAAAAATTAGCCAGGCGTGGTGGTGGGTGCCTGTAATCCCAGCTGCTCAGGGAGGCTGAGACCGAAGAATCTCTTGAACCCGGGAGGTGGAAGTTGCAGTGATCAGAAATCGTGCCACTGAACTCCAGCCTCGGTGACAGAGCAAGACTCAGTCAAAAAAAAAAAAAAAAAAAAAAAAGGAAAAAAAGCAGATAGCAGACACTTCTTGTGAGAGGACCCAGATATCAGATTTAACATACAAAAGATATAGTAAAAAAATTAAAGAAATGAAAATGTTACATTAGGCAATATTTGCTAAATGCAAAAGAAATCAATAAGGAAGAATAGAGAGAGAGAGAGAAAAAAATCCATGAGACATAGAGAAAACAAAAGTAACTTGACAAATGTAATTCAAAATATATTGATATTATAATAACATTAAGTGTGAATGGATTAAATAGTCCAATCAAAAGGTAGAGATTTTCAGTCTGGATAAAAAAGAAAAGCAAGAACCAAATATGCTGTCTACATGGGACACTTGAGATTCAAAGTACAAATGGGTTAACAGTAAAAGGATGGAAAAAGATATAACATACAACAATAATTAACTTGAAATAACTAGACTATTATCAGAGAAAATAGACTTTAAAACAAATTACTAGAGATAAAGAGGTATTTTATAATAATAAAATGTCAGTGCATCAGGAAGATATAATAGTTTTAAACAAATATATATGAAACAACAGAACCTCAAAATAAAGACACAGTTGACATAAAGGGAGAAATAGACAATTCAATAACAATAGCTCATTTTCAATAACAGAACATCTAGGCAGGGGAGCAATAAGAAAATAGACTTGAACACTATATGCCAATTAGACCTAAGAAACATCTGTACAACACTCCGACCAATAACAGCAGAATAAATATTCTTGAATGCACATGGAATATTCTCTAGGATAGACCATATGTTAGGTCATAAAACAAGCCTCAATAAAATTAAAAAGATTTAAATCATACAAAGTATGTTCTCCAAAACAATGGAGTAATACTAGGAAAGGAAACTTGACAAATTCACAAATATGTGGAATAGTACACCCATAAATAACCAATGCATCAAAACTATACATTATGTGTATTATCACCTCACTACCCCATGAATATGTACAATTAATATTTGTCAATTAAAAAAATAAAATTGAAAGCAAACAAAGCTACACACACAAAATGAATGACTGAAAAATGAAAAAATATCACATGGAGAATTAGAAAATACTAAAGATGAATAAAATTGAAAATGAAGACAAAAGCTACCAGAAGTTATAAAATGAAGTTAAAGCAGTGCTTAGAGAAAGATTTATAGCTGTAAACACCTATATTAAATAAGACACATCTAAATGAATAACGTGGTCTTTTACCTTAAGACACTAGGAAAAGAGGAGCAAAATAACCCCATAGCAAATAAAAGGAAGGAAAATGTAAAGACTAGAGTATAATTGTTAATTAAATAAACAATAGAAAAATATTAGATGAAAGCAATGAAACCAATAATTTGTTTTTTTAAAAGATCAGCAAAATTAATACACATTTACCTTGACAGGCCAAGAAGAAGAGCTGACTAAATTATTAAAGTCTAGAATGAAAGAAGAATACTACAAACAATTATATCCCAACAAATTAGATAATCTACACAAAATGGAAACATTCTCAGGAAGGAACAATAGAAAATCTGAATAGACCTATAAAAAATAAAGAGATTTAATTGGCTAGAGGACTAATAATTTTATTTATCTTAAAAAAACAGCTTTTGGTTCCATTGGTTTTCTCTATTAATTTCTTGTTTTGAATTGTATTGATTTCTGCTCTGATTTTAATTATGTCTTTTCTTCTGCTTACTTTGGATAATTCACTCTTCTGTTGCTAGTTTTCTAAGGTAGAAGCTTATATAAGTTTAGATCTTAGATCTTCTAAGATTTTAGATCTTTTAGATCTTCTTTTCTAATATATGCATTCAGTCCTATAAATTTCCGTTTAAGGACTGCTTTTGCTGCATCCCACAGATTTTAAGTTGTGTTTTCATTTAGTTCAGAACATTAGAATTTTTCACTCATTGACCCGTGTGTTATTTAGAACTTTGTTGTTTAATTTCCAAGTATTTCAGGATTTTCCTGCTATCTTTATATTATTGATTTCTAGTTTAATTCCACTGTGGTTTGAGAACAGAGATTGAATGATTTTTATTCATTTAAACTTGTTAAGGTGTACTTGATGGCCCACAATGTAAGGTCTATCTTGCTGGATGAATAATGGGAGCTTGACATGAATGTGTATTCTGTTTTTTTTTTTTTTTTTTTGGATGAAGTGGGCTACAGATATCCATTATATCCAGTTGGTTGGTGGTGGTGTTGAGTACAACTGTGCTCTACTAATTTTCTGCCTACTAGATCTGTTCATTCCAGATAAAGGGGTGTTGAAATTTCCAACTATAATGTAGATTTATTTATTTCTTCTTGAAATTCTATCAGTTTTTGCCTCATGTATTTTGATGCTTTGTTGTTAGGTGCAGACACATTAAGGACAATTATGTGTTCTTTGATAATTGGTCCCTTTATCAACATGTAATACCCTTTTTTACCCCTGATAATTTCCTTGCTTTCAAGTCTGTGTCTTCTGAAATTAATACTGCTATTCCCACATTCTTTTGATTAATGTTTGCAATGTATATTTTTCTCCATCCATTTACTTTTAATCTAATATGTCTTATATTTAAAGTGAGTCTCTAGTAGACAACATATAGATGGGTCGGGCTTTTAGATCCACTCTGAAAATCTCTTTTAATTGGTGCATTTGGACAATTAACATTCAAAGTGATTATTGACACATTTGGATGAATATCTACCATATTTGTTACTATATGATATATATGATATTTGTTGTCCTTTTTAGTCCTATTTTTGTCTTCCCTTCATTCATTTTCTTCTGGTTTTAATTGTGCATTTTATACAATTCCATTTTATCTTCTCTCTTAGAATATTGGTTGAACTTTTTTTTTCTTTTTTTTAAAGTGGTTTCTGTAGCATTTACAATATACACTTCCAAGTAGTCTAAGCTCACTTTCGAATAATACTATATCTCTTTACAGGTAGTGTGAGTGTCTTGTATCAAAATAATTTTAATTTCCTCCTTCCATCCATATTATCATACATATCATTATACATAAGCATGCATAACTGTATATATATCCACACACACATAAGCATACATATTTAAATACATCATTGCTATTATTATTTTGAACAAGACTCATCTGTTATATTAATTAAGAATAAGAAAAATGCACACCTGTTATCCCAGCATTTTTGGAGGCCAAGGCAGGAGGATTACTTGAGCCCAGCAGTTTCAGGCTAGCCTGAGCAGCATAGCAAGACCCCATCTCTACAAAAAATTTTAAAAAGTTAGCCAGGTATAGTGGTGTGTACCTGTGGCCCCAGCTACTTTGGAAGCTGAGGCAGGAGGATCACTTGAGCCCAGGAGTTTGAGGCTGCAGTGAGTTGTGATCCTGCCACTGTACTCCAGCCTGGGTGATAGAGCAAGACCCTGCCTCAAAAAATGCATATATTTAAAATATAAATATAATAAAATATATTATGTATAATATATAATAAATAAAAGTTTTTATTTTACCTGTACCTATTCTTTCTCTGATGCTCTTCCTTTTTTATGTGGATGCAAGTATCTTACCTATATAATTTCCTTTCCATCTAATGAGTTTCTTTTAATATTTCTGGCAAGACTTGTGTACTGGCAATACGTTTCTTCAACTTTTTGAAAACCATATATTCCTCTTTCATTGTTGAAGAATGTTTTTTTCTGGGCACATAATTCTAGATTAGTGTTCTTTTTTTCTCAGTACTTTTAAATTCCACTCTTTTCTTGCTGGCATGGTTTCTGAAGAGAAGACAGATGTTATTCTTATCTTTGCTTCTTCATAGGTCAGCTGTTTTTTCTTCCTTTGGTTTCTTTCAGAGTTTTTTACCCTATCTTTGATTTTCTTGTAGTTTCAATATGATATGCACAGGTGTAGTTTTTTTGTTTTTGTTTTTGGCATTTATCCTACTTGATATCTATGAGCTTCCTGTATCTGTGGTTCTGTGGCTGACAATGATTTGGGGAAAGTTCTCAGTCGTTATTGCTCCGAGTATTTTTTCATTCTTTTTACTCTCTCTTTGCTTTCTTATATTCTCATTATGTGTATGTTAAATCTTTAGCGGTTGTCTCTCAGTTCTTGGATGTCATATTCTGTTTTTTTCAGTCATTTTTTTTTATCTTTGCCATTCAGTTTTAGAGGTTTCTATTGAGATATCCTCAAGCTCAGAGGATTTTTTTCCTGTTACATCAGTCCACCTAATAATCCTATCAAAAACATTCTTTTCTGTCACAGTTTTTCATTGATAGTGTTTTATTTTTGTTTTCTAGAATTTTCATTTCTCTGCTTACATTGTTCATCTGATCTTGCATACTGCCCACTTTACCCATTAGAGCCCTTATCATATTAATAATACTTGTTTTAATTGCTGGTCTGATAATTCCAATGTCTCTGCTGTATCTGTGCCAGATTCTGGTGTTTGCTCTGTCTCTTCAAAGTGTATCTTTTCCCTTTTGGTATGTCTTGTAATTTTTCTTGATGGTCAGACATTATATGCTAAGTAAAAAGACTTCTGTAAATAGGTCTTTAGGAATGTAGTGGTAAGGTATGGGGAAAGATGAAGCATTCTGTATTAGTATGATCAGGTCTCAGTTCTTTAGATGATCATGGGCCCCTGGACTGTGAAATTCACCCGGGGCTTCCCATTCTTTTTCTTTTTTTATTATTATACATTAAGTTCTAGGGTACATGTGCATAACGTGCAGGTTTGTTACATATGTACACTGTGTCATGTTGGTGTGCTGCACCCATTAACTCATCAGCACCCATCAATTCATCATTTATACCATGTATAACTCCCAATGCAATCCCTCCCCCCTCCGCCCTCCCCATGATAGGCCCCAGTGTGTGATGTTCCCCTTCCCAAGTCCAAGTGATCTCATTGTTCAGTTCCCACCAATAAGTGAGAACATGTGGTGTTTGGTTTTCTGTTCTTGTGATAGTTTGCTAAGAATGATGGTTTCCAGCTGCATCCATGTCCCTACAAAGGACACAAACTCATCCTTTTTTATGGCTGCATAGTATTCCAGGGTGTATATGTGCCACATTTTCTTAATCCAGTCTGTCACAGATGGACATTTGGGTTGCTTCCAAGTCTTTGCTATTGTGAATAGTGCCGCAATAAACATACGTGTGCATGTCTCTTTATAGCAGCATGATTTATAATCCTTTGGGTATATACCCAGCAATGGGATGGCTGGGTCATATAGTACTTCTAGTCCTAGATCCTTGAGGAATCGCCATACTGTTTTCCACAATGGTTGAACTAGTTTACAATCCCACCAACAGTGTAAAAGTGTTCCTATTTCTCCACATCCTCTCCAACACCTGTTGTTTCCTGATTTTTAATGATTGCCATTCTAACTGGTGTGAGATGGTATCTCATTGTGATTTTGATTTGCATCTCTCTGATGGCAAGTGATGATGAGCATTTTTTCATGTGTCTGTTGGCTATATGAATGTCTTCTTTTGAGAAGTGTCTGTTTATATCCTTTGCCCACTTTTTGATGGGGTTGTTTGTTTTTTTCTTGTATATTTGTTTGAGTTCTTTGTAGATGCTGGATATTAGCCCATTGTCAGATGAGAAGATTGCAAAAATTTTCTCCCATTCTGTAGGTTGCCTGTTCACTCTGATGGTGGTTTCTTTTGCTGTGCAGAAGCTCTTTAGTTTAATTAGATCCCATTTGTCAATTTTGGCTTAGGTGCCATTGCTTTTGGTGTTTTAGACACGAAGTCCTTGCCCATGCCTATGTCCTGAATGGTACTACCTAGGTTTTCTTCTAGGGTTTTTATGGTATTAGGTCTAACATTTAAGTCTCTAATCCATCTTGAATTAATCTTGGTATAAGGAGTAAGGAAAGGATCCCGTTTCAGCTTTCTCCTTATGGCTAGCCAATTTTCCCAGCACCATTTATTAAATAGGGAATCCTTTCCCCATTTCTTGTTTCTCTCAGGTTGGTCAAAGATCAGATGGCTGTAGATGTGTGGTATTATTTCTGAGGACTCTGTTCTGTTCCATTGGTCTATAGCTCTGTTTTGCTACCAGTACCATGCTGTTTTGGTTACTGTAGCCTTGTAGTATAGTTTGAAGTCAGGTAGCATGATGCCTCCAGCTTTGTCCTTTTGACTTAGGATTGTCTTGGCAATGCGGGCTCTTTTTTGGTTCCATATGAACTTTAAAGCAGTTTTTTCCAATTCTGTGAAGAAACTCATTGGTAGCTTGATGGGGATGGCATTGAATCTATAAATTACCTTGGGCAGTATGGCCATTTTCACGATATTGATTCTTCCTATCCATGAGCATGGTATGTTCTTCCATTTGTTTGTGTCCTCTTTGATTTCACTGAGCAGTGGTTTGTAGTTCTCCTTGAAGAGGTCCTTTACATCCCTTGTAAGTTGGATTCCTAGGTATTTTATTCTCTTTGAAGCAATTGTGAATGGAAGTTCATTCATGATTTGGTTCTCTGTTTGCCTGTTACTGGTGTATAAAAATGCTTGTGAATTTTGCACATTAATTTTGTATCCTGAGACTTTGCTGAAGTTGCTTATCAGCTTAAGGAGATTTTGGGCTGAGACAATGGGGTTTTCTAATTATACAATCATGTCATCTGCAAACAGGGACAATTTGACTTCTTCTTTTCCTAACTGAATACCCTTGATTTCTTTCTCTTGCCTGATTGCCCTAGCCAGAACTTCCAACACTGTGTGGAATAGGAGTGGTGAGAGAGGGCATCCCTGTCTTGTGCCAGTTTTCAAAGGGAATTTTTTCAGTTTTTGCCCATTCAGTATGATATTAGCAGTGGGTTTGTCATAAATAGCTCTTATTATTTTGAAGTACGTTCCATTAATACCGAATTTATAGAGCCTTTTTAGCATGAAGGGCTGTCGAATTTTGTAAAAAGCCTTTTCTGCATCTATTGAGATAATCATGTGGTTCTTGTCTTTGGTTCTGTTTATATGCTGGATTACATTTATTGATTTGCGAATGTTGAACCAGCCTTGCATCCCAGGGATGAAGCCCACTTGATCATGGTGGATAAGCTTTTTGATGTGCTGCTGAATCTGATTTGCCAGTATTTTATTGAGGATTTTTGCATCGATGTTCATCAGGGATATTGGTCTCAAATTCTCTTTTTTTGTTGTGTCTCTGCCAGGCTTTGGTATCAGGATGATGTTGGCCTCATAAAATGAGTTAGGGAGGATTCCCTCTTTTTCTATTGATTGGAATAGTTTCAGAAGGAATGGTACCAGCTCCTCCTTGTACCTCTGTTAGAATTCAGCTGTGAATCCATCTGGTCCTGGACTTTTTTTGGTTGGTAGGGTATTAATTATTGCCTCAATTTCAGAACCTGCTATTGGTCTATTCAGGGATTCAACTTCTTCCTGGTTTAGTCTTGGAAGAGTGTAAGTGTCCAGGAAATTATCCATTTCTTCTAGATTTTCTAGTTGATTTGCGTAGAGGTGTTTATAGTATTCTCTGATGGTAGTTTGTATTTCTGTGGGGTCCGTGGTGATATCCCCTTTATCATTTTTTATCATTTTTTATCATTGCATCTATTTGATTCCTCTGTCTTTTCTTCTTTATTAGTCTTGCTAGCGGTCTGTCAATTTTGTTGATCTTTTCAAAAAACCAACTCCTGGATTCATTGATTTTTTGGAGGGTTTTTTGTGTCTCTATCTCCTTCAGTTCTGGTCTATCTTAGTTATTTCTTGCCTTCTGCTAGCTTTTGAATGTGTTTGCTCTTGTTTCTCTAGTTCTTTTAATTGTGATGTTAGAGTGTCAATTTTAGATCTTTCCTGCTTTCTCTTGTGGGCATTTAGTGCTATAAATTTCCCTCTACACACTGCTTTAAATGTGTCCCAGAGATTCTGGTATGTTGTATCTTTGTTCTCATTGGTTTCAAAGAACATCTTTATTTCTGCCTTCATTTCGTTATATACCCAGTAGTCATTCAGGAGCAGGTTGTTCAGTTTCCATGTAGTTGAGCGGTTTTGATTGAGTTTCTTAGTCCTGAGTTCTAGTTTGATTGCACTGTGGTCTGAGAGACAGTTTGTTATAATTTCTGTTCTTTTACATTTGCTAAGGAGTGCTTTACTTCCAATTATGTGGTCAATTTTGGAATAAGTGCGATGTGGTGCTGAGAAGAATGTATATTCTGTTGATTTGGGGTGGAGAGTTCTATAGATGTCTATTAGGTCCACTTGGTGCAGAGATGAGTTCAATTCCTGGAAATCCTTGTTAACTTTCTGGCTCATTGATCTGTCTAATGTTGACAGTGGAGTGTTAAAGTCTCCCATTATTGTTGTATGGGAGTCTAAGTCTCTTTGTAAGTCTCTAAGGACTTGCTTTATGAATCTGGGTGCTCCTGTATTGGGTGCATATATATTTAGGATAGTTAGCTCTTCCTGTTGAACTGATCCCTTTACCATTATGTAATGGCCTTCTTTGTCTCTTTTGATCTTTGATGGTTTAAAGTCTGTTTTATCAGAGACTAGGATTGCAACCCCTGCTTTTTTTTGTTCTCCATTTGCTTGGTAGATCTTCCTCCATCCCTTTATTTTGAGCCTATGTATGTCTCTGCATGTGAGATCGGTCTCCTGAATACAGCAGACTGATGGGTCTTGACTCTTTATCCAGTTTGCCAGTCTGTGTCTTTTAATTGGAGCATTTAGTCCATTTACATTTAAGGTTAATATTGTTATGTGTGAACTTGATCCTGTCATTCTGATATTAACTGGTTATTTTGCTCGTTAGTTGATGCAGTTTCTTCCTAGCCTCGATGGTCTTTACATTTTGGCATGTTTTTGCAATGGCTGGTACCGGTTGTTCCTTTCCATGTTTAGGGCTTCCTTCAGGGTCTCTTGTAAGGCAGGCCTGGTGGTGACAAAATCTCTAAGCATTTGCTTATCTGTAAAGGATTTTATTTCTCCTTCACTTATGAAACTTAGTTTGGCTGGGTATGAAATTCTGGGTTGAAAATTCTTTTCTTTAAGAATGTTGAATATTGGCCCCCACTCTCTCCTGGCTTGTAGAGTTTCTGCCGAGAGATCTGCTGTTAGTCTGATGGGCTTCCCTTTGTGGGTAACCCGACCTTTCTCTCTGGTTGCCCTTAATATTCTTTCCTTCATTTTAACTTTGGTGAATCTGGCAATTATGTGTCTTGGAGATTCTCTTCTGGAGGAGTATCTTTGTGGCATTCTCTGTATTTCCTGAATTTGAATGTTGGTCTGCCCTACTAGGTTGGGGAAGTTCTCCTGGATGATATCCTGAAGAGTGTTTTCCAACTTGGTTCCATTTTCCCCCTCACTTTCAGGCACGCCAATCAGACGACGATTTGGTCTTTTTACATAATCCCATATTTCTTGCAGTCTTTGTTCATTTCTTTTTCTTCTTTTTTCTTTTGGTTTCTCTTCTCGCTTCATTTCATTCATTTGATCCTCAATCGCTGATACTCTTTCTTCCAGTTGATCGAGTCAGTTACTGAAGCTTGTGCATTTGTCACGTATTTCTCGTGTCATGGTTTTCATCTCTGTCATTTCATTTATGACCTTCTCTGCGTTAATTAATCTAGCTGTCAATTTTTCCACTGTTTTTTCAAGATTTTTAGTTTCTTTGCACTGGGTATGTAATTCCTCCTTTAACTCTGAGAAGTTTGATGGACTGAAGCCTTCTTCTCTCATCTCGTCAAAGTCATTCTCTGACCAGCTTCGATCCATTGCTGGTGATGGGCTGCGCTCCTTTGCAGGGGGAGTTGCGCTCTTATTTTTTGAATTTCCAGCTTTTCTGCCCTGCTTCTTCCCCATCTTTGTGGTTTTATCTGCCTCTGGTCTTTGATGATGCTGACGTACTGATGGGGTTTTGTTGTAGGTGTCCTTCCTGTTTGATAGTTTTCCTTGTAACAGTCAGGACCCTCAGCTGTAGGTCTGTTGGAGATTGCTTGAGGTTCACTCCAGACCCTGTTTGCCTGGGTATCAGCAGCAGAGGTTGCCGAAGATAGAATATTGCTGAACAGCGAGTGTACCTGTCTGATTCTTCCTTTGGAAGTTTCCTCTCAGGGGTGTACTCCACCCTGTGAGGTGTGGTTTGTCAGACTGCCCCTAGTGGGGGATGTCTCCCAGTTAGGCTATTCAGGGGTCAGGGACCCAGTTGAGCAGGCAGTCTGTCCCTTCTCAGATCTCAACCTCGGTGTTGGGAGATCCACTGCTCTCTTCAAAGCTGTCAGAGTCGTTTGTGTCTGCCGAGGTTCCTGCTGCTTTTGTTGTTGTTGTTGTTAACTGTGCCCTGTCCCCAGAGGTGGAGTCTACAGAGACAGGCAGGTTTCCTTGAGCTGCTGTGAGCTCCACCCAGTTTGAGCTTCCCAGCGGCTTTGTTTACCTACTTAAGCCTCAGCAATGGCGGTCGCCCCTCCCCCAGTCTCGCTACTGACTTGCAGTTAGATCTCTGACTGCTGTGTTAGCAATGAGGGAGGCTCCGTGGGCGTGGGACCCTCCCGGCCAGGTGTGGGATATATTCTCCTGGTGTGCCCGTTTGCTTAAAGCGCAGTATTGGGGTGGGAGTCACCCGATTTTCCAGGTGTTGTGTGTCTCACTTCCCCTGGCTAGGAAAAGGGATTCCCTTCCCCCTTGCACTTCCCAGGTGAGGCGATGCCTTGCCCTGCTTCAGCTCTTGCTGGTCGGGCTGCAGCAGCTGACCAGCATCGATTGACTGGCACTCCCTAGTGAGATGACCCCAGTACCTCAGTTGAAAATGCAGAAATCGGGGGCGGAGCAAGATGGCCGAATAGGAACAACTCCAGTCTCCAACTCCCAGCGCGAGCGACACAGAAGACCGGTGATTTCTGCATTTTCAACTGAGGTACTGGGGTCATCTCACTAGGGATTGCCGGACAATCGGTGCTGGTCAGCTGCTGCAGCCTGATCAGCGAGAGCTGAAGCAGGGCGAGGCATCGCCTCACCTGGAAGCGCAAGGGGGAAGGGGATCCGTTTTCCTAGCCAGGGGAACTGAGACACACAACACCTGGAAAATCGGGTAACTCCCACCCCAATACTGCGCTGTAAGCATACAGGCATTCCAGGAGAATATATCCCACACCTGGCCGGGAGGGTCCCACGCCCACGAAGCCTCCCTCACTGCTAACACAGCAGTCTGCCGTGATCTATCCGCAAGGCAGCAGCGAGGCTGGGGGAGGGGCGCCCGCCATTGCTGAGGCTTAAGTAGGTAAACAAAGCCGCTGGGAAGCTCGAACTGGGTGGAGCTCACAGCAGCTCAAGGAAGCCTGCCTGTCTCTGTAGTCTCCACCTCTGGGGACAGCGCACAGCTGAAGACCAACAGGGGAAGTAGCGGGAGCCGGTGCAGACGCGAACGACTCTGTCTGACAGCTTTGGGGAGAGCCGCGGATCTCCCAACGCGGAGGTTGAGATCTGAGAACGGACAGACTGCCTGCTCAGGTGTGTCCCTGACCCCTGAGTAGCCTAGCTGGGAGAAATCCCCCACTAGGGGCAGTCTGACACCCCACACCTCACAGGGTGGAGTACATCCCTGAGAGGACACTTCCAAAGGAAGAATCAGACAGGTACACTCGCTGTTCAGCAATATTCTATCTTCGGCAACCTCTGCTGCTGATACCCAGGCAAACAGGGTCTGAAGTGGACCTCAAGCAATCTCCAACAGACCAACAGAGAGTCCTTCTGACTGTCAGAAGGAAAACTATCAAACAGGAAGGACACCTATACCAAAACCCCATCAGTTCGTCACCACCATCAAAGACCAGAGACAGATAAAACCACAAAGATGGGGAAGAAGCAGGGCAGAAAAGCTGGAAACTCAAAAAATAAGAGCGCATCTCCCCCTGCAAAGGAGCGCAGCCCATCACCAGCAACGGATCAAAGCTGGTCAGAGAATGACTTGGACGAGAGGAGAGAAGAAGGCTTCAGTCCATCAAACTTATCAGAGCTAAAGGAGGAATTACGTACCCAGCGCAAAGAAACTAAAAATCTTGAAAAAAGAGTGGAAGAATTGACAGCTAGACTCATTAATGCAGAGAAGATCATAAACGAAATGACAGAGATGAAAACCATGACACGAGAAATACGTGACAAATGCACAAGCTTCAGTAACCGACTCGATCAACTGGAAGAAAGAGTATCAGCGATTGAAGATCAAATGAATGAAATGAAGCGAGAAGAGAAACCAAAAGAAAAAAGAAGAAAAAGAAATGAGCAAAGCCTGCAAGAAGTATGGGATTACGTAAAAAGACCAAATCTACGTCTGATTGGGGTGCCTGAAAGTGAGGGGGAAAATGGAACCAAGTTGGAAAACACTCTTCAGGATATCATCCAGGAGAACTTCCCCAACCTAGTAGGGCAGGCCAACATTCAAATTCAGGAAATACAGAGAACGCCACAAAGATACTCCTCCAGAAGAGCAACTCCAAGACACATAATTGCCAGATTCACCAAAGTTGAAATGAAGGAAAAAATCTTAAGGGCAGCCAGAGAGAAAGGTCGGGTCACCCACAAAGGGAAGCCCATCAGACTAACAGCAGATCTCTCGGCAGAAACTCTACAAGCCAGAAGAGAGTGGGGGCCAATATTCAACGTTCTTAAAGAAAAGAATTTTAAACCCAGAATTTCATATCCAGCCAAACTAAGTTTCATAAGTGAAGGAGAAATAAAATCCTTTACAGATAAGCAAATGCTTAGAGATTTTGTCACCACCAGGCCTGCCTTACAAGAGACCCTGAAGGAAGCCCTAAACATGGAAAGGAACAACCGGTACCAGCCATCGCAAAAACTTGGCAAAATGTAAAGACCATCGAGGCTAGGAAGAAACTGCATCAACTAACGAGCAAAATAACCAGTTAATATCATAATGGCAGGATCAAGTTCACACATAACAATATTAACCTTAAATGTTAATGGACTAAATGCTCCAATGAAAAGACACAGACTGGCAAACTGGATAAAGAGTCAAGACCCATCAGTCTGCTGTATTCAGGAGACCCATCTCACATGCAGAGACATACATAGGCTCAAAATAAAGGGATGGAGGAAGATCTACCAAGCAAATGGAGAACAAAAAAAAGCAGGGGTTGCAATCCTAGTCTCTGATAAAACAGACTTTAAACCATCAAAGATCAAAAGAGACAAAGAAGGCCATTACATAATGGTAAAGGGATCAATTCAACAGGAAGAGCTAACTCTCCTAAATATATATGCACCCAATACAGGAGCACCCAGATTCATAAAGCAAGTCCTTAGAGACTTACAAAGAGACTTAGACTCCCATACAATAATAATGGGAGACTTCAACACTCCGCTGTCAACATTAGACAGATCAACGAGACAGAAAGTTAACAAGGATATCCAGAAATTGAACTCATCTCTGCACCAAGCGGACCTAATAGACATCTATAGAACTCTTCACCCCAAATCAACAGAATATACATTCTTCTCAGCACCACATCGCACTTATTCCAAAATTGACCACATAATTGGAAGTAAAGTACTCCTCAGCAAATGTAAAAGAACAGAAATTATAACAAACTGTCTCTCAGACCACAGTGCAATCAAACTAGAACTCAGGACTAAGAAACTCAATCAAAACCGCTCAACTACATGGAAACTGAACAACCTGCTCCTGAATGACTACTGGGTACATAACGAAATGAAAGCGGAAATAAAGATGTTCTTTGAAACCAATGAGAACAAAGATACAACATACCAGAATCTCTGGGACACATTTAAAGCAGTGTGTAGAGGGAAATTTATAGCACTAAATGCCCACAAGAGAAAGCAGGAAAGATCTAAAATTGACACTCTAACATCACAATTGAAAGAACTAGAGAGGCAAGAGCAAATACATTCAAAAGCTAGCAGAAGGCAAGAAATAACTAAGATCAGAGCAGAACTGAAGGAGATAGAGACACAAAAAACCCTCCAAAAAATCAATGAATCCAGGAGTTGGTTTTTTGAAAAGATCAACAAAATTGACAGACCGCTAGCAAGGCTAATAAAGAAAAAAAGAGAGAGGAATCAAATAGATGCAATAAAAAATGATAAAGGGGATATCACCACTGACCCCACAGAAATACAAACTACCATCAGAGAATACTATAAACGCCTCTACGCAAATCAACTAGAAAATCTAGAAGAAATGGATAATTTCCTGGACACTTACACTCTCCCAAGGCTAAACCAGGAAGAAGTTGAATCCCTGAATAGACCAATAGCAGGCTCTGAAATTGAGGCAACAATTAATAGCCTACCCACCAAAAAAAGTCCAGGACCAGATGGATTCACAGCTGAATTCTACCAGAGGTACAAGGAGGAGCTGGTACCATTCCTTCTGAAACTATTCCAATCAATAGAAAAAGAGGGAATCCTCCCTAACTCATTTTATGAGGCCAACATCATCCTGATACCAAAGCCTGGCAGAGACACAACAAAAAAAGAGAATTTTAGACCAATATCCCTGATGAACATTGATGCAAAAATCCTCAATAAAATACTGGCAAACCGGATTCAGCAGCACATCAAAAAGCTTATCCACCATGATCAAGTGGGCTTCATCCCTGGGATGCAAGGCTGGTTCAACATTCGCAAATCAATAAACGTAATCCAGCATATAAACAGAACCAAAGACAAGAACCACATGATTGTCTCAATAGATGCAGAAAAGGCTTTTGACAAAATTCAACAGCCCTTCATGCTAAAAACGCTCAATAAATTCGGTATTGATGGAACGTACCTCAAAATAATAAGAGCTATTTATGACAAACCCACAGCTAATATCATACTGAATGGGCAAAAACTGGAAAAATTCCCTTTGAAAACTGGCACAAGACAGGGATGCCCTCTCTCACCACTCCTATTCAACATAGTGTTGGAAGTTCTGGCTAGGGCAATCAGGCAAGAGAAAGAAATCAAGGGTATCCAGTTAGGAAAAGAAGAAGTCAAATTGTCCCTGTTTGCAGATGACATGATTGTATATTTAGAAAACCCCATCGTCTCAGCCCAAAATCTCCTTAAGCTGATAAGCAACTTCAGCAAAGTCTCAGGATACAAAATTAATGTGCAAAAATCACAAGCATTCTTATACACCAGCAACAGACAAGCAGAGAGCCAAATCAGGAATGAACTTCCATTCACAATTGCTTCAAAGAGAATAAAATACCTAGGAATCCAGCTTACAAGGGATGTAAAGGACCTCTTCAAGGAGAACTACAAACCACTGCTCAGTGAAATCAAAGAGGACACAAACAAATGGAAGAACATACCATGCTCATGGATAGGAAGAATCAATATCGTGAAAATGGCCATACTCCCCAAGGTTATTTATAGATTCAATGCCATCCCCATCAAGCTACCAATGAGTTTCTTCACAGAATTGGAAAAAACTGCTTTAAAGTTCATATGGAACCAAAAAAGAGCCCGCATTGCCAAGACAATCCTAAGTCAAAAGGACAAAGCTGGAGGCATCACGCTACCTGACTTCAAACTGTACTACAAGGCTACAGTAACCAAAACAGCATGGTACTGGTACCAAAACAGAGATATAGACCAATGGAACAGAACAGAGTCCTCAGAAATAATACCGCACATCTACAGCCATCTGATCTTTGACAAACCTGAGAGAAACAAGAAATGGGGAAAGGATTCCCTATTTAATAAATGGTGCTGGGAAAATCGGCTAGCCATAAGTAGAAAGCTGAAACTGGATCCTTTCCTTACCCCTTATACGAAGATTAATTCAAGATGGATTAGAGACTTAAATGTTAGACCTAATACCATAAAAACCCTAGAAGAAAATCTAGGTAGTACCATTCAGGACATAGGCATGGGCAAGGACTTCATGTCTAAAACACCAAAAGCAATGGCAGCAAAAGCAAAAATTGACAAATGGGATCTAATTAAACTGAAGAGCTTTTGCACAGCAAAAGAAACTACCATCAGAGTGAACAGGCAACCTACAGAATGGGAGAAAATTTTTGCAACCTACTCATCTGACAAAGGGCTAATATCCAGAATCTACAAAGAACTCAAACAAATATACGAGAAAAAAACAAACAACCCCATCAAAAAGTGGGGAAAGGATATGAACAGACATTTCTCAAAAGAAGATATTCATACAGCCAACAGACACATGAAAAAATGCTCATCATCACTCGCCATCAGAGAAATGCAAATCAAAACCACAATGAGATACCATCTCACACCAGTTAGAATGGCAATCATTAAGAAGTCAGGAAACAACAGGTGTTGGAGAGGATGTGGAGAAATAGGAACACTTTTACACTGTTGGTGGGATTGTAAACTAGTTCAACCATTATGGAAAACAGTATGGCAATTCCTCAAGGATCTAGAACTAGATGTACCATATGACCCAGCCATCCCACTACTGGGTATATACCCAAAGGATTATAAATTAGTCTACTACAAAGACACATGTACACGTATGTTTATTGCGGCACTATTCACAATAGCAAAGACTTGGAATCAACCCAAATGTCCATCTGTGACAGACTGGATTAAGAAAATGTGGCACATATACACCATGGAATACTATGCAGCCATAAAAAAGGATGAGTTTGCGTCCTTTGTAGGGACATGGATGCAGCTGGAAACCATCATTCTTAGCAAACTATCACAAGAAGAGAAAACCAAACACCGCATGTTCTCACTCATAGGTGAGAACTGAACAATGAGATCACTTGGACTCGGGAAGGGGAACATCACACACTGGGGTCTATCATGGGGAGGGGGGAGGGGGGAGGAGGGAGGGATTGCATTGGGGAGTTATACATGATATAAATGATGAATTGATGGGTGCTGACGAGTTGATGGGTGCAGCACACCAACATGGCATAAGTTTACATATGTAACAAACCTGCACGTTATGCACATGTACCCTAGAACTTAAAGTATAATAAAAAAAAAAAAAAAAAAAAAAAAAAAAAAAAAAAAAAAAAAAAAAAAAAAAAAAGAAAATGCAGAAATCACAGGTCTTCTGTGTCGCTCGCGCTGGGAGTTGGAGACTGGAGCTGTTCCTATTCGGCCATCTTGCTCTGCCTCCACCCCCACCCCCAGGCTTCCCATTCTTTTCCCACATTTGTGGTGGGGCAGGATGGCTAGAGTAGGCTAGAGTTAGATACTTCCTTTCCACAAGGTCAGTTATGCTCTGAAAAGGCCTAGTAGGTTAGGCTCTGGTTAACTACTTTATCCTGAGAGTGACCTTGTTAAGAAGGACAGAATACTTTGGTGCACTTTAAAATGGTTTTTTCTCCTCCCACCCCCACCAGAAGTACAAGGGAATTTTTTTTCTTGTATGACAATTTGATTTAGCTTCAGTAAATAAAACTCACAAACGTGTGAGTCCCCATTATGATTATGACTGGATATGCCTATGGTTTTTAGTTCTCACAGATGTCCACACTGAGTCTCTAGCAATTTGTGAATTATAGTTCAGATTTTTTTTTAACCCTGTCACTAGATTCCACAGAGCTTTCAGCTCCTGAGTTTCTGCTCTACTATACTGTGTTTCTCTACATTCACCTGCCAGTCTCTCCAATTGTTGGGGAATCAGTTTGCCCTGTGACCTTAACTCTCTTACAGATCCAGGAAGAGTCATTGATTTTTCAATTTGTTCACCCCTTCACTTGTTATTAGGATAGAGTGATGACTTCCAGGCTTCCTGCCTGCCGAACTGTAAATCAGAAGTCTTTTGGCTTATTTTCTAATATAATTTTTTTTTTTTACTATTGATTTGAGAGTTCTTTATATATTTTAGATACCAGTCCTTTGTCAAATATGTGATTTGCTAATGTGCACTCACAGTCTGTAGCTTGTATTTTCGTCCTGACAGAATATTTCAGAATACAAAATTTTTTATATTAATAAAATCAAATTTATTAATTTTTCCTTTTATGTATAATGCTTTTGGTAAAAAATCTAAGATCTATGTCTATCTCTAGATCCTTAAGAGTTTCTCCATTCCCCCCCCCCCCCCAGTTTTGTAGTTCTATAATTTTGGGTTTTGATTCATTTTAAGTTAAGTTTTATATAAGGTGTGAGACCAGTCAGTTATTTTCCCTATGGATGTTCAATTACTTCAGCACCGTTTGTTGTAAAGGCTAACCTTTTGCCACTGAGTTGCTTTTACACCTTTGTCAAAAATTAGTTGGATGTATTTGCTTTCA
Source organism: Rhinopithecus roxellana (assembly GCF_007565055.1). Lineage (NCBI taxonomy): Eukaryota > Metazoa > Chordata > Mammalia > Primates > Cercopithecidae > Rhinopithecus > Rhinopithecus roxellana. The sequence continues at coordinate 109,098,937 of NC_044555.1, read as the reverse complement.
TCTATTTCTGGATATTTTCTGTCCTGTTGATCTATGTGCCTATCCCTCTGTAAATACCACAAAGTCTGATTACTGTAGCAACATTGAAGATCAAATGGACTTCTTTCTCCTACTGTGTTGTTTTTCAAAATTTCCTTTAGCTATTCTAGTTATTTTAATTTTGCATGTAAGTTTTAGAATTATCTTGTCTGTATCTACAAGAATTCTTATTCAGATATTGATTATAATTGCATCACACTTATTTATCAATCTGGGGAAAATTAAGACATTTATTCTTTTGAGTGTTCTAAGTAATGAATACAATTTATCTTACCATTTATTTTGATATTCTTTTATTTCTTTCATCAACATTGTATATTTTCAGCATGTAAATCATGCACATGTCTTCTTAGATTTATACCTAAGTATTTCTCATTTTTAAGCCATTATAAATATAACTACATTATAAATTATAAAAATAATTATAAATGATAATGTATTTTTAATTTGAGTCCACATGTTTATTGCTAGTATATAGAAATAACATTTATTTGTGTATGTTGATCTTTTATCTTGTTTGAATGTATTTATTCTAGGAGTATTTTAAAAATGGGTTAATTGGTGTTTTCTATGTAAACAATCATGACATCTACAAACAGGGAAGTTTTATTTTTTTCTTTTCTGATCTGCATGCCTTTTGTTTCCTTCTCTTTCCTTGTGGCATGTCTAGAACCTCCAGCACTTCGCGGAATAAAAGTGATGAGAGTAGTCGCACTTGCTTCATTCGCAATTTAAGGAGGAAAGCATTTAGTTATTCAACATTAGGTATAATGTTAACTGTAGTCTTTTTCATAGCTTTTTTTATCAAGTTGAGGAATTTCCTCAATATTTCTATTTTCTGAGATTTTTTCATTGTGAATGAGCGCTGAATTTTGTCAGATGGTTTTTCTGCAATGAGTGATGTGATAGCATACGTTTTTCTTCTTTAACCTGTTAATATGGTGGATTAGATGAATTTTTTATTTATTTAAATAGCTTTAGTGGTACAAGTGGTTTTAGGTTACATGGATGAATTGTATAATGATGATGTTCAAGATTTTAGTGTACCCATCTTGTGAGTAAGGTACATTTTTCTCAATATGTAGTTTTTAATCCCTCACCCCTTCCCAACCTTCCTCCTTCTGAGTCACCAATGTCCACTATACCACTCTGTATGTCTTTGCATATCCATAGCGTAGCTCCCACTTATATGTCAGAATATGTGTTGTTTGGTTTTCTATTCCTAAGTTACTTCCCTTAGAATAATGACCACCAGCTCCATCCAAGTTTCTGCAAAAGACATTATTTCATTCTTTTCTATGACTGAGTGGAATTTCATTAAATATGTATAAAATATGTACATGTGTATATATATGTTTGTACATATATTGTATATATATGTTTATACATATATGTGTGTGTATATATATGCAATATAGTGTGTGTGTGTATATATACACACACACACACATTTTCTGTATCCACTCGTTGGTTGATGGGCACTTAGGTTGTTTTCATATATTTGCAATTGATGCTAATATTTTGATAGGAATTGCATTGAATCTGTAGATTACTTTGGTGGTATGGCCATTTTCATGATATTGATTCTTCCAATCCATAAATGTGTTCAGAAGTCTTTTTAACATAATGACATCTTTTCCTTTGGATAGATACCCAGTAGTGGGACTCCTGGAATGAGTGGTAGATCTACTTTTAGTTCTTTGAGAAATCTCCATACTGTTTTCCATAGAGGTTATACTAATTTACATTCTCACCAGCAGTGTGTAAGTGTTCCCTTTTCACCACATCTACACCAATTTATTGCTTTTTGACTTTCTCATAATGGCCATTCTGACTGGGGTAAGGTAGTGTATTAGTCTGCTCTTGCACTGCTGTAAAATACCTGAGAGTGGGTAATTTATTAAGAGAAAAGGTTTAATTGGCTTACAGTTCTGTAGGCTGTACAGGAAGCATAGTGACTTCTGAGGAGGCCTCAGGAAATGTTTAATCATGGCAGAAGGCAAAGGAGAATTAGGTACATTTTACATGGCTGAAACAGGAGAAGGGAAGAGAGGGGAAGGTGCTACACACTTTTAAACAACCAGATCTCGTGAGAATTCTATCATGACAACAGCACTAGAGGGATGGTGCTAAACCATTAGAAACTGCCCCCATGATCCAATCACCTCCCACCAAACTCTACCTCCAGTATTGGTGATTTGTATTAGTCCATTTTCACGCTGCTGATAAAAACGTACCAGAGACTGGGCAATTTACAAAACAAAGAGGTTTAATTAGACTTAAAGTTCTACATGGCTGGGAAGGCCTCACAATCGTGGCAGAAGGCAAGGAGGAGCAAGTCACATCTTAAGTAGATGACAGCAGGCAAAGAGAGCTTGTGCAGGGAGACTCCCATTTTTAAAACCATCAGATCTCATGAGACCCATTCACTATCACAAAAACAGCATGGGAAAGACCTGCCCCTGTGATTCAATCATCTCCCACCAGGTCCCTCCCATAACACATGGGAATTGTGGGAGCTACAAGATGAGATTTGGGTGGGGATACAGAGCCAAACCATATCAGGATTACAGTTCAATATAAGATTTGGATGGGGACACAGATCTAAGCCATATCAGGTGGTATCTCATTGTGTTTTCAATTTGCATTTCCCTGATTAGTGATGCTGAGCATTTTTCTTATGTTTATTGGCCATTGGTGTATCTTCTTTTGAGAAATGTCTGTTCATATTATTTGTCCACTTTTTGATGATTTTTTTTCTTGCTGATTTGTTTGAGTTCCTTGTAGATTCTGGATATTAGTCCTTTGTTGGATGCATAGTTTGTAAATATTTTCACTCATTCTTTGGGTTGTCTGTTTATTCTTATGAGTATTTCTTTTCCTATGCAGAAGCTTTTTAGTTTAGTTAGGTCCCACTTATTTATTTTTGTTTTTGATGTATTTGCTTTTGAGGTCTTAGTCATAATTCCTTGCCTAGACCAAAATCCAGAAGACTTTTTGCAAGGTTATTTCCTAGAAATTGTATGGCTTCAGATCTTAGATTTATGTCTTTTATCCGTTTCCACTTACTTTTGTATAAGGTGAGAGATAAGGATCCAGTTTAATTCTTCTTTATGTGGTTATCCAGTTTAACCAGCACCATTTATTGTCCTTTCCCCAGTGTATGTTTTTGTCAACTTGTGAAAGATCAGTTGGCTATAGGTATATGGTGTTGTTTCTGGGTTCTCATTCTGTTTCCTTGGTCTATGTATCTACTTTTTTACCAGTACCATGCTGTTTTGGTTACCATATCCTTGCAGTATAATTTGAAGTTGGGTAATGTGATGCCTCCAGATTTGTACTGTTTTGCTTAAAATTGCTTTGGCTATTTGGGCTCTTTTTTGATTTCATGTGAATTTTAGGATTTTTTTTTCTAATTCTGTGAATAGTGATGTTAATATTTTGATAGGGATTACATTGATCTGTAGATTTCTTTGTTGGCTTGGCCATTTTCATGATATTGATTCTTCCAGTCCATGAAAATAAGATGTATTTTCATTTGTTTGTGTCATCTGATTTCTTTCAGCAGTGTTTTGTAGTTCTCCTTCTAGAGAATTTTCACCTTCCTGGTTAATTATATCCCTAGGTATTTTATTATTTTTTGCAGCTATTGTAAAAGGGATTGAGTTCTTTAATTTGATTCTCAATTTGGTCATTGTTGATGTATAGTGGTGCTACTGAGTGGTGTACATTGATTTGTAATCTGAGACTTTACTGAATTCATCAAATCTAGGAGTCTTTTTGAGTAATCTTTAGGGTTTTCTAGGTATAAGATTATATCAGTCAACGGAGATAGTTTTACTTCTGGTTTTCCAGTTTGGATGCCCTTTATTTCTTTTTTTTTTTTTTTTTTTTTTTTTTTTAATTTTTATTATACTTTAAGTTCTAGGGTACATGTGCATAACGTGCAGGTTTGTTACATATGTATACTTATGCCATGTTGGTGTGCTGCACCCATCAACTCATCAGCACCCATCAATTCATCATTTATATCATGTATAACTCCCCAATGCAACCCCTCCCTCCTCCCCCCTCCCCCCTCCCCATGATAGGCCCCAGTGCGTGATGTTCCCCTTCCCGAGTCCAAGTGATCTCATTGTTCAGTTCCCACCTATGAGTGAGAACATGCGGTGTTTGGTTTTCTCTTCTTGTGATAGTTTGCTAAGAATGATGGTTTCCAGCTGATGCCCTTTATTTCTTTCTCTTGCTTGATTGCTCTGGGTGAGAGTTCATAGATTGATTGATTTTTGAACATTGATCCAGCCTTGCATCCCTGGTTACATCCATTGTCTCTGATAAAAATCTGGTGTCATTTGTATTATTTATTTCTTATAGTTAAGGTATACTTTTCTCTGGTTGCTTTTCAGATGTTTCCTTTGCCTTTGTTTTCAGAAGATTAATATGATCTGTCTTGTCATGTATTTTTGTTTGTTTATCGTGATTGTTGTTTGCTCAGCTTCTTAAAGTTGTGAGTTTATGTCACTTACCAAATTTGTCAAGTTTTCAGCCATTGTTTTTGAATACTTTTTAAGTCTCATTCTCTTTCCCCTCACCTTACAAGTCTATGATAACACAAATGTTAGCTCTTTCTTTATATGCTCATAGGTCCCTGAGGCTCTGTTTACTTTTCAGTCTACTTTATATCTGTTGTTCAAATGGATAGCTATTGTTCTAGCTACCATTTCTTTTATTCTTTCCTTTGTCCCCTCCTTTTTCTTTTTTTTTTTTTTTTGAGACGGAGTCTCGCTGTGTCACCCAGGCTGGAGTGCCGGATCTCAGCTCAGCTCACTACAACCTCTGCCTCTTGGGTTCAAGTGATTCTCCTGCCTCAGCCTCCGGAGTAGCTGGGACTACAGGCGCACAACACCATGCCCGGCTAATTTTGTATTTTTAGTAGAGACAGGGTTTCACCATGTTGGCCAGGATGGTGTTGATCTCTTGACCCCGTGATCCACCTGCCTCGGCCTCCCAAAGTGCTAGGATTACAAGCATGAGCCACCGCACCCGGCCTGTCCCCTCCATTTTTCTGTTGAGCTCATATACTGATGTTTTCTATTTTAGTTGTTGCATTTTTCAGGTCTAAAATTTCCATTTGTTTCTTTTTTACATATTTTTTAACTGATATTTTCTATTTCATTGCTGACACTTTATTTTTTCTTTGTTTTACACATATTTTTTTAAATTGCTCAATAAAGCATTTTTATTAGGGTTGCTTTAAAATTATTGTCAAATGAATCTAACATTTCTGTTATCTCAGTGTTGATGTATGTTAATTATCTTTTTCATTCATCTCATTAGTCCTGATTCTTGATATTATGGGTGATTTTTAATTAAAATCTGAATACTTTGGGCATTATGTTTTGAAACCCCAATGATATTTAAATTGTGTCTAGTTGCTTTTGTTGTTTTTTTTTTTTCTAACAACACTCCTGCATGATACAAGTGGTCACTACGTTGTTATTGTACAGTGTTGGTGGAAGTCCAGGTTCCCTACTTGGTTTGTGGTGACAGTCAAGGAGAGGGACTCCTCATTACTTCTGAGCAGGGATGGGCATCCCAGCTTTCTACATGATCTCCACTGACGTGGTGGTGCATGAGTGACCTTGTTAAAGCTTGGCAATGGTGAAATTTTAGACTTTTTACTAGGTCTCTCCTGACACCACTTCTGTGAGGGAGAGAGGGCTACTTGATTACTGCACAGTGCGGGTAGAAATTTAAACACTTAACTTGGTTTCCACTGACACCATGAGGTAGGTTAATTACCAGTGATGGGGATAACAGTATGGACTCCCTCTGCTACTTTACCAGGCATTTTGCAGCATCTTGTTACATCCTAGCAAGAATGGAAATCTAGGCTTCCCAGTCAAAATTTTCTGATGCTGGTAGTGGTGCGGCCATGACTACCAATGAGTTCATGTTTTCTCTGTTGTGTTTGGCTGGAATAGTTATTGTCTAAAAGCTTTCCATTTAGGTTGCTCATTTTCTGGACCTTTGGCTAGAGAGAGGAGACTTTTGATGGCAGAAGGGTGGTTTTTTACTTGTGTTTGTTGCTGTTAACATATTATAGGTCTTCAGCTCAGGATATATAAAGTAAAAAAGAGTATTCACCACCATGCTATTCCTTATGTTCCAAGATATCTAGCTAGCCCATCCTCTTCTCTCCACCTTTTGTAAACTTCTTATGTTTATTTTATACATAATGTCCAGAAATTTTAGTTGTAAAGAGTAGAATAAATGGAAAAAAATATATCTCCATATTTCTAGACATGGAGTTGGCACAGCAGTGTTACTCCTAGGTATTTATTGAAGAGAAATGAAAACATATCCATGCAAAGACTTGCTCTTGAATCTTCCTAGCAGCTGAATGTATAAGAGGTGAAAACTAGAACTTACCAAATGCTCATCAATATGTGAAGAAATAAATAAATTTTGATATATTCATATTATTGTTATTTGAAAATTAAAATATCTGACTGCAATATCAAATGCAGAAGAAGGTGTGGAAAGGTCAACACTTAAACATAGTGGTGAAAATATAAATTGTTATCATTTCTTGGGAAAAAAACGGAATAAACTTAAATTGGAGTAAAAATGAAAATATACATTTAACTTCTGGATTTCCTAGAAAATCTTTTACAAATCTGTATAAGAAAATGTGTACAAGGATGCTTAATATAGCATTGCAACAGAAATGGGAAATAATCTAAAATATCCATCAATAGGGGATTAGATGAATCGTGGAGTCTTGATGAATTACATCTAATTATCTTAGAAATTGAAATAAAAAACTTATTGAGCAGAAAAAAGTTAGTTGCAAGTTACACTTGTATACATTTTTATTCACACAACATTATTCTAAAACTAGTTTTATGGAGATAAATCCATATAATATATGGGTAAAAACTTGGATAAAAATACACTTGGGTTTTATATAAGTGATTGCTAGTCAGAAAGGAACAATACAAAAGAATTTAAGCAGAAAGTATCTGTTTTTTGAAAAAAAAAAAATCAGACTTTATATTCATAGGCATTTACTACATTATTCTCTACAATATGTTTTTATTTGTTCATAACTGAAAAGGAAGGAGTTAGGAAATTATGGTTAGATATAGCTTTCCAAGAAGAGGAAAACAAGAGCAAAAATGATGAGGCATATTTGGGAAACTGTAAGAAATTTAAGGCTGGGTGAAGGGCACATGAGCCTTGAGTCACAGGTAAAGGGCATATATGAAGGGCCTTGTATGTCATACTGAGGAACATGAAGATTTTTCTTTAAGGCAGGGAAGCACCAATGAAGGCTTCAAGGAATGAGAATTACATAAATTTACACATCCCATAAAGGCATATTTAAGTGCTATGGTGTTAGCTAAGGGTATAAAAAGGGGGAAGGGCATCAAACAAAGAGAAGAGGCACATAAACTATTTTTCACAAATAATAGTAAATTCTAAAAGTAAAGTCTTGTTGGCATGCAGGCTCTGTGAGTGCAAGAAACCAGTATTTCCCTTAGTTGTGCCCCAGAGCAGAATAGTATGGATTAACAGGTACTCAATAGTTACAGTGGCTGGGTGTTGGAATAGTTCAAAGATGGGCTTTTATTGTGGAAACTCTATTTGAGAGACATGATGTTCTAGGTGGTAGGTTTAGATCTGTGTCATGCAAGCTATGTGATAGATCTGAATATTTTTAATTTGCTGGTTGACAGGCTGAATATTCACCTGTTTGACTGGATATATTGTTACCAATTTAGTTAAAAAGACAGTTCTTTGCATTACAGTATCAGACATATCATTTGTTGGATTAAATGAATTTATATTTTAAAAAAATTTCAGTCAAATTGACAATGACAATAGGCTATCTTGGTCATATTAATTCAAACAGTCAAACATTCATTGAGTAAAGACTAAGAAACAATGTTTTATTTTACCCATGTCAAGAAAGATGTAGTTCATACATATATATGTGTGTATATGTATATGTCTATGTATGTATTATGTGTGTATATATGTGTAATATATTGACATATTTGTATATTTGCTGGATACATAGGATGCATCTAATAAATGTTTATTATTTTATCTTTCCCACCCCTAATGAGAAATTGGCAGCCACTTAAGGTGATACAGAAATGAAACAATTAAACAGATGGTTTCCTTGTGCAGAAAATTTTTTTAAATGAAGACTAAAAAATAAAAAAGTTATAATCCAACCACCCAGATATATTAATGATTTAGTGTGTCTCTTTTTTGAATTAAACAAAATGTGTGTGTGTGTGTGTATATATATATATATATATGTGGGATAGATCATTACTGTGCATACTATTTTATTGCCTGTTTTGTTTTGTATATTGGTCATATATTTCATATCATTAAATATTCTTTTTCAATGGATAAATCATTTCCCATTCCTGTGGAGACCTTCTGCATAATATCTTATGTTCAATTGTTTGACAGTATGAATATGGTTTTTTCACTACCTTTCACTTTGCTCTTGTTTTACTAATTGACTTTTTCATGGAAGAAAAAAGAATTATGCTGTGAGAATGTCATTCTCTAAAAATATTATACGCTGATAATGTCCTTCTCATTTCAGAGTTGCTTACTTTTTGTTTGCAATTGTTTTGTTATGACATAGTTCCTAAAGCTGCAACTTAAGTGATTTTCTCTTGCCTCTCAGCTGGCTATCCTCTTCACGAAGTCCTCCCTTTCAGTGAATGGTGTGTGAATGAACAGTTTAATTTACTGGGAGAGATCACTATTTCAAGTAATCCTACGGTTAATGATTTTGTCAAGACAGAATCCAATAATGAGAATCATCACTCCCAAATTGATGTTTTTGAAATATGTATTTTTTATATTGGAACTATTTTACATAGACATATTGTATTTAACTTGTGAAGTGCCTCTGGCCACATTCCGAAAGCTAGTATTTGATATTAACAATACTCATAGTAATCCATCATTTAACAATGGATATACATTCTAAGAAATTTCATTGTTGTGGGAACATCATAGAGTTTATTGCACAAACCTAGATGGTATTGTCTACTGCACACCTAGGCTACATGTTGTAGCCTATGGCTCCTAGGCTACAAAGCTGCATACCTTGTGATTTTACTAAATACTGGAGGCAATTCTAAAATTGTATATCTAAACATAGAAAAAGTACTGTAAAAATATGGATAAGGCCAGGCGCAGTGGCTCAGGCCTGTAATCCCAGCATTTTGGGAGACTGAGGCACAAGGACTGCTTGAGGCCAAGAGTGGAAGACCAGCCCGGGCAACATAGAAAGACTCCCATCTCTAAATACATGCACAAAAATTAAAACATTAGCCAGGCATGGTGGCACATGCCTGTAATCCTAGCTACTTGGGCGGCCGAGTAACAGAGTGAGACCCTATCTCAAAAATATACATAAAAATAAAAAGTAGTAAACCTGTATAAGACACATGCCATGAATGGAGCTGGCAGGACAGGAGCTGGGTGAATCAATGAGTGAGCAGTGAGTGAATGTGGACGACTAGGACATTACTGTACATTACTGCAGACTTTATAAACACTATACACATAGGCTGCACTAAATTTACAAAAAATATTTTCTTCAATAATAAATTAACTTTAGAGTTAATAAACTAATTTCAGAGTTGCTTACTTTTTAATTACAATTGTTCTGTCATGACATGGTTCCTAATGCTGCAACTGAAGTGATTTTGCTCTTGCCTCTCAGCTGGCTATCCTTTTCTCCAAGTCCTCCCTTTCAGTTAATGATGTGTGAATGATCACTTCAATTCACTGGGAGAGATCACTGTTTAAATTAATCCTATGGTTAATCATTTTGTCAAGACAGAATCCAGTAATGAGAATAATCACTCCCAAATTGATGTTTTTGAAATTTGGATTTTTTGTATATTCTTATCTTAAAGCATTTCCATCTGCAGTCAGTGTTGAAGGCCCAGCTATCAGCCATAGAAAAGACAAAGGCAAGCTAGAATGGAGGCGAATGCATTTAGGCCTGAGCATTCCCACCAGGGAATAAGCAGCTCATGTTAGCACTCTTTCTAACGACATCACTGGAGGACATGTATGTTAATGAATATTCTCCTGGTACTTGAAGAGAATAGAATTGTGTTGACTCCCAAAGTGAATTTGAAATTAGCTCTCTTGTAGTGAAGGCAATAGTTGGGTTTATTTGAGTATAAAATGTATTTTTTCCTCTTTCTTTTGTTATTATTACTGTTTACATTTTTGTGGGTATGTAGTAGCTATATATATATTTATGGGGTACATTAGATGTTTTGATACAGGCATGCAATGTGAAATAAGCACATCATGGAGAATGGGGTATCTCTCCCACAAGCATCTTTCCGTCGAGTTACAAACAATCCAATTACATTCTTTAAAATGAGATTCAGTCATTTGCAACAACATGGATGAAACTGGAGATCATTATGTTAAGGGAAATAAGCCAGGCACAGAAAGACAAACATCACATGTTCTTATTTATTTGTGGTAGCTAAAAATAAGATATATTTTTAAGATACATTTTGATTTCCAGAATTACAAATAAGGAAATAATGAATCCTCTGCTTATACTATGACGAGAGGAAAACAATATATCTGATTCCCTTTGGCTGTGTCCCCATCCAAATCTCATCTTGAATTGTAGTTCGCATAAATCCCATGGGCGGGGGAGGGATGGGTGGGAGGTAATTGAATCATGTGGATGGTTACCCCCATACTGCCGTTCTCCTGACAGTGAATGAGTTCTCATGAGATCTGGTGGTTTTATGAGGGGCTTTTCCCCCTTTTGCTCAGCACTTCTTCCTGCCATCATATGAAGGACATGCTTGCTTCCCTTTCTACCATGATTATAAGTTTCCTGAGGCCTCCCTAGCCATATGGAACTGGGAGTCTTCTTTCCTTTATAAATTACCCAGTCCTATTATACTTTAAGTTCTAGGGTACATGTGTATAACGTGTAGGTTTGTTACATATGTATACTTGTGCCATGTTGGTGTGCTGCACCCATCAACTCGTCAGCACCCATCAACTCGTCATTTACATCAGGTATAACTCCCAATGCAATCCCTCCCCCCTCCCCCCTCCCCATAATAGGCCCCAGTGTGTGATGTTCCCCTTCCCGAGTCCAAGTGATCTCATTTTTCAGTTCCTACCTATGAGTGAGAACATGCGGTGTTTGGTTTTCTGTTCTTGCGATAGTTTGCTGAGAATGATGATTTCCAGCTGCATCCATGTCCCTACAAAGGACGCAAACTCATCCTTTTTTATGGCTGCATAGTATTCCATGGTGTATATGTGCCACATTTTCTTAATCCAGTCTGTCACTGATGGACATTTGGGTTGATTCCAAGTCTTTACTATTGTGAATAGTGCTGCAATAAATGTATGTGTGCATGTGTCTTTATAGCAGCATGATTTATAATCCTTTGGGTATATACCCAGTAATGGGATGGCTGGGTCATATGGTACTTCTAGTTCTAGATCCTTGAGGGATTGCCATACTGTTTTCCATAATGGTTGAACTAGTTTACAATCCCACCAACAGTGTAAAAGTGTTCCTATTTCTCCACATCCTCTCCAGCACCTGTTGTTTCCTGACTTATCCTTTCCTTACTCCTTATACGAAAATTAATTCAAGATGGATTAGAGACTTAAATATTAGACCTAATACCAAAAAAACCCTAGAAGAAAACCTAGGTAATACCATTCAGGACATAGGCATGGGCAAAGACTTCATGTCTAAAACACCAAAAGCAACGGCAACAAAAGCCAAAATTGACAAATGGGATCTAATTAAACTAAAGAGCTTCTGCACAGCAAAAGAAACTACCATCAGAGTGAACAGGCAACCTACAGAATGGGAGAACATTTTTGCAGTCTACTCATCTGACAAAGGGCTAATATCCAGAACCTACAAAGAACTCAAATAAATTTACAAGAAAAAACAAACAACCCCATCAAAAAGTGGGCAAAGGATATGAACAGACATTTCTCAAAAGAAGACATGCATACAGCCAACAGACACATGAAAAAATGCTCGTCATCACTGGCCATCAGAGAAATGCAAATCAAAACCACAATGAGATACCATCTCACACCAGTTAGAATGGCAACAATTAAAAAGTCAGGAAACAACAAATAATTTTAATTGGCTAATTTAGATAGCAGCTGGTTGAAGTCATATCATTAGATCATCATTGGGTGATCATTAGAGAACTTAGGCCAATTTCCCAAGGTCACAGAGCTAGCAAGTGGCAAAGACAGAACTCTAACTAGAAGAGAATCAGAAAATGCATAATAATAACAGTACTAGCAAACAATTATCGAGAGCTAACTATGAACTAGACACTGTAGTATTTCAAAAAATATAAAAACCAAACAATGAATCTAGGTTTGAAAACTAAGCTCAGCCAATGAAATATGCGATGACTAAGAACTGGCCTACCCCAATTATAATAATAAAAGCCAAAATTAATTTAGCACTTACTAAGTGCCAGGCTCTGAATAAAGTATATTGCATTCATTATCTCATTCAATCCTCTCAGAATACTTTAAAGGGGCTTACAGTCTTGCAGAAAAAGCAAACAATAATAAAATACTTTTATAAATAAATTAAAATTGCAACTGTGATGTCTTAAAAAATGGCTACAACAATGTCTAATTAGGGGGATTGCCTTAGTTGTGAAGATCAAGGGAGGCTTCCCTTAGAGAGAGAGTGGGAGTAGGGAAATAGCAGTGTGCAAAAGCTTGGACATAAGAGAGCGTGTTGCTTTTGGAAAACTCTGAAAGTAGGCCAGTATGGCAGGAGCAAAAAAGAATAAGCATGAGCATGATGTACACAGAGGGTAGAGAGTTAGGGAAGGGCTAACTCATATGATCTGTGTGCTAAGAATTTTAAGCCATGAGAGACGGATGAATTGTTTTAAAAGGGAGGACCAACTTTTAAAATGTGTGTTTTGAAGTGATTACTTTGACTGAAGAAAGTATTAGAGAGGAAGAAGAGAGTGGATGAAAGGAGACCAGTTAGGAGATGATTGTATTTATTCAGACAATAGGGGATCCTGACAGCTCAAATGATCTGGCTGTGGTAGATTTGGAGTGAATTTGTTTGATTCAAGAGATATTTTGTTGGTAATAAGAAAGAGTTGTTGTTCATACATTAACTTTGAAGGATGAGTGTTAATAATTACCCAGCTATGGACTGAATTGTGCTCTCCCCCAAATTTATAGGCTGAAGTTTTAACCCCCAATGTGACTGTATTTTGAGATAAGGCCTTTAAGAAGGTAATTAATATTAAATGAGGCCATAAGGGTGGGGCTCTAATCCAATAAAACTGGTATCCTTATAAGAAGAGAGACACTAGAAATTCTTTTTTTTTAATTTTCCATAGGTTATTGAGGTACAGGTGGTGTTTGTTTACATGAGTAAGTTCTTTAGTGGTGATTTGTGAGATTTTGGTGCACCCATCACTTGAGCAGTATACACTGCATCATATTTGTAGCCCTTTATCCCTTGCTCTCTTCCCACCCTTCCCCCCAAGTCCCCATAATCCATTGTATCATTTTTATGCCTTTGCATTCTCACAGGTTAGCTCCCACATATCAGTGAGAACATATGATGTTTGGTTTTCCATTCCTGAGTTACTTCACTTGGAATAAAATCCCCAGTCTCATCCAGATCACTGCAAATGTTGTTAATTCATTCCTTTTTATGGCTGAGTAGTATTCCATCATATATATATGATGTGTATATATACATATATATATATACATATACGTATATATATACACACACATATACACACACACACACCACAGTTTCTTTATCCACTTGTTGATTGATGGGCATTTGGATTGGTTCCACTATTTTTCAATTTTGTGTTGTACTGCTATAAACATGCATGTGCATGTATCTTTTTCATGTAATGACTTCTTTTCCTCTGAATAGAACCTGAGAGTGGGATTGCTGGATCAAATGGCAGTTCTACTTTTAGTTCTCTAAGGAATCTCCACACTGTTTTCTATAGTGGTTGTACCAGTTTTCAGTTCTACCACCAGTGGAGAAATGTTCCCTAATCACCAAATCCACACCAATATCTACTGTTTTTTTGATGTTTTGATTATGACCATTCTTGCAGGAGTAAAGTGGTATTACACAGTGGTTTTGATTTGCATTTCCCTGATCATTAGTGATGTTGAGCATTTTAAAATATGTTTGTTGGTCATTTGTGTATCTTCTTTCAAGAATTATCTATTTGAGAATTATCTATTCATGTCTTAGCACACTTTTTGATGGGTTTTTTTCTTTTTTTTCTTACTGATTTGAGTCTGTTGTAGATTCTGGATATTGGTCCTTTGTTAGGTGGATAGATTGTGAAGGTTTTCTCCCACTCTGTGGGTTGTCTGTTTACTCTGATGACTTCCTTTTGTTATGCAAAAGCTCTTTAGTTTAATTAAGTCCCAGCTATTTATCTCTGTTTTTATTGCATTTGCTTTTGTGTTCTTGGTCTGTCATGAAATCCTTGCCTAACCCAGTGTCTAGGAGGGTTGTTCCAATGTTAACTTCGATAATTTTTATAGTTTCAAGTCTTAGATTTAAGTCCTTATTCCATTTTGAGGTAATTTTTATATAAGTGAGAGATGAGGATACAGTTTTATTCTCCTCCATGGGCTAGCCAATGATCTCAGCATCATTTGTTGAAAAGGATGCCTTTCCCCACTTTATGTTTTGTTTGCTTTGTTGAAGATTAGTTAGCTGTAAGTATTTGTGTTTATTTCTGGGTTCTCTATTCTGTTCCATTGGTCTGTGTGCCTATTTTTATATCAGTACCATGCTGTTTTGGTGACTTGGCCTTATAGTATAGTTTGAAATCAGGTAGTGTGATGCCTCCAGATTTCTTCCTTTTGCTTAGTCTTGCTTTGGCTATGTGGGCTCTTATTTGTTTCCATATGAATTTTAGAATTTTTTTTCTGATTCTGTGGAGGAAAATGGTGGTATTTATGATGGGGATTACAATGCATTTGCAGGCTGCTTTTGGCATTATGGTCATTTTCACAATACTGATTCTACCCATCCATAAGCATGGGATGTGTTTCCATTTGTTGGTGTCATCTATGATTTCTTTCAGCAGTATTTTATAGTTTTCCTTGTAGAGGTCTTTTGCCTCCTCGGTTAGGTATTTTCCTAAGCATTTCTTTTTTTTTGAGAAGTAAAATGTTTATTTTAAAAAATTGATACAGCCAATTATCCCATTTTAACTATAATCTGCCAATTATCCCATTTTAACTATAATCTGTGCAGATGTTTTAGAACATTAAAAATACCTGATTTGAACATACATGAAGGGCATTTTGTCATCTTTAAATTTTTTTTTTCTTTTTTCTTTTTTTTTTATTATACTTTAAGTTCTAGGGTACATGTGCATAGCGTGCAGGTTTGTTACATATGTATACTTGTGCCATGTTGGTGTGCTGCACCCATCAACTCGTCAGCACCCATCAATTCATCATTTATATCATGTATAACTCCCAATGCAATCCCTCCCCCCTCCCCCCTCCCCATGATAGGCCCCAGTGTGTGATGTTCCCCTTCCCAAGTCCAAGTGATCTCATTGTTCAGTTCCCACCTATGAGTGAGAACATACGGTGTTTGGTTTTCTGTTCTTGTGATAGTTTGCTAAGAATGATGGTTTCCAGCTGCATCCATGTCCCTACAAAGGACCCAAACTCATCCTTTTTTATGGCTGCATAGTATTCCATGGTGTATATGTGCCACATTTTCTTAATCCAGTCTGTCACAGATGGACATTTGGGTTGATTCCAAGTCTTTGCTATTGTGAATAGTGCCGCAATAAACATACGTGTGCATGTGTCTTTATAGCAGCATGATTTATAATCCTTTGGGTATATACCCCGTAGTGGGATGGCTGGGTCATATGGTACATCTAGTTCTAGATCCTTGAGGAATTGCCATACTGTTTTCCATAATGGTTGAACTAGTTTACAATCCCACCAACAGTGTAAAACTGTTCCTATTTCTCCACATCCTCTCCAGCACCTGTTGTTTCCTGACTTTTTAATGATTGGCTGTTGAGTTTTGTCAAAGGCCTTTTCTGCATCTATTGAGATAATCATGTGGTTTTTGTCTTTGGTTCTGTTTATATGCTGGATTATGTTTATTGATTTGCGTATGTTGAACTAGCCTTGTATCCCAGGGATGAAGCCCACTTGATCATGGTGGATAAGCTTTTTGATGTGCTGCTGGATTCAGTTTGCCAGTATTTTATTGAGGATTTTTACATCGATGTTCATCAGGAATGTTGGTCTAAAATTCTCTTTTTTTGTTGTATCTTTGTCAGGCTTTGTTATCAGGATGATGTTGTCCTTGTAAAATGAGTTAGGGAGGATTCCCTCTTTTTCTATTGATTGGAATAGTTTCAGAAGGAATGGTACCATCTCCTCCTTGTACCTCTGGTAGAATTCGGTTGTGAATATGTCTGGTCCTGGACTTTTTTTGGTTGGGAGTCTATTAATCATTGCCTCAATTTCAGAGCCTGTTATTGATCTATTTAGCGATTCAACTTCTTCCTGATTTAGTTTTGGAAGAGTGTAAGTGTCCAGGAAATTATCCATTTCTTCTAGGTTTTCTAGTTTATTTGCGTAGAGGTGTTTATAGTATTCTCCGATGGCAGTTTGTATTTCTGTGGGGTCGGTGGTGATATCCCCTTTATCATTTTTTATTGCATCTATTTGATACTTCTCTCTTTTCTTCTTTATTGGTCTTGCTAGTAGTCTATCAACTTTGTTGATCTTTTCAAAAAAGTAGATCCTGGATTCATTGATTTTTTTGGAGGGATTTTTGTGTCTCTATCTCCTTCAGTTCTGCTCTGATCTTAGTTATTTCTTGCCTTCTGCTAGCTTTTGAATGTGTTTGCTCTTGTTTCTCTAGTTCTTTTAATTGTGATGTTAGAGTGTCAATTTTAGATCTTTCCTGCTTTCTCTTGTGGGCATTTAGTGCTATAAATTTCCCTGTACACACTGCTTTAAATGTGTCCCAGAGATTCTGGTATGTTGTATCTTTGTTCTCATTGGTTTCAAAGAACATCTTTATTTTTGCCTTCATTTCGTTATGTACCCAGTAGTCATTCAGGAGCAGGTTGTTCAGTTTCCATGTAGTTGAGCGGTTTTGATTGAGTTTCTTAGTCCTGAGTTCTAGTTTGATTGCACTGTGGTCTGAGAGACAGTTTGTTATAATTTCTGTTCTTGTACATTTGCTGAGGAGTGCTTTGCTTCCAACTATGTGGTCAATTTTGGAATAAGTGCGAAGTGATGCTAAGAAGAATGTATATTCTGTTGATTTGGGGTGGAGAGTTCTGTAGATGTCTATTAGGTCCGCTTGGTGCAGAGTTGAGTTCAATTCCTGTATATGCTTGTTAACTTTCTGTCTCGTTGATCGGTCTAATGTTGACAGTGGGGTGTTAAAGTCTCTCATTTTTTTTTTTCTTTTTTTTATTTTATTTTATTTTATTTTATTTTATTTTTTTTATTTATTTATTATTTTTTTTTTAATTATACTTTAAGTTCTAGGGTACATGTGCATAACGTGCAGGTTTGTTACATATGTATACTTATGCCATGTTGGTGTGCTGCACCCATCAACTCGTCAGCACCCATCAATTCATCATTTATATCATGTATAACTCCCCAATGCAATCCCTCCCTCCTCTCCCCTCCCCCCTCCCCATGATAGGCCCTAGTGCGTGATGTTCCCCTTCCCGAGTCCAAGTGATCTCATTGTTCAGTTCCCACCTATGAGTGAGAACATGCGGTGTTTGGTTTTCTGTTCTTATGATAGTTTGCTAAGAATGATGGTTTCCAGCTGCATCCATGTCCCTACAAAGGACGCAAACTCATCCTTTTTTATGGCTGCATAGTATTCCATGGTGTATATGTGCCACATTTTCTTAATCCAGTCTGTCACAGATGGACATTTGGGTTGATTCCAAGTCTTTGCTATTGTGAATAGTGCCGCAATAAACATACGTGTGCATGTGTCTTTGTAGTAGAATAATTTATAATCCTTTGGGTATATACCCAGTAGTGGGATGGCTGGGTCATATGGTACATCTAGTTCTAGATCCTTGAGGAATTGCCATACTGTTTTCCATAATGGTTGAACTAGTTTACAATCCCACCAACAGTGTAAAAGTGTTCCTATTTCTCCACATCCTCTCCAACACCTGTTGTTTCCTGACTTCTTAATGATTGCCATTCTAACTGGTGTGAGATGGTATCTCATTGTGGTTTTGATTTGCATTTCTCTGATGGCGAGTGACGATGAGCATTTTTTCATGTGTCTGTTGGCTGTATGAATATCTTCTTTTGAGAAATGTCTGTTCATATCCTTTCCCCACTTTTTGATGGGGTTGTTTGTTTTTTTCTCGTATATTTGTTTGAGTTCTTTGTAGATTCTGGATATTAGCCCTTTGTCAGATGAGTAGGTTGCAAAAATTTTCTCCCATTCTGTAGGTTGCCTCTTCACTCTGATGGTAGTTTCTTTTGCTGTGCAAAAGCTCTTTAGTTTAATTAGATCCCATTTATCAATTTTGGCTTTTGCTGCCGTTGCTTTTGGTGTTTTAGACATGAAGTCCTTGCCCATGCCTATGTCCTGAATGGTACTACCTAGATTTTCTTCTAGGGTTTTTATGGTATTAGGTCTAACATTTAAGTCTCTAATCCATCTTGAATTAATCTTCGTATAAGGGGTAAGGAAAGGATCCAGTTTCAGCTTTCTACTTATGGCTAGCCAATTTTCCCAGCACCATTTATTAAATAGGGAATCCTTTCCCCATTTCTTGTTTCTCTCAGGTTTGTCAAAGATCAGATGGCTGTAGATGTGCGGTATTATTTCTGAGGACTCTGTTCTGTTCCATTGGTCTATAGCTCTGTTTTGGTACCAGTACCATGCTGTTTTGGTTACTGTAGCCTTGTAGTATAGTTTGAAGTCAGGAAGCGTGACGCCTCCAGCTTTGTCCTTTTGACTTAGGATTGTCTTGGCAATGCGGGCTCTTTTTTGGTTCCATATGAACTTTAAAGCAGTTTTTTCCAATTCTGTGAAGAAACTCATTGGTAGCTTGATGGGGATGGCATTGAATCTATAAATAACCTTGGGCAGTATGGCCATTTTCACGATATTGATTCTTCCTATCCATGAGCATGGTATGTTCTTCCATTTGTTTGTGTCCTCTTTGATTTCACTGAGCAGTGGTTTGTAGTTCTCCTTGAAGAGGTCCTTTACATCCCTTGTAAGCTGGATTCCTAGGTATTTGATTCTCTTTGAAGCAATTGTGAATGGAAGTTCATTCCTGATTTGGCTCTCTGCTTGTCTGTTACTGGTGTATAAGAATGCTTGTGATTTTTGCACATTAATTTTGTATCCTGAGACTTTGCTGAAGTTGCTTATCAGCTTAAGGAGATTTTGGGCTGAGACAATGGGGTTTTCTAAATATACAATCATGTCATCTGCAAACAGGGACAATTTGACTTCTTCTTTTCCTAACTGGGTACCCTTTATTTCTTTCTCTTGCCTGATTGCCCTAGCCAGAACTTCCAACACTATGTTGAATAGGAGTGGTGAGAGAGGGCATCCCTGTCTTGTGCCAGTTTTCAAAGGGAATTTTTCCAGTTTTTGCCCATTCAGTATGATATTAGCTGTGGGTTTGTCATAAATGGCTCTTATTATTTTGAGATACGTTCCATCAATACCGAATTTATTGAGCGTTTTTAGCATGAAGGGCTGTTGAATTTTGTCAAAAGCCTTTTCTGCATCTATTGAGACAATCATGTGGTTCTTGTCTTTGGTTCTGTTTATATGCTGGATTACGTTTATTGATTTGCGAATGTTGAACCAGCCTTGCATCCCAGGGATGAAGCCCACTTGATCATGGTGGATAAGCTTTTTGATGTGCTGCTGAATCCGGTTTGCCAGTATTTTATTGAGAATTTTTGCATCAATGTTCATCAGGGATATTGGTCTAAAATTCTCTTTTTTTGTTGTGTCTCTGCCAGGCTTTGGTATCAGGATGATGTTGGCCTCATAAAATGAGTTAGGGAGGATTCCCTCTTTTTCTATTGATTGGAATAGTTTCAGAAGGAATGGTACCAGCTCCTCCTTGTACCTCTGGTAGAATTCAGCTGTGAATCCATCTGGTCCTGGACTTTTTTTGGTGGGTAGGCTATTAATTGTTGCCTCAATTTCAGAGCCTGCTATTGGTCTATTCAGGGATTCAACTTCTTCCTGGTTTAGCCTTGGGAGAGTGTAAGTGTCCAGGAAATTATCCATTTCTTCTAGATTTTCTAGTTGATTTGCGTAGAGGCGTTTATAGTATTCTCTGATGGTAGTTTGTATTTCTGTGGGGTCAGTGGTGATATCCCCTTTATCATTTTTTATTGCATCTATTTGATTCCTCTCTCTTTTCTTCTTTATTAGCCTTGCTAGCGGTCTGTCAATTTTGTTGATCTTTTCAAAAAACCAACTCCTGGATTCATTGATTTTTTGGAGGGTTTTTTGTGTCTCTATCTCCTTCAGTTCGGCTCTGATCTTAGTTATTTCTTGCCTTCTGCTAGCTTTTGAATGTGTTTGCTCTTGCCTCTCCAGTTCTTTTAATTGTGATGTTAGAGTGTCAATTTTAGATCTTTCCTGCTTTCTCTTGTGGGCATTTAGTGCTATAAATTTCCCTCTACACACTGCTTTAAATGTGTCCCAGAGATTCTGGTATGTTGTATCTTTGTTCTCATTGGTTTCAAAGAACATCTTTATTTCCGCTTTCATTTCGTTATGTACCCAGTAGTCATTCAGGAGCAGGTTGTTCAGTTTCCATGTAGTTGAGCGGTTTTGATTGAGTTTCTTAGTCCTGAGTTCTAGTTTGATTGCACTGTGGTCTGAGAGACAGTTTGTTATAATTTCTGTTCTTTTACATTTGCTGAGGAGTGCTTTACTTCCAATTATGTGGTCAATTTTGGAATAAGTGCGATGTGGTGCTGAGAAGAATGTATATTCTGTTGATTTGGGGTGGAGAGTTCTATAGATGTCTATTAGGTCCGCTTGCTGCAGAGATGAGTTCAATTCCTGGATATCCTTGTTAACTTTCTGTCTCGTTGATCTGTCTAATGTTGACAGCGGAGTGTTGAAGTCTCCCATTATTATTGTATGGGAGTCTAAGTCTCTTTGTAAGTCCCTAAGGACTTGCTTTATGAATCTGGGTGCTCCTGTATTGGGTGCATATATATTTAGGAGAGTTACCTCTTCCTGTTGAATTGATCCCTTTACCATTATGTAATGGCCTTCTTTGTCTCTTTTGATCTTTGATGGTTTAAAGTCTGTTTTATCAGAGACAAGGATTGCAACCCCTGCTTTTTTGTGTTCTCCATTTGCTTGGTAGATCTTCCTCCATCCCTTTATTTTGAGCCTATGTATGTCTCTGCATGTGAGATGGGTCTCCTGAATACAGCAGACTGATGGGTCTTGACTCTTTATCCAGTTTGCCAGTCTGTGTCTTTTAATTGGAGCATTTAGTCCATTAACATTTAAGGTTAATATTGTTATGTGTGAACTTGATCCTGCCATTAGATATTAACTGGTTATTTTGCTCGTTAGTTGATGCAGTTTCTTCCTAGCCTCGATGGTCTTTACATTTTGGCATGTTTTTGCGATGGCTGGTACCGGTTGTTCCTTTCCATGTTTAGGGCTTCCTTCAGGGTCTCTTGTAAGGCAGGCCTGGTGGTGACAAAATCTCTAAGCATTTGCTTATCTGTAAAGGATTTTATTTCTCCTTCACTTATGAAACTTAGTTTGGCTGGATATGAAATTCTGGGTTTAAAATTCTTTTCTTTAAGAATGTTGAATATTGGCCCCCACTCTCTTCTGGCTTGTAGAGTTTCTGCCGAGAGATCTGCTGTTAGTCTGATGGGCTTCCCTTTGTGGGTAACCCGACCTTTCTCTCTGGCTGCCCTTAAGATTTTTTCCTTCATTTCAACTTTGGTGAATCTGGCAATGATGTGTCTTGGAGTTGCTCTTCTGGAGGAGTATCTTTGTGGCGTTCTCTGTATTTCCTGAATTTGAATGTTGGCCTGCCCTACTAGGTTGGGGAAGTTCTCCTGGATGATTTCCTGAAGAGTGTTTTCCAACTTGGTTCCATTTTCCCCCTCACTTTCAGGCACCCCAATCAGGCGTAAATTTGGTCTTTTTACGTAATCCCATACTTCTTGCAGGCTTTGCTCATTTCTTTTTCTTCTTTTTTCTTTTGGTTTCTCTTCTCGCTTCATTTCATTCATTTGATCTTCAATCGCTGATACTCTTTCTTCCAGTTGATCGAGTCGGTTACTGAAGCTTGTGCATTTGTCACGTATTTCTCGTGTCATGGTTTTCATCTCTGTCATTTCGTTTATGATCTTCTCTGCATTAATGAGTCTAGCTGTCAATTCTTCCACTCTTTTTTCAAGATTTTTAGTTTCTTTGCGCTGGGTACGTAATTCCTCCTTTAGCTCTGATAAGTTTGATGGACTGAAGCCTTCTTCTCTCCTCTCGTCCAAGTCATTCTCTGACCAGCTTTGATCCGTTGCTGGCGATGGGCTGCGCTCCTTTGCAGGGGGAGATGCGCTCTTATTTTTTGAATTTCCAGCTTTTCTGCCCTGCTTCTTCCCCATCTTTGTGGTTTTATCTGTCTCTGGTCTTTGATGGTGGTGACGTACTGATGCGGTTTTGGTATAGGTGTCCTTCCTGTTTGATAGTTTTCCTTCTGACAGTCAGAAGGACTGTCTGTTGGTCTGTTGGAGATTGCTTGAAGTCCACTCCAGACCCTGTTTGCCTGGGTATCAGCAGCAGAGGTTGCCGAAGATAGAATATTGCTGAACAGCGAGTGTACCTGTCTGATTCTTCCTTTGGAAGTTTCCTCTCAGGGGTGTACTCCACCCTGTGAGGTGTGGGGTGTCAGACTGCCCCTAGTGGGGGATTTCTCCCAGCTAGGCTACTCAGGGGTCAGGGACACACCTGAGCGGGCAGTCTGTCCGTTCTCAGATCTCAACCTCCGCGTTGGGAGATCCACGGCTCTCCCCAAAGCTGTCAGACAGAGTCGTTCGCGTCTGCATCGGCTCCTGCTACTTCCCCTGTTGGTCTTCAGCTGTGCGCTGTCCCCAGAGGTGGAGACTACAGAGACAGGCAGGCTTCCTTGAGCTGCTGTGAGCTCCACCCAGTTCGAGCTTCCCAGCGGCTTTGTTTACCTACTTAAGCCTCAGCAATGGCGGGCGCCCCTCCCCCAGCCTCGCTGCTGCCTTGCGGATAGATCGCGGCAGACTGCTGTGTTAGCAGTGAGGGAGGCTTCGTGGGCGTGGGACCCTCCCGGCCAGGTGTGGGATATATTCTGCTGTGCCTGTATGCTTACAGCGCAGTATTGGGGTGGGAGTTACCCGATTTTCCAGGTGTTGTGTGTCTCAGTTCCCCTGGCTAGGAAAACGGATCCCCTTCCCCCTTGCACTTCCAGGTGAGGCGATGCCTCGCCCTGCTTCAGCTCTCGCTGGTCAGGCTGCAGCAGCTGACCAGCACCGATTGTCCGGCACTCCCTAGTGAGATGACCCCAGTACCTCAGTTGAAAATGCAGAAATCACCGGTCTTCTGTGTCGCTCGCGCTGGGAGTTGGAGACTGGAGCTGTTCCTATTCGGCCATCTTGCTCCGCCCCCCCCAAAGTCTCTCATTTTTATTGTATGGGAGTCTAAATCTCTTTGTAAGTCTCTAAGGACTTGCTTTATGAATCTGGATGCTCCTGTATTGGGTGCATATATATTTAGGAGAGTTAGCTCTTCCTGTTAAATTGATCCCTTTACCATTATGTAATGGCCTTCTTTGTCTCTTTTGATCTTTGATGGTTTAAAGTCTGTTTTATCAGAGACCAGGATGGCAACCCCTGCTTTTTTTTTGTTCTCCATTTGCTTGGTAGATCTTCCTCTAACTCTTTATTTTGAGCCTATGTGTGTCTCTGCATGTGAGATGGGTCTCCTCAATACAGCAAAATGATGGGTCTTGACTCTTTATCCAATTTGCCAGTCTATGTCTTTTAATTGGATCATTTAGTCCATTTACATTTAAGGTTAATATTATTATGTGTGAACTTGATCCTGTCATTATGATATTAGTTGGTTATTTTGCTGGCTTTTTGATGCAGTTTCTTCCTAGCATCGATGGCCTTTACATTTTGATATGTTTTTGCAATGGCTGGTACCTGTTGTTCCTTTCCATGTTCAGTGCTTCCTTCAGGATCTCTTGTAGGGCAGGGTTGGTGGTGACAAAATCTCTAAGCATTTGCTTGTCTGTAAAGGATTTTATTTCTCCTTCACTGATGAAACTTAGTTTGGCTGGATATGAAATTCTGGGTTGAAAATTCTTTTCTTTAAGAATGTTGAATATTGGCCCCCACTCTCTTCTGGCTTGTAGAGTTTCTGCCGAGAGATCTGCTATTATTCTGATGGGCTTTCCTTTGTGTGTAACCTGACCTTTCTCTCTGGCTGCCCTTAACATTTTTTCCTTCATTTCAACTTTGGTGAATCTGACAATTATATGTCTTGGAGTTGCTCTTCTCGAGGAGTATCTTTTTGGCGTTCTCTGTATTTCCTGAATTTGAATGTTGGCCTGCCTTACTAGGTTGGGGAAGTTCTCCTGGATGATATCCTGTAGAGTGTTTTCCAACTTGCTTCCATTTTCCCCGTCACTTTCAGGCACATCAATCAGCCGTAGATTTGGTCTTTTCACATAATCCCATATTTCTTGGAGGCTTTGTTCATTTCTTTTTACTCTTTTTTCTCTACCCTTCCTGCTTCATTTCATTCATTTGATCTTCATTTGCTGACACTCTTTCTTCCAGTTGATCGAGTTGGTTACTGCAGCTTGTGCATTTGTCACATAGTTCTCATGTTATGGTTTTCATCTCTATCAATTCTTTTAAGGTCTTCTCTGTATTGATTATTCTAGTTATCCATTCATCCATTCTTTTTTCAAGGTTTTTAGTTTCTTTGCGCTGGTTACGTATTTCCTCCTTTAGCTCTGAGAAGTTTGATCGACTGACTGAAGCCTTCTTCTCTCAACTCGTCATAGTCATTCTCCATCCAGCTTTGTCCCATTGCTGGCGATGAGCTGCGTTCCTTTGGAGGAGGAGATGTGCTCTGATTTTTTGAATTTCCAGCTTTTCTGCCCTGCTTTTTCCCCATTTTTGTGATTTTATCTGCCTTTGGTCTTTGATGATGGTGACGTACTGATGGGGTTTTGGTGTGGGTGCCCTTTCTGTTTGTTAGTTCTTTCTAACAGTCGGGACCCTCAGCTGTAGGTCTGTTGGAGTTTGCTTGAGGTCCGCTCCAGACCCTGTTTGCCTGGGTATCAGCAGTGGAGGCTGCAGAAGATAGAATATTGCTGAACAGCGAGTGTTGCTGTCTGATTATTGCTCTGGAAGCTTCGTCTCAGGGGTGTACCATGCCTTGTGAGGTGTGAGGTATCAGTCTGCACCTAGTCGGGGATGTCTCCCAGTTAGGCTACTCAGGAGTCAGGGACCCACTTGAGCAGGCAGTCTGTCCGTTTTCAGATCTCAACCTCCATGCTGGGAGATCCACTGCTCTCCTCAAAGCTGTCAGACAGGGGCATTTACCTCTGCCGAGGTTTCTGCTGCTTTTTGTTTAGCTATGTCCTGTCTGCAGAGGAGAAGTCTACAGAGGCAAGCCGGCCTCCTTGAGCTGTGGTGGGTTCTACCCAATTCGAGCTTCCTGGTGGCTTTGTTTGCATACTTAAGCCTCAGCAATGGCGGGCGCCCCTCCCCCAGCCTCACTGCCGCCTTGCAGTTAGGTCTCAGACTGCTGTTCTAGCAATATGGGAGGCTCTGTGAGTGTGGGACCCTCTGGGCCAGGTGTGGGATATAATCTCCTGATGTGTGATTTGCTAAGACACTTGGTAAAGCGCAGTATAAGGTGGGAGTTACCCCATTTTCCAGATGTTGTGTGTCTCAATTTCCTTTGGCTAGGAAAAGGAATTCCCTTCCCCTTTGCACTTCCCAGGTGAGGCAATGCCTTGCCCTGCTTCAGCTCTGGCTGATTGGGCTGCACCCGCAGACCAGCTCCAACTGTCTGACATGCCCCAGTGAAATGAACCTGGTACCTCAGTTGAAAATGCAGAAATCGCCCATCTTCTGTGTAGCTCATGCTGGGAGCTGGATGCTGGAGCTCTTCCTATTCAACCATCTTGGGCGCACCCCCCTTTTGTGCCTCTAAATCCTAGATTCTTAATTAGTATCCTAGTATAGGGTAAGTAGAGCAGGAAAAATTTATTCCACTGTGAGCCCTAGACATAAATTATAATTTTAATCTTTAAGAGCAAGTTTCCAGTTTAATTATATAATGAAAAAGAAAAGTTATCTGGATGAGTAAGTGCTGCTGCCTTTGGTATCACTGCCCTAGAAACAGGAATCTGGGCTTATCTGGCTTCAGACAGTGCAGCCCAGAAGCTGCAATTGACTGTGTTTTCTATGAAGGTGGGGGAAATCTGCCTTTTGATTGTTGATCTCCTCAGCACTGCCTCTAACCATTGTTAACACATTTATGACTTTTTAAGCATCCCTAACCCCTTGAGGCTGTACACCAAAGACACAGCTGCCAGGTATTATGAACCAGATTGATTCTAAACCCAACCAAGTATGGTAGAAGTTGTGGCTAATACTGGATAATCTAGATGAGCAGCTCTGTTAGGTTTGAAAACTGCCTACCTTTCAACCAAATTTCTCTCTTTCTCTCTCTCTCACACACACAAACACACACACACACACACACACACACACACACACTACATAGAGGGTTGTTTCCAAACAACCTGTGGAGGTGAAAACATTTGACTTTGGGGTTTTTCACTTTCCCATTTTGTAGCCTAGTGTCTCTGGTACCTGGAATTCTCATCCCAGCTCTTATGCATCAGGATCTATACTTTCTGGAATTGTCCAAACTATAACCCTTCTATTTTATTTTATTCTTCAAAAAAAAAAAATGCTGTTCTATTAACTGTCCAGCTGTGCCTCCTAGCAGATAATGAGAGCTAATCTGATACTACCACCAATGTCAACACTGGTGGCTAATGAGAACTTCCCATGTCCTGTTGCTCATGGAACACAGCTATGTTTTACCGTATTTACTACCTTTATTGGGAAAAAAGTGACTTTAGTAGTGGCAATTATATCAATAGGACTTTAGGTACTATTTCAAGCCATCTCCAACACTGCCTAGGAGTAACATTTGTCATACAAAGGGACACTGCTATAAATTCTGAAGTTCCTGGAAACACATTTTTTTTTTTTACGAAGACAGAAGTAGAATATATGCCTTGTCTGGTGCTACCATCTCTAAGCAATAAATTGTTCAAATCTCCAGTCATGCTTGTGTCTTGTCATGTTTCTACATGGTTAATTGAGATATCTATGTATAAAATGAAAAGAAAAAAAGCACAAAAAGTAACTGACACACAGGCTGCCACATCCTGTTTCATACCAGTAGTAGAGAGAGCTAACCCATCATGACATTCTTTACTATTGGCCATAGACAAGGCCTCAGAATTATTTTTAACTTTACAAAGCAGACTTCCAGTATCAACAAAACAAAGCTGACCCTTGGGATGAAACCTATTTGCCATTCTAGTCTAGATGACCTCTGATAATTTCCAGCTCTTCCCTGATTATTACTTTTCAATTTGGGTTTGGAGTTTATGAGCACCATTTTCCAATTGAAGAAGGCAAAACCCTGCAAAAAGTAGAGGACCTATTCGGGGACGCAGAGAAAATGAATGAGACCCCAGTAGTACTTACTCTGTGCATATAACAGGTAGGTATCTTCCTGAGTTGTGGATTTTGAAGCTTGCTAGTGTACCATAAACATCTATAACAACTGTAATTAGCATCACTCCTTTGAGTTGAGAAATAGAAGACCCTTGGAAAAGAGAAATACATCTTGGAGATAGTCCAGGTGAAGGGATAGCTGGCATTGTCCATCAGATTAGTTCCATGAGACAAAAAAAAAACAGAGGAGAAAAGAGAAGGAATGGTCTAGAACATAGAGTAAGGTAAGGACTGGAAAGAGGCCCAAAGGAGAAGGGTACACCCAGAAAGAGGCTTACAGTGGACAGTCAAGGGCAGTGTGAGGGCATGCAACATTATAGGAAGGGTGGGTTTGGATGAAGGAGGCAGGCATGTACAGGTAGGTGTTCTCAATCAAAGATAAGCTTCTTTATTCACCTGGCCATCTCATCTCCTTGTGTTGCTGAGTGATTGGGAGGGGATCCCTTAGTGAGCATCCTCCCTCATTGGATAGAAAATAAGTAGGTTCAGAATGCTATTTACCTGGGTGGCACTGACTGGCAGGGTATTATACTGATCCTAAACCTGGAGCCTTTTCAGTTTATAGCTCCACTAAATCCCAGTCTCCACCCCAAGGAAGTCTGTGTCCATGTGAACTGGAGTGGAATGGAAAAGTAGCTGAGCTTGCATCGTTTTCACAAAGGGAGCCAGACATGGGTGTCAGTGTTCATTTACATCTCAAGAACACGTCACCAAAGGAAGTAAATGTAATCCCTATAATTTAGAGAGGGTCAAACTAACAAAGTTGTTAAATAACAAAGGCAACTTTATAGTTGCAGCTTAATGAATGAATAATATCCCATGTATTCATAGACAGAATGTGATAGAAATTCAAGTTGCTAGGGAAAAACTAGGGCTCCAACTGAACATGAATCTTGCTAATAAACAGCTTGCTCATTCAGAAGAATAAAGCTACTGTTGTTTTAAATTCACTTTTTCTTATTAAATGTCTTCCTCTAAGCCTAGAGAGTGACACATATTAACCCGGTGCCAAAAAATCAATAGTATGGGTGTATTATTGATAATGTTTACTGTGGCCATTTAAACAACCATAACTACATTCAATATAAGAAAGTCAGAAATTTTATATTCATAAAAGCCTCAACTGGGTTTCCCTTAAAACCCAATATTGTCTGGTATCTGAATGCACTTGTTATTTGAGGAGGGACCATTTTTATTATTATTGTCTACTGGGAAATAGCCCATTTTTCAGTTATAGTATGGAATAGAACTTGAATAAATGTATCAAGAGAATGCAGTATATCTGGCTCGATTCACTTGAAGAGTACAATATTTAAATAAAAATATCAAATGATTGTTTATTTGCGGAAGAAAGTATAATCTAAAAGAAGGGCTAATGTTTTATAGAACCTGTACTAATACTATGTTGAAAGTTTTTATTCCTGAAATGTTAAAATATATTTCAGACTCTCTGAAATATTTTATAGAATCTTAATGAGCACAATAGCATGTCTCTATAGCAGGTAGTAGAGAGAGAAAAACAGAGAACACTGTTTTTATTCTCATTTTCTAGAAAGGGAAGCTGAGGAACAAATAATATAAAGGAATTGTTGGAGAAGCATGGGAAAACAGTATAACAGCCAAAATTAATATTGTGGGTTGTTTCCTTCTTAATGTGTAAAGGGTTTCAGACAGATACTAGCACACAGTAAGAAAACTATATGTAGCAGGAAATATTATTAGTTTGCATTTCCTTTCCAAAGGGTGTGTATGTTTCCAGTTCCCTCCTTCTACACAGATAACATTTTATCCTTTGTTAAAGGAAGTCCTTCTTTATTGCTTTATTATTTTGTTGGTTTACTTTTATTTTATTTTAAAGGAGTTCTTTATTGAATTGAAAAAGAAAACATCTACAGTTTTTGTGAGGTAAATTAATACAGTTTCATTATAGAACATGTAAATATTGCAGATGAGCACAAACATAGTGTATATTTCCTTTCAGTGTTTGTTAAAAATACTACTAGAGATATAGGGAGAAAATTCAAAGTGTGTTTTCCTTTCTCTCCTGCACAGTCATTCAACACAGCATGGAAAGCTTCAGGGTCAGCAAAAGGTATATGGAATTCTCCCCACCAGCAAAGGGATTCTACAGCAGACACCAACTAGGTTTCCTCTAATTCAATTTAATTGTGACACAGGCTACCTGAAGATAGCATCAGTCAGATTTCATAGGTTGAGGGGTCAGTTCCATAAGACTTTCTCCCACTTTGGATGCCAGGTGCAAGTAGTAGGTTGTCACCTATACTTCTGACTGACCAAGACTTCTAAGAGCTCCTCCTCAAGGTTGATGAATTTGCAAGAGCAGCTCACAGAATTCAGAGAAACACATTATTTACATCTACCAGTTTATTGTAAAGGATATTAGAAAGGATATAGATGAACAGCCAGGTGGTAGAGATGCACAGGGCAAGGCATGTGAGAAGTGAAGAACTTCCATGCTTTCTCTGGTACCTTCTGGGAACATCCACATGTTCAGCAATCAGGAAGCTCCCTAGACACTGTCTTTTTGAGTTTTTATAGAGGCTTTATTATGTAGGTATGATTAATTATACCACTGGCTATTAGTGATCATTTTAACTTTTATCCTCTCTTCCCTTCCTAAAGATTGGGAAGTGGGGCTAGAAATTCATCCTCTAATACTGTCTTGGTCTTTCTGGCTACTAGCCCCCATCCTGAGGCTATCTGTGGACTCCCAGACACCAGTCATCCCTTCAGCAAACAAAAGTCACTCATCATTCCAAAGATTCCAAGGATTTTAGGAGCTGTATGTCAGGAAACAGGATGAACACTAAATATATATTTATTAATATTATGTATGCATATACAGATTGTCTTCATCATTTAAAGATTAGATTCATACTGTTAACATTGGTTTGTACCCAATTTTTCACTTAATATTTGATCTTTCATTTTATAATTTTTTCTCTCTTTTTGGTTTCTGACTTCCAGTATGTACTCCAGTGCCTAAGGGAGTAGAGCCAGTGTCACAGTCACAGAGAACAAACTGTAGTGAGAATTTTTATTAGTGCATGTTCCCATTTACATGCTCCCAACACTTGCTCAGAGAAGAAAAACAGAGAGAAAAGGGTGTAGATGTAGTGAACCTGCTTCAGACATAAGCTCCCCAATCTCCCACTTTGTACCATGTAGGAGTGCAGCAATGCTGAAACTCATAAAGGAAAATGAAAAGGAAACATGACAAAGGATAAGGATGAAAAAAAAAATCTATGCAAGGGCCCGCATTCTGTCCATCACTGCTCAGATATGCCATGCAAGTTCAAATCATGCCTCCTACCAGATCATCTGGAAAAGAGAGAGATAGTCATTGAGGGGACACAGTGCAAAATACATGTGAATGCTACTGCAGTGACTTCCTCATTTCTTAGCGATTGTGAAACTAGAGGCTGGTTGTGAATGACTTCAATATTGTAGCTTTTTATCAGTTAATACTGTCTTTATAAAAAGCTTAGTTTACATCTCCCATAAAACTTGAAATAAAGAATCAGCATTTCAGATAATGCCTTAAAATTTAGAAATTTCTTTCATTTAGATTAAGTTACTTCTACCTCCTATTAATTTTATAGGCATTTATAATTTCAGACATGAAAGGACTCTTTCATTGATCCACCCTCCTTATTTTTACAGGTGAAAAACCTGAGGCTTGGAGAGACTAAGTGATTTGTCCAAGGTTACAGAGCCAGTCCTCTGGCTACTACTCCATTTTGCTTTCCACTCCAACATTTTGTCTCTGTCACCTCTGGTGACATCTGATGGGTGAGGTTTATTGTCTGGAATAGACAGGTAGAAGGCAGTATCCATTTATGATTTTTGAGTTTGCTCAAGTTTTCTAAATTTCAATTAAATCTTTCCTTCCATTAAAGTTTCCAGATAAAATTGTTACAACCACAGTCATTTATTTTTCCTTCAGACTTAATACCATTAGATTACCTGGGCATGGTCAGTATCCAAATGCTAATTCTTTCTTTCCTTTGGTATATTTGTGGGTTTCTCTGAGATTCTTCCACTTGGGAAATACAGTTACACTTTTCTGGAAATGATGAGGCAGGACATCTCTAGCATCCCAGATGAAGGCAAGTTACACCTGGCAGGAAGCCCTCTTTGGTAGCATCCTTTTACAAGATAGCTCATAGCTGGTTATTTTTGTGAGGTTCACATATGTCCTACAAGAAAATGCAACTTTGCCCTGACCATGGTTAAAATACAAATCATTCCCAATGCCGTACTTTCTCTCTGCATTCTATCAACGCTAGCTCTCACTAGTCATGATTTTTGACTTTAGATATTTTATAGGCATATGTCAAGTAACAGTCCTTACAATATTCAAATTAAAGGTAATATATGCCAAGCTCTTGATGTGTGTGCCACCCTAATTTGGCATGAGATGATGGCAGGGAGTAGTGAGTGGATTATAACACCACTGTTTTCCCCTCCATAATGTAAAACTATGAGTTGGTAACTTTGGTTCAAATCTCATGTTTACTTATAAAATTTAGTTGGAAAATATTTTGAAAAAGTGAGCTACAATGAAGAGAATCTACTTTCATTATGTCAAACCAATAGTTATAATGCTGAACTTGGACTATAGTTAGGATAAAATAATTCTGCTATGCAGCCATCCAAAGTTGGCTAAAATTTGTTACTCACCTAATGTTGGTGTTTGTAATTTGTCATCACATATTAATGTGATTAATTTTACTCAAAGGTCCTAATCTTGGGGAAAACCCAGAAGTCTAAAAAAAAAACTTAGGCCTAACAGGGACAATTCAGTTTGGAATGGAATGGATCTCCACATAGACATAAAATCACCAACTCAATGTGGCATCCATTTTTATGGTAGCAAAACCATGTTCTCAATGAAAGAAAATCTTTGAAACAGTTTTTTAAAAAGCAGCTGCATGTGGAATATACATAATGCCTGTGTGTGTGTGTGTGTGTGTGTGTGTGTGTGTGTGTGTGTGTGTGTATGAACATTCTTAATTATTTACAGGTTCCATATTTCAGATTATATAGCAGGTTCAGGTATCTTGGCCAGAGAGGAAAACAAAAATTTTTTTTAAAACTAGTCTGATTGTCTTAGTGTGACTTGAAAAAACAAAACAAAATAATACCAATATAAATAAGCAAAATAAGGAATAGTGGTGTTCAACTAAGGCAAAGATATATAACTAATCAACAAATATCTGTTGAATTTCTACTATGTGACCAATAGTATTTTAGACTTTTGGGATATAGTAGCTAGTAAGAGAGATGATGTCCTTGCTCTCAAACATGAAGAAAAAACATGTTACTGAATTAAATGAGAATGAATTAGGAGCTACTTTAGATTGAGAGGTCAGAGT
Organism: Rhinopithecus roxellana; assembly: GCF_007565055.1. Taxonomy (NCBI): domain Eukaryota; kingdom Metazoa; phylum Chordata; class Mammalia; order Primates; family Cercopithecidae; genus Rhinopithecus; species Rhinopithecus roxellana. Next base: position 109,065,530 of record NC_044555.1, on the reverse strand, counting down.
AGATTTATTTGTGAAGGAGACATTCGAGCTTGGACTGGAATGGCAACAAAGAAGTGACTTTGTAAAAATATGAGGCAGAGGATTATAGGCAGAAGAAAGGAAAAATGCAAAGGCTGTATGAGAAATGTGAACAAGGCTGTTAAAGCTATAGTGTAGTAAATGACAGGGAGAGTGTTACAAAATGAGGTTAAAGAGGTAGGCAGAGAACGGGTGCGGTGGCTCACGCCTGTAATCTCAGCACTTTGGGAGGCCGAGGCCGGCAGATCACTTGTGTTCAGGAGTTCAAGACCAGACTTGCCAACATGGTAAAACCCTGTGTCTACTAAAAATACAAAAATTAGCCAAGCATGGTGGTGGGTGCCCGTAATCCCAGCTACTTGGGAGGCTGAGGCAAGAGAATAGCTTGAACCCAGGAGACGGAGGTTGTAGTGAGCCAAGATCGCACCACTGCTCTCCAGTCTGGGCAACAGAGTGAGACTCAATCTCAAACGAAAAAAAAAAAAAAAAAAAAAAAAAAGGCAGAAATTAGGTCTATAGGGCTTGACGTGATATGCAGTTTGATTTTATTGTATGTACAATGACAATCGGAGGCCACTGGAATATTTTGAGGACAGTGCTATGTGAATTATACTCTTTAGAGATTAGAATAGAGGGAGTCAAACCAGAAGGGGAGAGAACAGTTAGGATATTGTTCCAGTAGTCCAAGTGAGAAATTATGGCAGCTTGGACTGGATGATAAACCTCAAGACTCATGGTCAAATTCAATTTATAGTCTGGGTCAGAGTAAATAGGACTTGATGATAGATTACATGTGGAGATTTTGTGAAAGGAGGAGCAAAATCATAATAAAGTCCAGATTTTGCTTGACCCAATGATGCCAATTACTTCGATGAAGAAGACTGGGGAGGAAAACTTTGTGGAGGAGAGAGAAATTAGGTGTTCAATTAAATTTTAAGTACCTATTAGAAAACTGTAGTTGGATTTGAAAATAAATTACTGTCCACATCTCCATCAGACCCCACCCAAGACACTTTGCAATGTTTTTGGACTATGTAGGCATTATTTTTAATATCGTTCTTGTGTATTCAGAATCTTAGATTTCCAAATAAAATGAAGTTCAATATATTAAACCTTGACATGTTTTCTGATAACATGACTATAATTTCATAAAGTTAAATTTGTATTTTATAAGGGATCGTATAAGATAAATTCAGGTCATGTGGAAATATGAATTTTTTCATATGGAAAAGAGATTTGTCAATGTAAACAGAGTAATAGCTACTGTATTTATGTAAACTTAACTTTGGTTGTTGGGATTGCTTAGTTAACTCTTCAGTATTTAGAAGCCCCTACTCATGAAATAGCAATTAACCAACTAACATTTTCCCCCTCTCATCAAATAACAACACTCATTTGTAACTAAAAACTCTTGAGCTGGTGTTGCTTTAGCAGAAGGGTTTTTAAATAGTCCTCGTAAATACTCTATGTGTCCACTAATTAGACCCAGTAGTCTTATATAAAGTGCAGATAACATTGGCAATAGGTAACCTCTAAGGTCATGCCCTTTATAATAATAAATACTTCCACCATCTTTGCTTACTTGTCATTCTGTGTGAAACTCACCCTTTAAAAATGTTTTTTTGCTCCCTGTGGAACCATTCATAAAAACATATATGTTCCAATTACCATATTTTGTAAGTCTTCAAGAGAAGAATGCTGAATTGTCTCTTTGGACTTTCAAATTATCTAAAATACAATTCCTTTAGTCAAAATTGCATGCAGAATGGAGAAAACAAAGCATATCTTAGCCTCGGTGGGTGACTTGTTAGAAAAGAATAGGAAATAAATGAGCTAATGCTGTGGCTGAGTTTGAAGCATTCTTCTTCCATTGGATGCTATGTTGTAGGTCTTTCTTTTTTTACCTCTTTAATTAGCTTGAAGTCACATTAGAAGATGTCTTAAATCCATGTTGTATTACTTCTACTGGTAATCTTTGTGAATAGCCTAAGGAAGTGCATCTGGCTCATTTCTCAAATTAAATCTCCTTCTTAAATAGGGAAGTTTTCTTCAAATATATTATGATTCTTATTGAGGCTCAGAAAATAATACCCCAAAGTGTGGAGCTTAGGCATGCTAAGTACTTTGAACTAAAGGAGATTGGAAGGCCTCAGCAGCAAGTTCTCACTGACCTTCTCCCTACCTTCCTGTATTTTGTCCCTTTTTCTCCTCTGAAGTGAGTCACAGAAGCCAGAATTCATCTTCCCTAAGGTGGGTCATAGAAACAGAATCCCTCTCCCACAAAGCAAGCCATAAAACTTGGAAATATTACTCTAACCTTCCCCAGCCTTTCTGTGTGGGTGCTGACCATAAATACATTCTTGGCCTTACCTTGTCTCACAGTAGGGCATAAGATCCTCATTCCAGAAGGGTCGTTTCCTATACTCAGGAGGAAGGAATGCTATACAGAGAGGCCAAGAAAAATATGAACAGACAGGCTTTTCTGTGTTTTCCTCCATCAGTCTGTTACCATTAGCTTATACCCCTTTTATCCAGTCACATTTCTATATGGCTCTCCATTCTTCGTCAAATCTAAGAATAAAAATAGTTGTATTTCCCTAGGTTTTTGGGTCTTCATTTCTGAAGTCTCCTATGTCACATGAAGCTTTGATTAAATAAATTTGTCATGATTTTCCTTAATTAACCTGTCTTTTGTTGTAGCAGTATCAGTCAGCCATGACCCTTATGATGAGTGGGACAAGTTGTCACACCTTTCCACTCCTACATTCTCCAGAAAAAAAAAAAAAAAAAAAAGTCCAGAGAAGCACATGGAAGTGCCTCACACTTGCTAAGCCTGGAGAGCCTCACTTAGTAAGCTTTGGGAAGCACAAAAGGCACATCCACCTTTCAGTGAGAAATCTTTTAGGCTCATGTCTTCCCCCAGATTGCAGGCAAAGGGAAATTCTCAGAGAACTATATCGAGAAAGGTACAAGAATGGAGTTAATAACAAGCCCTTGACATGTGTCTGTAAATAAAAGTTGATCATTTCACGTTTGGTCTTGGTTTGAGAAGGATGTAATTTGGGATTAAAAATAAATATACTGGCGCATACATCTTGATCAGAAACATTCAAATGCACAGCTAGAAACAGACACTGTAATCTGAAAGTATAATTAAGGTTTGCCATCTCTATATAATACAAGCATAGCAAATTCATTGTCTTTAAATGCGAAGATTCAGAAAGTTTTGTGGGAGAGGAAATATTAGCTATGAGGAAAATGTCATACAGCACATCAAACAGCTGTATCTGAATTTAGAATTAAGAAAGCAATGGGGGCCGGGCGCGGTGGCTCAAGCCTGTAATCCCAGCACTTTGGGAGGCCGAGGCGGGCGGATCACGAGGTCAGGAGATCGAGACCATCCTGGCTAACACGGTGAAATCCCGTCTCTACTAAAAATACAAAAAGCTAGACGGGCGAGGTGGCGGGCGTCTGTAGTCCCAGCTACTGGGGAGGCTGAGGCAGGAGAATGGCGTAAACCCGGGAGGCGGAGCTTGCAGTGAGCTGAGATCCGGCCACTGCACTCCAGCCCGGGCTACAGAGCGAGACTCTGTCTCAAAAAAAAAAAAAAAAAAAAAAGCAATGGGGGGGACTGAATTATAACTAAAAATCCTACACACAAAGGGAAAAATATTTCAATGTATCCCAAAAATTACTCCTTAATCTAAGAGAACTACTGTTTCCTTAAGTAAACATGTCTGCTGAGATACAGAGCATTAGTGGGTAGGCGTTTAAAACAAAACAACTGTGGAAATGAAGTGGACAATGTTTCCTTGCAAGTGAATGATTTGCAATGGTGATGAAGCCCCCTTTCCCACAAACCCTATTATTTAGTAGTCGTTAAGTGAAGGGCTCTTCCAAATACACGTGGACAGGCCAATTGCAGTTGACAGAAAAAGCCTTGCAAATGAACACATTGCTGCTCTGAAAGAGAGTTAAAGGAATTTTAATTTTTCATACTCTTAAACCCTTTATTACAATATTAATAATCAGATGAAGTAAATTTAAATGATTCACCACATCGATTTACACTTCAAAATGCTGAAATTGTATGACTGAGCTACTTGGATCAGATATTGTTAGGATTAGTACTTTGGAACATCCCTGAGGAGACAGGGCTGTGATTTCTGGTGTTTTGTGCGTGATTCATAATATTTTTTTATTCTGTCGGTAGGTTAGCCTTGTAATCATGTTCTATAGTCAGTTCATAAAAACCAGAGGAAAAATCAATTACAGAGATATTTCAGAAGGGATAGATTAGAGCTTTTTTGGTTGTTTCCTTTTTAACAAATAGATTTTCAAAGAAACTTTTAGTGACATCTTTAGTCCTCTTCTAGGAAGGGCTCCTGAGCTTTGAATTCTCCTGCAAAGAAGGCAGCTGCTTGTGTCTAGTTTTGGGGGAAATGCTATACAATGTAGATCTCCTTCCCAAACCTTTAATGGCTTAGGATTTTAGCCCAAGGACCATTCCCTCTCTTATTAATGTGACTGGTTTGAGGAATACCTCAAAGGCTTTTATTTGAAAGTGTTCTTTTTCACACCCCAACAAGAACTGTTTTTCAGAATTGTGTCAAGTAAGAAGCCCTTGACATAGTCATTTACAGTTAAAGACTTTCTTAAACTCTTTAATAATTTGGGAACTTAAAGACAATTTGATGCCTAATCAATGTTTAGTGTTTGCCTCACAAACGTCGTGGGATTATGGGAAGTAGAGCTCAGCAGGATTCTATTGGTTGCTTTTAATTCTGAATTCATTAAGATAATCATGTATGTGAGAAGTTAGTAAGAGTGAAGAGCAGATAATGCTGGCAGAGTTTGCACAGTACATGCCTTTAGGATGCACATAAACTTTAGGATGAATTTGGTAGGTAGAATTGTTGCCTCCAAGAAGATTCCCCTCAATAATTCCCAGGACTGTGTATGTACCTTATATACTACCTTAGATAACAAAACAGACTTTGCCATGGTTCCATTACTAATCAGTTTATTTTAAAATAGGAATATTATCTTGGATTATCTGTGGAGTGAGTGGGATGGGACAAGAAAATCACCTGAGCCCTTAAAAGCAGGCAGAAAGAAAAGGAAAGAAAGATTTGAAGCATAAGAAGTTTCCCACATTGTTGATGGATTTGAAGATGAAAGGAGCCATGAGCCAAATAAGGCAAGAGGTCTCTAGAAGCTGAGAACAATGCCCAGCTGATAATCAGCAAGAACATGGGAGCTCAGTTCTGTAGCTGCATGGAACTGAATTCGGACAACAGCCTGAATGATCCTGGAAGGAGATTCTTCCTTAGAACCTTCAGAAAAGCCAATGGCCAACACATTGATTTTGGCCTTGTAAAACTCCAAGTAGAATACTCAGACAAACCTAACTGGCCTGATGTGCTAGAGAACTGTCAGATAATAAACAGTTGCCATTTTAAGCCACTGTTTGTAGTAATTTGTTATAGCAGTGATAGAAAACTAATACAAAGCCCTATGTTGATACTAGTAACATATAGACTGCCTATCAATAGCTATAGGATATGCCACTGCATCTGATTGATTTCTTTTGTCTAATACCTGCCAAACCCACTCCATGAGCCCCAAATCATGGGGTTCTTGTTCCCCCTGATACTTGGTGATCTTTTACATGGATACCTTATACTTTGCTACCCAACTTAGCCACTATCTCTTTGGCATGTACCACAGTCACTTCCCAGGTTTGATACTAGCCTCTGTTTCTACTCCAAACTGACCACAACAAAAAAAAGTATTTTCCCATGCAATTTAAACAACGTTCAAAACTTAATAGAGTCAAGCCCATTTTTTTGTTTTGATTTTAAACTCTTTATCTTGAAATATTTTTAGATTTATAGAAAAACCACAAATATAGTAACATTAAATGAATTTTTTGAAATGGATTTTGAAGGTTGATTAGGAGTTTGAGTATTGCAGAGCAGTTGTGCTTAGATGACATAATTTTTTGAAGTGTAGTATCAATAAACTTTAAGTTGGCTTAGACATGACTAGATGGAAGAGCACCATTTAACTTTTCTAACTCAGGGTCCATTGCAATAACAGTAGTAACCTCAGTTGCACTCTGTCATCTAGTGCAAAAGAGCATTAGGGAAGGGATCATGGAGGGAAAACAACACATACTTACATTGCTTAAAATGTAAATTAAAAGGAAAAACATATAAAGGGTATAGATGCACAGAACTAATTTTCTTTAAACATGCGGAAAATGTCTATGGAAGAGAGTGAACTGTTTGCTCATGTTTCTGTGATGGTTTTCAAGCTGTCATTTGTCATGTATTATGATAACATGCATCTCTGCATGCCGACAAACTGCACTAAATTCCATTTGGTTGGGTATGAAGATGCTAATGTGAAATACAGGAAAACAGAGGTCACCCTTCAGTATTTCTACACTAACAATATGCTTTAATTAAACAAACAGAAACAAACAAAAACAACAAAACAAAACAAACAAAAAACACAGAAGTAGCCCTGCTGCCTCTGATGCCTTCCTTGCAGGCAGAGGCAAAAAGGTATTGGTCATGATCTCTTCATGGGAATCTTTCTTCTTGTCGCCATGATTCAGAGTAGGGATGTAATGTTTAAAGAAGGTGGTTTTGGCTCTGCCATGGGGAAAGGAAAGGAAAAATTCAGGGGTGTGGATATGGAAATGTGGTCAAGTTTCCAACCTGTACTGGGGGAGAGAATGGTTATATTCTTGATAACAGTTGGTTTCTGAGTCAGCCAGAAACACCCGTTTCATTGTTTTTAACCCAGTGGTTTTCACTGTAAAGTTGTTCTGGCTAAAAGATGAACTTGACTAGTATACAAGAACAAGGGATTAGATTACTATTAGCAAAGTTAGGGTTTGTTAAAGTCCTGTTTATAGTTTTTTCTGTGCATAGGACAACTTTTTAATTAAAAACTTTACTCAGACATCATATTCCTTCTTCTTGAGGACCATTATTTTGTGAAGATATTTTTTAAGGTTGGATGTTCCTCAGGAAATTGAAGTACGTAATTCACTTTAAGTTGGTAAAGTCCATGCTTTTAAAAATTGATAAGCATGACTGGCTCTAATAAAGGAAAGCAGGAACAAATTCAAACAAATACCTAATTAGAGTAGGTGATAGAAATGTAAACAGGAATCCAATTAATGCATTCCTTATGTTTTTATTTTAAAAAATTATTTTGAATTTTTATGGATATATAATAAGTGTATTTATTTATGGGTTACATGATATGTTTTGATACAGGCATGTAATGCATAATAATCACATCAGAGTAAATGGGGTATCCATCACCTCAAGCATTTGTCTTTTGTGTTACAAACAATCCAATTATACTCTTTTAGTTATTTTTAAATGTACAGTAAAATTATTGACTATAGTCACATTGTTGTACTATCAACTATAATTTCTTATTCATTTTTTCTATTTTTTGCACCCATTAACAATCCCTACCTCCTCCACAACACCCACTACCTTCCTAGCCTCTGGTAGCCCTCCTACTGTCTATCTCCATGAGTTCAATTGTTTTAATTTTTAGCTCACATAGATGAGAACATGTGATATTTGCTTTTCTGTGCCTAGCTTATTTCACTTAATAAAATGACATCAAGTTCCACCCACATTCTTGCAAATGACAGGATCACATACCTTTTTATGGATGAATAGCACTTCATTGTGTATATGTACCACATTTTCTTTATCCATTAATTTGCTGGTGGACACTTAGGTTGCTTCAAAATCTAGTCTATTGTAAATAGTGCTGCAATAAACATGGGAGTGCAGGAATCTCTTTGATATACTAATTTCCTTCTTTTTGGGTATATACCTAGGAGGGAAATTGATGGATCATAAGGTAGCTCTATTTTTAGATTTTTGAGGAACATCCAAACTGTTTTCTATAGTGGTTGTACTAATTTATATTTCCAGCAAGAGTATACAAGGGTTCTATTTTCCCTGCATCCTCTTCAGCATTTGCTATTGCCTGACTTTTGGATAAAAGCCATTTTAACTGGGACGAGATGACATTTAATTGTAGTTTTGATTTGCATTTCTCTGATGATCAATGATGTTGATAACCTTTTCATTTGCCTGAATGCCTTTTCCATGTTTTCTTTTGAGTAAGGTCTATTCAGATCTTTTGCCCAATGTTGACCAGATTATTAAGTTTTTTTCCAATAGAGGTGAGTTCCTTATATATTCTGTCTATAAATCCCTCTTCAGATGAGTAGTTTGCAAATACTTTCACCCATTCTGTGAGTGGTTTCTTTACTTTGTCAATTGTTTCCTTTGCTGTGAAGAAGTTTTTTAATTTGGCGTGATCCCATTTATCCATTTTTGCTTTGGCTGTCTGTGCTTGTGTAGTATTACTTAAGAAATCTTTGCCCAATCCAATGTTTGAAGACTTTCCCCAATGTTTTCTTGTAGTAGTTTCATAGTTTGAGGTATAAGAATTAAGTCTTTAATCCATTTTGATTTTTGTACACACCAAATAAAAGTGTAGTTTCGTTTTTCTGCATATCAATATACAGCTTTCCCAGCACCATTTAGTGAAGGGACTGACTTTTCTCCAATGCATGTTCTTGGCACCTTTGTTGAAAATAGTTAACTGTAAATGTATGAATTTGTTTCTGGATTCTCTATTCTGTTCCATTGTCCTATGTGTCTGTTTTTGTGACAGTACCATGCTGTTTGTTTACTATAACTCTGTTATATAATGTGAAGTCCAATAATGTGATTCCTCCAGGTTCTTTTTTCCTCAGGATGGCTTTGCCTATTCTGGGTCTTTTGGGGTTCCATATAAATTTTAGAAATTTCTTTCTATTTCTGCAAAGAATGTCATTGGTATTTAGACAGGGATTGCATGGAATCTGTAGATTGCTTTGTGTAGCATAGACATTTTAACAACATTGATTCTTTCAATTCATGAACATAAAATATCTTTCCCTTTTTTGTGTCTTTAGTTTCTTTCATCAATATTTTATGGTTTTCATTGGAGAAATCTTTTACCTCTTTGGATAGATTAATTCCTAGACATTTTGTTTTATTTTTAGCTATTATAAATGGGAATAAATTCTTGATGTCTTTTTCTGATTGTTCACTGTTGACATACAAAAATGCTACTGATTTTTTATGTTGATTTTGTATCCTGTGAGCTTATGGAATATATTTATCAGTTTTAATAGTTGTTTGGTGCAGTCTTCAGATTTTGTGAAATATAAGATCATATCATCATAATTTGAATTTCTTCCTTTCCATTTTGAACACTCTTTATTTCTTTCTCTTGTCTGATTTCACTAGCTTGGACTTCCAGCACTATGTTGAATGAGAGTGCTGAGTGGGCATCCTTGTCTTGTTCCAGATCTTAGAGGAAAGGTTTTCAGTCTTTCTACATTCAGTATGTTACTAGTTGTTGGTCTGTTGTTTTATGACTTTTATTGTGTTGTGATATGTTCCTTCTATACTCAGGTTTTTTGTGAGTTGTTGTCATGAAGGGATGTTAAATTTTTTCAGATGCTTTTGAAGCATCAATTGAAATTATTATATGGTCTTCCACCTCCATTGTTGACATGATGTATCACATTGATTGATTTACATATGGTGAAACATCACTGCATTCTTGCAATAAATCCTACTTGGTTATGTGAATAATTTTTAAATATGTTGTTGAAATCTGTTTGCTGTTATTTTACTGAGGATTTTTCATCAATATTAATCAGGAGTACTGACCTGTGATTTTCTTATTTTGATGTGTCTTTGTCTGGTTTTGGTATCAGGGTAACACTGACCTTGTAGAATGAGTTTGGAAGTGTTCCCTTCTTTGTTTTTGGAATATTTTAAGTATGATTGGTGTTAGTTATTCTTTAAATGATTGGTAGAATTCAGCAGTGAAGCCATCTCATCCTGGGCTTTTCTGTGATGGGAGACTTTTTATTATGGGTTTGATCTCATTACTTGTTATTGGTCTGTTCAGGTTTTGGATTTCTTCATGGTTCAATCTTAGTAAGTTCTGTGTGTCTAGAAATATATTCATTTCTCAAATTTATTTAGTTGTTCATAGTAGCCACTAATGGTCCTTTGAATTTCTGTGATATCAGTTGTATTGTCTCCTCTTTTTTTTTTAATCTCTGATTTTATTTATTTGGGACTTCTCTCTTTTTTCTTAGTCTGGTTAAAGTTGTCGAATTAGTTTATCTTATAAAACAACTTTTCATTTTGTTGATCTTTTGTATTCTTTTCTTAATCTCAATTTCATTTATTTCTGTTTTGATCTTTATTATTTTCTTTCACTAATTTAGGCTTTGGTTTAGTCTTGACTTGATAGTTCTCTAATATGCATTGTCAGGTTATTTATTTGAAGTTTTTCCTCTTTTTTGATATAGGCTCTTATAAACTTCCCTCTGAGTTATGCTTTTGCTGTATCCCATAGGTTTTGGTATGTTTTGTTTCTATTATCATTTGTTTCAAGAAATTTTTCAATTCCTTCTTAATTTCCCCATTGACCCACTGGTCATCCAGAAGCATACTGTTTAATTTCCATCTGTTTGTATAGTTTCCAAAATTCCTCCTATTATTGATTTCCATTGTGGTCAGTGATGACGCTTGATATTATTTCGATTTTCTTGAATGTTTTAAGACTTGCTTTGTGACCTAACATATAGTCTATCATTAAAAATGACCCATGTTCTGAGAATAAGAATGTGTATTCTGCAGCTGTTAGGTGAAATGTTCTATAAATATCTATTAGTTCCACTTGGTTTATAGTTCAGATTAATTCTGATGTTGTGCTGTTGATTTTTCTGTCTGGAAGTTCTGTCCAATGCTGAAAGTTGAGTGTTGAAGTCTTCAGCTGCTATTGCATTGGAGCCTATCTCTCTCTTTAGGTCTAATAATATTTGCTTTATATATCTGGGTGCTGCAGTCTTGGGTGCATATGCATTTACAATTGTTAGATTCTCTTGTTAAATTGATCCCTTTGTCATTACATAATGACCTCCTTTGTCTCCTTTTATAGTTTTGTCTTAAAATATATTTAGACTGATATAAGTATAGCTACTCCTGCTATACTTTTTATTTTGTTTGTTTGTTTCCATTGGCATGGAATACGTTTCTCCATCCCTTTATTTTTAGCCCATGTGTGTCTTGATGGGTGAAGAGTGTTTCTTGTAGACAGCAGATTGATGGGTGAAGAGTGTTTCTTGTAGACAGCAGATTGATGGGTCTTGTTTCTTTCCATTCAGCCACTCTACATCTTTTGATTGGAAAGTTTAGTCCCATTTATTTTCAATGTTATTACTGAAAAGTAAGGACTTACTCTTGCCAATTTTTAGTTGATTTTTCTGGTTGTTTTGTAGTCTTCTCTTTCTTCTCTTCTTCCTTCATGTCTTTCTTGTAAGGAAAGTGATTTTCTTTTCTGGTGGTGTGACTCAATTTCTTGCTTTTTATTTTTTGTGTATCTGTTATACATTTTTTTTTTATGTATTTGGAGTTACCACAAGGCTTGCAAATAATACCTTATAACTTATTATTTCAAACTGATACCAACTTAACTTTGATTGCATGAAAAAACAAACAAGAAAAACAACCCTAATAAATGTCTATACTTTAACTTTGCCCATCCCCCACTTTTGACTTTTTTTCTATTTTTATCCTATTATACTGTCTATGTCTTGAAAAGTTGTTGTAGGTGTTATTTTTGATTGGTTCATCTTTTAGTCTTTCTACTTAAGGAAGAGTAGTTTACACACCACAACTGCAGTGTTACAATATTCTGTTTTTTTTTTTTTTTCTGTTTACTTACTATTACTCAAATATAATGACATAAGAGTCTCTCTATGCTGCTTAAAGAGAAATGCTCTCCTGAAAAATGTAGCCAACGTGCTAAGTGTCTACACTTGGTGAATGACTACTGTACTACTCAGATGATCCAGACAACAAATTAAGATGTCAAGAGTTAAAGCCCATAATGTCAAAAATAGCTACTATTTCTTGAGTGCCTGCCATGTACCAAGTATCATGTTATGCACTCCACATATATGATATTATTTAATGCTTACAACAATTCAATCGTGTAATGTTGATCTCATTTCCATTTTACAGGGTGAAAACACAGAGTCTTAGAGAGGTCAAGTAACTTCCTCAGGATTTAAAGATTAATAAGTTGTAGCACTGGAATGCAAAACCCTGGTTGTCTTCTGCTAGGCTGTGTCAAGGATTGTGCATCTTTCTTTCTCATGCATGCCTGAGCAGGGGAGAGTAGTTCTGTTTAGTCTTCCCCTGAGTGCTAATGGTTCAGTTGGGAAGTTCAAATTTAACTTTCAAAGCCATTTTCCATCAGTGCTAACTTGTGCTAATCAGTGGGGGTATTCACTTGAAAGTAGCACTTTGGAAGTAATGCCTTTAATGTTTTCAAAAGCAGAAGGGAATTTTGTGAGAGTTTCTTTTTCATTTCTTCTTCTTTTTTGCCTTTTATTTTATTGTGAGTCATACTGCTGGCTAGTTCCACTGAGAAACAATTATAATCTAACTCCTCATCCAATGATAATAAAATATATAATACAATGGTTTACAAGGAAAGCTTTGAGTTCTACCTTTCTGTTTGATTTTGGAAATTTGTTTGTTGAAATTTGAATATAATTTTCCATAACTATAATAAACCTACACACAAAGTCACAGTTCTTCATCTGATGAATTTATGTAACTCATAGGGATTAAGAAATTACACAGTGCCTGAAACTGTTAGGCACTAATAATTCAATCTTAAGAAGGATAGTTTGTGTTCTTACTCTCACAGAACTTACTGGTTAGCAATACAACCTACCTAATTCTATTTCTTATTCACTCATTAATGAATTCATTTATCCATCAGGCATTTATTGAGCAAGTGCTGTGTGTCAGGCATTGTGTAGGTATTGTGTATAAAAACAAATAGCAATTAATGTTTATTGAACACTTAACTATGTTCCTAGCATTGTTTTAAGCACATTACATGTATGAACTCATGTAATCATCCCAACAATCTTTTGATATAGGTGTGGTCACTTTGCGGATGAGAAAACTAAGACACTAAAATATCAAGTAACCTTCCTGGGGTAAATGTGGTGGTATAAGAAATTGGACTGAGGCAGTCATTCCAATGTCTACACTCTTAGCTACCATTTTAAACTGATTGCAATAGTTAATGAAAGACAGTCCCTGCTTTTAAGGTGCTCACAGTCTAGCAAAACAGATTAAAAATTTAAATCAAGCAGTTGTAAAACACTGTGATTTATGATATAGAATTTATACACTGTCATGAGACCATGTTATAGGGCTACCTAACAGTCTGGAAAGTTTCTAAATGAACTAAGCTGAGACATAAAGAATGAAGGTGGTGAGCTATCAAGGAAAAGGGTACAATAGGATGGGTATCTGGGTGAAGAGGGGTGGAAGCTCATTAGTAAGAGCATTCCAAGCAAAAGCAACACCATAGGCAAGTGGAAGTTAATTCATTACAATTGGGATATTGAGTGTTGTAAAGAAGAGTGTGTTGGCTGAGGCTGGAGAATTAATCAGGGTTTAGATTACTCAAGGTTATTTAGGTTATGTCAAGAAATTTTTACTTCATCCAAAGTGCAATAGGAATCCACTGAACAAATTTAAGCAAGGGAATAACAATGGCTTACATTTTTCGTATTTCCATTTCTTAAATGATTGCTCCAGTGTGGAGAACGGAACAAAGGAGCAGGAAGACCAGCTGAAAAGTTGTTTGTAAAAATCAATAGCTGAATATACTTCCTTCTTGAAAATTTTCTGCAGTGACAGTTACCCAAGTCTTCTGGTTTCTTTGGCATGCCTTTTTTTATTCCCCAAAAGTGTATGCCAGCAGCATGAAAGATATATTTTTGTCTTAAGATCTAATTCTGGTCATTGTTTCTGAAGGGAAGAATTACCAGTCAGTTCATCTTTGTGGTTCTTCCTATTGCATTTTTAGTTTACAGAAAAAAAAATGTTAATTGTATAAAAATATATACATTTGGTTTATTATGATGCAGTTAAACACTTTTTGGGAGGATATTAGTCTCATTATGCAGATAAACTTCCTAAGGCACAACTGAGTAGAAAACAGCCTAGTACAAGACAGAGATAGTACTCAAGTACTATTATCTCTTTGTTTTATCCACACACTCTGATAAGATGCTATGTGTTGAACACATTTGTTCACAGATGAAAATGCTGAATAAGCCAAAGATACTGCTGGGAAAGGCAAAATGCAGAATTTACATATTTGTGTAAAATAATTGCTTGAATTCCATAGCAAAGGTTAAATAATGTACCTCCAATAAATAATATAATATAGCTCAACAATGGCATCTTTGATGTGATCTCTAAAGACATTTGAAACTTCCAGAATCTAGATGAGAAAAGATGAAAAAAAGGAGAGTTGTATTGCATTAGACTTATTTGACTAAATAGAAGTCTGTAGAGAATTTAACCACTGTTGACAACACTTCAGGTATTCTTACCAAGTTGTTGGAGGCTATATGCTGAGAGAGTATTTTGCCATAAGGAAGAGCACAATGTGCTGGCTGGGAAGATTTCATACCTGAACCCAAGTTATTGCAGAACTTATCATCTTTTAGTGCAATACATAATGTACACTCACAGGTACACTTTACAATTCAAACTTACTGCATCTTAGTGCTAAAAATAAAACATCTGAGAAAAGGAAAGAAAAATTTAAAAAGGTACATGGTATATTACTCTGACTGTAGAATTCAGAGAGCAAACACGCCATATAGAATAGAAAGCTACTTTAGTATTTCTTGCTAATAAACAAAGTGTTACATGGCATGGCCTTGACCATTACTTGTGTCTGCCAACTGGCAGTGCTCAGACTGCATAGGGACAAGGTCTCCTTTAAGGACCAATGGGCTCACCCATGCTGCTTTGTGTCTGAACTAATCTCTGTGTCTATGCCCTCAGCAACTTATCAGCACCACACCAGCTGCCAGAAGAGCCATGACAAAGATGTAGAAGTAAGGCTGGTCTTCAGGAGAAATACTCGATTTCACTGTGGGTCAACCTGTTCCCTGCACAACCCTTCTTTCTCCCTCTTTACATCCCACAAACTTAAGAGCTTAACACTTCTCTTTTTTTCTGAGGCACGTGTAAGCAGCGGCAGGGTATGATGGAAAAAGCAGAGGATCAGGAGTCCTACCTCTGCTGTATGTGAGATTTAGAAGTTACTCAACCTTTCAGAGCACTGGTTTCTAGCTTCCTTCTATGTAAAATGATACTAATAGCTATTGCTCCATGGGGTTATTGAAACATGATAATATTTGCAAAGGCACCTTGCAAATGCTAAGTAAAAGCACTTTACACATGCTATAGTTGTTTAAATTTTTCTGGGACTTAGTTTCCCCATCTGGAAAACAAAGGTGTTGGAAAATATGACTTCTAAATAAATGTACATAGAACTGAAACATGGAATAATCTAAATATTATATAATTATTCTGTTTTATAAAAACATTTACTAAGACTATTTCATACTCAAAATGGAGTACTCAAGAAAGTGATAAAATGTGCTGATTGTCTACAGTTTTAGGGGAAAGTAGACCACAAGCAGACAGAGAGTGATCAATTTCCAAAGAGAAAACTGTAAGTAGATGCAGACTTAAACATTTCAGCACAAAGGGATAGAAGTCATGAAAATGAGAACAAACAAACAAAGTAACAAAATGAGAGTCTCCTCACTCTCTCAAGACTTTGCTGTAAGAACCAGTCAGGTATAGCTAAGGAAGGAAGGAAAAACCCCTGCACATGACAGAAAGATAGTAGTATTTATTGGCCCTTACTGTAGTAACAGAGGCTTAAATAGGCTATCTGGATATTGAATAGAAGTTAGTGGAGATAGATACAGCCAGTCCAATGGACCTAGGGACAGACCCCTGAGTCACAGCCTGAGTGGCACAATACCACAGCTGTGTGATGGATGTCAATTCCAATGGCATGGGAAATAGCTGTTTTAAGCCACCTTGCTAAGTGGTTGGAGGATTCTAGGCTGCCATGGAAACACAGGCAACTGACACCAAAGGGGATGGCTTCTTGCCTTAACATTTGCTCATGGATCTGTGGATAGTGGAAGAAGTTCTGCTTGATACTGATTACAATACTGAAGATAGCAGTGATGCAAAATGCATTTGTTTAACTCATATTTATTGTGAACCTGCTATGTGCTTATACTTGGTGCTGGGAATAAAGTACTGAACAGGAGTTCTGCTCTCATGGAGCTTACATTCTATTAATAGTTGGTGGAATGTAAAAATAAAATAAGTGTTAAGCAGAATGTGTCATATATTGGATGGTGATAAGTGATGCAGAAGAAAATAAAGCAGACAGCAGATAGAGAACGTGCATGGAGCAGGCTGTGGGGTTTATAATTTTATTTAGCGTGGTAAGGATTGGCCTGAGAAGTTTGCATTTGAGAAAAGAGCTGAAGAAAGTAAGGAGATTATTCAGATATATTGGGAAAGAAAATTCTAGGCTATGAGAATAGCAAGTACAAAGGGCCTTGGAGTAGGAGTGGGCTTGGTATGTTCAGGGAACAGTGGGGAAGTCATTATGGTCATAAAAAAGCAAGCAAGGAGACTAGAGGTCAGATTAAATAGCCTCATAGACTGTTGTAAGAACTTTGGATTTTGATACGGGTGGAATGAGAGAATATTGGTGGTTTCTAAGCAAAAGAGTAATATGTAATTATAATATATAATATATATATAATATATAAAATATAATTTACCTATTAAGAGTATCACCCTCTTGTCTGATAAATACACTGCAGAGATGTAAGACAGGAAGTCATGAGACTTCATGAGACCAGTTAGAAGACTACCACAGTAATCCAGGTGAAAAATGATGATTTTGGGACTAAGGTGGTAGTGATGGAGATGGTGAGAGGTTGAATTCTGTATATATTTTGAAGGTAAAGCCATCAGGATTCGCTGACAAATTTGACGTGAGGATGTTAAGGAAGATAAATCAAGATTAAGGCCAAAGGTATTGGCCTTGTGACTGAAGAATACAGTGGCCAATAACTGAGATGGGAAAAATAGTGTGAGGAACAGGATTTAGGAGGGTGATTAGGAACTCAATTTTGGAAAAATTAACTTTTAATTCAAATAGAGATGTCAGGTAAATCTAGGTGACAAATCTAGGCTAGAGATACAAATTTGTGAGTCATCAATGTATTGTCTGGCTGAGGTCATAAAAGGAGAAATATATATTATAGGAATATATATATATTAGTTCATGTGCCTCTTATATATATTACATAATAATATATAATTATAATCATAACTGTATATAATATAAAGATATTCTTGACAGAATTTTAAAAAAACCAAAAACATAGGTCAACAATAAACCAGTAAACCCTATGAAGGTTTCACCCAATATTCTTCATGAGCATGTGTTGAACAAAAGCTTATCACTAATCCAGTTCTGTGAACCTGAGATCAACTGAAAAAAATAAAAAGAAAATTCCCAATAATAATCTTGTGTAATTTCTTACAACATAGATTAAGAAACTGAAGCCTGGAGAAGGAAAACGACACATCATTCATGAGTAATGGAGATAGGATTTGAACCTAGGACTCGTGACTCTTAGGTCAGGGCTTATATCCCTCAATTAATAATATTTATACTTTCTTGCATCATGCCACGCAGATCATATAGTAGTCATACTTAAGACCCTCCAGTGGACATAGGAAATGCAGGATTCCTTGGGTTCTAGCCATAATTGTGCTTTTCCCTCACATATCCCAATGCAATTAAGAGGGAATAAACTTGAGGTGACTAATTCATTTTAAACAGCAGAATTTGCAAACATGTCAACTTTAATAGCTATTAGTAACCTTTATGACACTTTTCATCCTGTCATTGAGATCTGCTACATGCTGCCTACTTTTTTTTCTTTAAGAAACACAAATAAGAGTATAGAAAGAGGCAGATTTTCAGATAGTTTAGGACCCAAGCTCAATTTTCTTCAATAATCTGGATATTTTCTTTAGCTATTTAGGAATAGCTTGAGACTTTCTCCAATTGCTTGGAACCCATGTAGATGTCCTCAGAATCTCCTTTAGCTTTGATTGGAAAGGCATGGCCCCTTAGAAAGCAACCCATACCAGGAGTAATCAGGTTGTGGAGGAGTTGTCAACAATAGGCCAAGAATAGCAGTATGGATTTGAGAATGACTCTCATGAAATCTACCTTAAGCAAAGCAGACTTGCCCAAGAACATTAGGCCTCTTATTTGAATAGACAAGGTATAATACACATTGATTCCCAATATATTAGGATCCAATCAGAATAATTTTTAATTACATAATATTCTTAATTGAGTGGTAACTACATTAAGGATAAATTACAATATAATTTGACATTTATAATTTTTTTCTTAGCAACCCCGTATGCTAAAATTATATATAAAACATTTTGGTAATCCAGAGAAGGAAGTGAAACATCAGGCAATTTTTATATTGCATTGCAGTAGTATTCATTTCAACCTAGGCTGTGGTGGCTTAGGTTCCATAGGGTTTAAAAGGGACGCATCAGGGAGGACAAAAGCAGGTAATGAATGTCCATTTGTGTTGACAAGGACACAGTTTCTTAGTGCTAGCTCTATTTATGTTGGAAAGAAAATAATATCATTAAATATTAAAATGGTTAATGTACTTAAAATGGATATTGCAAGTATTAAAAATAAATGCAAGTGGTAATTCTTCTTTAGGGAATAATTTGGCATTTATAGGAAGAAATATTGTGAGAAAACAGTGTTAGGTTAAAATATATTTTCTTTGTATATGAGGTATTCACTAGACAGAGTAAAGTAATAAGTTTTGAGACAGGGTTAGTTAGAGAGGAGTGAGTAGAAGGTAAACAATATCAGTAATTTTGTTTCCTGGGTGACCATAATCACATTGGAGAGTGAGATTTATAAGATCTTGAGAATCCTGAGGAAAAAAAATCAGTATAATTCCTCTTTTTGGCATGTTCCCAACCTGGAAAAAAGACAGATTAAGAAAAACAGTTTAAGATTTTACTAAAAATCCCCATAATGAGAAATAATTATCTAAGGGCAAGGGGAGGAGTCAGGCAAGACACAAGTTTCTCAATTAATAATCTGCAGTGGAAGATGGTAGATGTGGAACTTCAGCATGAAAGCTATAAACTGCTAGCTTTTTCTGTCACAGAAGTGGGTAGGCCCAGAGCCCTCCTTAGAGAGTCTAGAAGAATATTAGAAGATGGGTGCAAAAAAAATAGAAAGAATAAGAAGACCTACTATTTGAGAGCATAAAATGGTGACTATAGTCAATAACTTAATCGTTCATTTAAAAGTAATGATGAGTGTAATTGGATTGTTTGTAACATGAAGGATAAGTGCTTGAGGTGATGGCTATACCATTCTCCATGATGTGATTATTTTACTTCACATGTCTGTATCAAAACATCTCATGTACCCTGTAAGTATACAACTATTACATTCCCACAAAAATTTAAAATGGAAAAATTAGCATCTTTAAGTCCAAACAAAATCAAGATTTAGCTAAGAAGTATATCAAAGCAGCCAACTTTATTATTATTATTATTATACTTTAAGTTCTAGGGTATATGTGCACAACCTGCAGGTTTGTTACATATGTATACATGTGCCATGTTAGTGTGCTGCACCCATTAACACATCATTTACATTAGGTATCTCTCCTAATGCTATCCCTCCCCCCTCCCCCCACCTCACGACAGGCCCCAGTCTGTGATGTTCCCCACCCTGTGTCCAACTGACTGTAATTCTAATAGAGGAAACAGGTGTTTTGTTTTCTGTCCTTGTGGTAGTTTGCTGAGAATGATGGTTTCCAGCTTCATCCATGTTCCTACAAAGGACATGAACTCATTGTTTTTATGGCTGCGTAGTATTCCATGGTGTATATGTGCCACATTTTCTTAATCCAGTCTATCATTGATGGACATTTGGGTTGGTTCCAAGTCTTTGCTATTGTGAATAGTGCCACAATAAACATAAGTGTGCATGTGTCTTTATAGCAGCATGATTAGTAATCCTTTGGGTATATACCCAGTAATGGGATGGCTGGGTCAAAGCAGCCAACTTTAACAGGACTGGTGAATTTCCTTATCCCCAGATTTTTTATTTCTTTTAATCTTGCTCTAGTCAGAGTTTTCCTTAAGGATTATGAAACTTAGATAGCAATATGTGTTATATTCTTTTATAAGAGACCAATGATTTATTTTCCATACCCCATACTTATGTACAACTGAGGAGAGCCAAATAGTTGACTATACTACTACTCCATCAGAAACTACTACTCTCCACTAGCAGCAGTTACACAAGTTTTAATCATCAAACTACTCTCTAGAGAAGAGATGGTAATATTTGACACCTGTGATACTATTTCTCTTCTCCTTCAGCCATGGGCATGATAAATTAATTATGAGATTCCTTTTGGTGGCACCTGGAAACAGCCTTAAAATTCTTAGCAATGCCTAAGCAACCACCACAAAACAATTGAAATTGCCGTATGGAAAGAAACCTATCCATCCTCTCAGCTCTAGAAGGTGTACTTTGCTAACAGCAATCATCCTTACTAGGTTGTGAGAAACTTTACAGAAGTTATATCTGTTTGAAACTAAAAAAAAAATTACATTCCTTTGTAAAAGTTCCAATTTCAAAGACATTTAGACACGATGGATACGTAGGAAAGAGTCTTGGAATTGGTGTGATTAGTACTACCATTTCTCTTAACCTCTCCTAATTCATTGTAAACACATTTGATTTTAGAATAAGATTCCATATGTATTGCAAAAGCAGAGTGAAAAGATTGCACTCTAGAAATGTGTTATTGAAAATGTTCTAAAAGTGTTTCTTTACATGAATATCAATGAACAGTTGTTTCTTTTTTACTTCACTAAAAGTAATTATTGACCAAATTATTATAACTAACATAGAACATGTAAAGAATTAAGATAAAAGCTGAAATATTCCTTTTTTCACTTACAACACTAGAGGTTTTAGTGTTTTCTTACAAAATTCTTTAGTATTTTCATACGTGTGTTTGTGTGTGTGTGTAATTTAAAAACTTTTAACTCAGGGATAGAATGAGAAAAGCAGCATGCAGCATAGTTTTCCATTAACATTCCTGATTGGCATTATTTGCAGTTTATAGCCTACATTTAGTAGCTCATTCGCTCTCTAGGAAACCAGTTCCTCATTTCTGGGTATCATACTGAAGTACATTAAAAGGCCAAATCTTTTTTGTGTGTCTTTTCCGTTCTCTTTTTTTTTTTTTTTTTTTTTTGTGTGTGGTATTTACAAATAATATTTTGCCTTTAAAGACTCCTTTTAATATGTTCCACATAAGATATAATTTGTTGGTTTCCATCAGAGCTACCCAAAGCAGCATCCCCAGACCCTGCCCTGGTCTCTAGGGAGCTCACTGCTCTGATAAGAAGGACACAAATGTGACTGGATTTGCCACCTGCTGATTATAGAGCCCATGAACCTTGAGTTAACATAAGTGGTAGCCAAGCAGTGATCACTGCACACCTTGGGTGAGACACAGTGCTGTACTGGCTCCAGGTCTGACCCAGCAAAGTCCCAGTGGTGATGGACAAAGGAGTGCTTGTGTCATTTATCACCCAGATCCGGGCAGCTCAGCACAGAGAGAGAGAGACTCCATTTATTTTGGGGAAAGTAACAGAACAAGAGTCTCTGCTTGATAATACATGGAATTCTTCTGGATCTTACCCAAGACTAGTGGTACCTCTATGGGTCTAAAGAGCCACAGCACTGTTGGACTTAGGATACCTCCTAAAGCAGATACGCCTGCAGTGACCAGTCTTAGATCACAACACTCAAGTCTTTTTGAATACCTGGAAAGCTTTCCCAAGATGGATAAGTATGAACAAGCTCAGACTGTAAAGACTACAATAAGTACTTACCTCTTCAATGTCCAGACACTGACAAACATCCACAAGTATCAAGACTATCCAGAAAAACAAGACCTCACCAAAAAAACTAAATAAGGCACCAATGATCAACCATAGAGAGACAAAGATATGTGACATTTCAGACAGAGAATTCAACATATCTGTTTGAGGAAGCTCAATGATATCCAAGATAATACAAACAAGATATTGAGAATCATATCCAATAAATTTAACAAATAAATTGAAATAACTAATAAGAATCAAACAGAAATTTTGGAGCTGAGAAAATGCAATTCACATACAAAAGAATGCATCAGTGTTTTAACAGCAGAATTGACCAAGCAGAAGAAAGAATTAGTGAGCTTAAAGACGATTTGAAAATACACTATCAGCAGAGACAAGAGAAAAAAGAATGAAGTGCATTTACTAGATGTAGAAAATAGCCTCAAAATGGCAAATGTAACAGTTACTGGCCTTAAAGAGGAAGGAAAGTGTCAGAGAGAGAGAGAGAGAAAGATTGAGGTAGAAAGTTTATTCGAAGGGATAAGGGATAGTAACAGAGAACTTTCCAAATTTAATAAAAGATATAAATATTCAAGTACAAGAAGTTATAGAATGCCAAGCAACTTTAACCCAAATAAGACCACCTCAATATATTTAATAATCAATTAAACTCTCATAAGTGAAGGATAAAGAAAGGATCCTAAAAGCAGCAAGATAAAAGAAAATACAATGAAGCTCCAATACATCTGGGAGGAGAACTATTAGTGGAAACTTTATGGGCCAGGAGAGAGTGGCAAGAAACATTTATAGAAGAAAACATTTATACTAGAATAATATATCCAGTAAAAATATTCTTTAAGCATGAAGGGGAATTAAAGACTTTCCCAAACAAAAATTGGGGGATTTCAACAACAGACCTGTTCTACAAGAAATGCTAAACACAGTTCTTCAATATGAAAGATAAGGACCTTAGCGATAGGAAATCTCTTGAAGGTACAAAACCCACTGTGGTAACAGTTAAAAAGCAAAGGAAGGAATTAAAGTGTATGATTTTTATTAGTCTTCCATTCCTTTTTGTTACTTTGTTTTTGCCATCAGTGTTGTCACCAGCTTAAAACAGTGGGTTATAAGATATTATTTTCAAGCTTCATGGTAACTTCAAATCAAAAATATAGAACAGATACTCAAAAAATAAAAAGCAAGAAATTAAAACATACCACCAGAGAAAATCACTTTCACTGAAAGAAAGACAGGAAGGAAGGAAAGAAGGAAGATAAGACCACAAAACAACAAGAAAACAAATAACAAAATGGCAGAAGTCCTTACTTTTCAAGAGTAACGTAGAATGTAAATGGACTAAACTCTCCAATCAAAAGACATTGAGTGGCTGAATGGATAAAAAGATAATACCTAACAATCTGTTGCCTGTAAGAAACACTCTTCACCTGATAAAGACACATAGACTGAAAATGCAGGGATAGAAAAAGAGTTTCCATGAAAATGAAAACCATAAAAGGGCAGGAGTAGTTATATCAGACAAAATAGATTTAAAACAAAAACTGTAAGAAGAGATAAAGAAGGTCATTATATAATGATAAAAGGATCAATTCAGCAAGAGAATATAACAATTTTAAATATACATATGCCCAACACTGGAACACCCAGATGTATAAAGCAGATATTATTAGAGCTAAGAGAGATAAGTCCCAATACTATAATAGCTGGAGACTTCAACACACCACTTTCAGCACTGGACAGATCTTTCAGACAGAAAATCAACAATAACATCGAAATTAATCTTCACTATAGACAATATGGATCTAATAGATATTTACAGAACAGTTCATCCAACAGTTGCAGAATACACATTCTTGTCCTGAGCACGTGGATCATTCTCAAAAATAGGCCATATTTTAGGCCACAAATCATGTCTTAAATAATATTTAAAAATTGACATCATATCAAGTGTCTTATCTGAACACAATGGAATAAAATGAAAAATGAATAACAAGGAATTTTGGAAACTAGACAAACACATAGAAATTAAAAAATATTTTCCTAAATGACCAGAGAGTCAAGGAAAAAATTAAGAAATTTAAAAATTTATTGAAACAAATGAAAATGGAAACACAGTGTACCAAAGCCTATGGATTGCAGCAAAACAAGTACTAAGAGGAAGTTTATAGCAGTAAACATCTACATCAAAAAAGTAAAAAATTTCAAAGAAATATCCAAAAATGTATCTTAAAGAGCTAGAAAAGCAAGAGCAAACCAAATCATAAATTAGTAGAAGAAAAGAAATAATAAAAATCAGAGCAGAAATAAATTGAAACATAAAAAATACAAAAAAAACAACAAAATGAAAAATTGGTTTTTTGAAAAGGTAAACAAAATTCACAAACCTTTATCCCAACTAACTATGAAAACAGCAGAGAAGACATAAATAAATTAAATTAGAGGAAAAAAATGAGACATTAAAACTAACACCACAGAAATTCAAAGGATCATTAGAAGCTTAAAAGAGTGAACATATGCCAATAAATTGAAAAACTTAGAAGAAATGGATACATTCTTAGACACATACAACCTATCAACACTGAACCTTGAAGAAACCCAAAACCTGAACAAGTCAATAACAAGTAATGAGATGAAAGCCATAACAAAAATTCTCCCAGTGAACAAAAGCCCAGGACCCAATGGCTTCCCTGCTGAATTCTACCAATCCTTTAAAGAAGAACTGATACCAATCATACTAAAAGTATTCCAAAAAATAGAGGAGAAGGGACTACATTCAAACTCATTCTTTTTTTTTTTTTTTTTACAACATTTTAAAAACAGCTTTATTGAGGTTTACTTGACATAACAAATTGCATATATTTAAATGGTACACTTTTTTTTTTTTTTGAGACAGAATCTTGCTCTGTTGCCCAGGCTGGAGCACAGTGGTGTGACCTCGGCTCACTGCAACCTTCACCTCCTGGGTTCGAGCAATTCTCCTGCCTCAGCCTCCCAAGTAATTGGGATTACAGGCGCCTGCCACCACGCCCAGCTAGTTTTTTGTATTTTTAGTAGGGACAGCGTTTTATCATGTTGAACTCCTGACCTCAAGTGACCCACCTGCCTCGGCCTCCCAAAGTGCTGGGATTATAGGTGTGAGCCTCCAGGCCCAGCCTAAATGGTACACTTTGATACATTTTGACATATGTACCTCCATGAAACTTTCACCAGAATCAAGATAGTGAACATACGCACCAACCCTGTATTCACTTTCTCCAAAGTTTTTTAAACATGCTCACTTTCCCCAAAAGTTTTCTCAGGACCTTTGTTATCCCTCCTTCCCACCCCTCCATAAGTAACCTCCCTATCCAACCACCTATCTGCTTTTTGTTACTATAGATTAGTTTGCATTTTCTTATTTTATTTTTTTATTTTTATTTTTATTTTTTTATTATTTTTATTTTTTTTTTCATTTTTTTTTTATTTTTTTTTATTATTATACTTTAAGTTCTAGGGTACATGTGCATAACGTGCAGGTTTGTTACATATGTATACTTATGCCATGTTGGTGTGCTGTACCCATCAACTCGTCAGCACCCATCAATTCATCATTTATATCTTGTATAACTCCCCAATGCAAGCCCTCCCTCCTCCCCCCTCCCCCCTCCCCATGATAGGCCCCAGTGCGTGATGTTCCCCTTCCCGAGTCCAAGTGATCTCATTGTTCAGTTCCCACCTATGAGTGAGAACATGCGGTGTTTGGTTTTCTGTTCTTGTGATAGTTTGCTAAGAATGATGGTTTCCAGCTGCATCCATGTCCCTACAAAGGACGCAAACTCATCCTTTTTTATGGCTGCATAGTATTCCATGGTGTATATGTGCCACATTTTCTTAATCCAGTCTGTCACAGATGGACATTTGGGTTGATTCCAAGTCTTTGCTATTGTGAATAGTGCCGCAATAAACATACGTGTACATGTGTCTTTGTAGTAGAATAATTTATAATCCTTTGGGTATATACCCAGTAGTGGGATGGCTGGGTCATATGGTACATCTAGTTCTAGATCCTTGAGGAATTGCCATACTGTTTTCCATAATGGTTGAACTAGTTTACAATCCCACCAACAGTGTAAAAGTGTTCCTATTTCTCCACATCCTCTCCAACACCTGTTGTTTCCTGACTTCTTAATGATTGCCATTCTAACTGGTGTGAGATGGTATCTCATTGTGGTTTTGATTTGCATTTCTCTGATGGCGAGTGATGATGAGCATTTTTTCATGTACATTCAAACTCATTCTATAAGGCCAGTGTTACCCTGATACCAAAGCCAGACAGACACATAAAAAAAAAAAAAAAAAAAAAAAAAAAACTACAGGCAAATATCATGGATGAACTCTGGTGAAAAAAGCCTCAACAAAATACTAGCATCCTGAATTCAACACATTAAGATCATTCATCATGAACAAGTGGAATTTATCTCAGCAATGCAGCAATGGTTCAACATATACAAATCAATCCGTGTGATACGTTGTATCAACAGAATGAAGGACAAAATCAATATGACCATTTCAATTAATGCTGAAAAATAATTTGATAACCCTGAAAAATCTGGGTAAAGAAGGGACATAACTCAAAACAATAAAAGTCCTATATGATAAACCCACAGCTGGTATCATACTGAATGGGAGAAACCAAAAGCTGTTCCTCTAAGATCTGGTACAAGACAATGATTCCTACTCTTACCATTCTTATTCAGCATAGTACTGGAAGTACAAGCTAGCACAATCAGGAAAGAGAAAGAAAGAAAGGGTGTCCAGATTAGAAGGGAAGAAGTCAAATTATCCTTGTTACAGATTATATGATCTTATATTTGGAAAATTCTAAAGACTACACCAAAAAAGCATTAGAACTGATAAACCAATTCAGTAAAGCTTCAGGATACATAAAATAATCAGTAGCATTTCTATATGACAATAGTATAAAAGAAATCAAGAATTTAACCACATTTACAATAGTTACAAATAATATAAAGTACCTAGGAATAAACTTAACCAAAGAAGGGAAAAATCTACACAATGAAAATGATAAATATTGTTGCAAGAAATTGAAGAGAACCCAAAAAGTGGAAAGGTATTCTGTGTTCATGTATTAGAAGAATGAATATTGTTAAAATTTCCATGCTACCCAAAGAAATCTATAGATTCAATGCAATTTATATAAAAATACCAATGACATTCTTCACAGAAATAGAAAAAACAATCCTAAAATTTATGTGGAACCACAAAAGACCTAAAGTAGTCAAACCTATCCTGAGCAAAAAGAACAAAACTGGAGGAATCACTACCAGACTTCAAATTATACTACAACAGCTATAGAAATCAAAACAGCATGGTACTGCAATAAAAACAGATATGTAGACCAATGGAACTGAATACAGAAACCAGAAACAAATCCATAGATCTGCAGTAAACTCATTTTCTACAAAGGATATAGAAAATATATTGGGGAAAGGACAGTCTATTCAATAAATGGTGCTGAAAAAAATGTATATCCATATACAGGAGAATGAAGCTTGACCTCTGTCTCTCACTATATATAAAAATCAAGTAAAAATTTATTAAATACTTAAATCTAAGACCTCAAACTTGAAACTACTTAAATAAAATATTGGGGAAGCTCTCCAGGACATTGGTCTAGGCAAAGATTTCTTGATTGTACACACACAATCAAAGCACAAATGGACAAATGGGATCACATCAGGTTAACAACCTTCTTTACAGTGAAGGAATCAACAAAGTGAGGAGACAACCCACAGAATGGGAGAAGATATTTTTAATCTATCCATCTGTCAGTGATTAATAGCCAAAACATATAAGGACCTCAAACAATCAATAGGAAAATAATCTAAGACTCTGATTAAAGATAGGTAAAACATCTGAATAGACGTTTCTCAAAAGAAGACGTACAAATAGCAAATGGGTATATGAAAAGATGCTTGACATCATTATCAGAGACATGCAAATCAAAATTTCAATGAGATGTCTCACTCCAGTTAAAATGACTTTTATCCAAAAGATGGGCGATAATAAATGCTAGTAAGGATGTGAGAAAAGGGAAATCTCGTGCACTGTTTGTGAGAATGTAAACTAGTACAAACCTTATAGAGAACAATATGGAGGTTCCTCAAGAAACTAAAAATAGAAACTTTCATGTGATCCAACAATTCCACTGCTAAGTACATACCCCAAATAAAAGAATTCAGTGTATTGAAGAGATACCTGCACTACCATGTTTATTACAGCAGTATTCACAATAGCCGAAATTTGAAAGCTACTTAAGTGTCTATCGACAGATGAATGGTTAAAAAAAAAATGTGGGCTGGGTGGGGTGCAATGGCTCACACCTGTATTCCCAGAACTTTGGGAGGCTGAGGCAGGAGGATCACTTGAGCCCAGGAGTTCAAGGCTGCAGTGAGCTATAATCACTCCACTGCATTTAGCCTGGGCAACAGAGTGAGAACCTGTCTCTTAAAAGAAGAAAAATCGTGGCACATATACACAATGGAGTACTACTCAGCCATAAAATAGAATAAGATCCCATCATTTGCAACAACATAGTTGGAACTGGAAGGGTTTTCAGGGCCTAGGGAAATAAGAATGGCTAATAGATACAAAAATATATTTAGATAGGATGAATAAGGCCTAGTATTTGCTAGCACAATGGGGTGATTTTAGTCAAAAATAATTTATTCTACATTTTTAAAAAATTAAAAGAGTATAATTTGATTGTAACACAAATAAACGATAAATCCTTGAGTTGATGGATACCCCATTTACTCTGATGAGATTATTATGCATTGTATGACCATATCAATCATGTACTCCATAAATATATACACCTGCTATGCACCAACAAACATTTTTTTAGAAAGAGGTACTGGCTGGGTGCAGTGGCTCACTCCTGTAATCCCAGCACTTTGAGAGGCCGAGGGTGGATCACCTGAGGACAGGAGTTCGAGACCAGCCTGGCCAACAGGGCAAAACCCTGTCTCTACTAAAACTACAAAAATTAGCCCACGGTGGAGGCATGTGCTTGTAGTCCCAGCTACTTGGTAGGTTGAGGTAGGAGAATTGCTTGAACCTGGGAGGCAGAGGTTGCAGTGAGCCAAGATTGTGCCACTGCACTCCAGCCTGAGCAACAAAGTGAGACTCTGTCTCAAAAAAAAAAAAAAAAAAAAAAAAAAAAAAAAAGTTACATATATCACATCTATTGAACAAACTCATAATACTTTGTTATAAAATTTGAATATACCAAAAATCAGTGTATCATTAATGCAAAAATTGTACAAAGTACCAGAAAAGTTGTTTGATAAGAAGAACACTGGACTGAGAATTAGAAGATCTTGGTTCTAGTCCAGGCGATACCACGTATTAGCTGTCATACTCAGCAACTCGATTCCTTCATCTTCATTCCTAAAGCAGTTGTTGAAAGATTAAGCTGAGATAATACAGATAAAAGAACTTTGAATACTGTCCAGGACAGGATCCATGAATAGAGGTAACTTTTACTGTATTTGTCTGTTTTCATACTGCTATAAATAACTGCCTGAGGCTGGATAATTTGTAAAGGAAAGAGGTTTAATTGACTCACAGTTAAGCATGGCTGGGGAGGCCTCAGGAAACTTACCATCATGGCAGAAGGCGCCTCTTCATAGGGCAGCAGGAGAGAGAATGAGTGTCAGCAGGTGAAATGCCATATGCTTATAAAGCCATCAGATCTCATGATGACTCGCTCATTATCATGAGATCGGCATGGGGAAACCACCCCCATGATTTAGTTACCTTTCACCAGGTCTTGTCCACAACATGTAGGGATTATGGGATTACAATTCAAGAAATTTGGATGGGCACACAGACAAACCATATCAATTACTATGGTGTGAAACAGCCATCCCATGACCACCCAATGCTTTTGATAAAGCTCCAGACTCAAAATTCACATCTTCTTCCAAGAGTCTACAGGTGGCCAGTTGAGACTAGGTAATTTTTTGCCTGCCTTATTTCTCAAGAAAATACCACTGTTAACAGACACACGAACTGATACAAGTATTATGTTCATTGAGGTGACAGTTTGACATACAGATGTGAAATTTATGACCAAAAATCAACTCAGTGTTTTCTGTGGCTGTTTGTGTTCCAATTCTTGGGACATTCAAAAGCCCTCTGATATGCTAAGCTTCAAATAAATACCAAAGTCACATGAGGCCCACCTATCCGGCAGGCCGCTGTGTGTTGCATACTCCCAGCATTTGTATACTTTTCCAGTGCTAACTCATCAGCATTCAGGGTTATTTGCTGAAACCAGATGATATCCTGCTTGAAATTCCATCACTTGCTGGACTGATATTCTGTAGGCAAGGAAAGAACTTTTTCCTGGTTAGTGGTGTATACACAAAGTCAATTATTCCTATGAAACAGGAGAAATAAGAGAAATAAGAAGGAGAGAGAAAAGAAGGGCAGGTAAATGAAGTTCAGATTTGAACTATGGAGGCAATATTTTATGGTAGTTAAGCACATGGGCTTTGGGATTCAGCCATACTTGGATTTTAATGAATCCTAGCTGTGCTACAACTAGCTCTGTGGCCTTTGACAAATTACTTAACCTCTCAGGTTGCTCATCCATAAATGAAATAATCAATGGTAGGTTCCTAATGTTGTTTTTGTGTGTAACAATTGAGACAAGTAATTTGAAGCACTTAGTACAGTGCTTGTCACATAAACATAACTGATATTTTTAAGTGTTTGCTCAATCATTAATACATTTAAAAATATTTACTGAGTATCTACTATTTGTCAGATCTTGTTTTAGGCACTAGGATACATTAGTGAACAAAACAAAACGAAAACACCCAGGTTTTTGAACTTAGGTCCTTACATCCCAGTGCAGAAGATGGAAAGATGATAAGAAGTAAAATGAAGAAAAGTAAAGCATAGTAAGGGAATTCTGGGGATGGGACAGAGTAGGTGAGTGTTGCTATTTTTATATAGATCAAAAAAGACATCTTTAAGTGACATTTGAATACAGATTCCTGGAAGAAAGTAGATGTCTGGGGAAATAACATTCCTGACATACTAAATAAATGAAAAGGCCTAGAGTTCAAACACAGAAATCACTGTGACTGTTACAATGATTCAGGTAGAGAGTAACAAGAAAGAAATGAAGAAAGATAACAGGGAAAAAGATTATTATGTAATGCCTTGAAGGCCACTGGGATGAGTTTGGAGGGATTTAAGTAGCAACACGACATAATCTGGCTTACATTTTAACAGAATCACTGACCGTATTAAAAGGATCATAGAAGGCAAGGGAGGAAGCATGGAGACCACTTAGGAGGCTACTGCAATAAATCCGGTGAGAGGAGATAGTGGCTTCAACCAGAGTGGTAGCAATAGAGGTGTTAGGAAGTGATGAAATTCTATAGAGCAGGACATACAGTCAGATTTAGTCAAAACTTAACTATCATGGAAAAAGGAAGTATTCCATGTGGTCTAATACAATTCACTAGAACTTTCTCAAGTGGAATTTGTGGTTAAAACCCCAGCAAATATTATTTGTCTTCCATTTTCACTGTTCCTTGCATCTGAATCTTTTAGGGAAGAGTTGGAGGTAGTCTGCATCAAAGTTCTGATATTCTTAGGTTTCTACACTGTTATTAAGTAGCAATGAATACCAACATTATTTCTAATTGCTACCACTGCTCTCTGTTGTCCAGGTTTAGAAAATCTGCCTTCTCTGCCTCATTTTTCTCTTACTAAATTTGTCTTACCTATCCCTTTTATAATCTCACTGACAGGAAGCCATGTGGTTAGTAGGAGTGGGAGTTAAAGGTGAATGAGAGGTGGTTCTCAGCGAAAACTGACATTGGGCAAGTCACTTTCCCTCTATGGAGTCAAATTTCTTACCCCTATACGGAGTAAAAGGAGTGGGTTGAATTGATGAACATTAAGATCCCTCCAGCTCTCAAGTTCTATGATTCATTCAATGATTCACTTATATCCAGACTCTCATCAACACATTGTATATTTATTTTTAACATTGTAATATTTATCATCTCTTTTTAAAATCATTTCAAACTTTCATAGATGAAGAAACAAAGGATTATTGAGATTCTCTGAAACTTTCCCAAGGTTATTTAGTGAGTTACTAAAAAAGTTGGTTTCAGGTCCCACTTTTGCCATGGCACCTCAAACAGTGACCATTTGTGAGTGGCACCAGTCCAGTCACTTTTAAGCACTCAATTACCATTCATTGCTTTTCTGAAGCACTCTATTAGAAGATGGAGATCTTTTCTTAAAATGTATTACAAATGAATGAGTGGCAAGCAATATAAAACATTGTGCTTATGCCATAGTCTTCCTTAGTTAATTAAGGTAGAAAATGCCCTCATTCAAATCATTCATTGGCAGTTTCCCTCATCTCTGGCACACCATTTCTCTCAAATGTGGGGTACCTTTAGCTCATTAGAAAGCTCAGCTCTTTTCTTCCTTCCTGCAATTGCTAACCCTTTGCAGTTTTTATAGAGCTTCCAGATGGAAGTCTGAATTAAATAATCATTTAGATAGTATTATTTTCAGTCCCACTACTGCCCAAAGGCAGTGTTAATGACTGAAAGGGGGCTAGCAGAAGCTCGAGAGCTGGTTATGCCCTGCTGATTGCTAATTAGATATAAAGGTTGGAGAGTAAACACATAGCTTAAATATCTGTGCCCAAATGGTGCTCCATTTTGTCTCATGGGATGAATTTATGTTCTGCGTGGGAGAGACTACATTTTTTGCTGAAAGTTGCTGGCTTTCTAAGTAATTAATCCAATATGTAACTGAGAATGCAGCTATTCGGGGCAGGGTGGCTCTAAGGTTGAGTCATGCTGACATTATGAGTGGTCTCCTCTTTGATTTCAAGCTAAATTAGGAAAGGAGGAGTAACTATGCTTGGTAAAGTTCTCATGTATAAGGTCCTGCTTGCTTGCCCCTGTTTACCTTTCCATTCTCATCTCTCATTACTTCATTATGTCATGTCTTTCCTTAGCTGTGCTGAACTACTTCCAGTTTCTCAATAAATAGCATGCTCTAATGTGTCTGAGCCTTTGTTTCCTCCACTAAGGATATGTCTCTCAACTTTCCCCATTTTACTTCCCTATTCATTTTTGAGATATAGTTTATATGTTACATCCTCCAAGAAGCTCTGGAGGTATCCCCCACGGAATTAGGTGCCCTTACTTTTCTTTCTTATAAGGCCTATTTCTTTATTACAATTTTTAATAGTCTGTTTACTTGCTTTCCTTCACAGCTATTATTTCATCTCCTCAAGGGAAAGAGGCAAAGCTTCTTTGTCTCTGAATTCCCATATCCTACAGGTAGTCCCTATCACATGGTTTGTTCTCAATACTCTTCTTTTAGATGAACATTTCATCTATGACTCTACAGGCATGACTAGATGGGTATTTCAGGCACTGTGACAGAATGATGAGGGCAGTTTCTCAGTGTGTGTTTTTCTGAGGCAGGGAAAGGTGCCTTTGTCTTTACAATGTGTAATATAAGCTGCATAAGTGATGTGGTTTGTATCTGTGTTCCCACCCAAATCTCATGTTGAATTGTAATCCCCAATGTTGGAGATGTGGTGTGGTGGGAGGTAATTGGATTATAGGGGTTGATCCTTCATGAATAATTTAACACCATGTCTCTAGTACTGTTCTTGTAACAGATTTCTCATGAGATCTGGTTATTTAAAAGTGTGTAGCACCTCCTCCCTCTCTCTTCCTCCTGCTCCAGACATGAAGATGTGCCTGCTTCCCCTTCACCTTCTGCCATGATTTAAATATTCCTGAGGCCTCCCTAGAAGCTGCTATGCTTCCTGTACAGCCTGCAGAACTGTAAGTCAATTAAACTTCTTTTCTTTATAAATTTCTAATTCTCAGTTATTTCTTTATAGCAGTGAGAGAAAGGACTAATATAATATGTATATAGATGTGGCTGATTCATAGAACTTTTTCCGAACAATGCATTCCCAGGGCTATAGTAATTTTGAACAACTCATCTATAGTAGAATTCTTGAAAAATG
Source organism: Rhinopithecus roxellana (assembly GCF_007565055.1). Lineage (NCBI taxonomy): Eukaryota > Metazoa > Chordata > Mammalia > Primates > Cercopithecidae > Rhinopithecus > Rhinopithecus roxellana. Next base: position 109,031,366 of record NC_044555.1, on the reverse strand, counting down.
GACCCTGAGGAAAATAGCATCACAGGAAGGAAGGTGCTGGGAAGTGGGCTGCAGAGGCAGGGAGAGTGGAAAAAAGATGAAATGATGATTATGTCAAGTTTTAGTGATCCTTCTTAGTCTCTGCCACCAATTGGCTATGTGCCCTGCCAGCAAGGAAGATCTTTATCCACCCTGGGTTTTTGTTGCTTCATCTGTAAAATAAAAGGGTTTAAGTAATGAAGTGCTTTGTAAACCAGAGAGCTACTAGTTTAGTAAATTTGGCTCCAAGTATGCTTTAAAACAGGAATAATGAGCAAAAGATCTTTTGATGACCTTTTAAGATTTTCCAAATCTTCTGATATAAAATTTTATAAGATATTTATTATTTTACGTTAAAAGTTACAGAAGTAATACATTTTCATTGATTAAAATTTGAAAACATAAGTAACTTAAAATATATTTTAAAATCATCACAATTCTTCCAGCCAGAGCCACATGTGTTTTTAATCTAGTACTATGCTGGCTACCTTATGTGATGCTGAAACAGTTGGTTAAAGAGGGAAAAATCCTTACATGTTGGTATTAAACTGTTTCCCTTTACTATAGTGTGTTTTAAGTAGTTCAAATCATTTGGGTAGTTAGACATAGTTTTGCTGTCTGGGGTGTTCATATGTAACGTTTCAAATATCTGCAAGTAAATACTTGAAGAACAACGACAATAAAAAGACCTGATATCTCTCCAGACTTGGGCTTGTTTTTAAACTTTGTTTTACTCCAAATGCTGAGGCTGATTCTTCTGCTTTCCTTCTGTACTTAAGCATCATTCCCCAAAGTATGGCTGACTTGGATGTCTAGACTGTTTCCCTCATTTGACAGAGAAAAAAAGAGGTCTGGAATCATTTGGTAATTGGAATGATTTGCACTACCTCCATTTACACGGTCCGTGCCTCCTCTGACTATCTCCCTAACCCTTGTCCTCCATGATAGCAAATGTCTGTTTATAGGGTGAGGATAAATTAAGCAAAAACCCATGAATATACTAGGAGCCGGATAACTGGTGTCTAATTGATCAATTACTCAAATGCTGAATAAAATATCCTGGCTTGGCTAAGTCTTCCTGAGGCCAAGTCTCCTGATTAGGAATCTGAGAGATGATATAGTTTATTCTGTAACTCAGTAAGGGGGTGTGACAGTACAAAAAAGGTTTTATATAACTGACATTTCTGGTTGAAAGTACATCTTACTCAGGTCCTTGTGACAAATCACCAGACTATTGCCCTCAAAATGTTCTCAACAGGAAAAAGATGCCATGAGCTCTTTCACATAACAGGTAGTGCTGTGAGAAGGAAACAATCAGGTGTCATTTTATGTCTATAGCCTAGATGATTTCCCTGCTATTTCAGTTCCAATTACATAAAGGATCACTACTGACTGAATTGTGTGCTCACCTGAACTATTTTCTCTGAAACTTTAGGACAGCTTGGGATGTGTGCCAAGTCAATCAGGGTCAGGTTCTAGGAAGTATATGAGAGGCAGTATGGCAGAGTAAAAAGAGCACTGGGCAGAAAGTCAAGAACCCAGTCAAAATCTGTGTTCTTAACTTCTGTTTGTGTTACTTTAAACTAATTATTAAATCTCTTGCCTTCTCAGTTTTCTTATCTTTTTGTAATTAATATTATAAAAGATGCTTTTCTTATATCTTAGAGTTCAAAGGATCAAGATTAAAGTGAAATAAAGTATGTGAAGTCGTGTTTTTTTTCTCAGAAAGATAATTATAGGGCACTGTACAAATGTACCCCAGTTATGGGTTAATAAAACACTTCCTGGGCCGGGCGCGGTGGCTCAAGCCTGTAATCCCAGCACTTTGGGAGGCCGAGACGGGCGGATCACGAGGTCAGGAGATTGAGACCATCCTGGCTAACACGGTGAAATCCCGTCTCTACTAAAAATACAAAAAACTAGACGGGCGAGGTGGCGGGTGCCTGTAGTCCCAGCTACTCCGGAGCCTGAGGCAGGAGAATGGCGTAAACCCGGGAGGCGGAGCTTGCAGTGAGCTGAGATCTGGCCACTGCACTCCAGCCCGGGCGACAGAGCGAGACTCTGTCTCAAAAAAAAAAAAAAAACACTTCCTGTTAGTCTCAAGCCATCCACAGGCCCAATTCAACTTGAGTCCATAGTCGATTGATGTAAAACAATCTGGCTGTCATCCCAGAGTGCATATAAGACCAGACCAAAGGTTTTAAGCTGGGCTTTCCCCTGGGTTGTGTTTTATATGACTGACTTCTCTAAGGAGGACATAATCCCCCCAAAATGAGGACGATTACTTTTCCTGTGCCAGGTTTTTTCTTTCTCCATTCACTAGGCTGTTTCCCCACTATGCATTTATCCTGGGTGTATCCCAGAAAAAATAATTTCATAAAAAGTGTGAATTCTCTCTGATTCACATATAGTTTATCCTGGATTATCTTTTCTTTCCCCTCCAAGTGAACAATCTAGACAGAGCTATATTTTTGCTCAGTAATCCTAGTGTGGGAATGGTCTTCTTTAGATCCATCATTTTGCATTCTATAGAATTTTAATTAAAAAGTTTGTAGCCTTTATTTCTGTTTGTAAACCTCAAAGTACATACTGCCAGATGCAAGGTATAATTCCCCATTGATCAGTACCTCCACAAAGTACTTCACAAGACCCAAAAGGCAGCTTCCTTTCACATATGAACGACTCTAGAAGTAGTCTGCTTAACTTCTATGCACTATTGTCCTAAAATACATTTCCCGCCTACCTGCTCACCTTCAGATCACTGGATTCCTACTTGGTCTCAATGCGGCAGTGGGTGGGGCTTCTCCAAAAGGGTTTTATTTGTCTCTCCTGACTCAGGTACTCAGCAGTACCCACTCTGTAGTGTTTAAGCTCATGATGACTCTGAGGAAGACCAAGACAGTTCCCATTTTTCTCAGTGGTCATGCTATACTAGAGGTAGCATTCTGGAGTCCAGCAGGCGGTTTTGTTTATACTATAGCTTACAGTTTGTTTGTTTTTTTTTAATTTAGTTTTTAAATTGTTTTAGATTTATAGGAAAATTGTGACAGTAGTACAGAATGTTCCCATGTACTCCACACCTATTTTCTCCATTATGAATATGTTATATTACTGTAGTACATTTGTCATAACTAATGTACCAATATTGATACCTGATTATTATTATTACTATTATTATTATTATTTGTTTCCACTCATCCCCCAACTCCCTGCTTCCCCTTCAACACTTCTGGCAACCACTGATCTACTCTCTACATTCATGAGATCCAAGTTTTTACCTCCTATATATGAGTGATATATACAATATTTATCTTTCTGTGTTTGGGTTATTTGATTTGATGGCCTCCATTTCCATCCATGTTGTTGCAAATGACAAGATTTTGTTCTTTTTTGTGGCTGAATAGTACTCCATTGTATATATGTACCTTTATTTTTGTTCATTCATCTGTTTATGGGAAATTGGTTGATTCCATATACTGGCTATTGTGAATAGTGCTGCAATAAACATGGGAGTGCAGATATCCCTTTGGTATATTGATTTCCTTTCTTTTTTTTATTATACTTCAAGTTCTGGGATACATGTGCAGAATGTACAGGTTTGTTATATAGGTATATACATGCCATGGTGGTTTGCTGCACCCATCAACCCATCATCTACATTAGGTATTTCTCCTAATGTTATGACGGAGCACCCTACCCACCGATAGGCCCCTGGGGAAAGGGACAGCTGTGGCCGCAGCTTCAGCATACTTAAAAATTCCTGCCTGCCAGCTCTGAAGAGAGCAGTAGATCTCCCAGCACAGCACTTGAGCTCTGCTAAGGAACAGACTGCCTCCTCAAGTGGGTCCCTGACCCCCGTGTCTCCTGACGGGGAGACACCTCCCAGCATGGGTCGACAGACACCTCGTACAGGAGAGCTCCAGCTGGCATCTGGCAGGTGCCCCTCTGGGATGCAGCTTCCAGTGGAAAGAACAGGCAGCAGTCTTTGCTGTTCTGCAGCCTCCACTGCTGATACCCAGGCAAACAGGGTCTGGAGTGGACCTCCAGCAAACGCCAGCAGACCTGCAGCAGAGGGGCCTGTTAGAAGGAAAACTAACAAACAGAAAGGAATAGTAACAATATCAACAAAAAGGATGTCCACACCAAAACCCCTTCTGAAGGTCACCAACATCAAAGACCAAAGACAGACAAATCCACGAAGATGGGGAGAAACCAGCACAAAAAGGCTGAAAATTGCAAAAACCAGAACACCTCTTCTCCTCCAAAGGATTACAACTCCTTGCCAGCAAGGGAACAAAACTGGATGGAGAATAAGTTTGACAAATTGACAAAAGTATGCTTCAGAAGGTGAGTAATAACAAACTTCTATGAGCTAAAGGAGGATATTCTAACCCAATGCAAGGAAGCTAAGAACCTTGAAAGAAGGTTAGACAACTTGCTAACTATAATGACCGGTTTAGAGAAGAACAAAAATGACCTAATGGAGCTGAAAAACACAGCACAAGAACTTTGTGAAGTATACATAAGTATCAATAGCCAAATCGATCAAGCAGAAGAAAGGATATCAGAGATTGAAGAACAACTTAATAAAATAAAGTGTGAAGCCAAGATTACAGCAAAGAGAACAAAAAGGAATGAACAAAGACTCCAAGAAATATGGGAATATGTGAAAAGACCAAATCTATGTTTAATCAGTGTACCTGAAAGCGACAGGGAGAATAGAACGAAGTTGGAAAACCCTTTTCAGAACATTATCCAGGAGAACTTCTCCAACCTAGCAAGACAGGCCAACATTCAAATTCAGGAAATACAGAGAACATCACAAAGATACTCCTTGAGAAGAACAACCTCAAGACACTTAATTGTCAGATTCACCAAGGTTGAAATGAAGGAAAAAATGTTAAGGGCAGCCAGAGAGAAAGGTCGGGTTTCCCACAAAGAAAAGCCCATCAGACAAACAGTGGATCTCTCTGCAGAAACCCTACAAGCCAGAAGAGAGTGGGAGCCAATATTCAACATTCTTAAAGAGAAGAATTTTCAACCCAGAATTACATATCCAGCCAAACTAAGCTTCATAAGCAAAATAGAAATGAAATCCTTTATAGAAAAGCAAATGCTGAAAGATTTTGTCACCACCAGGCTGACCTTACAAGAGCTCCTGAAGGAAACATAGAAAGGAACAACTGAAACCATCTACTGCAAAAGCATGCCAAATTGTAAAGACCATCAACACTATAAAGAAACGGCAACAACTAACAGGCAAAATAACCAGCTAGCATCATAATGACATAATCAAATTTACACAGAACAATATTAACCTTAAATGTAAATGGGCTAAATGCCCCAATTAAAAGACACAGACTGACAAATTGGATAAAGAGTCAAGACCCATCAGTGTGCTGTACTCGGGAGACCCATCTCACGTGCAAAGACAAACATAGGCTCAAAATAAAGGGATGGAGGAAGATTTACCAAGCAAACGGAAAGGAAAAAAAAGCAGGGGTTGCAATCCTAGTCTCTGATAAAACAGACTTTAAACCAACAGAGAGGAAAAGAGACATGGGCATTACATAATGGTAAAAGGATCAATGCAACAAGAAGAGCTAACTATCTTAAATATATATACGCCCAGTACAGGAGCACCCATATTCATAAAGCAAGGTCTTAGAGACCTACAAAGAGACTTAGACTCCCACATAATAATAGTGGGAGACTTTAACACCCCACTGTTAATATTAGACATATCAACAAGACAGAAAATTAACAAGGATATTCAGGACATGAACTCAGCTCTGGGTCAAGTAGACCTAATAGACATCTACAGAACTCTCCACTTCAAATCAACAGAATATACATTCTTCTCAGCATCACATCACTTATTCTAAAATTGACCACAAAATTGGAAGTAAAACACCCTCAGCAAATGCAGAAGAATGGAAACCATAACAGTCTCTCAGACTGCACTGTAATCAAATTAGAACTTAGGATTAAGAAACTGACTCAAAACTGCACAACTACATGGAAACTGAACAACATGCTCCTGAATGACTACTGGGTACATAACGAAATGAAGGTAGAAATAAAGCTGTTCTTTGAAACCAGTGAGAACAAAGACACAACGTACCAGAGTCTCTGGGACACAGCTAAAGCAGTGTATAGAGGGAAATTTATAGCATTAAATGCCCACAAGAGAAAGCAGGAAAGATCTAAAATTGACACCCTAACATCACAATTAAAAGAACTAGAGAAGCAAGAGCAAACAAATTCAAAAGCTAGCAGAAGACAAGAAATAACTAAGATCAAAGCAGAACTGAAGGAGACAGAGACACAAAAACCCTCAAAAAATCAATGAATCCAGGACCTGGTTTTTTGAAAAGATAAACAAAAAAGATAGACCCCTAGCCAGACTAATAAAGAAGAAAAGAGAGAAGAATCAAATAGATGCAATAAAAAATGATAAAGGGGGTATCACCGCTGATCCCACAGAAATACAAACTGCCATTAGAGAATAGTATAAACACCTCTATGCAAAGAAGCTCAAAAATCTAGAAGAAATGGAAAAATTCCTGGACACATATACTTTCCCGAGTCTAAACCAGGAAAAAGTCCAGTCCCTAAATAGACCAGTAATAAGTTCTGAAATTGAGGCAGTAATTAATAGCCTACCAACCAAAAATAGTCCAGGACCAGATGGATTCACAGCCGAATTCTACCAGAGGTACAAAGAGGAGCTGGTACTATTCCTTCAGTAACTATTCCAAACAATAGAAAAAGAAGGAATCCTCCGTAACTCATTTTATGAGGCCAGCATCATCCTGATACCAAAAGCTGGCAGAGATACAACAAAAAAAGAAAACTTCAGGCCAATATCCCTGATGCAAAAATCCTCAACAAAATTCTGACAAACCGAATCCAGCAGCACATCAAAAAACTTATCTACCACGATCAAGTCAGCTTCATCCCTGTGATGCAAGACTGGTTCAACATACATAAATCAATAAACATAATCCATCACATAAAAAGAACCAATGACAAAAACCACGTGATTATGTCAATAGTTGCAGAAAAGGCCTTCGACAAAATTCAACACCCCTTCTTGCTAAAAACTCTGAATAAACTAAGTATTGATGAAACAATCTCAAAATAATAAGAGCTATTTATGACAAACCCACAGCCAATATCATACTGAATGGGCAAAAACTGGAAGTATTCCCTTTGGAAAGTGGCACAAGACAAGGATGCCCTCTCTCACCACTCCAATTCAACATAGTATTGGAAGTTCTGGCCAGGGCAATCAGGCAAGAGAAAGAAATAAAGGGTTTCAGATAAGAAGAGAGGAAGTCAAATTGTCACTGTTTGCAGACGATATGATTGTATATTTAGAAAACGACATCATCTCAGCCCAAAATTTCTTTAAGCTGATAAGCAACTTCAGCAAAGTCTCAGGATACAAAAACAATGTGCAAAAAGCACAAGTATTCCTATACAACAATAACAGAAAAACAGGAAGCCAAATCATGAGTGAACTCCCATTCACAATTGCTACAAAGAGAATAAAATGCCTAGGAATACAGCTTACAAGGAATGTGAAGGAACTCTTCAAGGAGAACTACAAACCACTGCTCAAGGAAATAAGAGAAGACACAAAAATGAATGGAAAAACATTCCATACTCATAGATAGCAAGAATCAATATCATTAAAATGGCCATACTGCCCAAGGTAATTTATAGATTCAATGCTATCCCCATCAAGCCACCACTGACTTTCTTTACACAATTGGAAAAAACTACTTTAAATTTCATATGGAACCAAAAAAGAGCCCACATAGACAAGACAATCCTAAGCAAAAATAACAAAGCTGGAGGCATCATGCTACCTGACTTCAAACTATACTACAAGGCTACAGTAACAAAAACAGCATGGTACTGGTACCAAAACAGATATATAGACCAATGGAACAGAACAGAGGCCTCACAAATAACACTACACATCTACAACCATCTGATTTTTGACAAACCTGACAAAAACAAGCAATGGGGAAAGGATTTTCTATTTAATAAATAGTGCTGGGAAAACTGGCTAGCCATATGCAGAGAGCTGAAACTGGATCCCTTCCTTACACCTTATACAAAAATTAACTCAAGATGGATGAAAGACTTAAACATAAGACCTAAAACCATCAAGACCCTAGAAGAAAACCTAGGCAATACCATTCAGGACATAGGCATGGGCAAAGACTTCGTGACTAAAACACCAAAAGCAATGGCAACAAAGCTAAAATTGACAAATGGAATCTAATTAAACTAAAGAGCTTCTGCACAGCAAAAGAACCTATCATGAGAGTGAACATGCAAGCTACAGAATGGGAGAAAATGTTTGCAATCTGTCCATCTGACAGAGGGCTAACATCCAGAATCTACAAAGAACTTAAATTTACAAGAAAAAACAACCCCATCAAAAAGTGGGCAAGGGATACAGACACTTCTCAAAAGAAGACATTCATGAAGCCAACAAACATAGGAAAAGAAGCTCACTGGTCATTATAGAAATGCAAATTAAAACCGCAGTGAGATACCATTTATGACAGTTAGAATGGTGACCATTAAAAAGTCAGGAAACAACAGATGCTGGAGAGACTGTGGAAAAATAGGAATGCTTTTACATTGTTGGTGGGAGTGTAAATTAGTTCAACCATTGTGGAAGATAATGTGGCAATTCCTCAAGGATCTAGAACTAGAAATACCGTTTGACCCAGCAATTCCATTACTGATATATACCCCAAGGATTTCAAATCATTCTGCTGTAAAGACACATGCACACGTATGTTTATTGTGGCACTATTCTCAATAGCAAAGACTTGGAACAAACCCAGATGCCTATCAATGATAGACTGGATAAGGAAAATGTGGCACATAGACACTGTGGAATACTATGCAGCCATAAAAAACGATGAGTTCATGTTCTTTGCAGGGACACGGATGAAGCTGGAAACCGTTATTCTCAGCAAACTAACACAAGAACAGAAAACCAAATGCTGCATGTTCTCACTCATAAGTGAGGGTTGAACAATGAGAACACATGGACACAGGGAGGGGAACATCACACACTGGGGCCTGTCAGGAGATGGGGGCTAGGGAAGGGATAACATTAGGAGAAATACCTAATGTAGATGATGAGTTGATGGGTGCAGCAAACCACCATGGCACGTGTATACCTATGTAACAAACCTTCATGTTCTGCACATGTATCTTACAACCTAAAGTATAATAAAAATAATTTTTAAAAAATCACTTGTGGTTATGAGTTCTTGAAATGTGGCTAGTTCAAACTGAGATGTTATACGTATAAAATACACTCCAGAACTCAAAGTACAGAAAAAGAATGTAGAATATTTCATTAATCATTTTTATATTTATTGCATATTGATATAGTAGTATGTTAGATACGATGGGCTAAATAAACTATGTTGTAAAATTTAAAAAAATATTTTATCCAAACGCTCATCCTTCTTTAAGTCAATTAATTAGAGTTCTTTTTAAAGACATCACACACATAACACATATATGACTACACAGACAGAAGAAGATCCAGCAGCTCAGGATGAAGCCCTTTAAGAACAGGGCTAAGAAAGTGTGTAGTTTTGGGGGCCTAATAAACATGAATAGCTGGAATGCAGAAATCAGATTTTCAGAGGGTTTTGTCTGCCTTTAGTTCCAGGGGTTCCATGAGGAAAACAGATTGTTCCCAAAATGGGATTTGTGGAGCCTTTTCTGTTTTCCCAAGGAGTCCCAGACCACAAGAAATTATCCTAGGGCCTTTAATGCATGCACCAAGAGTAGCAAGAAAGAGTGGAGAAAATTAATTCAGTTGACTGAGAAAAAAACCTCTTCCAGAAAAACAAGATTTATGAAGAGAAAAATATAAAGGCCTTTTGAATATATGTATAGCTTGGACATCCACTTTTGATTAAGCTAAGTGCTCTTTAAGAAAATCATTTTTATTAATTAAAACATTATAGAGAATATAAACAATAATGTTTATCATTTATTTTACTGGTTTGCACCACTACCTGTTCACAATCATGTTGAAGTTCTCCAGTTTCCTCTGGAAAAAAGTGGCTGGGTTCAGACAAGGGCAAGTTTTCAGCTAGACTGCAGATCTCTGTAGCAGCAACGCTTGATATATAAGGAGGCAATTGTCTGTTAGAGACTTCCCTTAGAGGGAAGCAGTCCTGCTATACTGTGTGGGGTACAAACAGTTAAGTTATTCCCCATAGTTAACTCAGTGGCCTTTGACACCAGCAAAGCCACCATTGCAACTTCTTGGAGGCAGGCAGGCCCTCCTTCATAGCTATCAATTTAAGTTCCTTGCTTAGGTATCCCACTGGTTGTTGAGTTGGACTTTGAGCCTTAGTTAAAACTCACAGGGTAATTCCCTTCCTTTTTGATACATAGAGATTAAATGCCTTCCCTATAAGAAGACTGAAGACTGTTGCTTTAAGAAAGGCTTGCTTTAGCTAGTTAAAGGCTTTTGAGTTTTAGGTTCCCAAGTTAGGGGTGAGTTTTAACTGCTTGAGATTCTTTTTTTTTTTTTTTTTTTTGAGGTGGTAGTATAAAGGATGAGCTGTTTCACAGTGCTCAGATACCCCCAGTCTGTAAAATCCAGTAATGCCTAAGAATCTCCTTAATTGTTTCAGAATTTTGAGAAAGGGAAAGGAGAAAATGGGCTCAATTCTTTTCTCACTTGGTGGTCTGGTCCCTTCTGATAAGACTAGACCTAGGCACTTTACTGAAGTTTGACAGAGCTGAGCTTTAGACTTTGAGACCCTATGTTCCCTTTCAGCTAAGAAACTGAGGAGGGCCTTAGTGTCCTTCTGAGGCTTCCTCGGTTGGGGCACAGAGAAGAGTATCTTTTGCATACTGTAAGAATTTCAACTTGAGGGTGAGAAAAACTAAAAAGATATTTGGACAGGGCCTGTTTAAGCAACTTCCTTCCAACATCAGAGGCTGCCTGAGTAATGAACCTGCTCTTTATTGAATTGGGAGACAAGGAGGTGTGTTTCACTAAAGCTTCTCTCAGCCTTTGCAAAAAGGCCAAGAGATTTTAATTTGGTTTCTGATTTAACAAGGACAGTTTAGAGTAATAAAAGGCTTGGTTTTGGTTCTTTGCAAGTCTTTCAATACGCACATCAGAATGTGTTTTCTTTTTCACTCATTTATGGAATCACCAGGGCTCCAATTTGGGTTTTTAAGGGGCATTGCTTCTCTTCCTTTTGGGAATGGGGATCCTGTCCCTTTTTTACCCTCTTTCCACTTTTGACTGAGTTTCTGTTTTTACTGGCTATAGGAGATCCACTGTTTGTCTCCAAATCTCTCTGCTGTTGGTAGGGCTGTGTTTTTTCTCAACAGCAATTAGAGTTTGACTTAAAAGTAGCATAGAATTTCTCCATGTACGATTAAACACTTGGGCTAGATTTTGAAAAGCCTCTATATATCTCTCAGGGTTATCAGATAACTTGCCTAGGTCCCCCCTTTATTTGTCTAAGGTCCTGGAATGAGAAGGAAACTTGAATCTTAGTAGCACCATGTCCATTGGGCATTTCCTGCAAAGGCAACAGTGAAGCTGAGTTTTTTTGACTAACATAGCTAGAGGATGATAGCAATAATCAAACCCCATGCCCCATCTGTAAACAGGATGATATGGCTATTTGGGGCCCTATATAAGGGAGGCAGGTGGGGCACCCAGAAGTTGCATTGGAGGGTTCCCCAAGGGTTTGTCTGTCTTTGGGGAATTATATTTTGTAGGCTTGCCTGATATGGCTGCCAAGAGGGCAGGGTTAATTTTACAATGCTTACAAGATCTGGGTTGTCTCACAAGGCAAATAAAGATCTGGTTGTTGGATAGTATTGTAATTAATGCTTCCCTGAGGAGGCCAGGTCCCCTATCTACAAGATGACTACATCCTTGTGCAATTGAATGTAAGTCATTTTTTCTTCAGAGTCTCAGGGTTAAATGAGTTCCAGCGTTTCAGAATGCACTCGAGGGGAGTGCGGACTGTAGACAATTTGTTACTCATTTAGAAAACAGAGAAGAAAAGGCATCCCTCAGTCTCATTATTTTTGGAGTGACCCAGAGTGGGGAGAAAGGCCCAAAGGATATTATCCTTCACCCTTTTCTCCTGTCCTCTTGCCTGGCAACCATCATAGGTGTCACCCATGGATGCAAGCCTGAAGTTCACCCATGGATCTGAAGGAGCCAGTCAGCAGAACTAGTCACACTCACCTGCACAATGCCTTAGATTTCCACCCTGCTGGATTCTTAGCCTCACTCAGCCCAAAAGGCTCCTAAGGTACCCTAGAGGCCTAGGAGAGATTCTGTAGTAGTTGGATTTGGGCAAGAATCTTTAATGGAGGGAGTGTCATAATGCTATCTCTGGTTTCCCTTGTTATGACCCCACCAAAACACTGGAATCCCAGAGTATGGGACTGATTGACTTCCAAACATAAAATTTCTTTTTGTTTAAATCCCAATGTAGTTGGACACAGAACAGTTGCCTTGAAAAAGTGTAAGAATTGAATGGCTGTCCTTCATTTGATGGGACAATACAGAGGCTAATATCTGTCCTTTAAGGGTGACTTCCTCCTGATGGTTGAAAGTGGAGTTTTCCTGTTTACAGATGGGGCATGAGGTTTGATTACTGTTAGAGGGATGTAAGAGGGAGAGAAACTGGGAAACTAGAGGTTTGGGGCAAAAGGCTGACAAGGCTCCCCACAGGAAAAAAAAATCCATCCCATTAGGTGTCACTGTAGGGTCAGAAATGTTTCGTAAAAAACTCTGACTCCAAATTATTTTCAGACAAATGTTAGAAAGAAATGTTTGGGGTTTGATAGGCTGTCCCAATAGCATTCTCCCCAGCACAAGAAAATTAAATTGTCTCATAAAGGAACTGCTTAGATTAATTGGACAGTGCTGAACTCTTATATGGAGGAAAAAACAACCCAAATGGAGAGAAGGTATTCAATTGGGATGAAATATCCTCCAACACAGTGCCACGAATGTCTATTACTGGGGGACAGAAAGGAGCTTACTAGGTGAAAATTTAGAGAGATCTTGAATTGCCCTTGTTTTTAGGAAGTCACAAAAATAACAACTCTTTGAGTTCATTCCTGATGACTAAGGCACTGACTGATTCTACCCAGCAAGATTATATCCCTAGTCTGTAAAAACACCCACAACGTTGCATGCAAAGAAATAGGAGACATGATAGCTGCAAAAAGATAGAAGAAAAATGCAATAGAAAAAGACTGGAAGTCCTGATACCAATGCTGTGATGGGCTGTCAGGGAATGGAGTTAGTCCAAGGGCCTTCAGGTAACACTGAGGTGTAGCCTCAGCCAGAAATCTTCAGCTGTCCTAGGACCTCCTTCCAATCCCATGCAATGGCTAGGCCCTCTGTGAAAGGAAACTGGATTGGAACAAAGCCAAAATTCCCAACACCTGAGAGCAATTGGGGAATTGACAAAGTCCTCTCCAACAAGACTGCCCATTGAGTTTTAAGGCTGGCAGCCATGCTAGCCATTGTTTAAATGCCTAAAATAGGTCCAGTATTTTATTTCTTCTTGAGAGAAAAAACTGAAGACAAGAAGCCTCAGAAAGTAAAGAGTTAAAGGTCTGCTCCTACTCACCCTTCCAATGAATCCCTTTCTTCCTGATCAATGCACCAAAATATGTTGTAGTCTTACCAATGCACTACAATGTAAGAGTCTCTGGTGGCATATCACCTGAAGTTTTTTTTTATCTCACCTTTAAGACAATAAAGGAGTGCAGACACAGGTTGAGATTACAGTGAAAGTTTGATAAGTGAAAGAGAAAAGGTCTCTGCCAGCAGAGAGGGGGGTCCAGATGGGTTGCCCCCTATAAGGCTAGGTTTTAGGGATTTTTGTGGACTAGGAAGGGGAATGAATGTTCTTAGTTTGTGGGCTGTCTTGGAGAACATGTGACTCAGCTTGGCCTGGGGCTTTGGCCTGGGACCAATCAGGGGCTGAAGTGATGATTCATAGAGGCTGCTCAGCTTGGTCTGTGACCTGTCAGGAGTTAAAATGAAAGCTTGGCCTGGGACCATGGCCCAGGACCAACCAGGGACTAAAGTGATAATTCATGGAGGCCAGGCTAACAATCCATAAAAGAAAGGAAAGTGCCCACCAGAACCCATTGTGTTTATGCCCACAAAAGGAGAAGAAACTTTCCTGGGAGCCCACTGATTATACAAAGGACAAAGCATTTCTCTGTCAGGCCTCGTTTCTTGTCTGAGTGAGCCAGGACTTTGAGCAAGTTTTTATCTGAATGGGCTGGAGGTTATCCTATCTGTGCAGCAGCAGGCATGTCTCCAGGTGCAACTCCCTGTGCTCATTCCCTCATTGGTGCCTGCAGCTTGATTTTTTCCCCAGGCTGCTTTTTGTATTATGTGGGATGAGGCACTGACCTGTGGGTCAGGGTCTCTCCAGGAACCCTTTCATTGCTGTCTACCTAAGGCAAGTTAGCTAACTCCTTTCAATATGGTAGCTTAATTTTTAGTTTTTTCAAGATACTTCAAACTGTTCTCCCTAGTGTTTATACTAAATTACCTTCCCACCAACAGTGTATAAGCGTTCACTTTTCTCCACATCTTCACCAGCATTAGTTAATTCCTGTCTTTTGAGCATAAGTCATTTAACTAGGTGAGATTACCTCTCATTGTAGTTTTGATTTGCATTTCTCTAATGATCAATGATGTTGAGTGCCTTTTCATAGGCCTGTTTGCCGTTTGTATGTCTTATTTTGAGAAATGTCTATTCAAATATTTTACAGATTTTTTTATCAGATTATTAAATGTTTCCCTATAGAGTTGTTTGAACTCCTTATATATTCTGTTTAATAATCTTTTGTCAGAGGGGTAGTTTTCAAATATTTTGTTTCATTCTGTGTGTTTTCCCTTCATCTTGTTGATTGTATCTCTTGCTGTACAGAAGCTTTTTAACTTGATGTGATCACATTTGACCATTTTTGATTTAGTTGCCTGTGCTTGTGGGGTATTGCTCAAGAAATTTTCATCTAGATCAATGTCCTGAAGATTTTCCCAAAAGTTTTCTTATAGTAGTTTTATAAGATGGTGTCTTATATTTGAGACTTTAATCCATTTTGATTTGATTTTCATATTTGGTAAGAGAGAGGGGTCAAGTTTGATTCTTCTGCATATGGATATCCAGTTTTCCTAGCACCATTTATTGAATACATTGTCTTTTTCCTAGTGTATGTTCTTGGCAACTTTGTCAAAAATGAGTTCACTCTTGCTGTCTGGATTTATTTCTGGGTTCTATATTCTGTTCCATTGGTCTTTGTGTCTTTTTATGCCAGTACCATGCTGTTTTGGTTATTATAGCTCCACAGTATAATTTGAAATCAGGTAATGTTATTCCTCCTGTTTTCTTCTTTTTAATTAAGATAGCTTTGGCTATTCTGGGTGTTTTCTGGTTTCATGTAATTTTTTAAATTGTTTTTAATTTCTGTGAAGAGTGTAATTGGTATTTTGATAGAAATTGCATTGAATCTATAGATTTCTTTGGGTAGTATGAAAATTTTAACAATATTGATTCTTTAAATCCATAAATATGCTTTTTTTTGCCATTTTGGGGGATCCTCTTCAATTTCTTTCATCAATGCTTTGTAGTTTTCATTGTTAAAGTCTTTCACTTCTTTGGTTAATTCCTAGGTATTTAATTTTTTTTTTTTTTTTTTTTTTTCTGAGACGGAGTCTCGCTCTGTCACCCAGGCTGGAGTGCGGTGGCATGATCTCCACTCACTGCAAACTCCGCCTCCCGGGTTTACACCATTCTCCTGCCTCAGCCTCCCGTGTAGCTGGGACTACAGGCACCTGCCACCGCGCCTGGCTAATTTTTTTGTATTTTTAGTAGAGACGGGGTTTCACCATGTTAGTCAAGATGGTCTCGATCTCCCGACCTCGTGATCCGCCCGTCTTGGCCTCCCAAAGTGCTGGGATTACAGGAGTGAGCCACCACGCCCAGCCAGGTATTTAATTTTGTGTGTGGCTATTATAAATTTCATTTTGTGATTTCTTTTTCACATTGTTCACTGTTGATGTGTTGATATGCAACTGATTTTTTGTATGTTGATTTGTATTTTGCAACATTACTGAATTTTTTTATTAGTTCTAATAGTTTTCTTATGAAGTTTTAAGTTATTTCAAGTGTAAGGTTATATCATCTGCAGGCAAGGATAATTTGACTTCTTCTTTGCTCTATTAGTCAGGGTTCTCTAGAGAGACAAAACTAATAACTAATAGGATATATATGTGTGTGTGTGTGCGTGTAAGTGTATGTGTGTGAGAGAGTTTATTAAGTAGTATTAACTCACGCAATCACAGGGTCCCACAATAGGCCATCTGCAAGCTAAGGAGCAAGGAAGCCAGTCTGAGTCCCAAAGCTGAAGAACTTGGAATTCAATGTTCAAGGGCAGGAAACATCCAGCCTGGGAGAAAGATGTAGTCTGGGAGGCTGAGCCATTATAGCCTTTTCACATGTTTTACCTGCTTTATATCCTGGTCACACTGGCAGCTGATTAGATGGTGCCCACTAAGATAAAGGGTAGGTCTGCCTTTCCCAGCCCACTGACTCAAATGTTGATCTCCTTTGGCAATACCCTCACAGACACACCCGAGATCAATACTTTGCATCCTTCAATCCAGTCAAGTTGATACTCAGTATTAACCATCACAAGTCCACCCATTGTCAACTTGCACCCATACATGTCTTCTGAGATCATACATAATCTTCAGATAAAGATAATAACAGGGCCATAAGTTTTCTAACGTAATACGACTATCCTTCAGACACCAGAAATGCACCAATTTCCAACCCAAATGCTATTACATAGAGTTAACAATACTTAAGTGCTGATATGAAGTAAATAAAATTTATGTCACATGATAAAGGAAAAAAGAAATGAAATGAAGATATTATTATAAGTGTACACATGCACAAATATGGTTTTAACACTAGAAGGAGGAAACACTCATGACAATTACAGTCCTCATTTCTGCAACTGGTCACATGGTCATAGCTGGTATTGATAACTAACTTCTTTTACTACCCACTCTGTATACCCTTGGCCTTCAGCAAGTACCTCAGTGGGTTGTGTTTTTTTTCTTGGTGGAATGACCCAAACCTTCATTCCTGAAGAGTCTAGGCCATTTGTAGTGCTGTCTGGATTGAGCTGTTGTAGTTTCCCATTGACCTTAATCACAGGGCATGGTAATACTAAGAGACACCCTAATGAGTCTCCTGTATTTCATGCATACTCTTCCTTACCTACATTGTGGAGTAATAGACTGATTTCATCTTGATAGCCTGGGTCAATCACCCCAGGAAAAACTGTAACTCCCTTCTTAACCTGTTAACTTAAAGGTGGGAGAAGCCCAAGGTGTCCAGGTGGCAATCTTAACTTCAAGTTTAATGAAATTGTTGTTCTGTCTCCTGGTGGCAGCATTCCTCCCTGTGGAACTCAGACCTCTAGGCAAGAAGAACGTAATGTTGCAGGAACAGGAAGCAAATATTTTGCCAGTGGATCATTTGGGGTGATGGCGAGTGGTGCCATTTCCACTTCCACCCCTTGATTCCTCGACCCATGAATCCTGGCTATGGGAGCAACTCTATTATATATCGGATGCTGATTCAGAGCATACATGGCCTTCTAGAGAACTTTGCCACAGTCCTGCAAAATATTGTCACCTTGTTGGTGTTGTAATTGTGACTTCAAAAGGCCAATCCACACTTCTATCAATCAGCCACTTCAGGATAATGGGGAACATGGTAAAACCAGTGAATTCCATGAACACGAGTCCAATGCCACACTTCTTTAGCCATAAAGTGAGTGCCTTGGTCAGAGGCAATGCTGTGTGGAATACCATGATGGTGGATAAGGCATTCTGTGAGTCCATGAATAGTAGTGTTGGCAGAAGCATTGTGTGCAGGATAGGCAAACTCATATCTGGAGTAAGTGTCTATTCATTGAGGACAAACCTCTGCTCTTTCCATAATAGAAGAAGTCCAATATAATCAACCTTCTACCAGGTAGCTGGCTGATCACCTTGAAGAATGGAGCCATATCCAGGACTCAGTGTTGGTCTCTGCTGCTGGCAAATAGGGCACTCAGCAGTGGCCATAGTAAGGTCAACCTTGGTAAGTGGAAGTCCAAGTTGCTGAGCCCATGCATAACCTCTATCCTTGCTACCATGGCCACTTTGTTCATGGGCCCATTTGGGCAATGACAGGGGTAGCTGGAGAAAGAGGCTGAGTGGTATCCACAGAACAGGTCATTCTATCCACTTGATTATTAAAATCCTCCTCTGCTGAGGTCACCCGTTGGTGTGTACTCACATAGGATATAAATATCTTTACAGTTTTTGACCACTCAGAGGTCCATCCACATACTTCTTCCCCAAATTCCTTTGTTACCAATCTTCCAATCATGCTTCTTCCAAGTCTCTGACCATCCAGACAAACAATTGGCTTTATGGCTAGGTGGGTCAGAAAGTACTCAGTTCATGATAAGCAGTTCAGGTCACATGGTGACTTGATGACCCATAGTTAAATATTCCATTTTCACCAAAGCCCAGTAACAGGTCAAGGCCTGTCTCTCAAAAGGAGAATAGTTATCTGCAGAAGATGGCAGGGCCTTGCTCAAAAATCCTTGAGGTCTCCACTGTGATTCACCTTTGGGGGCCTGCCAAAGGGTCCGTACAGTATCCCTATCTGCCATTGACACCTCAATCACCTTTGGATCTGCTGGGTCATATTTCCCAAGTGGCAGAGCATCTAGCACAGCAGCCTGAACTGGTTGCAGAGCATTTTTCTGTTCTGGACCCCACCCAAAGCTGGCAGTCTTTTGAGTCACTTGATAAATCAGCCAGAATAATGCACCAGAATGAGGAATTTGTTGGCTGCAAACTCCCAAGAGGCCCACTAGGCATTGTGCCTCTTTCTTGGTTGTAGAAGAGGCCAAATGCAGCAACTTATTCTTCATCTTAGAAGGAATATCTTGACAGGCTCCATTCTGATGGACCCCTAGAAATTTCACTAAGGTGGAAGGTCCCTGATTTTTAGTCAGATTTATTTCCCATTTTCTGGCACACAAATGTCTTACCAATAAGTCCAGTTAGCTTGCTGCTTCTTGCTCACTGGATCCAATCAACATAATGTCCTCAATGTAATGGACCAGTGTGATATCTTGTGGAAGCAAAAGGTGATCAAGATCTCTCCAAATGACATTATGACCCAAAGCTGGAGAGTTGATATACCCCTGAGGTAGGACAGTAAAGGTGTATTGCTGGCATTGTCAGCTGAAGGTAAATTGCTTCTAGTGGGCCTTATGTACAGGAATAAAGAAAAAGTCATTTGCCAAGTCAATGGCTGCATACCAGGTGCCAGGAGATGTGTTAATTTGCTCAAGCAATGAATGAAACCACATCTGGTAAAGCAGCTGCAATTGGAGTCACCACTTGGTGGTTATGCTTATAATAATTTACCATCATTCTCCAAGATCCATCTGTCTTCTGCACAGGCCAAATAGGAGAGTTGAATTGGGATGTGGTGGGAATCTCCACTCCTGTATCTTTCAAGTCCTTTATGGTGGTGCGAATCTCCACAATCCTTCCAGGGATACAATATTGTTTTTGATTTACTGTTTTTCTAGGTAGAGGCAGCTCTAATGGCTTACATTTGGCCTTTCTCACCATAATAGCCCTCACCCTACCAGTCAGGGAGCCAATGTGGTGGTTCTGCAAGCTGTTAAGTATGTATATGTCAATTATGCATTCTGGCACTGGGAAAAGACCACAGAATGAGTCCAAGGACCCACTGTAAGTCAGACCCAAGTCAAAATTCCATTAATTACCTAACTTCCACAAGCATCTATGTTAATTGGAGGACCACAATGACATTTTGGGTCCCTGGGAATCAACGTCAGTTCAGAGCCAGTGTCCAGTAGTCCCCAACATGTCTGATCATTTCCCTTTTCTCAATGCACAGTTATCCTGGTAAAAGACCAGAAGTCTTCTTGGGGAAGGATGGGAGAGAGATTAACAGCATAAATTGTCAGTAGTATAGTGGGGTCCTTCCTCAAGGATACCCAGCCGCCCTTTCATTGAAGGATTTCTGGGTCTGTAAACTGGCTGAAGTCTGGAAATGGATTGAGAGGTAATCATTTTCTATTTTTATAATTCAAATTATTTTGTCCATTAGATCTGGAATTTTTCTGCTTATGGTAAGTTAAGTAGGAATGCAGTAGGCTTCATATCATTTCACTTCTAGGAATACCATTATTAGTTAGCCAATGCCAGAGCTATACATGAGTCAGACTATTCTGATTGCTGCTTTGCCTCTGCTGTCCATTCCAGTAGCTATACCCACCTTACCTTTGATGGTTGAGTGCCATCACTTGGTCCCTGCCAACTCAGGATCCAATTATTCCCATTGTATTTAAATTTTGTAGTTGAATGACTGCAGTTCCCACTGTTAGATGTGATGTACAGAGAAGAACAATTACAGGGCTCTTCAAAGATGCAGGTGTTGCCCTCACAAATCACTTTCTCAAAGCATTGGTCAAGGGTGTATCTTCTTTATCCTCCCAGCTGGGATGAGTAGGTCTGAAGTGACTAATCCACTCCACCATTCCAGTCTCCCTAAGCCTATGGATCCCTTCCTCTACATTAAACCAAGGGAGATCAGGCATTTTCAGCTTGCTCACAGTGGACCATCTTTTGATCTACAATTCAGCTAACCAAACAAATGAACTATTAGAATCTTTTTTTTTTATCTCCCTGAGCTGCAATATTAAATATAAAATTCCCACTTAGTGGGCTCAAATTAATAAATTCAGCCTGATCCAACTCTATGTTTCTTCCACCATTATCCCATACCCTTAATATCCATTCCCATGCCTGTTCTCCATATATCTGCTTATATAAATTAGAAAACTCAAGCATTTATTTTCAAGAGTAGCATACCTCCTCATGGGTCACACTCTCAACTTCACCTCTAGGGGACCGCCAGGACTTTAGCATAGTTATAGATCTAGAAGCAAACTGGGCTGTTGGGGGTGGCTCCTGAGGAGAATAACCGTTATCTTGCCTGGCAACTGCCTCAGGGGAGGCCTTCACTGTTGTCTAAGGCAGTGTAGGGTGCCTTCTCAGACAATGGTGAAATGACTAATGGCAGCATGGGTCAGGGAGGGGATGTTGCCACTACTGGGGATGGGAAAGCTGTTTCTTCTGGCAAAAAAGGTTCATCAGAGTTTACAAGTTGTTTCCCCATCTTTATCAGGGTCCTGCCAAACATCCTGATTCCAAGTTGCAGGGTCCCATTCTTCTGCAATCAATGCCCTCACTTTAACAATAGACACCTGGTGAGGCTGTCCATGCACCCTTCATTGCAGGTCAGCCACTTGCATGATAAGAGCTTGTGTCTGTTTTTCCACAATTTCAGCTCTTTCTCTACAGGAGATAAAACTCTTACTCAGGGCAGTCTTAGCAGATTTGAGGCTCAGTATCTGCTTCTGAAGCCAGGAGTTAGAATTCCTGGGTTCATCATTTTCTTTTAGCACTTTCTCTAGTGAACTTAGGAGCAACCAACTAACTACATTATGTTCCTTTGTTCACATATTTTCAAAGATATTATGTATAGAGTCACTAAACTCCTTGTCTCTCATGAGCAGTGAATCAGGAATGCCAAATGCATGTATTTTGCATAACTCACTCAACAGTTCATGCCAAGGACTGTCAGTGTTCTCAATACTATTGAGAAGTAGATTCCTTAGCATTTTGGGGTCTAATCATATTAAGCATCCAAATTCAGAAACCCCAAAACCAATGAAAGAACTTCATTCTTAATATTCTGTTCCTCTAGAACCACTCTTGGTACCAAAATCTGTTTTAGTCAGGGATCTCCAGAGGGACACAACTAACTAACTAACTCTATACATATGTGTGTGTGTGTGTGTGTGTGTGTGTGTGTGTGTGTGTGTGTGTTTATTAAGTAGTATTAACTCACACAATCACAGGGTCCCGCAATAAGCTGTCTCAAGTTGAGGAACAAGGAAGCCAGTCCAATTCCCAAACCTGAAAAACTTGGAATCCAATGTTCAGGGCAGGAAGCATCCAGCATGGGAGAAAGATGTAAGCTGGGAGGCTAAGCCAGTCTAGCCTTTTCACATTTTTCTGCCTGTTTTATATCCTGGCTGTGCTGGCAACTGATTCGATGGTGTCCACCCAGATTCAGGATGGGTCTACCTTTCCCAGCCCACTGACTCAAATGTTAATCTCCTTTGGCAACACCATCACAGACACATCCAGGATCAATATTTTGCATCCTTTAATCCAATCAAGTTGACATTCAGTATTAACCATCACATTTGCCAATTTGTATACCCTTTATATTTTTCTCTCCTCTGAATGTTTGAACAGGACTTCCAGTACTATTTTAAATAACAGTGGTGACAGTGGGTATTTTTGTCATGTTCTAGATCTTAAAGGAAAGAAAGGCTTTTAGTTTCTCCCCTTTTAGTATGATACTAGCTGTGAGTCTGTCATATACGGCTTTCATTATGTTGATTTATGTTTCCTCTAGTCCCAGTTTTTTAGGGTTTTTACCATGAAGTGATGTTAAATTATATCATTCTTTCAACATGAATTGAAATGATCACGTAGTTCTTATTCTCATTCTCATGTTGTATCACATTGTTTGATTTGCCTGTGCATCTGAGGGGTAAATACTATTGGTCATGAAGAATAATATTTCTAAGGTATTGTTGAATTCATATTACTAGTATATTGTTGAGTATTTTGCACCAATATTCATCAGAGATATCAGCCTGTTTTTTATGTATCGGTCTGGTTTTCTGTTCAGGGTGATACTGGTCTTATAAAATTAGCTTTAAAGTATTTCCTCTTCCATTTTTCAGAATAGTTTGAGTAAGATTGGTATTAGTCCTTTGAATGTTTTGTAGAATTCAGCAGTGAAGCCATCAGGTCCCAAGCTTTTCTTTCCTTGGATTTGTTTTATTAAGGCTTCAATCTCATTACTTGTTATTGGTCTGTTCAGATTTTGGATTTCTTCCTGGTTCATTCTTGGTAGGTTTCATGTATCCTGGAATTTGTCCATTTCTTCTAGGTTTTCAAATTTATTGGCATATAATTGCTTATATTATCCACTAAAGATTCTTTAAATTTCTGTAGTATCAGTTATAATGTCTCCTTTTTCCTTTTTAAATTTATTTATTTGGATCCTCTCTTTTTTTAGTTTGACTAAAGGTTTGCCAATTTTCTTTAACGTTTTAGAAAACCAACTTTTAGTTTTATTGATCTTTTGTGCTGTTTCCTTCATTTCAATTTTATATTATTTATAGTCTAACCTTTATAGTTTCCTTTATTCTACTAATTTTGGGTTTCATTTGCTCTCACTTTTCAAATTATTTAAGACGCACCATTAGATTGTTTACTTAAAGTTGTTTCCTCTTTTTTGATGTAGGTACTTATAGCTATTAACTTCCCTCTTAGTAGTACTTTTGCTGTTCCTCACAGATTTTGGTATGTTTTGTTTCCATTATCATTTGTTTCAATACATTTTTCAATTTCCTATTTAATGTCTTTATTGATCCAGTCATCATTCAGGAGCATACGTTTTAATTTATATGTGTTTGTGTAGTTTCCAAAATTGCTTTTGTTATTAATTTCTAGATTCATTATACTTTGGTCAGAGAAGATGCTTAATAGCATTGTTTATGCTATTAAACAATGCTAAGTCATTGTTTTTGATTGTTTCAGGACTTGTTTCATGACCTAATACATGGTTTCTCTGATAATGAGCCATGTGCTGAGGAAAAGAATATGTGTTCTGCAGCTCTTGGATGAAATGTTCTATAAATATCAATTATATTCATTTGTTCTATAGTTCAGATGAAGTCTGATGTTTCTTTGTCACTTTTCTGTCTGGAAGATCTGTCCAATTCTGGGGCCTATCTCTTCTTTTAGCTGTAATAATAGTTGTTTTATATATCTGAGTGCTCCAGTATTGGGTGCACATATGTTTGTTTTTTTCTGTTTTTGTTTTTGTTTTTGTTTTGTTTTGTTTTGTTTTTGGCTGAATTAAGCTTTTTACTGCTATATAGTGATGTTATTTCTCTTATAGTTTTTTGTCTTGAAATAGATTTGGTCTGATGTAAGTATAGCAACTCATCTTTTTGGTTTCCTTTGTCATAGCATATCTTTTTCAATCCCTTTATGTTTGGTCTATGCATGTCTTTATAGATGACATATATTTCTTGCAGGCAGCAGATTAACAGGTCTTGTATTTTCATTCATTAAGCCAGTCTGTCACCTTTTGATTGGAGAATTTAGTCCATTTACATTTAATGTTTTGATTGATAAGTGAGGACTTACTTCTGCCACTTTGCTATTTGTTTTCTGGTATTTTTATGGTTTTCTCTTTCTTCTTTTAATTCTTCCTGTCTTACTCTAGTGAAAGTGATTTTCTCTGGTGACATTATTTAGTTTCTTGTTTTTATTATTTGTGTATCCATTGTATGTTTTTTGGTTTGAGATTACCATGAGACTTGCAAATACTGTCTTATAACCCCTTATGTTAACCTGATAACAACACTATTTTTATAAACAAGCAAACAAAAAAGAATGAGAAAACTAATAAAAACTCTACACTACAACTTCTTCACCCCAATTTTAAACCTTTTGTTGTTTCTATTTTTGTCTTATTGTATTATGTCTTGAAGAGTTGTTATTATTTTTAATTGGTTCATCATTTACTCTTTCTACTTAAAATAAAAGTAGTTCACACACCACAGTTACAGTGTTATGGTATTCTAAGTTTTTCTGTGCACATACTATTACCAATGAGTTCTGTACCTTCAGGTGATTATTTATTGCTCATTAATGTTTTTTCCTTTCCAATTGAAGCAATCCCTTAAGCATTTCTTGTAAGACATTTTTGTTATTGATAAAATTTCTCAGCTCTTGTGTGTCTGAAAAAGTTTTTATTTCTCCTTCATGTTTGAAGGATATTTTCACCAGATATATTATTCTAGCATAAATATTTTCTTCCTTCAGCACTTTAAATATGTATTGCCACTCTCTTCTGGCCTGTAAAGTTTCCACTTATAAGTCTCCCACCAGATGTGTTACAGCTACATTGTATGTTATTTGTTTCTTTTCTCTTGCTGTTTTTAAGATCCTTTCTTTATGTTTGATCTTTGGGAATTTAATTATTAAATGCTTTGAGGTAGACTTCTTGTACTTGGATATTGATAATTTCCAAGACAAAGTACTCCCCACTTTTCTGTATCCTCTCTTCAGGGTTTGGGATGTGCTCTGTTTTTACTGCTTTTAATAAACTTACTACTCCTATCTCTTTATCTAACTTCTCTTTAAGACCAATAAATTTTAGACTTGCCCTTTTAATGCTATTTTCTAGATCCTGTAGGTGTGCTTTAGTGCTTTTTATTATTTTATCTTTTATCTCCTCTGGCTGTATTTTCAAATAGCCTGTTCTAAAGCTCACTTATTCTTTTTCTGCTTGGTCAGTTCTACTATTAAAGGTGTCTGATGCATTATTCAGTATGGTAATTGCATTTTTCAGATCAAGAAATTCTGCTTGGTTCTTTTTAATTATTTCAATATCTTTGTTAAATTTATCTGATAGAAATCTGATTTCTTCCCTATGTCATCTTAAATTTATTTGAGTTACCTCAACATGGCTACTTTGAATTAGCTGTCTGATAGGTCACATGTCTCTATTTCTTCAGGATTGGTCTCTGGTACCTTATTTAGTTCATTTGGTGAGGTCATGTTTTCCTAGGTGGTATTAATTCTAGCAGATGTTCTTCAGTGTCTGGGTTTTAAAGAGTTAGGTATTGTAGTGTTTACTATATGAGCTTATTTGTAGTTGTCCTTCTTGGGAAGGCTTTCCAGATATTTGCAAGAACTTTGGTTTTGCAATCTAAGCTGTATCTGCTTTAGGGGGCACCCCAGGCCCAGTAACACTGTTTTTCTTGCAGATTTATGGAGTACAGCTTTGATGGTCTTGAACAAGATCTTGTAGGCTTCTCTAGATTACCAGGCAGAGACTCTTTTTCTCCTTTTTTACTTTCTCCCAAACATACAGATTCTCTCTCTCTCTCTCTGTTCCAAGCCACCTAAAGCTGGGGGTGTAGTGATACAAGCACCCCATGGCCATCACCACTGTGAATGTACTGGGTCATATCTGAAGCCAGCCTGGTAGTGGGTCTTGCCCTAGGCCTTTTTCAACCACTCCCTGGGTACTGTCTATATTTGCTCAAGGCCTGGGACTCTATAATCAGCAGGTAGCAAAGCTACCCATGCTTACATTCTATTCAGAGTGGCAAGGTTCCCCAGGCCCAGTGCGGGTCCAGTAGTGTCATCAGTGAGTCAAGAACTAGAGCTAAAATCCTTAGAAATTTACCTGGTGTTCTATTGTGTTATGGATAAAGTGGCACTCAAACTACAAGATACAGTCTTTCCTACTCTTGCCTCCCCTTTCCAAAGGCAGAGGAGACTCACCCTGTAGCCACTGCCACCCCAGGCCATGATGAATACTTCCACACTTACCTCTGATGTTCCCTTGCGGACCAAAGGCTTTTAAGTCAGCTTGTGAATGCTGCCTGGCCTGGGAGTCACCCTTCAGGGCAGTGGTGTCCCCTCTGACCCAGGACAGGTTCAGAAATATCATCCAAGAATCAGTTCCTGAAATTGGGAATGCCAGGAGTCCAGTTAGTTCTCTACCCTCCTGTGGCCATGGTGGTACCTAAGGTTCAAGACAAAGTCTCCTTCACTTTTCCCTCTGCTTTTCTCAAGCAGAAAGATTTTCCCCCATAGCCACCAGAGGTGGTAACGTGCTGAGTCTTCACTAAAGCCAACAAGTCTCAGAGGTTCATCCAAGACCCTCCATGTAGGACCTAGGTATTGCTTCTGGTTTCTCAGGGCCCAAGGTTTCTTCAGCAGGTGATGAATGCTGCCAGGACTGGGTTCTTTTCTTCAAGGCAGCAGGTTCCCTTATGGCCTAGGATATGTCTAGAAATCTTATCTTGGAGCCAGGGTGGGAATGTAGACCTCCTGACTCCAACCAATGCCTTATTCTGCTGCGACTGGGCTGTTATCCTAGATGCAAGGCAACATCCTCTCTACTCCTCCCTCTCCTTTACTCAAGTAGAAAGAAGGGGTCTCTTTTGGAGCTGTGAGTTGTGCAGCCTAGGGTTATGGGAGAGTTAATGCCAGTACTCCATTGGCTGCCCCAGCTTCTGTCTCAGTATGTCACATGTCCCCCATATCCCCATTACACTGTATCTGGGCTTAGTTCAGTTCTGTATCCTTAGGATGCAAGGTTTGCAGGCACTCAGATTTGGACCACTGGAATTGACAATTTCCCTCTGACTAGGGCTGGTTTAAATGTTCCATCTGTGGGCAGGCATCTGCTGAGTTAGGTCCAGTTTTCCTTTCTGCTCTAACAAGACAGCACTAAATTTAATGCCTCACAATTGCTGTGTTATCCTTCCCCCAACATCCAAAGCAACACTTCCTACCACACTGCTGCGGTGGGGTGAGGGATGGGGAGGGGTGGAATTGGAGGTGGTAACTCAGGACTGTTTCTTCTAATGCTTCAGTGCCTTTTTTAGTGATATGAATTTAAAACCAGGTGCTATGAGGGCTCACCTGGTTTTCCATTCTTATGAAGGTGATTTTCTCTGTAGATAGTTATCAACTTGATATCCTTGTTGGGGTGACGATTGTTGGAGCTTTCTATTCTGCCATCTTGCTCTGCCCCCTGATTTCCTTTTCTGTTGGATATATATCAGTAATGAAATTACTGGATCATATGGTAATTCTATTTTTAGTTTTTTGAGGAACGTTCATACTGTTTTGTATAGTGGCTGTACTCATTTACATTTCTACCAAAAGTGTATGGGGTTTCCCATTTTCTCTACGTCCTTGCCAAGATTTGTTATTTTTTGTCTTTTTGAAAATAGCCATTGTAACCGGAGTGAGATGATATCTCATTGTGGTTTTGATTTGTATTTCTATGATGATTAGTGATTTTTTTTTTATAATATACTCTTTGCCATTTGGATGCTTCTTTTGAGAACTGTCTGTTCAGATCATTTGCCCATTTTTAATTAGGTTATTTGGAGGGTTTTTTTTTTTTTTTTTTTTTTTTTTTTTGACTATTGAGCTATTTGAACTCCCTATGTATTCTGGTTATTAATCCTTTTTCAGATGAATAGTTTGTAAATATTTTCTCCCATTCTGTAAGTTGTCTCTTCACATTTTTATTGTTTCCTTTGTGATTTAGAAGCTTCTTAGCTTAATGTGATTCCAATTGCCTATTTGTGCTTTGGTTGCTTGTGTTTTTGAAGTGTTGACACACAAAAAAATTTACCAAGACCAATGTCCTGGAATATTTCCCTAATGTTTTCTTCTAATATTTTTATAGTTTGATGTCTTAAAGCCTTTAATCCATTTTGATTTGTTTTTTTTGTATGGTGAGAAATAAGGATTTGGTTTTATTTTTCTGCAAATAGGGTCTAGTTTTATTTTTCTGCATAAGGTTATCCAGTTTTCCAAGCACCATTTATTGAAAAGACTGTCCTTTCCCCATTGTATATTCTTGGCATCGCTGTTGAAAATGAGTTAATTTTAAATGCATGGATTTGTTTCAGAGGTCTGTATTCTATTCCATTGCTCTATGTGTCTGTTTTTATGCCAGCACCATGCTGTTTTGGTTACTATAACTTTGTAGTAAATTTTGAAGTCAGATTGTGTGATGCCTCCAGCTTTGTTCTTTTCACACATAATTGCTTTGGCAATTCTGTTTTTGGTGGTTTCATATAAATTTTAGGATTATTTTTTCTGTTACTGCAAAGAATGTCATTGGTATTTTCATAGGGATGACTTTGAATTTTTAAATTGCTTTGAGTAGTGTTGTTGTTTTAAAAATTTTAATTCTTCCAATCCTTGAGCATGGAACATGTTTCCATTTGTTTGTGTCCTCTTCAATTTATTTCATCAATGTATTATAATTTTCACTGTGGAGATCTTTCACTTCTTTTTTATTTTATTTTATTCTTTTCAGCTATTATAAATGAGATTACTTTCTTGGTTTCTTTTTCAGATTGTTTGCTATTGGCATATAAAAATGCTACTGTTTTTGTATGTTAATTTTGTATCCTGCAACTTGACTGAATTAATTTATCAGTTCTAACAATTTTTTGATGGAATCTAGGTTTTTCTAGGTATAACATTATATTGTCTTTGGAAAAGTATAATTTGATTTTCTCCTTTTCTATTTAAATGTTCTTCATTTCTTTCTTTCTTTTTTTTTTTTTTTTTTTTTTTTTCTGCCTAATTGCTCTGGCCAGGACTTCCAGTATTATGTTAAACAATATTGGTGAAAGTGGGTGTCTTTCTCCTGTTCCAGTCCTTAGAAAAAAAGGCCTTCAATTTTTCTGCATTCAATATGATATTAACCATGGATTCATCATATATGCCCTTTATTATTTTGAATAATGGGTATATATATATGAGATATATGTAAACTCATTTTGATGACAGCTTTATCATTAAGGGATGTTGAATTTTTTCAAATTCTTTATCAGCATTTGTTGAAGTCATCATATACTTTTTGTTTATGATTCTGTTAATGTTATGTATCATGTTTACTGATTTGCATATCATGCATCCCCAGGATAAATCTCACTTAATCATGCTGAATAATCTCTTTAATGTGTGGTTAAACTCTGCTAGCAGTTTTGAAGATTTTGCATTTTTGTTCACCAGTGATATCCTTCTGTAGTTTTCTTTGTTTGTTGTGTCCTTATCTGGTATTGGTATCAGGGTAATGCAGGCCTTGTTGAATGACTTTGGACATATTCCCTCCTCTTTGATTTTTTTCTGAAGTTTGAATAGGTTTGTATTAGTTCTTTAAATGTTTGGTAGAATTCCACAGTCAATCTATGAGATTTTAGGCTTTTCTTTGATAAAAGATGTTTTATCATGGCTTTGATCTCATTAGGTGTTATTGGTTTGTTTTGTTTCAATTTTTCATGATTCAGTCTTGGTAGGTTGTATGTGTCCAGGAATTGATCAATTTCTTTCAGGTTTTAGAATTTGTGAGCCTATAGTTTATAATAATCTCTAGTGATTCTTTGTATTTCTGAGGGCTCAGTTGTTATGTCTCCTTTTTCATTACTGATTTCATGACTTTGGGTCTCTTCTCTTAGTCTAGCTAAACATTTCTCAATTTTGTTTATCTTTTTGATAAATCAACCTTTTAAATTCGTTGATCTGTATTGTTTCTTTGTTTCAATTTTATTTATTTCAGCTCTGATCTTTATTATGTATTTTCTTTAACTTTTTTTAATTTGATTTGTTCTTAATTTTCTAGTTTCTTGATGTGCGTCATAAGGCTATTTAGTTGAAGTTTTCTACTTTAAAAATATAGGCATTGATTGCTGTAAACTTTCCTCTTAGTACTGCTTTTGCCATATTCCATAGATTTTGGTATCTTGTATTTCCATTTTCATTTTAACACATTATTGTCAACTAAAGTTTGCACTTTATTCCGAATTTTTGATATTTATTTAATATTTTTTCCATTGCATACTTTTATCGAGGATGCTACATTACATTTAGTCATTGCATCTCCTTGGCTGTGACAGTTTCTCAGACATTCCTAATTTTTGATGATCTTGACAGATTTGAGGAGGATTGATCATGTATTTTGTAGAACTCTTTCAACTGGGATTTGTCTTACATTTTTCTTATAGTTAAATTGGGGTTATATTTTTTTAAGATAAAAACCAGAAAGGTAAAGTGCCATTTTTATGACATGATATCAAGGGTATAAATTATGAACATGATTTATGACTGTTGATGTTAATTTTGGTCACCTGACTGAAGTAGTATTTTTCAGGTTTCTCCATCATAAAGTTATTCTCCTCCCTCCATACTGTACTCTTTAGAAGGAAGTCATTATGTGCAGCCTTCACTCAAGGGGTGGGGATTATGCTCCCCTTCCTTGGTGAACAGTATCTACATAAACCATTTGGAATTTTGTATGGATGGGTTGTCTATTCTGCTCACTTATTTATGTACTCAATCATGTATTTGTATCAATGTAGGCCCATGGAAATTTATTTTATGCTTTGAGTTTTGATCTAATACTTATTATTATATTTATCAAATCTTTATTTTGTTGCTCAAATTGTTTCAGTTTTGGCCACTGGAAGCTCCTTCACTTGGATCCTGTGTCCTTTTGACATGTGACAATTACTATGTTGGTTTTGTTTGTTTGTTTTCACTTGCAGAACTCACTTCACTTTCTGGTACCACAAGATGCTCCAGGCTCATTTTGCGTATTTCTTGTCCCAGTCTTGTAATCAGCAATTTTCCAAAGGAGCCTTGGCTACTATTACTATATAATAGTATTAAAAATGATAAACACAGTACACAAAGAGGTAGTAGCCAGACCATATATAAAAACAGGATTCTGACCCACAGTCTACAGTAAGCAGCACAGGAAGCCAACCCATTATCTATAGTTAAAGCCCAGGAAACTAGCCTTCTATCTATAGGTTAGATTTATGGGAAGTCAGACTACTATCTCTAGCAACCGGCCCAGCAAGCCAAACAATTCCTGTAACAATTGACACCAAATAGCTAGGACTTAATATCTTACAGCTTCCCTAATTTATGTCCCCGCTTCTAATTTAGTACCAACCATAGAGCAAACTATCACCCCAGCCTATTACATATATGCTTCACTTCTAGTTAGTTGTTACTGAAGTTCATTTCTTGTAGGCCATCTCAACAAACAGCACCTGAAATATATGTATGTATACTATCCAGTGAATATACAAATAACTATAAATATTCCTATGTGTAACCATCTGTACCTGTATTTTTTGAAACATGACTTCATATTGATGTCTCCAACTTCTAGTTCTTTACCACATGGATAATTCTAGGTTTCTGTTTTTGTTTATCTGGGAACTTCCACTTCAAAAATGACAACGTGACTCCAACTATTCACCATCCATTTACTTAATTCTTCAATCTCAGTATACTTGTATAGCACTATCAGATTTGTTTACTCTTAGTTCCTTGGTACAAAACCCTACGAACTAGAGTACAGCACATATGTATAGTTCCTTTTGTTTTTAGTCTTACAGAGTCTGCTCATTTCTAAAGTTATATAGGTCAGCACTTTTCTCTCCACCCACAAGTGAGGTTAGGTCATGTTTGAAATACAGTTAGATACTCTCCTCATAGTATGCATTCCTTCCTTTTACCCCCCTTGACTTCTGAAATTATTTTTTGAAATTTGCATGCATTAAGGTTCATCCTTTGTACTATAAAGTTTTATTTTTATTTCTTTTTTTTTTTTTTTTTTTTTTTTTTTTTTTTTTTTTTTGAGATGGAGTCTAGCTCTGTCTCCCAGGCTGGAATGCAGTGGCGTGATCTCAGCTCACTGCAAGCTCTGCCTCCCAGGTTTACACCATTCTCCTGCCTCAGCCTCCCGAGTAGCTGGGACTACAGGTGCCCGTCGCCATGCCCGGCTAACTTTTTTGTACTTTTAGTAGAGACAGGGTTTCACCACATTAGCCAGGATGGTCTTGATCTCCTGACCTTGTGATCCGCCCACCTCAGCCTCCCAAAGTGCTGGGATTACAGGCATGAGCCATCGAGCCTGGCCAGTTTAACAAGTTTTGACAAATGCATGGTGTCATATATCCAACACCAAAGTATCACACAGAATAGCTTCACCACCAAAAAAAAAAAATCCCCTGTACTTTATCTATTTAACCTCTTCTCTTGCATAAACCCCTGATGATTATTAATCTGTTTACTGTCCAGAATGTGATGTAAGTGGAATTATACAGTATGTAGCTTTTCAGACTGGTTTCTTTCATGTAGAAATATACATTTAAGATTTAGCCATACTGTCACGTGGATTAAAAGTACCTTCCTTTTTACTGCTGAACGGTATTTCCCTGTATGGGCATACTGAAGTTTGCTTATCCACCCACTTATTCAAGTTTATCCTGGTTCCCTTCAGTTTTTGGAGATTATAAATAAAACTCCTATAAACATTCATGGGAACGTTTTCTGTGGGCATACGTCTTCAAACGGGGTGGCTCAATACCTAGGAGTGTGATTACTGGATCAAATGGTAAGACTAGTATACCTTTGTGAAAAACTGCCAAGTTGTTTTCCAAAGTCACTGTACCATTTAGCGTTCTCATCAGCAATGAACAAGAGTTCCTGCTATCCTAAATGTTCACCGACAATCAAAATTGTCATTTTAAACTTCATTTAGTCACTCTAAAGGTGTATAGTCATATCTCGTTGTTTTAATTTACAATCACAGATGATCTTGGACATCTTTTCAAATGCTTATTTTCCATCTGTATATCTTCTTTGGAGTGGTATCTGTTCAGATTTTCACCTATTTTTAAATTGGATTGTTTTTTTTCTTATTGTTGAATTTTATAATTATTTGCATGTTTTGGATAGAAGTCAAATACATGATTTGCTGTAATCCTGGCATTTTGGGAGGCCGAGGAAGGCAGATCACTTGAGGTCAGGAGTTCAAAACAGCCTGATCATCATGGTAAAACCCCATCTCTACTAAAAATACAAAAAATTAGCCAGCATGGTAGTGGGCGCCAGTAGTCTCAGCTACTTGAAAGGCTGAGGTAGGAGAATTACTTGAACCCGGGAGGCAAACGTTGCAGTGAGTGAGACTGTGCCACTACACTCTAGCCTGGGCAACAGAGCAAGACTTTGTCTCAAAAAAAAAATGTGATTTGCAAAGTTTTTTTTTCTAGTCTGTGGCTTGTCTTTATTTTCTTAATATTGTCTTTCAAAAGGCAAACATGTTAAACTTGAATGAAATCTAGCTTATTGAATTTTTTCTTTCGTAGATCTTGATTTTGGTGCTCTATTAAAAAAAAAAAAAAAAAACACAACTCGACACCAAAACCAAAACATGTAGATTCTATTCTATGCTTTCTTCTAGAAATGTTATAGTTTTGCATGTTATATGTAAGTGTAATATCCATTTTAATTTTTCTGAAAGATTTAAATTTAGTGCCTAGGTTCCCTATTTTTCTTTTTGACATTCTATTGTCTTGGCACCATTTGTGGAAAAGACTGTTTTTTCTCCATTTAATTGTCTTTGCATCACTGGCAAAAATCAACTGACTATCTTTGTGTGGGTCTTTTTATATGCACTCCATTAAATGCCATTGATCTGTGTGTCTGTTCGAACTCCAACACTACTTTGTCTTGATCAATACACTTTTATAGCAAGCCTTGAAATTTAATAATATGAGTATTCCAACTTTGTCCTTTTTAATTATTGCACTGGCTGTTATAGGTCTTTTGCCTTCTCATATAAACTTTTATTTTATTATTATTTATTTGTTTCTTTGCCATATAAACTTTTAAATTAGTTCATCTATAAATATATAATATAGCTTGATGGGATAGTGATTTTAGATATTTCTTCTTTTCCAATATATGAATTTAATGATATAAATTTCCCTCTGAGTACTGGTTTATTTGCATCTCATAAATTTTGACACATTCTATTATGAAATTCATTTAGTTCAAAATGAGTTTTTATTTCTCTTGATTCTTCTTCTTAGACTCATGCATTATTGAGAAGTTTGTTCTTCATCTCTAAATATTTGGAATTTTTCAGCTATCTTTTTTGTCATTGATTCTTTGATTACTTCTATTGTGGTTTGGGAACAAGCTTTGTAAAATTTCTAATATTTACATTTGATAAGGTATGTTTTATGGTTCAGAATTTTTTTTTCTTTTTTTCGAGACAGAGTCTCGCTATGTCACCTAGGCTGGAGTGCAGTGGTGCGATTTTGGCTCACTGCAACCTCTGCCTCCTGGGTTCAAGCAATTCTGTGCCTCAGCCTCCTGAGTAGCTGGGATTACAGGGGCGCCCACCACCATGCCGGGCTAATTTTTGTATTTTTAGTAGAAATGGAGTTTCACCATCTTGGCCAGGCTGGTCTTGAACTCATGACCTCGTGATACGCCTGCCTCAGCCTCCCAAAGTGCTGGGATTACAGGCGTGAGCCACCGCACCAGCCAGAATATTTTTTATCTTAATGAATGTTCTATGTGAAGTGAGTGAAATATGCAATCTGCTGTTGTTGGATGAAGTATTCCACAAATGCCAATTAGGTCAAATTGATTAATTGTGCTGTTCAGGTCAACTCTATCATTAATGATTTTCTGATTGTTTGATCTATCAATTACTGATTTTGCAGTCTCCAACTATCTACTTTCTCTTTTATCAGTTTTTTGCTTTATGTACTTTGACACTTTATTATTTTATTCATAGACATTACGAAATGTTATAATTTCAGAAAGTGGCTCCTTTATCATTTTGTAATGTCCTCTTTTATTCTGATAATCTTATGTATTCAGTAGTTTGTTTTGTTTGAAATATTAATAAAAGTACTCCAACTTTATTTTGAATAGTGTTAGCATGGTATATCTTTCTCTGTCCCTTTACATTCAATCTATCTGCCTTAAATTCAAAGTTACATTAACAGACACTTTTAAAAGGAAGACATACATGCAGTCAACAATCATATGAAGAAAAGCTCAACATCACTGATCAGTAGAGAAATGCCAATGAAAACCACAATGAGGTACCATCGGACACCAGTAAGAATGGCTACTGTTAAAAAGTCAAAAAATAGTAGATGCTGGAGAGGTTCTGGAGAAAAAGGAATGCTTACACACTGTTGGTGGGAGTGTAAATTACTTCAGTCATTGTGGAAGACAATGTGGCAATTCCTCAAAGACCTAAAGACAGAAATATCATTTGACTCAGCATCCCATTACTTGGTATATACCCACAGGAATAGAAATTATTCTATTATAAAGACACATACATGCCTGTGTTCACTGCAGTGCTATTAACAATAGCAAAGACATGGAATCAACCTAAATACCCATCAATGATAGACTAGATAAAGAAAACATGGGAAATATATACTATGGAATACTATGCAGCCATAAAAAGAATGTGATCATGTCCTTTACAGGGACATGAATGGAGCTGGTGGCCATTATTATTAGCAAACTAACACAGAAACAGAATACCAAATACCACATGTTCTCCCTTATAACTGGGAGATAAAGGGGACAGGCACAGAGGTGAATAACACACACTGGAGCCTTTTGGAGGTGGAGGGTAGGAAGAGGGAGAGGATCATGAAAAACAACTAATGTGTACTAGGCTTAACGCCTATGAGCTGAAATAATTTGTACAACAAACCCCCATGACACAAGTTTACCTATGTAACAAACCTGCACTTTTACCCCAAACATAAAATAAATATCCAAAAACCCAACAGATTTTTTTCCTTATAAATGACATATAACCGGGCTTTACTTTTTATCCACTCTAAAAATCTGTCTTTAATTTGGATCCTCATATTTAAGGTGATTGTTGATATAGTTTATGTTATGCATTGAATTATGCTCCCAAAAAGTTAAGTTGATCTCTTAACACCTAGTACCTCAAAACGTGATCTTACTCTGAAATAGCCATTGCATACGTAGTCAAGTTAAAATGATGTCATTATGGTGGGCCTGTGATGGTTAATTTTATGTGCCAACTTTGCTTGGCCAGAGCACCCAGATATTTTTTCAAACACTATTCTAGGTGTTTCCATTAAGGTATTTTTGGGGTTGAATTAACATTTAATTCATAAGACTTTGAGTAAAGAAGATTGTCCTCTATAATGTGGGTGGGCCTTATTCAGTTAGTTGAAGGCCTTAAGAAAAAGACCGACCTCCTTGAGAAAGGGGGGATTCTGCTAGCATACTGCCTTTGTACTTTAACTGCAATATCAGCTCTTCTCTGGATTTCTGGCCTGCTAGTCTACCTTGCAGATTTTGAACTTGTCAGCCTCCACACAATTACATGAGCCAATTCCTCAAAATCTGTCTCTCTCTCTGGATCTATCTACATACGCATGTGCGTACACACACACACACACAGAGAAAGAGAGAGAGAGATGCATACATCCTATTGGTTCTCTTCTTTTTGAGAACCTTGAGTAATATAGGGCCTAATCCAACGCAACTGGTGTCCTTATAAAAAAGGGAAATTTGGACAGAAACAGATATGCACAGAGAGAAGACTAGGTGAAAAGAGATAAAAAGAACACTATGTAAAGATTAGAGTTATGCTGCCATGAGCTAACGAACATCTGGGGTAACAGAACCTGGAAGAGGCAAGAAAATATCCTTCTCCTTCAGGTTTTAGAGGGACATACCCTTGCTAATACCTTGATTTTGGACTTCTATCCTCCAGAACTGTAAAATAATAAACTTATATTCTAAGTTACCCACTTTTTGGTACTTTGTTACAGTAACCCTAGGAAACTGATACAGTTGGAATAATATATACCATGTTTGTAACTGTTTTCTCCATTTAGTTTGCTTTTTCATTCTTTATTTTCATTTTCTACCTTCTCTGATTCTAATTGAGCATTATATATAGTTTCATTTTGTCTCTTCTCTTTTAGTATCATTTGTAATTTTCTAAAAAAAAAATAGTAGTTGCCCTAGAGCTTAGAATATATGTTTTAAACTCACCTATGTCAACTTCAAATAACACTCTACTACTTCCTGTGTAGTGTTTGTGCCTTATAAGAGAAAACAATCCATCCTACCTCCTGTCTCTTATAACATTTCAGTCATTCACTTTATCTGTATGCTATAAATACTATATACATTATAACTATTATTTTTTTCAACAGTTATCTTTTAGATCAATTAAGACAAAGAAAAATGAAATATTTTATTTCATCTATGTTTCTTTCTTTCCTGATACTCTTCCTTTCCTTTGGCAGATCTAAGTTTCTGACTTGTATCATTTTCCTTCTGCAAGAAGAGTTTCTTTTAACATTTATTGCTGGGCAGGTCCACAGGTGATTAATTCTCTAGGTTTCAGTTTGAAAATCTACTTCACTTTTGAGGGACTATTTTTCTGCATATGGAATCCTAGGTGGGTAGGATATTTTTTCTTTCAACAATTTAAATATTTCTCTCCTCTGTCATCTTGCTTAAATAATTTCTGATGAGAAGTTCATTGTGATTCTTATCCTGTGTCTCTACAAATAAGGTATTTTTTCCTGTCTTCTTTCCAAAATTTTTCTTTATCTTTTTTTTCCTGCAGTTTGAATACAATATGCCTATGTATTTTTGTTTTGTTTTCTTTGTGTTCACCTTGCTTGCCATTCTTTGACCATTCTGAACATGGGGTTTGAATTTTAGAAAAAGTTCTTGACCATTATTACTTTACATATTTTTTGCATGTTATTTTATTTCTCCTTCTTGTACTTGAAATATATGAGTGCTTTATTTTTTATTATTGTCCCAAATTGCTCAAAGTTTCCATTTTGTTTTTTCTTTATTCTTTTGATTATTTACATTAAGGGAGGAGACCACCCCCATATTGTCTTATGCCCAATTTCTGCCTCCAAAGAAAGAAAAAGTAGAAACTAAAAGGTAGAAATGAAATCCATAAGCAGACAGCCCGGTGCCACATTCTGGTCATGGTAGTTAAAGATCAACCCCTGACCTAATCGGTTATCTTATCTATAGATTACAGATATTGTATAGAAAAGCACTGTGAAAATCCCTATCCTGTTTTGTTCCAATCTAATTACCTGTACATGCAGCCCCCAGTCATGTACCCCCTGCTTGCTCAATCAGTCATGACCCTCTCACGTGCACCCCCTTAGAGTTGTGAGCCCTTAAAAGGGACAGGAATTGCTCACTCAGAGAGCTTGGCTCTTGAGACAGGAGCCTCTCCAATGCCCCCAGCTGAATAAACCTCTTCCTTCTTTAACTTGGTATCTGAGGAGTTTTGTCTGTGGCTCGTCCTGCTACATGTCAGTTTGAGAAGTATATGTTGACCTGTCAAGTTCACTGATTTTTCCTCATCCATATTTTGTTTACTTTTCCACCCAATGAATATGGTCTTTATTTCTTTTACTGTGTTTTTGAATTCTAGCATTTCATTTTCATTCTTTCCTGGACTTTCCATCTCTCTGCTTATATTCCTCATTTTTATTTCATGTTGTTTGCTTCTTGTTCCATTAGAGACTACATATTAATCATAGTTATTTTAAATCTCCTATATCATGATCCTAAAATCTGTGTCATGTCTGAATCTGGTTCTGATGCTTTCTTTGTTGCTTCAGATTTTTTTTTAATCTTTTAGTGTGCCTTGTAAGTTTTTGTTGAAAAAAGTCATGTTGTTTTGGGTAATAAGAATTGAAATTAATAGCTCGTTGGTGTGAAAATTTTTGTAAATCTGGCTGGGAGCTGGGATGCTTTTAATGTTTGTTGTATTAATAGCTTCAGCTACCAGAGGCTTCATATTCCTGTAGCATTCTTGTTTTTGTCTTCACTATTGTTTTGGGGGCTTCCCTGAGTATTCCTCTTCAATAAAATTCTGTCCCTTGCATTTCTTTCATCGATAAACCATTGTTATTACATTAGAGCTGCATTGTTAATGTAGTGGTAAAATGTGGGGGGGAGGGAAGTGTTATTCTATACTCTTATAATTAAAAATCTTTTAGTGTGCCTGTGTCCCTGAACTGTGACCTTCATTAGCGTTTTGCTCCCTGTTCAAGGTCTAGTGAAGGAGTCTCCTCCACTTTTTCTCTCCCTGGCTACAACATTCTCACTCTACTTTCTTGAAGCACAGACTCTGGATGCCTATTTATCTTTACCCTCTTAGGTTTATAGGACTGCTGGAGGGAAATAAGATAGGAAAAATTTCTCTTTCCCCAGCTCAGTATAAGGTTTCAGAATTGCATTCTGGCAAATCCATTTTCCCTGAAAAGTAGGCTTTTGTTACAGAGAAGGTGCTGGGCCTATGTCAAAATGGTTGCTCTTCCCTTCCTCCTGCCACAGTCACAAGAGGATTTTTCTTGGGTATTAATCTTGACAACTTGCTGGAATTCCTAGAGGAAAAGCCCATTAAAATGTACCTCTCCTCCAGGATTGTAGCCTCTAGGTGTTTTTCACTGTAATGCTAGTCCACACTCAGCTTCCAGCTATTCATCAAAATTACCATTTAAATGTTTCTACTAGTTTATGTCTCCAGCAGTTTCTACTTCAGATAAGCAGATCTTAGTTGCAGTACCTCTAGATGGACCTGTTTCTCCAAGTATTTGGGTCATGGTTTTTGTTGTGATCTCAGTTATCTAAAGAGTCTAAGAAAGGTTATTTATTTTTAGTTTTGTCCGAATTTGTTTTTGTTGTTTTTGTGAGAATAGAAGTGACGGCTCACCAGATCTTCATATATCAAAGCTGAAACCAGAAGTCCTACTCATAGCATTTTAATTGCCAACATTTAAAATTTAGGATATTTCATATAAAACTATTGATTTCAGGCCTTAATTTATAAAATTGGAAGATAAGAAAATAATAGTCCTGAATTATCATATGGCAACTATTTGCTGGAATTGAATAGTGACTTTGTACGTAGCATGTGCTTTCCCATTCACCAGAGTTTCCTGCACTCTGTTTTCTATCTTATACAGGACTTTCTCCATATACTCTATATTTCTGACCCTTGTAGGTATATGACCTTGGCCCCTTACTACCTTAAATAGTATCAAATTTTTATGACACTAAATTTCAGTTTGTCTCCAGTGATACAGATTAAGAAAAAACAATTCATCTCTGTTTACATACCAGGGCCTCTAGTTCTCTCACCTCAGACTCCTAGTGTCCCATCACCTAAGTACTCTCCATGGGCAACTGAGTGTCCATTCATGCCCTCAAAATGCTTTTCCTTGCTATTGATGTGCAAGCAATTTTCTCAGGCTCACTCATAAAAATGAACTGTCACAGGTTATCAGGGAAT
The DNA here is from genome assembly GCF_007565055.1 of Rhinopithecus roxellana. NCBI lineage: Eukaryota > Metazoa > Chordata > Mammalia > Primates > Cercopithecidae > Rhinopithecus > Rhinopithecus roxellana. The sequence goes on along the minus strand of NC_044555.1, from coordinate 108,990,288 downwards.
GTCTGAAATTATCTTGGGCTAAAGTAAAGAAGGAAAAAATTGGCTTGATTTTCAGAATCTTGGGAAAATATGGTGACTTAATGATGTTCATTGGAGACAAGGCATAACAATATCCTAAAGTTCACTCAAAGGGGTTCATATTATTCAAGGTATACAAAAGCCAAAACAAAAAGCCTACAACAGAACATTTTTAAATGTCCTTCTAGTTAATTGCCTCCCTTCATCAACATACCAGTGCTTAAAACAAAAGCTGAAAAAACATGAAGTTGAGAATGCAACCTTTGCCCCACATGTCTTTATTCAGTAATCTTATTTTTGTGGGCTCAGTGTGTTATGACTTATAGCATCTGGTTATGAACAATGAAAAGGTATTCTATAGATTCTGGCTTCTGGGGGTAATTCTAAGGTATATACTATTTCTAATAGACAAATATCAAATATTAAAACTAGGTAAAGCTTACATTTTAATCAGGGGAAAGGTGAAGACAAATTATCCTAATACAAAAATAAGTGAAGATGTGGTAGGCATAATTTTATGGTCTCCATACCTTAGTTTCCTGGAATTACTCCTGTGGTTATGTCACCTTACATAGCAAAAGGGACATTATATGTGTGGGCTGAATCTAATCTCATGATCTCTTTAAAAATGGGCTTTTCTCCAAGCTGGTAGCAGAAGAGAAAGTCAGAGAGTTTCCAAGCACATGCTGCTCATGGCAGTGAAGATGCAGGGAACCATGTGAAAGGACCAGAGAAAGTTGGAAGTGTCCCTTCCTAACAGTCTTCAAGGAAATGGGTACTTTAGTTCTATAACTACAATGCACTGAATTATGCCAACAATCTAAATGAGCTTAGAAGTGGGTTCTTCCCCATATAGTCCAGATAAGAGCCTATTCTGGCCAACACACATGATTTCAGTCTATGAGATCCAGGATAAAGATGTCTGTCAAGCCTACTTGGACTTCTGACATATAGTACTTTGAGCTAATAAATGGGTGTTGTTTAAAGCCTGTGAGTATGTCATAATGTGTTTTACAATAGAAAACTAATACAGATGCTCCTCAACTTAAGATGAGGTTTCATCCTGGTAAGCTGATCATAAGTTGAAAATAATCTAAGTTGAAAAAAATGCATTTAATACACCTAACTTACTGACCATCATACCTTAGTCTAGCCTACTTTAAACGTGCTGAGAACACTTACATTAGCCTATAGTTGTGCAAGTTCCTCTGGCAACAGTACACTGTAGAACATAAGTTTGTCCACTCTCAAGGTTGTGGAGCTGACTGGGAGTTGCAGCTGGCTGCTACTCCTCAGCATCATAAGATAATATCCCACTGAGTATCACGAGCCTGGGAAAAAATCAAAGTTCAAAATTCGAAGTATGGTTTCTACTGAATGTGTATCACTTTTACACCTTGGTAAAGTTGAATAATTATAAATGAAACCATTGTAAGTCATAGACAATCTGAACAGTGAGTTACCATTGGATGACTCTACTTAATAAATAAAGAAATAAATCAGAAGCATGGAGTATAATGGTGCCAAGTTCTGAAGAACAAAGATGAAAGCAATATCAGCTATAGCTAGTTTGACCCCAGGTCTGCCTCCTCCTAAGCAGGGAGCAAAATGTGACTGCCTAAATTTTGATTGAGTACTAGAATTTGAGTCTTACAGTAACCTACCTTCTTTTTCTTTCTGCTAGTTAGGCATAATCAGGCTAACACATTGGCTTATTTCCCAAGAAGGAGATATATTTACAAGGTGTATATAGCTTGCTGTAGGTTTTATTTTATCCCAAAATAATGACTCTGAGGAGGGAATCCACAACCATCCCAGTAAAGAGAGTACTGGGAAGAGGCAGAGATAAATGAGCAGCCCCTCAAACATGGCACCATGTGGATAGCCATCTATTCCATTTATTCCAATCCTGCACAGTTGGCAAAGTAAAAAAAAAAAAAAAAAAAAAAATTCCTTAGCTGGCATCACTAAACCAGTTTTAACTCCAAAATCAAATGAGAAAAAAGACACAGCAAGCCAGCATAAGCCATTCAAACGAGCTAAGCTGATTTTGACAGGTTCCTTGGTAACAAACCCAAGTATGGTTATAAATGGGCCACTATAGCCTCCAGCTGCATTTTTTGTTACATAAGCTCCCTGGAAAAGAGGATTAAACCATATTTAAGATAAACATTTGCTTTTCTATAGTAAATTTAGCGCTGTTGTTTAAAGTGCTTTAGAATTGAATTGTGCAGGTGCTAAAATTCTAATTGCCTGTTTTCCATGACATTCATCTTAGAATTGCTCAAAGAAATACATTATCTCTGACTCCTTCACATAAAATATAATGATCACAGTGAAAGAAGGAATGGACAGTAAAGAAACAAAAGTAAAATGAAGGCCATGGACTCAAGCCATCCACTAATGAGAATTATACACCATTTGTCAAATGAATCCACTTTTGGTTGCTGATGGTTTTGGGGAGGGGGAATACAGGTGCCTGGTTTATAGCAAGAGGAATGGAAGGCAAGCACATCTACTTTTGGGGATGTAAAAAATCCAGTGTTTCAGTTGAAGATGAAGATGTTTTTAGAAAAACAAATAAAAGTTTCTATGAGTCAATCAGGATACTAAAATTCATGATTCTGACTTCATATTTTTGCAGACTTTAAGAATGTTGTACAGTCTGTAGAAGCAGTGTGTGTGTGTGTGTGTGTGTGTGTGACCTTGGCTTAAACTATGACCTAAGGCCAAGGAAAAGTACACACAAATACTGAAAAGGATTTGAGTGTCTTCACAAGCTTTAATACTCCACTACTAGTTGGAACAATGGTAACATCTGTGAATTTAGTCAAGGCTTTAAATTGATTTGCCAAACATATATGCTATTGTTTGGATCATTAAAATATATACCAATATTCTGCTTTGATTACACTCTTAAGCTGCTTATGTACAACCCATAAGACTGGCAAAGCAGAGGCCTGAGATAATAAAAATATTATAATTTACTATGATAGTGTTATTCATTTAAATGTTGCTTCCATGAAGCTGCACTGTGGAATGGGGTATGGAACAGATGACTCTTACTCCAGAACCCAGTGTAAAAGAATATCCCACTAGTATCCATCTTGAGGAGAAATATTGAGTTTCAGAGTTTGTAGCATGAGTAGGGCAGGGGAAAGTGTGACTATCCAATTGAACAAGTAGAAGCAAAGTACTCTTTTAGGTGCCAAGTTGGTTATAAAGTCCAAACACTGCCTCAAGAAATTTATAATCTTGTTTAAGAGATGACAAAAAATTTATAAGATAGAAAAAAGGAACACAAATATCTACACAGTCAAGTGCCAAAATGTGTTATCAGTATGTTGGGATGGTCTTGAAAGGACAGAGGGACAGTATGACCAAAAATGGAAGGTTGAGCTGAAATATAAGATGAGTCTGAAGAACAGCTAGATTTGGAAATGTGTACGTTCTCCAATATGATAGACATTGGTCGTTTGATTTTATACCAACTATTTAGAAGTTAGTCACATTTCTGGGCAGGTTCTTGTATCATTGAAGATATTTATGTCTGCAAGTAAATAACAAAAACCCAGACTAACTGATTTAAACCACAAGGATATTTAGTGTTCTTTAAAACAAGAAAAATCGAGAGATAGCTAGTTCTAGCATTAATTCAACAGAATGATAATGTCAGGACACTGAGTGGGCCTCCCTGGATTTTTTTTTCTCTTTCCTTGTGGTCACTAGGTGGCTGAAATAGCTGTAAGTATTATATTCTTATATAGAGAATGTTCAAAGCAGAAAGAAATACAGGACAACAAAAGCCTGAGTTTTGCTGAAGCTAAAATATGCCCAGAACCAGGAGATGACTCATGATAGATCTAAGTTTGCTGGGAATTCTAGGGGAGGAAAATCTTTTTCGGAAGTTTCCAGCAGGCTTCTTTTCAGATTTCAGGGGCCAGAATTACATCACATATATCCCATTAATCCAATCACTGGGAAAAAGGAACGGAATTGCCATACTGGCATGGACCTATCATAATTCATTTCCTAGGCTTAAGCATATTTTAGCAAGCAAAATCTATCTGAAAGGAAGAGAAGTAAATGGCTCTTGGATAAGTAAAAGCACAGTTTTAGCTCAGTCTCCAAAACTGAACATGATGTTAAACAAGCAGGAGCTTTGCAACAAAATCTATTATATGATACGCTTTAGTTCCGCCCCCTCCCCATCTCTGTCTTTGTCTCTATGTTTCCAGCCTTATTTTACCTCCTCCTCCTCTTCTTCCTCCTCCTTCTTCTCTCCTAATCTTACACACATACACAATCACAAACATACTACTCTTAAACACATTAAAAACTTGGATTTAAATGAGACACCAAAGTAATGGGACAGCAGAATTTTTTTTGCTTGTCTCCCTTCCCAAATGCATTTATATGTCAGATTGTGCTCACATTTTATGATATTGCCCAATACAAATTTTCTGTTACTCAAAACTTTTCAACCTGAGATCCCTTGAAATGAAAGGTATTGAGTGATGATAACAACTTCTAATGAGTCATGAATCAAATGCAGACAGAGTTTTTTTTCCATCTATGGAGCCTCACCCCAATATTAATTTACTCCCATCAAATATTAGATCAGCAGTTAACACGACATTGTGACTTTTAGTAGTTTCAGCACCAAGAAAGAAGTGTAATTTAGCTTTACTGTGGTATCAATCTACAAAAGAAGTCATGCTAAACAATATTTTAAGGCGTATGGCTATAAATCTGATTATAAATTATTGTATCTTTCTGAAGAGCTTTGTATTCACAAGTTTAGAGTATAAACACTTAGACAAGGTAAGTGCAGAAAACAGCCAGAATCAAAACAGGGAAGTTTAGAAGGAATACTTCTCTTAAATTGGGAGGCTAAGGAAGTGTAAATACTAGGGTGCACATTATGTCCTAATGTTTTATTCATGAAGAGTTCTCAGCTCAAACCTCTTAAACATATAGAGATATTCTACTTTCTATACCGTAACCTCGTTTACTCAAAATGTAAATGTCAATTCCTATAACATTTCTGGCCTTTTTAACTGCTGACTTTGTTTTGATGATATTGTAATGAGATATGTTCCTCTTCAAGTTAGGGAAACCTTACCATTCACATTGATTTCTGTGTTAACTTGCAAGGCAAAATTGTCTGTGAGTGCCAAAACAGTAAATTTAACTTATATTTAAATATATTGAGCCAGAATTTTTTTTTTTGGTTGGTTTAATTGCAAATCCTTAGCAGCTGTCTCTTTTGGAGTAATAATTTTTATATCCAATTCATAGACTATTAAAGAAAGAACCTGAGATATCACCTAGTTCAATACCTCGTTTCTCAGATGCAAGAAAAATACTGAGGCCAAAAGAGGTTAAATGAGTTGCCCACTGTCACATAGCTAGTTAGTGGCGGAGTCAGGAACTATAAACCAGCAATGTCTGGTTTCAAAGTCCATAATTTTTGTGTCATAGAGTGATGCCTCATTACCAGTTAATTTTACCTATGGTATTCAATACACTGGCATAATATAACCCTGTAAGATTCTGATTTTCCACCCCTGATGAGACATAGGGTAAATCCCTCCGCTTGGGCCCTCAGCAAGCTCAGAGAAACAGAGAGACTACATAGAAAAACCGTTGTGAATATGAGCATTGGAGTAAAGCCAGATCTGGGTTTAAATTCTGGCTCTGCAACCTAATTACTGCAAATAAGAGCAAGCTGCTTTACTTTTACTTTTTAGGCTTCACTTTCTTTGTCTCTGAAATGGGAATAAAATTCCATCATAGAATTGTTGGAAGAAGTAAATCTATGTAGAACATTTGGAGTCTGGAAAACCCTATATGTTAACTCATTATTTTTATCTCAATTTCTGATCCAAACACAATCAGAGAAGCAGATACAGTAGATTACAATCAGCAGATCAATAAGTGTGGTATAAAATTAGTTTTGTTGCCATAAAGACTGATAATAGAGAATGGTGGCAAATTGCTTTATTATTTCTATTTTTGTTTCTTTTTTATTTTAATTTTCTTAAATGTCATATTGACTTTTTCTCTTATTTCGTATTTTACTGTCTTTTTACAAATTGAAATAAATGAGTGTTAAATATTCATTAGAAGAAATTAAACTATAAAATAGGTACTGAATAGATATAATTTGGATTTGAATAATTGGGGATTCAAGGAGCTTGTAAGTGAATCTTTATATGTTTACAGCATCTATGCACAATACATGTGTCCAATGGAAAATTGTCCTCCAGGACTTTTAACATACCCAGAAGACCAGAATTATATGTATATTACCACTGGTCAAATACAGAAATTTTTTTTTTTCTAATTAAATACACTTGGCTTAATGATGATTTTTACTGTTATATCAACTCATAGGAGATTAAAATCAGTGTTTGCTGGAACCAGCATAAGAGGCATAATTAGTGACATAGAAGTTGAGCTAGGTGTTAAAAGATGCTTAGAGCTTGAAGAGGCAGGGAGGAGGAGGGAGTGCATTTCAGGGGGAGGAAACAGCATAAGTAACATCATGGAGAAAAGAATTTATAGCACATATTGGCAGCAGTGAGGAAAGGAGAGGGAAAGAAGTGGGATGAGGGTAAATTATTAATGGAGCTGCAGGGTTCCCAGTGACTTTTCCTGGGGAGAGATGATAGTGTAACTCACATTACTAGGGCAAGAAGAAAGGCAAGGATAAAACGTTCTACCTAGTGGAAAGATGATATATTTGACCAGGACACTTCCTGGTCTGTGATTTGGGAACTGTAGTATAGACAACAATGAGCAGTCAGTATTACAAAGGTTAGCTGTACAAGGACAAAAGACTCACATTTCAGCATTGTGGTTTTCAAAATTTATAATGTTTTTTTCTTCTGTGAGGAAGGAGAAAATGTACCTTTCCAAATTCTCACTGACAAGTACGTTATGGTGCAGCCTGAAGGTCAAAGTGGTCTTTGAAGCTAAGACCTTCACTGACTACCTACAAGACAGCACTTAATGATGCTTTTAAAAGTGGGAGAAGTGGAAATCTATTTGTGTTGTGGAGAGTGTAGGGATGCAACTGGGATGATTCATGGTTGACATTACTGTTGCCACCTCCACTCCTTTTTGATCAGGTAACAGAGCTATTGTCAACAGAGATGCTGCACAGTGACATTGACACTGAACATTGGTGGAATTGATATAGTTTCTACAGTTAGAGAAAAGCTACTACGGGTTTATTATAGCCTTCTCTCCTCTCACACCCACACAGGGAAAACTAATTGGCCACTTAATCTACCAGTTTGCTACTTTGGGGGTAAAAAGGTCAAATCAAACCAATCATGGTTTTGTTTTGAATTAGTTAAGCACCAGTGATCCAAAATTTCTCATAATACATCATGAGAAGGAAACACTGATGTTTCCAGGAAAGACTACAACTTTCATGTTTCCATCTATCAAAGAGTACTCATTTACCTGCTTGATTAATTTATTTGTTTGTACCAGTGAGTATTTTCCAAAAGCGTGTAAGAATCTCATGACTAAGCAAGACCCTCATCTCTCTATCAGGTCCCCTCTTCAGTGTTGGGACTGATGGTGCCTCAGATTCAGTACCTGTTCGTTACTCTGACTTCTGTTTCAGAACAGCCCTGTGTAATTTCTTGGCTCTCATGGTTCTGACACCAGCATACCATTCTTCTGCCGCTGACAATAACATTACCCCTCCTTAATACTTGCAGAACACATATCATGTGTCATTGTGCTAGGTTCTTTATAAGCATTATGAAATTTAATCCTCACAAAAACTCTGTGCAATGGATACTGATATTATCTCCCCCACTTTTTTTTTTTTTTTTCATTTTACAAATAAGAAAAATCAGACACAGACAATGTTGGAACTTTGTCTTTAACATTAGTTAAAGCAGTTAGCGAGTGTCATAAAATGCATTCTTCTCCAGGAAGTCTGATTCCAGAGACCACAGGCATAACAGTGACAGTTTAAGAATTGGCAGCTAAGAGGAGTTCTTGATATTTCATCATTTCAGAGCTTCTAGAAGAGAGTAATAAAATAACTGCTCTGAGTGAGTTACCTGAAGTCCTACAGGGAAGAGGCTAGATTAATTTTGTAGGCCAACGTCTGTAAATGTCTGCAATGGCTACGTTATATGAGTTAAAGACAATCGTCAGAGACTTGTAGACTATAGTCAAGAGGGGCTGGAGAATAAATAATTTGATAAAAAATGGAGAGAGCTGTTCATTATTTAGCCCGGAGGGTAGTGGTTGTTACAACAACAATGCACAAATGGTGGTTGTTTAAAACAAGTGCATACCACATTATTTTCCCTTAGGGCAACAATTGGAAACAATAGGTAGGTAGAAGACATTGGATCACATGCATAGATACAGCACGAGACAAAAAGACATAAGGTATGGGGCAAAGATTCTTAAGGGTGTGTATCAGAATCTCATTGTCTCTGCCCACCAACACCTACTTTGTAGTGAGCTAACTTTTTTGTTTTTTAATCTTCTATTTTAGGTTCATGGTTATGCGTGCAGGTTTGTCATATAGGTAAATTGCATTTTGCAGGAGTTTGGAGTAGAGATTATTTCATCACCCAGGTAACAAGCATAAAACCCAATAGGTAGCTTTTTGATCCTCACCCTCCTCCCATCTTCCACCCTTAAGTAAGACTGCTGTCTGTTGTTCCCTTCTTTGAGTCCATATGTACTCGATGTTTAGCTACCACTTACAAGTGAGAACATGAAGTATGTGGTTTTCCGCACCTGTGTTAGTTTACTTTGAATAATGGCTCCATCCATGTTGCTCCATCCCTGTTGCTGCAAAAGATATGATCTCATTCCTTTTTATGGCTGTATAGTATTTCATGGTGTATATGTACCACATTTTCTTTATCCAGAGATGGGCATTTAGGTTGATTTCATATCTTCACTATCATGAATAATGCTGCAGTGAACATATGTGTCTTTATGACAGAATGATTTCTATTTCTTTGGGTATATACCCAGTAATGGAATTGCTGGGTTAAATTGCAATTCTGTTTTATATTCTTTCAGAAAGCACCAAAATACTTTCCATGATGGCTGAAAAAATTTGTATTCCATTCAGCAGTGTGTAAGTGTTCCCTTTTCTTCACAACATCACCAGCATCTGTTATTTTTTGACTTTTTAATAGTAGCCATTCTGACTGCTATGAGATGGTACCTCATCGTGGTTTTGATTTGGAATTATCTAATGCTTACTGATGCAAACTATTTTTTCATATGCTTCTTGGCTGCATGTATGTCATCTTTTGCAAAGTATCCATCATGTCCTTTGCTTACTTTTTAATGGGGTTGCTTGCTTTTCGCTTATAAATTTGTTTAAGTTTCTTACAGATGCTGGATATTAGACCTTCGTCAGATACATATTTTGCAAACATTTTCTCCCATTCTGTAGATTGTCTGTTTACTCCGTTGATAGTTTCTTTGGCTGTGCAGAAGCTCTTTAGTTTAATTAGGTTGCATATGTTAATTTTTGTTTTTGTTGCAAATGCTTTTGGCATCTTTATCATGAAATATCTTCCTGGCCCTATGTCCAGAATGGTATTTCCTAGGTTTTCTTCTTGTGTTTTTTATAGTTTTAGGTTTTACATGTAAGTCTTTAATCCATCTTGAGTTGAATTTTGTATATAGTATAATGAAAGGGTCCAGTTTCAATCTTCTGCGTATGGCTAGCCAGTTATCCCAGCACCATTTATTGAATAGAAAGTTCTTTCCCCATTGTTTGTTTTTGTCAGTTTTGTTGAAGATCGGATGGTTGTAGGTGTGCAGCATTATTTCTTGCTCTCTATTCTGTTCCATTGGTCTATGTGTCTGTTTTTGTACCTGTACCATGCTGTTTCAGTTATTTTAGCATTGCACTGTAGTTTGAAGTTGGGTAATGTGATACTTCCAGCTTTCTTCTTTCTCCTTAGGATTACCCTGGCAATCTGAGCTCATTTGTGGTTGCATATGAATTTTAAAATAGTTTTTCACTAATTTTGTTAAGAATGTCATCTGTAGTTTGATAAGAATAACACTAAATCTGTAACTTGCCTTGGGCTTTATGGCCATTTAACAATATTGATTCTTCCTATTAGCATGAAATATTTTTCATTTATTTGTGTTAGTTCTGATTCTTTGAGCAGTGTTTTGTAAATCTCATTGTAGAGATCTTTCATATTTCTGATTCTTGTATTCTGAGGTATTTAATTCTTTTTAAAATTTAATTTGTTATGTTTTTTAAACTTTTATTTTATGATCAGGGGTACAAGTGCAGGTTTGCTGTATGGGTAAATTCATGTCACAGGGGTTTGTTGTAAAGATTATTTTATCACCCAGGTACTAAGCCTATTAGACAATTTTTTTTTCTTATCCACTCCCTTCCCCAACTCTCCACCCTCAAGTAAACCCCATAGTCCATTATTCCCCTCTTTGTGTGCATGTGTTCTCATCATTTAGTTTTCACTTACAACTGAGAACATGGGATATTTGTGGGTTTTTTTTTGTTTTTTGCTTGTTTGTTCTTTGTTCCTGCATTCATTTGCTAAGGATAATGGCCTCCAGCTCCATCCATGTCCCTGCAAAAGACATGATCTCATTCTTTCCTATGGTTGCATAGTATTCCATGGCGCATATATACCACATTTTCTTCATCGAGTCTGTGATTAATGGGCATTTAAGTTGATTCTATATATTTGCCATTATAAATATTGCTGCAGTGAACATTCATATGCATGTGTTATGGTTGAATGATTTATATTCCTTTGGGTATATACCCAGTAATGGGATTGCTGGGTTGAATGGTAGTTCTGTTTTTAGCTCTTTGAAGAATTGATGTACTGCTTTCCACAAGGATTAAACTAATTTATACTTCTACCAACAGTGGACAAGCATTCCCTTTTCTCCACAACATTGACGACATCTGTTATTTTTTGACTCTTTAGTAATAGCCATTCTGACTGGTATGAGATGGTATGTCATTGTGGTTTTGATTTGAAATTCTCTAATAATCAGTAATACTGAGTTTTTTTCATATGCTTGTTGTCTGCATGCATGTCTTCTTTTCAAAAGTGTCTGTTATGTATTTGGCCCACTTTTTCATGGGTTTGTTTGTAATACATGCCTCCAGCTCTGTTCTTTTTGCTTAGGATTGCCTTGACTACTCAGGTTCATTTTGGTTTCATATGAATTTTAAAATAGTTTTTTTTTTTTTTTTTTTTCTAATTCCATGAAGGATGTCATTGGTAGTTTGATAGGAATAGCATTGAGTCTATATATTGCTTTGGGTAGTATGGCCATTTTAACAATATTGATTTCTTCCTATCTATGAATTTGTTTTGTACTATCTCTGATTTCATTCAGCAGTGTTTTGCAATTCTCATCGTAGAAATCTTTAACCTCCCTGGTGAGCTGTATCTCTAGGTATTTTATTATTTGCGTGGGAATTGTGAATGGGATTTTATTTCCAATTTGGCTATCAATTTGTCTGTTGTTGGTGTCTAGGAATGCTAGTGATATTTCTATGTTGATTTTTATCCTGAAATTTTGCTGAAGCTATTTATCAGCTAAAGGAGCTTTTGGGTCAAGACTATAGGGTTTTTTAAATATATGGTCATGTCATCTGCAAACAGGGATAGTTTGACTTCCTATCTTTTTAGTTGGATGCCCTTTATGTCTTTCTATTGCCTGTTTGTTCCAGCCGGGACTTCTGTACTATGTTGAATAGTAGCAGTGAGAGAGGGCATCCTTTTCAAGAGGAATGCTTCTAGCTTTTTCCCATTCAATATGATGTTGGCTGTGGGTTTGTTATAGATGGCTCTTATTATTTTGAGGTATGTTCCTTCAATATATTGTATTCTTTTTATTGTGAATGGGATTGCATTCTTGCTTTGGCTATCAGCTGGGATGCTGTTTGTGTATAGGAATGCTACAATTTTATGTATGTTAACTTTGTGTACTGAAACTTTTTTTAATCAGAGCAAGCAGCCTTTGGGCATAGGCTATGGGGTTTTCTAGGTATAGAATCATATCATCTAAAAATACGTATAGTTTGACTTCCTCTCTTTCTACTTGGATGTCTTTTATTTCTTGCTTTTACCTGATTGCTTTGGCCAGGACTTCTAATATTATATTGGATCAAAGTGTGGAGAGAAGGCATCCTTGTGCCGGTTTTCAAGGGGAATGCTTTCAGCTGTTGCCCATTCAGTATGATGCTGGCCATGGGTTTGTCATAAATAGCTCTTTCTTTTTGAAGTATGTTCCTTCAATGCCTAATTTTTTGAGAGTTTTAACCAGCAGGAATGTTGAATTTTGTCCAAAGTCTTTTCTGCATCTATTGAGATAATAACGCTTTTTGTCTTTAGTTCTGTTTATGTGATGAATCAATTTATTGATCTGTATATGTTTAACCAAAGTTGTATCAAGTAGGCTTTATCCCTGAGATACAAGGTTGGTTTAACATACACACATCAATAAATGTGATTCATCACATGAACAGAACTAAAGACAAAAAACATGATTTGTGGTGGACTAACTTTTTGACATGCTTCTGGATTCAGTTTGCTAGTATTTTGTTGAAGATTCTTGTATCTATGTTCTGCAAGGATATTGGCCTGAAATTTTATTTTTTGTCGTGTCTCTGCCAGGTTTGGGTATCAGGATGATACTGGCCTCGTAGAATGACTTAGGGAGGATTCTATGCTCTTCAGTGTTTTGGAATAATTTCAGTAGGAAAGATACCAGCTCTTCTTTATACATCTGGTAGAATTCAGCTGTGAATCTGTCTGGTCCTGGGCTTTTCTTGGTAGGCAGGCTTTTTATTACTGATTCAATTTTGGAACTGGTTATTAGTCTGTTTATGGATTCAATTTCTTCTTGGTTCAGTATTCAGAAGTTATATGTGTCTTGGAATTTGTCAATTTTCTCTAGGATTTTTAGCTTATGTGCATAGAAGTGCTTATAGTAGTCTGTGAGGGTTTTGCTGTACTTCTGTGGAGTCAGTGGCAACATCCCCGTTGTCGTTTATGATTGTGTTTATTTGCATAATCTCTCATTTTTCTTTATTAGTCTAGTTGGTGGTCTGCCTGTCAATTTTTTTTGTAAAAACCAGCTCTTGTATTTGTTGATCTTTTGTATGGTTTTTCATGTTTCAATTTCCTTCAGTTCAGCTTTGATTTTGTTTTGTCTTTGTTTCTCATCTTTTGCTTGCTTTGGAGTTGTTCTGCTCTAGTTTCTCGAGTTCCTCTAGTTGTGATGTTAGGTTGTTAATTAGAGATCTTTCTACATTTTTCATGTGGGCATTGAGTGCTATAACCTTACCTTATAACACTGCCTTAGCTATGTCTCAGAGATTCTAGTATGCTGTATCTTTCTTCTGAGTTTCAAACAATTTCTTAATTTCTGATTTAATTTTATTACCCAAAAGTCATTCAGGAATTAGATTACTTAATTTCCATGTAATTATGTGGTTTTGACTGATTTTCTTATTACTGATATCTATTTTTATTGTTCTGTAGTCTGAAAGTGTGGTTGGTATTATTTCTGTTTTTTGAATTTGCTGAGGATTGTTTTATGTCTAATTGCATGGTCAATTGTAAAGTATGTTTCATATGCAGATAAGAAGAATGCATACTCTGTTTTTGTTTGTTGGGTGGAGTGGTCTGTAGATGTGTATTAGTTTCATTTAGTCAAGTGTTGAGTTCATGTCTTGAATGTTTTTGTTAGTTTTCTGTCTTGATGATCTGGTTAATACTGTCAGTAGGATGTTGAAGTCTCCCACTATTATTGTGTGTTTATTTAACTCTCTTCGTAGGTTTCTAAGAACTTGATTTATGAGTCTGGGCACTCCTGTGTTAAGTGCATATATATTTAGGATAGTTAGGTCTTCTGGCTGAATTGAGCCCCTTACCATTATATAATATCCTTCTTTTTCTTTTTTCATCTTTGTTGGCTTAAAGTCTGTTTTTTCTGAAATTAAAATAGCAACCCCTGCTTTTTTTCTGTTTTCTGTTTGCTTGATAGATTATTCTTTATCCATTTACTTTTAGCCTAAGGGTGTCATTGCATGTGGGATGGGTCTCCTGAAGACAGCCTACCACTGGATCTTGCTTCTTGATATAGTTTGAATATTTGTCCTTGTCCAAATCTCCTGCTGAATTGTAATCCCCAGTACTGGAGATGGTACCTGGTGGGAGATGTTTGGGTCATGTGGGAAGACCCCTTATGGTTTGATGCTGTCTTAGCGATAGTGAGTTCTCATGAGACCCAGTCATTTAAATGTGTGTGGCGCTTCCCCTGACTCTCTCTCTTGCTCCTGTTTTTGCCTTGCATTCTTATACTTCTCTGTCCACCATGCGTAAAAGGTTCCTGAGACATTGTCAGAAGCTGAACAATGTTGATGCCATGCTTGTGCAACCTGCAGAACAGTGAGCCAATTTATCTTCTTTTCTTTTTAAATTACCCAGTCTCAGGTATTAAATATTTCTTTGTAGCAATGCACAAATGACCCAATGCAAAAAAAAAAAAAAAATGTACTGACTAGTATGACATTGCTATAAAGGTACCTAAAAATGTGGAAGCAGCTTTGGTACTGAGGGCATAGGTTAGAAGATTTTGCAGAGCTCAGAAGAAGACAGAAATTTGAGGGAGAGTTTGGAAAGTCTTAAAGACTCATTAAGTGGTTGTGACCAAAATGTTAATAGTAATATGAACAGTTAAGTTGATATGGTTTGGCTCTGTCTCCCCACCCAGATATCATGTTGAATTGTAATTCAAGTGTTAGAGGAGGGGCCTGGTGGGAGATGATTGAATCATGGGAGTTGACTTCCCCCTTGCTGTTCTCCTGATCTCATGAGATCTGGTTGTTTGCATCTCTCCCTTTTCTCTCTCTCCCACTGGCCATGTGAAGATGTTCCTGCTTCCCTTTTGCTTTTGGTCACGGTTGTAAGTTTCCTGAGGCCTTCCCAGAAGCAGAAGCCTATAAAGCCTGCAGAGCCATGAACTGATTAAAACTCTTTTCTTTGTAAATTGCCCAGTTTCAGCTATTTCTTTATAGCAGTGAGAGAACAGACTCATACAAAAGTTCAGGCTGACAAGGTCTCAGATGGAAATAGGAACTTATTAGGAACTGGAGCAAAGGTCACATGTATTATGACTTAGCAAAGAACCTGGCTACATTTTGTCCCTTCTCTAGGAATCTGTGAAAGTTTGACTTGAGAGTGACGACCCAGGTTATCTGGCCAAATGAATTTCTAAACAGCAAAACATTGAAGAGGTGGCCTATCTGCTTCTAATAGCCTACCCTCAGATGTGAGAAAAAGAAGTAAGTCCTAAAGTTAGAACTTATATTTAAAAGAGCAACACAGTGCAAAAGTTTGGAAAATTTGCAGCGTGGCTATATGGCAGATAAAGAAAAACGTTTTTGGGAGAGGAATTCAAGCAGGCTGTGGAGTAACCACTTTTAGAGAAATTTGCACAACTAAAAGGGTGCCAAGGTCTAATAGCCAAGACAATGGGGACAAGGCCTCAAAGGCATGTCAGAGACTTTTGTAGCTCCCCTTCTATTAAAGGCCTAGAAGCTTTGGAGGGAAGAATGATTTTGTGGGCCAAACCCAGGGCCCGTTTTCCCTGTGCAGCTTCAGAAGACTGACTCCCACATTCTGGCTTCCCTGGCTCCAGCCTTTATTCAAACGGGCCCAGGTACAGCTTGGGCCTCAGCTCCAGAGGTGTAAACCATGAGCCTTAGTGGCTGCTACGTGGTGTCAAGTATGCCAGCATTCAGAGTGCAAGAGTGAAGAATACTTGGCACCCTCCACCTAGATTTCAGAGTCTGTGTGAGAAAGCCTGAGTGCCCAGACAGATGCCTGTTGGCCACCATGAGGGATCTCTGGAGCCCACACAGAGAACCTCTACTAGGGCAGTGCAGAGGGGAAATGTTAGGGTGGAGTCCTGAAACAGAGTCCCCAATGGGGCACTTCCCAGTGGAGCTGTGAGAAGTGGCCCACCATCCTCTAGACCAGAGAATGGTAGATCCACCAGCAACTTGCATCTGGCATCTGGAAAAACTTCAGATATTCAACTCCAGCCCATGAGAGCAGCAATGGCAGCCACACTCTACATAGCCACAGGTTTGGAGCTGCCCAACGCCTTAGGAGCCCACTTCCACCAGCATGCCTTGGGTGGTGGGTATGGAGCCAAGGAGATTATTTTGGAGCTTTAAGATTACATGACTACCCTGCTGGGTTTCAAACTTGCATGGGGCCTGGTTACAGGCCTTTTTTGGCCATTTTTGGCCAATTTATCTGTTCTGAGAATGAGAATGTTTGTCCAATGCCTATACTCCCATTGTGCCTTGTAAATAACTAACTTGCTTTTAATTTTGAAATCTCATAGATAGAAGGAATTTGCCTTGTCTCAGATGAGACTTTGGACTTTGGACTCTGAGTTAATGCTGGAATGTGTTAAGACTGAGGGGCTGTTAGGAAGGTGTGATTTTATTTTGCAATGTGAGAAGGACAGTGGGATTTTGGAGGGAACAAGTGTAGAATGATATAGTTTGGATATTGTCCCCATGCAAATTTCATGTTGAATTGTAATCCTCAATGCTGGGGTTGGGGCTTGGTGAGAGGAGTTTGGGTCATGGGGTGGATCCCTTCCCCATGGCTTTGTACTTTCTTTGTTATAGTGAGTTCTTATAAGATCTGGTCATTTAAAAGTGTGTGGCACCTCCTCCCTTCACTCTTTCTTGTTCCTGCTTTTGCCATGTGGTGTACCTGCTCCCATTTTGCCTTCTGCCTTGAATAAAAACTCTCTGAGGCTTCCCAAGAAGCTTAGTGATCTCAGTACTATGCTTGCACAGCCTGAAGAAGTGTAAGTCAATTAAACCTCTTTTCTTTAAAAATTACTCAGTCTCAGTTATTTGTTTATAGCAATGCAAGAATGGCCTAACATACTTGTTTATCCAACTTGCCACTCTGTGACTTTTAATTGGGGCATTTAGTCCATTTACATTCAAGATTAGTATCGATATATGCAAATTTGTTTCTGTCATCACGATGTAGCTGGTTATTGTGCAGATTTCTTTGTATGGTTGCTTTATAATGCCACTGGTCTGTGTACTTAAATGTATTTTTGTAGTGGCCAGTAATAATCTTTCCTTTCTGTGTTCAGCACTTCAGAGCTTCTTGTAAGGCAGGCCTCATGGTAACAAAATCTCTTAGCATTTGCTTGTCTGAAGGAGATATTATTTCTCCTTTGCTTATGAAAGTTAGCTTGGCTGGATATGAAATTCTTTGTTGGCAATTATTTTATTTAAGAATGTTGAATATAGACACACATTCTCTTCCAGCTGGTAGAGTTTCTGCTGAAAGGTCCACTATTAGCCTAATGGAGTTCCCTTTGTAGGTGACTTGTCCCTTCTATTTAGTTGCCTGTGACATTTTTTCTTTCATTTTGACCTTGAAGAATCTGATGACTATGTGTCTTGCAGGTAGTTTTCCTGTGTAGTATTTCACAGGGGTTATCTGCATTTCCTGAATTTGCATGTTGCCCTCTCTAGTGAGGTTGGGGAAATTTTCATTGGTAATATCCTGAAATCCATTTTCCCAGTTGCTTGTTTTCTCTGCCTGTCTTTCAGGTACGCAAGTGAATCATAGGTTTGGTGTCTTTACATAATTCCTTATTTCTTGGAGGTTTTGTTCATTCTTTTTCATTGTTCTTTACTTTTGTCTGGATGAGTTATTTTGGAGAGCCAAGCCAGTATTTGAACTTTGAGATTGTTTCCTCAGCTCAATCAATTCTGCTGTTAATAATTGTAGTTGTATTCTGAAATTCTTTTAGTGAGTTTTTTTAACTTTATCAACTCAGTTTGGTTCTTTCTTCAAGTGGCCATTTCATATTTCATATATTATATCATTTTATTGTATTTCATTTCAGCCTGGTTATGACTCATTGCTTGGGAACTAATGCAGTCATTTGAAAGTACGAAGACATGCTGGCGTTTTGAATTGCCAGAGTTCTTGTGCTGGTTCTCATTTGTGTTGGCTGATGTTCCTTTAATCTTTGAAGTTGCTGTTCTTTAGATGGGTTTTTTTTTCCTTTGCTTTTATCTTCTTTGAAGCCCTTGGTGGTTTGATTGTGACAGAAGGTTGGTTCAGTCAACTGGCCTTATTTCTGGTAGATTTCTTGGGACTAAGGCTCACTTCAGCACTCCTGGGATGCTTGCTCTAAACCAGGGTTGCTTGTATCAGGCTCCTGGCTTTTTTGACCCCTCAAGATTGGGAACCTGCTGCATTGGAAAGATCAAGGTGTTCCTGGACCAATGACCATAACATTCTGAAGGGTGGTGTCAGCCAAAGTGCTTTCTTGGGCAATTAAAGTGGGATATGTGATCATTCACACATGATAGCAGGAGCAGCAATGCAGCAGGGCGCATGCTTGTTCATTGGGGTGGGACACTGGTGGACCTGGGGTTGCCAGCCTCTGTGAAGGTGTTGGCAGTGGTGGCTGTGGTGGCACAGTGTGGGGGAAAGAGGGTAGGGTGGTGTTGGTGGCACAGTGGGGAAAGGTGGTGGGGGAGTGCAGGGTTGCTGGCATCCATGTGCACATTAGCACTTGAGTTACTGTTGGCATGGTGGCAGGGCACTGGCAGGCTTGGAACTGGTGGCCTTCATGCACACTTTCATGCTGGTGGCAGTGGTGGCATAGGGTGGAGGATTAGGCTGCTGGTATCCATATGCAGGTGTCCATGCACCACCAGGGATGGGGCTGCAAGGTGCGCACATGTGCATGCCCACTGGCAAAACAATGGGGTGGTGGCCACGGATGAGTGTGTGCCTAAAAAGTGGCATGCGGGAGGCTGTTGTGGGGGTAGGGTGCAGGTGGATTGGGGCCAATCTGCTGGGGCTCTATGATGGTTAGGCATGGTCTGCCAGCCAGGAAGCTATGATGTGGGCCCCTGGTAGGCACCTCAGTTGGGCATTCAAGGCTGCACTGAAAGCAGGCACAGCCAGGCTGGGTCCCAAAAATAGGCCAACAGACATAAGGGGTCTCAGGTTGTCCTGGCCCCATCTCATGGGCAAGATTACCCTGCTCTATTCAGGTCCAACAGTTCTCCTAAGGCTTTAGTCTCCTAAGGGAGCATGGCAAATCTGCTCCCTTGCAGATGTTCCAACACCAAACCCTCTGGGCTCCTCACAAGCTGGAGTCCTGTCCCTACCACATCTTTAAGCAGCAGTCTCTACTAGCTCAAGTGTTTGTGGGGGTTGTGGGGTCTCCTTCTGTCAGGATTCCAGAGATCCATGGCAAGAATGAGTTGTTCATCATCTGCTCAACTCACCGGTTCCCCAGGAATCATTGGGGGCCAAGAATGAGTGGTGCATGATAGCCCCATGTGGGACTTCCTTCTTCCTCCTCCTTGAACCTAACATCTGTGTCCTCCCTCTGTCTACTCTCAATGCCTTCCTTCCATAGATCTGCTTGGAGTGCACCAGTCTTCTCTGGTGTCCCAGTCCCTCAGTGGCAGGTGTTCCTCCTAGCTGTGTCTAGTCAGCCACATTGCTTGATCTCTGGTTTGAATTTTAGTCAAGGTTCCTGGGAAAAGGTTTGGGGCATGCCCTTTGAATGTTCACTAAGTAGACATCTCTAAAGCAGAAGTTTTCAAACCTAATTGTACATTCGATTTATGTGTTGAAATATTGGCACATGCAAAAGTCCTGGTCTATAATCAGGTGTACTGAATTGAAAATATTCGGGACCTAAAAATCTCTACTTGTGACAATAATTATGTACAGAAGAATAATGCTAACACTGTTGATTTCATTGATATCACGGTGATGGCATGGGGACTCAAATGAGACATGAACTGCAAAATTACTTTGACAAGCTGTGACAGGCATGGTTTGCCTGCCCAAAAGCTAAGTTGTGGGCCCCTGGGAGGCAGCTCAGTTGGGCATCTGAGGTTGGACTGCAAGCAGGCACAGCTAGGATGGGGCCCCAGGAGAGGCTAGCAGACAGAAGGGTGCTCAGGTTTGACTGTCCCTATTGCATGGACAAAACGTATACTTTGACAAGCTATAGTTAGATTTATTGAGGGCCTTCTGTGTGTGTCGAGCATCATATGAGGTGCTTTAATTATATTACTTAATTGCTTAATCGCTACAGTGTCCACATAGATTTAAGCTTTAACTTCCTCATTTAAGCTACTTACATTAAAGAGTATACACCAAAATGTTAATAGTGGCTACTTCCAGATGATGGAATATGGATGATCTTTTTCTCTTTTTTATGCTTTCTCTATCTTCCCACATTTCATTTCCTTTTGCAATGACCATGCTTTACTTTTATAATTAGAAAAAAATCCAAGTTCATAAAATTACTACAAATTTCCCAATGTCACATGGGCAATCTACATTCACACCCAATTCCATGCTATTTTTATTACATCATAATGTTAGAGAAAGCATTAGCAGATTTGTAAAATGTAATTTGAGCAAAGTGTCAGGAGATTAAGAAATAGTTGAATATAATTGGGCTAGATATTAGACACCCTCGTCAAAATGTTGCCATGGCAACATTCCTTCATTCTCTTGGACGACCCCCATCTACTTGAAAATGGCCTCCATTCTCTTGGAGGATTCCAAGAGACCTTAATAGAAATGCTTCTAATGGGAGAAATATATGAGAAAAATCTAATAGTGCAGAACATGCTTAGTTCCAATGTTGTACCACAGCAAGGAGTTCTAGTTATTAGGAGGACAATATGAAGGTTTTTGACACACCACGTGGGAGGATGGATTGGAAGCAAAGATGCAGATTCTGAAGTTATATGCTACTGATTTCATGATTTTGCACTGGATGCTGGATTTGGTAGGATCCAAACCTGCAATCATTAATATAAGATGAACACCAGCAAGGTGTTCACTCTAAAACTTCTAAATCCTGCCAGAAGTCCATAATGTATCTGCAATGGATCATACCATTTAGAGATTTAGCACTCGACTTACATATGGCACTTGACTTCCTTCAGAACATGGTAATTCAATAGTGGTAACATCAGCATAAGCAGAAGTGGCAGGTAGTAAACCGCTTTGATTACCATCAACATAATGGGTCACATGTCCCGAGTGACATGTATGCAAATCCTAGCAAATCTATAAACATTATTTGAGCAAAGTGTTCTGAGATTACAAAATAGTTGAAAATGCTGGGGCTAGATATTAGACCTTAGGGAGAATTCAGACTTTCTGTACTGACCTCTACTCTTGCTTAAGATGATAGGTTTTAATTATTTTCTGCTGCCTTCTGGCTGCTCTTCTAAATCACCATGGAAATACACTTAAGGAGGAAAATATACTTAAAGGAAAGACCCAAAAAAGACTAAAGGAGAGACAAAAATGTGCTTAGTGTTTGTTTCATTTGTATCATACAGTTCAGTTCTTCAGATGAAAGCTGCAGCCTCTTTGCAATACCAAAAAATACAATGCCCAGAATTTAGAGTTCCTTTATTTCGAGAACCCATGGAAACGCTTTGCACATCTGTTTTGCCCACTAGTCATTGTTTTAGCCCACCGGCCACTTAGTATTCATTCACCCTTTTTAATACCAATTTTGTTTTCATTTCAAAAATTACCTGACTCTCATTGTGCACAGTATGGGTTAAATAGTCAATGGAACTATTGTGCTCACTGAAAGGATTCTGAGGAATACTGAGAAAAGCAATGTTTAAGGGAAAAAAAGGATTAATTGATATTTGTAAGATGAGATTCAGACCTTGGCTTTGAATACCAAAAGAAATGTAACCTTATTTTGTACTTCAAATCTGGTGATGCAGGGAATAATTCTAAACAGAAATAAAAAGAATGGAGGGAAATATAGCAAATATTAGTAGTGCTTATGTTAGTAGTGATGAGATTATGGATGTTTAGTGTTTCCTTTTTATAAAAATGATATATGTTTATTATATGATATTTAAAATAGCATAAAACACTCCAATATGTTTGTTTAAAAATACTTCTGCACATGTGCTCTCTTGTTTGAAAAGTCAGACAAATCTTCCTTTGGTGAGATGGCAGCACGCTTCATTCCATAGTCATCACTCAAAGCAGCCTGAAGGTTTCAAGAATAGGCCAGAATCATTTTCTTTTTTCAGGATTACAAGTTAATTCCTTATTCTTTTCAGCTAAGATTTGAAATTTTCAGCACACATAACTCATGAGAAAGTACAATCCAGCATAAATACCTTGTGATAAACTTTGATATATTTTGAGTCAAATCATAAGAAATTTCATAGTGTTCAGCTTTCTTACTGCAGGTATATAGCTTCTCCCTTTGTTGCTGCCTCTGCCAGTCTGAGTCTGAGCCTGCGAATGATTTTATTTCTCTCTCTCATAATTTCTGCCCTTGTCTTTGGTTTTTGTTCCTGGCTATGTATATCCCAGTATGATTTATTCTATTGCTTCTGTGGTCTTTCTTGTCTGATCAAATTCCTAAAAAGTATTTTTGGCTCTTTCCATCTCTGTCTCTTGTAAACAGCCCACACAATGCAACTGATAATTCACTCTTTAGGTATTTGCAGCAAATGTCTTGTGCATGGATACACTAAGACGGGTTTGCATGTTAATGACAATAAAATTTTCTTCTTCAATGTTTCATGGCCCTTACTCACAATTTGAATATACTTAAGACACATTTTCTTTTTATTTTTTTAATTGCTTCTTATTATACTTTAGGTTCAGGGGTACATGTGCACAATGTACAGCTTTGTTACACATGTATACATGTGCCATGTTGGTGTGCTGCACCCATCAACTCATCATTTACATTAGGTATATCTCCTAATGCGTTCCCTCCCCCTCCCCCCACCCCACGACAGGCCCCGGTGTGTGATGTTCCCCTTCCTGTGTCCGAGCATTCTCATTGTTCAATTCCCACCTATGAGTGAGAACATGCGGTGTTTGATTTTCTGTTCTTGCGATAGTTTGCTGAGAATGATGGTTTCCAGCTGTATCTATGTCCCTACAAAGGACATGAACTCACGCTTTTTTTTTGTTGTTTTGTTTTGTTTTGTTTCTTTTTTTTTTTTTTTTTTTTTTTTTTTTTTACTGTCACCAAAGTTTTTATTCAAGGGGTGAGGGGTGTTTCTCCCCTACTCTCACCTCTCAGTTCCACTTGTTCTCCCTGGGGGAGTGACCTCAGTCTCAAACATAAAACAGTGGCAGTCGAGGGCAGACTTATGGTTTCCTTGCCTTAATTTTCTTTCTTTTTTTTTTTTTTTTATTATTATACTTTAAGTTCTAGGGTACATGTGCATAACGTGCAGGTTTGTTACATACGTATACTTATGCCATGTTGGTGTGCTGCACCCATCAACTCGTCAGCACCCATCAATTCATCATTTATATCATGTATAACTCCTCAGTGCAATCCCTCCCTCCTCCCCCCTCCCCATGATAGGCCCCAGTGTGTGATGTTCCCCTTCCCGAGTCCAAGTGATCTCATTGTTCAGTTCCCACCTATGAGTGAGAATATGCGGTGTTTGGTTTTCTGTTCTTGTGATAGTTTGCTAAGAATGATGGTTTCCAGCTGCATCCATGTCCCTACAAAGGACGCAAACTCATCCTTTTTTATGGCTGCATAGTATTCCATGGTGTATATGTGCCACATTTTCTTAATCCAGTATGTCACAGATGGACATTTGGGTTGATTCCAAGTCTTTGCTATTGTGAATAGTGCCGCAATAAACATACATGTGCATGTGTCTTTGTAGTAGACTAATTTATAATCCTTTGGGTATATACCCAGTAGTGGGATGGCTGGGTCATATGGTACATCTAGTTCTAGATCCTTGAGGAATTGCCATACTGTTTTCCATAATGGTTGAACTAGTTTACAATCCCACCAACAGTGTAAAATGTTCCTATTTCTCCACATCCTCTCCAACAACTGTTGTTTCCTGACTTCTTAATGATTGCCATTCTAACTGGTGTGAGATGGTATCTCATTGTGGTTTTGATTTGCATTTCTCTGATGGCCAGTGATGATGAGCATTTTTTCATGTGTCTGTTGGCTGTATGAATGTCTTCTTTTGAGAAATGTCTGTTCATATCCTTTGCCCACTTTTTGATGGGGCTGTTTGTTTTTTTCTTGTATATTTGTTTGAGTTCTTTGTAGATTCTGGATATTAGCCCTTTGTCAGATGAGTAGATTGCAAAAATTTTCTCCCATACTGTAGGTTGCCTGTTCACTCTGATGGTAGTTTCTTTTGCTGTGCAAAAGATCTTTAGTTTAATTAGATCCCATTTGTCAATTTTGGCTTTTGCTGCCGTTGCTTTTGGTGTTTTAGACATGAAGTCCTTGCCCATGCCTATGTCCTGAATGGTACTACCTAGATTTTCTTCTAGGGTTTTTATGGTATTAGGCCTAACATTTAAGTCTCTAATCCATCTTGAATTAATCTTCGTATAAGGAGTAAGGAAAGGATCCGGTTTCAGCTTTCTACTTATGGCTAGCCAATTTTCCCAGCACCATTTATTAAATAGGGAATCCTTTCCCCATTTCTTGTTTCTCTCAGGTTTGTCAAAGATCAGATGGCTGTAGATGTGTGGTATTATTTCTGAGGACTCTGTTCTGTTCCATTGGTCTATATCTCTGTTTTGGTACCAGTACCATGCTGTTTTGGTTACTGTAGCCTTGTAGTATAGTTTGAAGTCAGGTAGCGTGATGCCTCCAGCTTTGTCCTTTTGACTTAGGATTGTCTTGGCAATGCGGGCTCTTTTTTGGTTCCATATGAACTTTAAAGCAGTTTTTTCCAATTCTGTGAAGAAACTCATTGGTAGCTTGATGGGGATGGCATTGAATCTATAAATAACCTTGGGCAGTATGGCCATTTTCACGATATTGATTCTTCCTATCCATGAGCATGGTATGTTCTTCCATTTGCTTGTGTCCTCTTTTATTACACTGAGCAGTGGTTTGTAGTTCTCCTTGAAGAGGTCCTTTACATCCTTTGTAAGCTGGGTTCCTAGGTATTTTATTCTCTTTGAAGCAATTGTGAATGGAAGTTCATTCCTGATTTGGCTCTCTGCTTGTCTGTTACTGGTGTATAAGAATGCTTGTGATTTTTGCACATTAATTTTGTATCCTGAGACTTTGCTGAAGTTGCTTATCAGCTTAAGGAGATTTTGGGATGAGACAATGGGGTTTTCTAAATATACAATCATGTCATCTGCAAACAGGGACAATTTGACTTCTTCTTTTCCTAACTGGATACCCTTTATTTCTTTCTCTTGCCTGATTGCCCTAGCCAGAACATCCAAGAGTATGTTGAATAGGAGTGGTGAGAGAGGGCATCCCTGTCTTGTGCCAGTTTTCAAAGGGAATTTGTCCAGTTTTTGCCCATTCAGAATGATATTAGCTGTGGGTTTGTCATAAATAGCTCTTATTATTTTGAGGTACGTTCCATCAATACCGAATTTATTGGGCGTTTTTAGCATGAAGGGCTGTTGAATTTTGTCAAAAGCCTTTTCTGCATCTATTGAGATAATCATGTGGTTCTTGTCTTTGGTTCTGTTTATATGCTGCATTACGTTTATTGATTTGCGAATGTTGAACCAGCCTTGCATCCCAGGGATGAAGCCCACTTGATCATGGTGGATAAGCTTTTTGATGTGCTGCTGAATCCGGTTTGCCAGTATTTTATTGAGAATTTTTGCATCGATGTTCATCAGGGATGTTGGTCTAAAATTCTCTTTTTTTGTTGTGTCTCTGCCAGGGTTTGGTATCAGGATGATGTTGGCCTCATAAAATGAGTTAGGGAGGATTCCCTCTTTTTCTATTGATTGGAATAGTTTCAGAAGGAATGGTACCAGCTCCTCCTTGTACCTCTGGTAGAATTCAGCTGTGAATCCATCTGGTCCTGGACTTTTTTTGGTGGGTAGGCTATTAATTGTTGCCTCAATTTCATAGCCTGCTATTGGTCTGTTCAGGGATTCAACTTCTTCCTGGTTTAGTCTTGGGAGAGTGTAAGTGTCCAGGAAATTATCCATTTCTTCTAGATTTTCTAGTTGATTTGCGTAAAGGCGTTTATAGTATTCTCTGATGGTTGTTTGTATTTCTGTGGGGTCGGTGGTGATATACCCTTTATCATTTTTTTATTGCGTCTATTTGATTCCTGTCTCTTTTCTTCTTTATTAGTCTTGCTAGCGGTCTGTCAATTTTGTTGATCTTTTCAAAAAACCAACTCCTGGATTCATTGATTTTTTGGAGGGTTTTTTGTGTCTCTATCTCCTTCAGTTCTGCTCTGATCTTAGTTATTTCTTGCCTTCTGCTAGCTTTTGAATGTGTTTGCTCTTGCCTCTCTAGTTCTTTTAATTGTGATGTTAGAGTGTCGATTTTAGATCTTTCCTGCTTTCTCTTGTGGGCATTTAGTGCTATAAATTTCCCTCTACACACTGCTTTAAATGTGTCCCAGAGATTCTGGTATGTTGTATCTTTGTTCTCATTGGTTTCAAAGAACATCTTTATTTCTGCTTTCATTTCGTTATGTACCCAGTAGTCATTCAGGAGCAGGTTGTTCAGTTTCCATGTAGTTGAGCGGTTTTGATTGAGTTTCTTAGTCCTGAGTTCTAGTTTGATTGCACTGTGGTCTGAGAGACAGTTTGTTATAATTTCTGTTCTTTTACATTTGCTGAGGAGTGCTTTACTTCCAATTATGTGGTCAATTTTGGAATAAGTGTGATGTGGTGCTGAGAAGAATGTATATTCTGTTGATTTGGGGTGGAGAGTTCTATAGATGTCTATTAGGTCCGCTTGGTGCAGAGATGAGTTCAATTCCTGGATATCCTTGTTAACTTTCTGTCTCGTTGATCTGTCTAATGTTGAC
Source organism: Rhinopithecus roxellana (assembly GCF_007565055.1). NCBI lineage: Eukaryota > Metazoa > Chordata > Mammalia > Primates > Cercopithecidae > Rhinopithecus > Rhinopithecus roxellana. The sequence goes on along the minus strand of NC_044555.1, from coordinate 108,963,353 downwards.
AGTGGAGTGTTGAAGTCTCCCATTATTATTGTATGGGAGTCTAAGTCTCTTTGTAAGTCTCTAAGGACTTGCTTTATGAATCTGGGTGCTCCTGTATTGGGTGCGTATATATTTAGGAGGGTTAGCTCTTCCTGTTGAATTGATCCCTTTACCATTATGTAATGGCCTTCTTTGTCTCTTTTGATCTTTGATGGTTTAAAGTCTGTTTTATCAGAGACTAGGATTGCAACCCCTGCTTTTTTTTGTTCTCCATTTGCTTGGTAGATCTTCCTCCATCCCTTTATTTTGAGCCTATGCATGTCTCTGCATGTGAGATGGGTCTCCTGAATACAGCAGACTGATGGGTCTTGACTCTTTATCCAGTTTGCCAGTCTGTGTCTTTTAATTGGAGCATTTAGTCCATTTACATTTAAGGTTAATATTGTTATGTGTGAACTTGATCCTGTCATTATGATATTAACTGGTTATTTTGCTCGTTAGTTGATGCAGTTTCTTCCTAGCCTCGATGGTCTTTACATTTTGGCATGTTTTTGCAATGGCTGGTACCGGTTGTTCCTTTCCATGTTTAGGGCTTCCTTCAGGGTCTCTTGTAAGGCAGGCCTGGTGGTGACAAAATCTCTAAGCATTTGCTTATCTGTAAAGGATTTTATTTCTCCTTCACTTATGAAACTTAGTTTGGCTGGATATGAAATTCTGGGTTGAAAATTATTTTCTTTAAGAACGTTGAATATTGACCCCCACTCTCTTCTGGCTTGTAGAGTTTCTGCTGAGAGATCTGCTGTTAGTCTGATGGGCTTCCCTTTGTGGGTAACCCAACCTTTCTCTCTGGCTGCCCTTAAGATTTTTTCCTTCATTTCAACTTTGGTGAATCTGGCAATTATGTGTCTTGGAGTTGCTCTTCTGGAGGAGTATCTTTGTGGCATTCTCTGTATTTCCTGAATTTGAATGTTGGCCTGCCCTGCTAGGTTGGGGAAGTTCTCCTGGATGATATCCTGAAGAGTGTTTTCCAACTTGGTTCCATTTTCCCCCTCACTTTCAGGCACCCCAATCAGACGTAGATTTGGTCTTTTTACATAATCCCATACTTCTTGCAGGCTTTGTTCATTTCTTTTTCTTCTTTTTTCTTTTGGTTTCTCTTCTCGCTTCATTTCATTCATTTGATCCTCAATCGCTGATACTCTTTCTTCCAGTTGATCGAGTCGGTTACTGAAGCTTGTGCATTTGTCACGTATTTCTCGTGTCATGGTTTTCATCTCTGTCATTTCGTTTATGATCTTCTCTGCATTAATTAGTCTAGCTGTCATTTCTTCCACTCTTTTTTCAAGATTTTTAGTTTCTTTGTGCTGGGTACGTAATTCCTCCTTTAGCTCTGAGAAGTTTGATGGACTGAAGCCTTCTTCTCTCATCTCGTCAAAGTCATTCTCTGACCAGCTTAGATCCGTTGCTGGCGATGGGCTGCGCTCCTTTGCAGGGGGAGATGCGCTCTTATTTTTTGAATTTCCAGCTTTTCTGCCCTGCTTCTTCCCCATCTTTGTGGTTTTATCTGTCTCTGGTCTTTGATGATGGTGACGTACTGATGGGATTTTGGTATAGGTGTCCTTCCTGTTTGATAGTTTTCCTTCTGACAGTCAGAAGGACTGTCTGTTGGTCTGTTGGAGATTGCTTGAGGTCCACTCCAGACCCTGTTTGCCTGGGTATCAGCAGCAGAGGTTGCCGAAGATAGAATATTGCTGAACAGCGAGTGTACCTGTCTGATTCTTCCTTTGGAAGTTTCCTCTCAGGGGTGTCCTCCACCCTGTGAGGTGTGGGGTGTCAGACTGCCCCTAGTGGGGGATGTCTCCCAGCTAGGCTACTCAGGGGTCAGGGACCCACCTGAGCAGGCAGTCTGTCCGTTCTCAGATCTCAACCTCCGAGTTGGGAGATCCACAGCTCTCCCCAAAGCTGTCAGACAGAGTCGTTGGCGTCTGCACCAGCCCCCGCTGCTTCCCCTGTTTGTCTTCAGCTGTGCGCTGTCCCCAGAGGTGGAGACTACAGAGACAGGCAGGCTTCCTTGAGCTGCTGTGAGCTCCACCCAGTTCGAGCTTCCCAGCGGCTTTGTTTACCTACTTAAGCCTCAGCAATGGCGGGTGCCCCTCCCCCAGCCTCGCTGCTGCCTTGCGGATAGATCGCCACAGACTGCTGTGATAGCAGTGAGGGAGGCTCCGTGGGCGTGGGACCCTCCCGGCCAGGTGTGGGATATATTCTCCTGGTGTGCCTGTCTGCTTAAAGCGCAGTATTGGGGTGGGAGTTACCCGATTTTCCAGGTGTTGTGTGTCTCAGTTCCCCTGGCTAGGAAAACGGATTCCCTTCCCCCTTGGCTTCCAGGTGAGGCGATGCCTCGCCCTGCTTCAGCTCTCGCTGGTCAGGCTGCAGCAGCTGACCAGCACCGATTGTCCGGCACTCCCTAGTGAGATGACCCCAGTACCTCAGTTGAAAATGCAGAAATCACCGGTCTTCTGTGTCGCTCGCACTGGGAGTTGGAGACTGGAGCTGTTCCTATTCGGCCATCTCTCCTTGCCTTGAACTCACGCTTTTTTATGGCTGTATAGTATTCCATGGTGTATATGTGCCACATTTTCTTAATCCAGTCTATCATTGATGGGCATTTGGGCTGGTTCCAAGTCTTTGCTATTGTGAATAGTGCCGCAATAAACATAGGTGTGCATGTGTCTTTATGGCAGAATGATGTATAATCCTTTGGGCATATACCCAGTAATGGGATGGCTGGGTCAAATGGTATATCTAGCTCTAGATCCTTGAGGAATCGTCACACTGTCTTCCACAATGGTTGAACTAGTTTACAGTCCCACCAACAGCATAAACGTGTTCCTATTTCTCCACATCCTTTCCAGCACCTGTTTTTTCCTGACTTTTTAATGATTGCCATTCTAACTGGTGTGAGATGGTATTTCATTGTGGTTTTGATTTGCATTTCTCTGATAGCCAGTGATGATGAACATTTTTTCATGTGTCTGTTGGCTGCATAAATGTCTTCTTTTGAGAGGTGTCTATTCATATCCTTCGCCCACTTTTTGATGGGGTTGTTTTTTCTTGTAAATTTGTTTGATTTATTTGTAGGTTCTGGATATTAGCCCTTTGTCAGATGAGCAGATTGCATGTTCTCTCATTCTGTAGGTTGCCTGTTCACTCTGATGGTAGTTTCTTTTGCTATGCAATAGCTCTTTAGTTTAATTAGATCCCATTTGTCAAATTTAGCTTTTGTTGCCATTGCTTTTGGTGTTTTAGACATGAAGTCCTTGCCCATGCCTACGTCCTGAATGGTATTGCCTAGGTTTTCTTCTAGGGTTAAGACACATTTTGATTGTAGTATATTGAAGAATGAAGTGATCCAGTGCCATTCCTTAATTCACAATCACTTCTGGGGGTTCTGTGAGAAGAAAAAAAAATCTATGTCTGAAGTTGTCCTTTTTGCAAATTGATAAAGACCAGAATGTACGTATCTGAGTTGTGAGTGTCTTTTGTTGTTGTTGTTGTTGTTATTGAAAACACAGAACAGCACTAAGTAAAACTGCTATAGAGCAAGAGTCAAACTGTGGGAATTTTTAAAGTAATTTTTACAGAGCAAATTTTGTCCAGGTACAAAACACTGATTCCACACATGTATATTTAACTTTTAGCTTTTATATTTATCATGACCCTCTGAGATAAAGGTACTTAATTCACCTCCTCTGTAATGACAACCTCTTAAGACTCCTGGCTAGACTATTCTTAGTCTTTTATGATGTATTTTATCACTTTCAGTCCTTTCCAAACAACTGGAACTAATTGAAGACTGTGTTGCATTACATTTTAATGTGCTTTATGTTAATACATATCCTAATGTATTCCATGTCTCTCAAAATAGATTTTTGGCCTCTTGAAGAAATAATTGGATTGAATCTTCACATCTGAGTTCTCATCCAACTTCCCTATTAGTCACAGGGAATCATGCCACTACCATAGTGGGCATGATAGACAAGAATTTCTGCCTTCATGGACCTTACATCTAGTGGAAAAGAAAGAAAATAAACACATAAGCAATTTCATAACCAAGATAATTTTAGCAAGTGATGAATGCTATGAGGAAAATAAAAGGGATTATGATAGCAATGGACTTGTGAAGTGGGGAAGAAGAAAGAGTGCAAATGCCACATAGTGATGTGTCCAGTAAATATATATGGAGCATAGTGTGCAAAAACGAATTGAAACATACAGATAGAGAGGGAGGCAAGGGGCAGATCATGAGAGCCTTTCTTTGATACATTGTTAAGAATTTGAATTTTATTCGAATTTTGACGGGAAGACGTTAGACAGTTTAAAGCAAGGATGTGACTTGGATAGGTTTCAAGACTATTACTCTGATTTCTGTTTAAGACAGAATATAAAGAAACAGGAATAGCACAGGGAGACTTGTTATGTGGTATCGAGCTCCAGTACTCTGGGTGAGAAGTGGTGGTAGCTTCGATTAAGATTATAGAAGTTGAGACATACAAGAGTGGTCATGCTCTGGATATATATTGGGGGAAGAGTTTTCATGACTTTCTAATGGATTTTATTTGGTGATGACAGAAGGAAGTCAAGGGTGACATCTAGTTATTTGCCTTGAGCAGTTGAGTATATAGGGATGAAATTTATTGATATAGAAATCCTGGAGATGACTAAATTTGAGGTGGAACTATGAGTTTTTGACATATTATGCCTAACATACCAATAACTAGATGGAGACAATGAAAAGCTATTTGGATGTTTATATCTGGAGCTCAAGAGAGAGGTGATGGATGGGATTAGAAATTTTAAGGTATTGGTATTCAAAGGTATGGTAGTTGAGGAAAACTCTACCTTTAGCAAGAGGGTAGGAATCCATGTCTAACAAGCACACGTTAGAATAAAATGAAATTAATTGGCTCATTAACTGGAAGCATGACTGGAAACATGAGTCATTTGGGTTCAGCATATGTGCCTACACTAGGCATTTCAAATACCATCAGATAAAGTCTCTGTTTCTCTCTGTCTCTTTAACTTCAGCATTTTTATTTGTTTGTTTTCTTTATCAGGCAAGATCTCTCCACATGGCAGCGCAGCTGGTCACCAACTGTTCCAGGCTCACATACTTTTCTGCAGCACCATACCAGAGAAAAGGGTCAGACATTCTCTCATCCAGCACCCACTCCAAAAGACTCTGCTCAGTGTGAGTCACATAAATTTTGGCAACAACCACTGTATTCAGTGAGGTAGACTTCTCTGATTAGTCATCCTAGATCATGTATTCAATCTTACGTTAGAGTAGGCTGAGTTGTTTATTAATAGAATCACTGAAATCACATAAAATTAAAGAGGATGTTTCCTAACAATAAAAGTTAATGGACAAGCAAAAAAAAAAAAAAAAAAAAAAAAAAAAAAAAAAAAAAAACCTAGATATCTACAACATCCTCATATTACTATATAGAATAGTTACCAAAGATCTATAATTGGCATTTGGAAAATCAGAAAATTGAAGCTTTAGTACCTTGGATTTACATTTTTCAGGCCTCTTTATCTTCCAACTTAAACTCTATACATTTTTTAAAAAATTTTTCTAAGGAAAATCTTAAAGTTTGAGCCCAAACCTATGTTTTTCAGATTTTTAATCTAAGGTGTTCATTGTCTTTTTTTGCATCCTGTTTTTTTCTTGGATGCTTCTGTACATTACCATCCTTAGACTCAGGGAAGGTGGCTCCTGGACCATACCCCATGCTTCAGGGTATGCAGCACTTTGGACTGACTCTTTCAAGCTTTTTTTTTTTTTTTTTTTTAATAACACAATTTTTTATGACAGCTAATTATTTTGATATAATCAGCAAATTATGAATTCCTTTTTACATTATGTAATTATTATTTTAAACTTCTATGTTAGTTTTAGGAGTACATGTGCACATTTGTCATATAGGTAAACTCATGTCACAGGGTTTGTTGTACAGATTATTTTGTCACTCAAGTACTAAGTCTAGTACAAAATAGATATTTTTTCTGATCCTCTCCCTCCTTACACCTTCCTCCCTCAAGTAGACTCCCAGTGTTTGTTGTTTCCTTCTTTGTGTCCAAGTGTTCTCATCATTTAGCTTCCACTTATAAGTGAGAACATATGGTATTTGGTTTTCTGTTCCTGCATTTGTTTGCTAAGGATTATGGCCTCCAGCTCCATCTATGTTTCTGCAAAGGACTGATCTTATTTTTTCAAATGACTTCATAGTATTCCATGGTGTATATGTACCATATTTGCTTTATACAATCTGCCATTGATGAACATTATGGTTGATTCCATGTCTTTGCTATTGTGAATGATGCTGCAGTGAACATACATATGCATGTGTCTTTATGGTAGAACAATTCGTATTCCTTTGGGCATATATCCAGTAGTAGAATTGCTAGGTTGAATGGTAGTTATATTTTTAGCTCTTTGAGGAATTGTCACAGTGTTTTACACAATGGTTCAACTAATTTTGCACTCCCAACAACAGTGTACATGTGTTCCCTTTTCTTCAGGATCTTGCCAGCATCTGTTATTTTTTGACATTTTAGTAATAGCCATTCTGACTAGTGTGAGATGGTATCTCATTGTGGTTTTTATTTTCCTATCTCTAATGATCAGTTATATTGACCTTTTCCTCATATGTGTGTTGCCCGCCTGTATGTCTTCTTTCATAAAATGTCTGTTCATGTCCTTTGCCCACTTTTTAACAGGGTGGTTTGTTCTTTGCTTGTAAATTTGTTTGTTTCCTATAAATGCTAGATATGACCCCGATCAGATACATAGATGCAAATATTTTCTCCCATTCTGTAGTTTATATGTTTACTCTGCTGATAGTTTCTTTTGCTATGTGCAAGCTATAGTTTAAGCAGGTCACAGTTGTCAATTTTTGCTTTTGTTGCCATTGGTTTTGGCCTCTTTGTCATGAAATCTTTGCCTGTTCCTATGTCCAGAATGGTATTGCCTAGATTGTCTTCCAGAGTTTGTATAGTTTTGTGTTTTACATTTAAGTCTTTCATGGATCTTGAGTCAATTTTTGCATATGGTATAGGGAAGGGATCTAGTTTCAATCTTCTTCATTTGGCTAGCCAGTTATCCTAGCATCATTTATTGAATAGGGAATTCTTTTTTCATTGTTTCTTCTTGGCAGCTTTGTCAATGATAAGATGGTTTTAGGTCTTCAGTCATATTTCTGGGGCCTCTATTATATACGTCGATGTGTCTGTTTTTATACCAGTACCAGGCTGTTTTGTTTACTGTAGCCCTGTAGTACAGTTTGAAGTTGAGTATCCTAATGCCTCCAGCTTTGTTCATTTTGCAAAGGATTGCCTTGGCCAATAGGGCTTGTGTTTTTTTTTGTTTGTTTGTTTTTTTCTTTTTGATTCCATTTGGTTCCATATGAATTTTAAAATAGTTTCTCTCTAGTTCTGGGAAGAATGTCATTGGTAGTTTGATGGGAATAGCATTGTATCTATAAATTGCTTTGAGCAGTATGACCATTTTAGTAATATTGATTCTTCCTTTCCATGACCACAAAATGTTTTCCATTTGTTTGTGTCATCTCTGATTTCCTTGAGCAGTGTTTTATAATTCTCATTGTGGAGATCTTTAACCTCTCTGGTGAGCTGTATTTCTATGTATTTTATTCTTTTTGTGGCAATTGTGAATGGGGTTTTGTTGCTGATTTAGCTGTTGGCTGGGCTGTTGTTGGTGTCTAGGAATGCAAGTGATTTCTATACATTGATTTTTATCCTGATAATTTGCTGAAGTTGCTTATCAGCTAAAGGAGGTTTTGGGCCTAGACTATGTTGTTTTCTAGATATAGTATCATGTTGTCTGCCAACAGGGATAGTTTGACCTCCTCTCTTCCTATTTGGGTGCCTTTTCTTTCTTTCTCTTGCATGATTGCTCTGGCCAGAACTTCCAATACTATGTTAAATAGGAGTGGTGAGAGAGGATGTCTATATCTTGTGCCAGTTTTTAAAGTGAACGCTTCAACTTTTGCCCATTTAGTATAATGTTGACTGTGGGTTTGTCATAGATTGTTCTTAATATTTTGAGATATGTTCCTTCAATACTTAGTTTATTGAGAGTTTTTAACATAACATTGTTATGTTAAAATTGGATTATATTGGATTTTATTGAAAGTTTTTTCTGAATCTATTGAGATAATCATGTGGTTTTTGTCTTTAGTTCTGTTTATGTGATGAATGGCATTTTTTGATTTGCATATGTTGAACCAACCTCGCCTACTTGATTGTGATGGATTAGCCTTTTTAAATGTGCTGCTTGATTTGGTTTGCAAGTATTTTGATGAGAATTTTTGTGTCAGTGTTTCATCTAGGATACTGATCTGAACTTTTCTTTTTTTGTTTTGTCTCTGCCAGGTTTTGGTATCAAGATGACATCGGCCTCATAGAATGCATTGTAAAGGAGCTCTTCCTCCTCAAATTTTTAGAATAGTTTCAGTAAGAAATGGCACCAGCACTTTTTAGTACATCTGTTAGAATTATGCTGTGAATCTATCTGGTCCTGAGCTTTTTTGGTTGATAGCCTATTACTGATTCAATTTTGGAGCTTGTTTTGGTCTGTTTAGGAATTAAATTTATTCTTTTTTCAGTCTTGGGAGGGTGTATGTGTCCAGGAATTTTATCCATCTCTTCTAGGTTTTCTAGTTTTTGTTCATTCAGCTGTTCATAGTAGGCTCTGATGATTTTTTGTGTTTCTGTGATGACAGTAGTGAAATCCTCTTTATTGTTTCTTATATTTTTTACTTGAATCGTCTCTCTTTTCATTAGTCTAGCTAGTGACCTATCTTATTAATTTTTACAAAAACAAACTCCTTTTTTCATTGATATTTTGAGTAAAATTTTGGTCTCAATCTTCAGTTCAACTCTTATTTTCATTATTTCTTGTCTTCTGCTAGCTTAGGGGCTAGTTTGTTCTTGTTTCTCTAGTTCTTTTAATTGGGAGGTTAAGTTGTTAATTTGATATATTTCGAAACTTTTGACATGGGTAGTTAGTGCTATAAATGTTTTTGGAACAAATTAATATTAAATTATTATTATTATTTGAGACAGAGTCTCACCCTGTTGCCCAGGCTGGAGTGCAGTGGTGCAACCTCGGATTACTGCAACCTCCGCCTCCCAGGTTTAAGTGATTTTCGTGCCTCCACCTCCTGAGTAGGTGGGATTACAGATGCCTACCACCACACCCAGCTAATTTTTGTATTTTTAGTAGAGATGGGGTTTCACCATGTTGCACAGGCTGGTCTCAAACTCCTGACCTCAGGTGATCCATCCCTTTTGGCCTTCCAAAGTGCTGGAATTACAGGCATGAGCCAGTGTGCCTGGCTGAGCTTTTATTATTAAGCAACTTTTCTAAGTCATGAAACAGATATAAAGTATAAGAAATTAATTTGGCTGTCAGAGTTTTCATCATTTATTTTAATGACAAAAATTGTATAACTGAGAAGATAACAATACTATAGAGTAAATGATAAAATCCAAGTAAGTAATATAACTAATATTATGGATATGAAGTCTGATCATTTCCAACTGAATGATCAGTAAATAACAAATGAAGAAAGTTGGATTTGAACATCATAAATTTTTATCTTAACACTGCCTTAGCTGTGTCCCAGAAATTTTATGTTGTATCTTTGTTCTCATTAGTTTTAAAGAATTTGTTGATTCTTGCCTTAATTTCATTGCTCCTCTAAAAGTCATTCTGGAGCAGGTTGTTTAATTTCCATGTAAGTGCATGGTTTTGATGATTTTTTAGTCTTGATTTCTACTTTTACTCTGATGTGGTCTGAAAGCGTGTTTGGTATAATTTCAATTCTTTTGCATTTTTAAAGTGTTGTGTCATGCCTGATTTTGTGGTCTATTTTAGAGTATGTGCCATGCTCACCGGGGAAGAATGTATGTTCTATTGTTTTGAGGTAGAGAGTTCTATAGAGGTCTATCAGACCCATTTGGCCCAATGTTGAGTTCAGGTCCTGAATATCTTTGTTAATTTTCTGCCTCAATGATCCATCTAATACTCTCAGTGGAGTGTTGAAGTTTCTCACTATTGTGTGTCCATCTAAGTCTCTTTGTGGGTCTGCAAGAACTTGTTTTATGAATCTAGGTGCTCCTGGGTTGGGTGCATATATATTTAGGATAGCTTACCTCTTCTTGTGGAATTGAACCCTTTACCATTATGTAATACCCTTCTTTGTCTTCTTTGACCTTTGTTGGATTAGAGTCTATTTTGTGTGAAATTTGGATTGCAATCCCTGTTTCTTTTCTGATTTCCATTTGCTTGGTTAATTCTTCTCACCCCCTTTATTTTGAGCCTATGGTTGTCCTTGCATGTGAGGTGGGTCTCTGGAAGACAGCATGCCACTAGGTCTTTCTTTGTTGTCCAGTTTGCTACTCTGTGCCTTTTAAATGTGGCATTTAGCCTGTTTATATTCAAAGTTAGTATTGATTATGTGGATATGATCCTGTCATTGTGTTGTTATTTGGTTATTATGCCAGCTTGTTTGTGTGGTTGCTTTATAGTGTCACTGGTCACTATGGTGTTTTTGTATTGGCTGGTAATGGTCTTTCCTTTCCATATTTAGTGCTTCCTTCAAGATCTCTTGTAAGGTGGGTCTGGTGGTAAAGAAATCACTTAGCATTTGCTTATCTGAAAAGGATCTTATTTCTCCTTCATTGAGGAAGCTTAGTTAGGCTAAATATGAAATTCTTGGTTCAAGAGTGTTTTTTTTAAGAATATTGAATATAGGCCCCCAATCTCTTTTTACTAAGAGGTCTGCTGTTAGTCTTCTGGATTCCCTTTGTAGGTGACTTGCCCTTTCTCTCTAGCTGCCTTTTTTATTCTTTCCTTCACTTCAACCTTGGAAAATATGATTATATATCATGGGGATGATCTTCTTGTGTAGAATCTTGTAGGAGTTCTCTGTGTTTCCTTAGTTTGACTATTGGCCTTCCTGGTGAGGATGGGGAAGTTTTCATGGGCAACTATCCTAAAATATGCTTTCCAAGTTGTTTTTTTCTTTCCCATCCCTTCCAGCGATGTGAATAATTCATAGATTTGGGCTCTTTATATAATTCCTTATTTTCCAGGGGTTTTTTTTTCATTGTTTTTTCTTTATTTTTGTCTGACTCTCTTATTTCAAAGAGCCAAAATTCAAGTTCCAAAATTATTTCCTCAACTTGATCTATTCTGCTAATACTTGTGATTGCATTGTGAATTTCTTGTAGTGTGTTTTTCAACTCTATCAAATCAGTTAGGTTCTTTTATATTGTGGCTATTTTGTTTGTCAGCTCGTGTATCATTTTATTGTGATTGGGTTTTGCTGTTCTCTTGACTCTAGATGATCTTTGTTTCTATCCATATTCTGAATTCTATTTCTGTAATTTCAGCCAACTGAGCTGATTAAGTACCCTTATTGGAGAACGAATGCAGTCGTTGGAAGACATAAGACACTCTGGCCATTTGAGTTGCTGCAGTTCTTGTATTGTTTTTTTTCCAATGTCTGCATGTTTTTGTTGTTGTTGTTGTTGTTGTTGTTTTGTTTGTTTGTTTTGTTTTCTGCTGGGCCGCCTCTGATTGAAGTAGTCAGACAAAGGTAGGGTTGTTGTGCTGCCCAGGTTTGGTGGCCCTGCCCCGTGAGGAGAAGTGAGTCCTGGGACAACTTCCCTGGGTGGAGGAGGCTCTCCTGACTCTGTGTCACTCCTAGGTGGATGGTCATCCTGCCTTGCTTTTCTCTGTTCTCTATGGGTTCAGGACTTTTTTTTTTTTTTAAATAAATCTCAATGTACATACCTGGATGTTTCAGGTGTAGGTGGTATGTTAATTGCTGCTTCTATTTCTCTCTATGAGAATGGTGCACAGTAGCTGCTTCCAGTTGGCCATCTTTTATTTTTATTTTTTATTCATTTATTTTTTTATTATACTTTAAGTTCTAGGGTACATGTGCATAATGTGCAGGTTTCTTACATATGTATACTTGTGCCAGGTTGGTGTGCTGCACCCATCAACTCGTCAGCACCCATCAATTCGTCATTTATATCAGGTATAACTCCCAATGCAATCCCTCCCCCCTCCCCCCTCCCCATGATATGCCCCGATGTGTGATGTTCCCCTTCCCCAGTCCAAGTGATCTCATTGTTCAGTTCCCACCTATGAGTGAGAACATGCGGTGTTTGGTTTTCTGTTCTTGTGATAGTTTGCTAAGAATGATGGTTTCCAGCTGCATCCATGTCCCTACAAAGGACGCAAACTCATCCTTTTTTATGGCTGCATAGTATTCCATGGTGTATATGTGCCACATTTTCTTAATCCAGTCTGTCACAGATGGACATTTGGGTTGATTCCAAGTCTTTGCTATTGTGAATAGTGCCACAATAAACATACGTGTGCATGTGTCTTTATAGCAGCATGATTTATAATCCTTTGGGTATATACCCAGTAGTGGGATGACTGGGTCATATGGTACATCTAGTTCTAGATCCTTGAGGAATTGCCATACTGTTTTCCATAATGGTTGAACTAGTTTACAATCCCACCAACAGTGTAAAAGTGTTCCTATTTCTCCACATCCTCTCCAGCACCTGTTGTTTCCTGACTTTTGAATGATTGCCATTCTAACTGGTGTGAGATGGTATCTCATTGTGGTTTTGATTTGCATCTCTCTGATGGCCAGTGATGATGAGCATTTTTTCATGTGTCTGTTGGCTGTATGAATGTCTTCTTTTGAGAAATGTCTGTTCATATCCTTTGCCCACTTTTTGATGGGGTTGTTTGTTTTTTCCTTGTAAATTTGTTTGAGTTCGTTGTAGATTCTGGATATTAGCCCTTTGTCAGATGAGTAGATTGCAAAAGTGTTCTCCCATTCTGTAGGTTGCCTGTTCACTCTGATGGTAGTTTCTTTTGCTGTGCAGAAGCTCTTTAGTTTAATTAGATCCCATTTGTCAATTTTGGCTTTTGCTGCCGTGGCTTTTGGTGTTTTAGACCTGAAGTCCTTGCCCATGCCTATGTCCTGAATGGTACTACCTAGGTTTTCTTCTAGGGTTTTTATGGTATTAGATCTAACATTTAAGTCTCTAATCCATCTTGAATTAATTTTCGTATAAGGAGTAAGGAAAGGATCTGGTTTCAGCTTTCTATTTATGGCTAGCCAATTTTCCCAGCACCATTTATTAAATAGGGAATCCTTTCCCCATTTCTTGTTTCTCTCAGGTTTGTCAAAGATCAGATGGCTGTAGATGTGTGGTATTATTTCTGAGGGCTCTGTTCTGTTCCATTGGTCTATATCTCTGTTTTGGTAGCAGTACCATGCTGTTTCGGTTACTGTAGCCTTGTGGTATAGTTTGAAGTCAGGTAGCGTGATGCCTCCAGCTTTGTTCTTTTGACTTAGGATTGTCTTGGCAATGCGGGCTCTTTTTTGTTTCCATATGAACTTTAAAGCAGTTTTTTCCAATTCTGTGAAGAAACTCATTGGTAGCTTGATGGGGATGGCATTGAATCTATAAATAACCTTGGGCAGTATGGCCATTTTCACGATATTGATTCTTCCTATCCTTGAGCATGATATGTTTTTCCATTTGTTAGTGTCCTCTTTTATTTCACTGAGCAGTGGTTTGTAGTTCTCCTTGAAGAGGTCCTTTACATCCCTTGTAAGTTGGATTCCTAGGTATTTTATTCTCTTTGAAGCAATTGTGAGTGGAAGTTCATTCATGATTTGGCTCTCTGTTTGTCTGTTACTGGTGTATAAGAATGCTTGCGATTTTTGCACATTAATTTTGTATCCTGAGACTTTGCTGAAGTTGCTTATCAGCTTAAGGAGATTTTGGGCTGAGACAATGGGGTTTTCTAATTATACAATCATGTCATCTGCAAACAGGGACAATTTGACTTCTTCTTTTCCTAACTGGATACCCTTGATTTCTTTCTCTTGCCTGATTGCCCTAGCCAGAACTTCCAACACTATGTTGAATAGGAGTGGTGAGAGAGGGCATCCCTGTCTTGTACCAGTTTTCAAAGGGAATTTTTCCAGTTTTTGCCCATTCAGTATGATATTGGCTGTCGGTTTGTCATAAATAGCTCTTATTATTTTGAGGTACGTTGCATCAATACCGAATTTATTGAGCGTTTTTAGCATGAAGGGCTGTTGAATTTTGTCAAAAGCTTTTTCTGCATCTATTGAGATAATCATGTGGTTCTTGTCTTTGGTTCTGTTTATATGCTGGATTACGTTTATTGATTTGCAAATGTTGAACCAGCCTTGCATCCCAGGGATGAAGCCCACTTGATCATGGTGGATAAGCTTTTTGATGTGCTGCTGAATCCGGTTTGCCAGTATTTTACTGAGGATTTTTGCATCGATGTTCATCAGGGATATTGGCCTAAAATTTTCTTTTTTTGTTGTATCTCTGCCAGGCTTTGGTATCAGGATGATGTTGGCCTCATAAAATGAGTTAGGGAGGATTCCCTCTTTTTCTATTGATTGGAATAGTTTCAGAAGGAATGGTACCAGCTCCTCCTTGTACCTCTGTTAGAATTCAGCTGTGAATCCATCTGGTCCTGGACTTTTTTTGGTTGGTAGGCTATTAATTATTGCCTCAATTTCAGAGCCTGCTATTGGTCTATTCAGGGATTCAACTTCTTCCTGGTTTCGTCTTGGGAGAGTGTAAGTGTCCAGGAAATTATCCATTTCTTCTAGATTTTGTAGTTGATTTGTGTAGAGGTGTTTATAGTATTCTCTGATGGTAGTTTGTATTTCTGTGGGGTTGGTGGTGATATCCCCTTTATCATTTTTTATTGCGTCTATTTGATTCTTCTCTCTTTTCTTCTTTATTAGTCTTGCTAGCGGTCTGTCAATTTTGTTGATTTTTTCAAAAAACCAACTCCTGGATTCATTGATTTTTTGGAGGGTTTTTTGTGTCTCTATCTCCTTCAGTTCTGCTCTGATCTTAGTTATTTCTTGCCTTCTGCTAGCTTTTGAATGTGTTTGCTCTTGCTTCTCCAGTTCTTTTAATTGTGATGTTAGAGTATCAATTTTAGATCTTTCCTGCTTTCTCTTGTGGGCATTTAGTGCTATAAATTTCCCTCTACACACTGCTTTAAATGTGTCCCAGAGATTCTGGTATGTTGTATCTTTGTTCTCATTGGTTTCAAAGAACATCTTTATTTCTGCCTTCATTTCGTTGTGTACCCAGTAGTCATTCAGGAGCAGGTTGTTCAGTTTCCATGTAGTTGAGTGGTTTTGATGGAGTTTCTTAGTCCTGAGTTCTAGTTTGATTGCACTGTGGTCTGAGAGACAGTTTGTTATAATTTCTGTTCTTTTACATTTGCTAAGGAGTGCTTTGCTTCCAATTATGTGGTCAATTTTGGAATAAGTGTGATGTGGTGCTGAGAAGAATGTATATTCTGTTGATTTGGGGTGGAGAGTTCTATAGATGTCTATTAGGTCCGCTTGGTGCAGAGATGAGTTCAATTCCTGGATATCCTTGTTAACTTTCTGTCTCATTGATCTGTCTAATGTTGACAGTGGAGTGTTGAAGTCTCCCATTATTATTGTATGGGAGTCTAAGTCTCTTTGTAAGTCTCTAAGGACTTGCTTTATGAATCTGGGTGCTCCTGTGTTGGGTGCATATATATTTAGGATAGTTAACTCTTCCTGTTGAATTGATCCCTTTACCATTATGTAATGGCCTTCTTTGTCTCTTTTGATCTTTGATGGTTTAAAGTCTGTTTTATCAGAGACTAGGATTGCAACCCCTGCTTTTTTTTGTTCTCCATTTGCTTGGTAGATCTTCCTCCATCCCTTTATTTTGAGCCTATGTATGTCTCTGCATGTGAGATGGGTCTCCTGAATACAGCAGACTGATGGGTCTTGACTCTTTATCCAGTTTGCCAGTCTGTGTCTTTTAATTGGAGCATTTAGTCCATTAACATTTAAGGTTAATATTGTTATGTGTGAACTTGATTCTGACGTTATGATATTAACTGGTTATTTTGCTCGTTAGTTGATGCAGTTTCTTCCTAGCCTCGATGGTCTTTACATTTTGGCATGTTTTTGCAATGGCTGGTACCGGTTGTTCCTTTCCATGTTTAGGGCTTCCTTCAGGGTCTCTTGTAAGGCAGGCCTGGTGGTGACAAAATCTCTAAGCATTTGCTTATCTGTAAAGGATTTTATTTCTCCTTCACTTATGAAACTTAGTTTGGCTGGATATGAAATTCTGGGTTTAAAATTCTTTTCTTTAAGAACGTTGAATATTGGCCCCCACTCTCTTCTGGCTTGTAGAGTTTCTGCCGAGAGATCTGCTGTTAGTCTGATGGGCTTCCCTTTGTGGGTAACCCAACCTTTCTCTCTGGCTGCCCTTAAGATTTTTTCCTTCATTTCAACTTTGGTGAATCTGGCAATTATGTGTCTTGGAGTTGCTCTTCTGGAGGAGTATCTTTGTGGCGTTCTCTGTATTTCCTGAATTTGAATGTTGGCCTGCCCTGCTAGGTTGGGGAAGTTCTCCTGGATGATATCCTGAAGAGTGTTTTCCAACTTGGTTCCATTTTCCCCCTCACTTTCAGGCACCCCAATCAGACGTAGATTTGGTCTTTTTACATAATCCCATACTTCTTGCAGGCTTTGTGCATTTCTTTTTCTTCTTTTTTCTTTTGGTTTCTCTTCTCGCTTCATTTCATTCATTTGATCCTCAATCGCTGATACTCTTTCTTCCAGTTGATCGAGTTGGTTACTGAAGCTTGTGCATTTGTTACGTATTTCTCATGTCATGGTTTTCATCTCTGTCATTTCATTTATGACCTTCTCTGCATTAATTATTCTAGCTATCAATTCTTCCACTCTTTTTTCAAGATTTTTAGTTTCTTTGCCCTGGGTACGTAATTCCTCCTTTAGCTCTGAGAAGTTTGATGGAGTGAAGCCTTCTTCTCTCATCTCGTCAAAGTCATTCTCTGACCAGCTTTGATCCGTTTCTGGTGATGAGCTGCGCTCCTTTGCAGGGGGAGATGCGCTCTTATTTTTTGAATTTCCAGCTTTTCTGCCCTGCTTCTTCCCCATCTTTTTGGTTTTATCTGCCTCTGGTCTTTGATGATGGTGACGTACTAATGGGGTTTTGGTATAGGTGTTCTTCCTGTTTGATAGTTTTCCTTCTAATAGTCAGGATCCTCAGCTGTAGGTCTGTTGGAGATTGCTTGAGGTTCACTCCAGACGCTGTTTGCCTGGGTATCAGCAGCAGAGGTTGCAGAAGATAGAATATTGCTGAACAGCGAGTGTACCTGTCTGATTCTTACTTTGGAAGCTTCCTCTCAGGGGTGTACTCCACCCTGTGAGGTGTGGGGTGTCAGACTGCCCCTAGTGGGGGATGTCTCCCAGTGAGGCTACTCAGGGGTCAGGGACCCACTTGAGCA